>NC_068920.1:41818931-42443931 GCF_023091745.1 Budorcas taxicolor | reverse complement strand
TGCGCTGCATCAGCTTACAAGAGCATCAGGGCAGGAGGGCCGAGACCTAGCCCAGCTGGGCACCCAGGAAACTTTGCAAATCTGCAAAAACCAAGTTGGAAGAGGGGCGGAGGATGACCCAGTCTGAGTAACAGCAGGTGAGGGGGGCAGCACAGGTTTTTAAGAATCCCGATAGGAAACAAAAGGAGAGACCTACTCCGGAATCACTTGAGTCGGCGTGAGATCAGCACCCTGAAGTGAAGCAGACCAACATGTGCTTCCCCTCTCCGTGGAGGCACTTGGGTCCTAACCATGAGGTAAACAAGTCGAGCAAAACACACATCACTCCCGGCAAAGAACCAAACCCTGAAGTCATCCCACTGGCCCCTGGAAGAGAGATCAAAGTCCATGGCAAGCTCCACTATTCATAAGCTCCCCACACAGCAACTCCGAGCCAGTGAATCATCTCACTATAAGTTAGCGGGTAAAACAATAGGCAGATGCTTATCTCATAGAGACAATTTGTCAAACGAGGAGGAATGACTTGAGAACTCATATGGATCTGAGACTGATCAGGGCGGTATCTCAGTGCAGGGGCTGAGGGCCCACTGGAGCCTGAAGAGGCCCTAGTAGATTTCAGGCCTCTCAAAACAGAGATAGGAATCAAAACAGTATTGCTTTTCAGCATGCATACAAAAACATGTCAAAACCAAACAAAACCTGAGATCCATTTTGTCCCTGGCCTCCTCTCCATTCAAGAGAAGTGGGGGTGGTTAAGAAAAGCTGGACTAACAGGAGACCATTAGTCACTGACTGAAAACTTGTTCAGAAAAAGATGGAATTGCCCTTGTGTTCTGAGATGTGGCTGGATCAAGTAAACTAAAGAAGCAGTTTCCCAAACCAAGATTAAGGGCCAAGATCTAACATATCACATAATCTGTGCCACAGGAGGCAAGGCATTTGCTGAGCAACCGTGGAGTGTACGACTGGGCTCCACCCACCGTGGAGAGCTCCCCTCTAAGAGGAGACTTGCCCTAGAGGAGAAAAGAGAACTAAACCAAGCATGGGAACTTCACTCTAATAAAGTCCATGCCTCGTAAAGAGGTCCTTTGAGTACTTCAGTAAATACTCACCTAGGATGGAGTCCAAGATAACTGAATTGTAAGTTTAGAGCAAACAGCATCGCAGTGAGATTGCAGTGAGGCAAAAAGACCTCGATGGCCACACAAACAGACACAGAGAACTGCGGCGGGATAAAGGCCCAACTGTTTAGTAAAGGAGGAAGTGAGGGGAGATGAATGACAAGAGCTGGAGGGAACTCCTGCAAGAAGTGCCCAGAGGACCGATGTCCTTCTTGGAAAGGCTCCATGGAAATCAAGTCCCAAGCAGAGCACGAAGGGATGGAGTAACTGAATGGCAAGGTGGCTACAAGGCAGCACCATCAATCCTACACAGCACTCTTCGCAAGTGTGGCCACTGACTACTTTTCTCAAACTCCTTCCTCCCTCAAGCACTGCTCCCTTCTGCTCATCTTTAACTCTGCCACAAAAGTTTTCTGATTCTCTCACCACCTACCCTTTCCTTTTCCCTTGGACCTGAGGGAACTTCCCTCTGCACTATCCTTCAAACAAGGAGTCTCACTGCTACACAAAAATCTCTTTCCACTAGCAGGTTACTCTGGACCATGTCTTTTGAATTCTTTAAAGCCCCCAACTTGCTCACTTCTATCTCAAAGCTTTTAGTTACAGGGCTGTCCATCCTGCAAGGCACATCCTTTTCTGAAATGCTAGGTCCTCCAGAAAGCTCCCTTAGCTAACTGGAAAAGAAGAAAAACATTCCCTTCAGCTTTTACTTCTTTCAACTCACTCTGCTCTGAGGGTCTGCCAGATCATTATTGCTCATTTAGAAAGTCATATGTGTTTATTACTCTTGTTTTAAATGCTTTCCTTCACAAGGGCTCTAAGAGTGACAAGGCGGGAACAAGGTCTTATCTCTGCTAGGTCTTATGGTGCCAATCATGGAATCAACTCCAGCAAGTTAACTGATAAGAGCTTTTAGGAAAGGGAGCCACCGGGAAGCCCTGCTGTAGAGTACCAAGGTGGTGTCACTGGTGGAGAGGGAAGATTGCTGGCCCTACTTCTGACTCCAGCACTTACTAGCTGTGTGATGCTGGGCACAGCTACTGAACACCTCTGGACCAGATTTCATTTGTAAAAAACGCCAGTAATACTCACCCTTAAAGGCTGTTGAGAAGACTGAAAAGTGTATGTGGAAAACCTGGCAGAGTGCTTGCAGCAGGCACTTAGTAAATCACAATTTCCACTTTTTCCCTTCCCTTAAGTCTTGCTTCTTCCATAATCATCTTTTTTGGTTCTGTATGTCCGTCTGGTCAAAGATCAGACCAGGCTTTCTCAACAGCAGCAGGACTGGTATTTCAGGCCAGGTGGTTCTTTGTTGTGGGGGGCTGTCCTGTGCACAGGAAGATGCTTAGCAGCATCCCTGGCTTCTACCACCACACACCCAGCTGTGAAGACCGAAAATGTCTCTGCACATTGCCAAGTGTCCCTGAGAGAACAATCTGCCCTTGACTGAGAATCACTGCTTCATACAGAGAGCTTCTACAGGCAGGAGCAGTAGTGCTGAGTGCCCAAGAACTCTGACTAAAATTAAAGAGTACTATCGTATCAGAAAAGTAGAAATGCTTGAATGTTTTCAGCAAGACACCAGCTCCCTCTCTGTGACTTTAAATTCTATGTATACAATCAGTTCAGTTCAGTCACTCGGTCATGTCCGACTCTTTGCGACCCCATGAATCGCAGCACGCCAGGCCTCCCTGTCCATCACCAACTCCTGGAGTTTACCCAAACTCATGTTCATCGAGTCAGTGATGCCATCCAGCCATCTCATCCTGTCATCCCCTTCTCCTCCTGCCCTCAATCTCTCCCAGCATCAGAGTCTTTTCCAAATCTATACAATATTATTCCTCAAATATGCCAGCCAGGACCAGTCAAAATTAGCTATATGTGTAATTCTTTTAGCTTTACACATAATGGATAGAATATCAAGAGAAAGTTGTTGGTGTTGTTTTTAATTTAAAGGCTTTGGAGATAAGTGGTTCTCAAGAAAAGTATAAGCTAAGCTAATGCCTTCAAGTAAGATCACATCAATTCAATTATTTGGCTTTTAGGTCTGACAGTAACACAGAGAAGTTAGCAGGTATTCATGGTGAGGAAGACTTCAAATATTCATCTCATCATATAGCCATCTCTCCAACTGAAAAATTCAAATCTCAAATATTCCTTTGTTAAAAAAAAACAAAACTATTCCTTTTGCCTATCCTCTGGGAACATGGCAAAGAAATGTTTTCAACTTCTAATTTCGAAATGGATATGTGCATTGTAGCTGTTAATGTTTGACACTTGGTAGATGCCATCAAAAATGTTACAGGCATGGAATTCCCTGGTGGCCCAGTGTTTAGTAGGACTCTGTGCTTTCACTGCAAAGAATCCAAGTTTGATGCCTGGTTGGGGAACTAAGATCCCACAAGCCAAGTGGCGTGGCCAAAAAAAAAAAAAAGCTATGGGCATATGCCTATTTTACAGCATAGGAACACATGAAACAACTTTCCAAGTCCTTTTTACCATCAGCGTGATCTCTTTGGCATCTTTCTTTATCAATGCATTAGTTCATCTAACGGTAAGGAGGCAGTACCTGGATTTTGTTTTTCTTTCCAGCAAATGTTCCATCTTCCCTTCATAGCTAAATTCTTCAAACACCTATTTCCATTTCTTCATTAATTCTCTCTTTAATTTTCCCAAACTGGATTCCTTATCTGCCATTCTACTGAAAACTTACAAAAGACTTTTTCTGAGACAAATCCAATGCTCCCCTTGTTAGGCTCTTTTTGTTTTTTTGGACTTTTATGCTTCCCTTGGCAAAATGATCACCATTTCCCCCTGGATATATCTCAGCTTTAGCTAAAGGATATGCTACTCCAGGTCTTAAACACACACACACACAAATACTTCTTTGCACATCACTTATCCTTTCATGCTTCCAGCAGTGCACAAAGGAAGGTTATGTACTGAAAAGACCTTTCCATTTTCCGCCAGATTCCATCCTTTTATGAGCCTATTAAAGACACACCCCCTTCAGGAAAACTTCCAATTCAGTTTGCTGTTTCCACTAACCAAATCTCTCTGAACATGTGCTTAGTCGCTAAGTCATGTCCATTTCTTTTAGGATCCCGTGGGCTGTACCCAGCAGGTTCCTCTGGATTTTTCAAGCAATACTAGAGCGGGTTGCCATTTCCTTCTCCAGGGAATCTTCCCAGACCCGGGTATCAAACCCATGTCTCCTGCATTGCAGGATTCTTCACCGGCTGAGCCATTGAGGAAGCCCCAAATACCTAATACCTAATACCTAAACTGTATTTATGGGAGAGTACTGCATCATCTCATTAGAACCTAACTTCTCAGGAACCTCCTGACAGTTCGAAGTATAGCACTTCGCCTTCAGTAAGCTCTCAGTTCAATGTCAGGCTGCCTTTCCAGACTAAATGAAAAGCAAACCCACCATTCAGGATATGCCTGTTTTAGCTGTTCAATGGCCTTTCCACCTTACCTTCCACCTCTCAGACTAAGGGTTCGGGCAGTGAAAGCTGCCATCAGATTATAGCATTTCAGATGAGAAACTGGAAAAGGAGGTCCAGGGTAGGGTATCCAGCTGACCTTCCCTGATCGCGCAATCATTCTTTAGTGAAGGAGGCGGCGGTTCGAAGAATACGGAATAGAGAATTAACATCCAGTGCCTGCGTGCGTAGGTGCTAAGTCGCTTCCGTGTCCGACTCTTTGCGACCCTATGGACTGTAGCCTGCCAGGCTCCTCTGTCCATAGGATTCTCCAGGCAAGAGTACTGGAGTGAATTGTCATACCTTCCTCCAGGGGATCTTCCAGATCCAGGGATCGAACCCATGTCTCTTATGTCTCTTGCACTGCCAGGCCCTTAACAAAAAACTTTTCTGAACCTTAGGACAGGTTTCTATTCTGCTCCTAAATAAGCAAGGCTTTCTCTCCGATCTTCATCCCCCTCGCCCCCCTCCCAGCCACCACCCATGTGGACACTCACGATGGGTGAGAGATCAAGGAAACAGCATCAGGGTTCGGAAGAAAACTGCTAGCATTCCCGGAGCGCAAACATCTCCGACGTTTCAGAATCGCGCGAAAGGGAGGGAGGGGCGCATGGGGGCAGAAGCAGCCTTCGTTTCTTCTCTTCAACCCTAGGAGGTCACGAGGACCCAGCACTCACCTTCCCTGAACCCGCGGGCTGGTGGCCTAGCCCAGCTGGTCGCGGTCGGGCCTGTCAACAGCCCTCTGAGAAACCGTCCGCAGCCGGAGACCAGCACATTGAGGGCCGCCATCTTGAAAACTATCGCTGACCTCTTGTGCACTTCCGCTTCCGGAACGGGGCGCGCGCGCAGCCGCAATAGGGGGTAGGAAGAGTGCGTCTTGTGAGCGTCCAGCTCCGTTATCTTGTCAGTTACTTCGATTACCTCACCTCTCCAGCTCGGAGCAAAGCAGAGCTAATGTGTGAAGCCTGTGCTTCATTCATTCTGAGAGGCTGGGGAGGTTTTAGCTCCTGTCGGCCAGTCCTCGAAGTCTCCAGGGTCGCTTTCGTTCCCCGGAAGACTTCGGTAAAATCACATGCACTATCCTTTTTTCTTTAAAACTTTTTCTTTACAAGTGAGATGTGGATTTTCAGCTTCTTGAGGCTGCGCCTAAGTCTGTACCAGAGAAGTTGAAATGGTTAGGACAATGATTCTGGAACATCAGGTATCCCACAGATCTAGGATAGAATTAATGCTCACGCCCCAGCCCCACCCCACCCCCTCCCCATGGTCCCCAAGCTGCGCTCCCCTCACCAAGGGGTCTTTCATTCTGGTAACTTGATGCTGACCTTTTGCCCCAAATCCTGAAAGATGATGCTGTGAAAGTGCTGCACGCAGTTCAGTTCAGTTCAGTTGCTCAGTCGTGTCCGACTCTTTGCGACCCCATGAATCGCATCAAGCCAGGCCTCCCTGTCCATCACCATCTCCCGGAGTTCACTCAGACTCACGTTCATCGAGTTCGTGATGCCATCCAGCCATCTCATCCTCTATCGTCCCCTTCTTCTCCTGCCCTCAAATGCCAGCAGATTTGGAAAACTCAGCAGTGGCCACAGGACTGGAAAAGGTCAGTTTTCATTCCAATCCCAAAGAAAGGCAATGCCAAAGAATGCTCAAACTACCGCACAATTGCACTCATCTCACATGCTAGTAAAGTAATGCTCAAAATTCTCCAAGCCAGTCTTCAATATGTGAACTGTGAACTTCCAGATGTTCAAGCTGGTTTTAGAAAAGGCAGAGGAACCAGGGATCAAATTGCCAACATCCTCTGGATCATCAAAAAAGCAAGAGAGTTCCAGAAAAACACCTATTTCTGCTTTATTGACTATGCCAAAGCCTTTAACTGTGTGGATCACAATAAACTGTGGAAAATTCTGAAGGAGATGGGACTACCAGACCACCTGACCTGCCTCTTGAGAAACCTGTATGCAGGTCAGGAAGCAACAGTTAGAACTGGACATGGAACAACAGACTGGTTTCAATAGGAAAAGGAGTACATCAAGGCTGTATATTGTCACCCTGCTTATTTAACTTATATGCAGGGTACATCATGAGAAATGCTGGGCTAGAGAAAGCACAAGCTGGAATCAAGATTGCCGGGAGAAATATCAATAACCTCAGATATGCAGATGACACCACCCTTATGGCAAAAGTGAAGAAAAGCTAAAGAGCCTCTTGATGAAAGTGAAAGTGGAGAGTGAAAAAGTTGGCCTAAAGCTCAACATTCAGAAAACGAAGATCATGGCATCCAGTCCCATCACTTCATGGCAAATAGATGGGGAAATAGTGGAAACAGTGACTGGCTTTATTTTTGGGGGCTCCAAAATCACTGCAGATCGTACTTGCAGCCATGAAATTAAAAGACGCTTACTCCTTGGAAGGAAAGTTATGACCAAATTAGACAGTACATTAAAAAGCAGAGACGATACTTTGCCAACAAAGGTCCATCTAGTCAAGGCTATGGTTTTTCTAGTAGTCATGTATGGATGTGACAGTTGGACTATAAAGAAAGCTGAGCGCTGAAGAGTTGATGCTTTCGAACTGTGGTGTTGGAGAAGACTCTTGAGAGTCCCTTGGACTGCAAGGAGATCCAACCAGTCCATCCTAAAGGAGATCAGTCCTGGGTGTTCATTGGACGGACTGATGTTGAAGCTGAAACTCCAATACTTTGGCCACCTGATGTGAGACTCATTGGAAAAGACCCTGATGCTGGGAGGGATTGGGGGCAGGAGAAGGAGATGATGGAGGATGAGATGGTTGGATGGCATCACCGACTCAATGGACATGGGTTTGGGTGGACTCTGGGAGTTGTTGATGGACAGAGAGGCCTGGTGTGCTGCAGTTCATGGGGTTGCAAAGAGTCGGACATGACTGAGCAACTGAACTGAACTGAACTGAAGCTTATTTCTCAGGGCTCAGCTCAAACTTCACTTCCACGTTAGTCTTCCTTAATGTCCCTGTCACTGGTTCTCCATACCAGATATCTCTCCATCTTAGTTGTTGTTTTCTTAGTTAAGTCGTGTCCGACTTTTGACAACGTGGACTGCCAGGTTACTCTGTAGTGTGCCAGGTTAACCTGTAGTCTGCCAGGTTACTCTGTCCATGGGATCGCCCAGGCAAGAATACTGGAATGGGTTGCCATTTCCTTCTCCAAGGGACCTTCCCAGACTGGGGATTGACAGGTGGATCCTTTACCACCGAGCCACCAGGGAAGCCCCCTCCATCTTAGTACCCTGTTCAATTATAGTTTTGTATCAATTTGTGTAATATGTGTCTCCCCATCAAACTGTAAGCTCCATGAAGGCAAGGACATTGGTTCTGTTGTTGACGCTCATGTCTCCAGCATTTAGTACTGTGCTTGACACATAATGAGTGCAAAATATATTTGTTGAGTGAATAAGTGAAGATTAGATGAGATAAAAACATAAGTGCTCAATAACCATAATTTATTAATAAGGCAGTTACTGAGATGACCGTGTGCTAGGTACTTTTCACAAGTTTGACATGTCTAATAACGAAATTTATAGTACCAAAAATAAAGCTCAGTTTTCTATCTTTTAGATTTGCAGGATGAACAGAATATTTCTCTAGAGCTATATAAGAAAGGAAAGCCATTTACACCTCAGTTCTTCCACATGGTGGTTAGGATATTATTTTCCACACTTGAAGGGGGATTTTCTAGTTATCCTAGTCTGATTCACACATGGGGAAATAAGGCTTATTAAAGGGTAGAGCACAATCTCTGATGAGGGGAGGGAAGGAGTCAATCTTCCAGGTGGGACTGTCACACTGGTGGACTAAGATGATGCAGAGCAGCTGCTGTATGGGGTACTTGAGTGGTATCAACTAAGAGGAAAGAAGGAAAAATGTGGCACTGGGTTTCCTTAAAACATCACATTCGGAAAAGACAGGCCCCAGGAAGGGGGAACTTGAGAGAATGGTCAGTCTAGGAGGTGAGACAGACACGTGGGTTAGGAGTGGAGCAGGGAATTTGGTGGTGCGTGTGTCTAGGTGTTCTAGCCAGGGCAGGAAGTCCTCATCTGTCCTGGTAGCTTCTACTTTCCTTCTGTACAGATGACCTTGAACCCTTCCTGCTTGTACCACACCCCATGTTTCTTTACAAGCCTCCAGCTTCTGGGGATTAACTGGGACCAAGGCAGTAACAGAGCCCCATCCAGGGTTTGTTTTGGACACAGTGATTCAAAAGACTTGAATGTTAACCCTCTCTTTGTTATCATATCCTAATTTAATCAAAGTTTATTTTAAAAAATAAACTTGTGTTTTCTACAATAAGTAACATGTTATCATTGTAAAAAAAATGAAACAATGAAGAGAAAATAAATAGCCATAATTCAGACATAAGCATTATTTGCATTCAGCAAAATGAAATAATACTGTGTGTTTTCTTTGTCTTGTAATGTCTTTTTTTGATTAATCTTTGGCTGCGCTGGGTCTCTGTTTCTTTTTGAGTGGGCTGTTCTCTAGTTTCAGTGAGTGGGGTCTAATCTTCACTGTGGTATGAGGGCTTCTCATTGTGGTGGCTTCTCTTGTTGCGAAGCACAGGCTCTAAGCACACAGGCTCAGCAGTTTTGGCACATGGGCTTAGTTGCTCTTTGGCATATGGAATCTTCCCAGAGTAGAAATCAAACCTGTGTCCCCTACATTGGCAAGCAGATTGTTATCCACTGCACCACCACGAAAGTCCATATTTACTTGTTTTACTGTGCTGGGTCTTAGTTGCAGTATGTGGAATCTAGTTCCCTGACCAGGGATTGAACCTGGGCCTCCTGCACTGGGAGCACAAAGTCTTAACTACTGGACCACAGGGAAGTCCCTTATTTTTCTGTGAATCCATTTGTAATTAGTTTCTATGTGAAAAAAGAATTTTGTGAGACCAGATTTTGCTAAGAGACTAGCCTTTACCTAAAAAGAGTTGTTATTGAAGAAAGTATACAAGTTATCTACAATTGATGAATTTCCACAAAGGGAACACATTACCCACACCAACAAGTAGAATATTACTAGCACTCCCCTAGTGTCCCCTTCCAGACGCTACTCCCTACCCCCCACCACAGTAATCATTATCCTGACTTTTAACACCATAAATATCACCCCCCACCCCACTGCATTTGAACTTTGTAGAAATGGAATCTCATGTAGCATGCACTCTTTCCATCTACTTTCATCTGCTCACCAATGTCAGGTTTGTGAGATTCACCCACATTTTTATTATACATTGTCATCATCGTCCATTCTTATTGCATATAATGTTCCATTGTGATTATACTACAATTTACTTATCCTTTCTTTTGTTGATAGGATTTAGGGAATTTCCAGTTGGGACTGTTACAAATAGTGATGTGATACCCATTCTTCTATATGATTTTTGGTGAATACAAGGGTAAACTTCTCTTCGGAATATATCTAGGAGTGGAACTGTTGGCTTATAGGGTATGTGTACACTCAGCTTAAGTAGATTCTGTCAAACAGTTTTTTAAATTAAATTAAAATTTTAAATTTTTGGCTGTGTTGGTTCTTTGTTGCTTTGCAAGGGGTTTCTCTAGTTGGTGGCGAGCAGGGGAACTCTGTGCTGAGGTGTGCAGGATTGTCACTGGGGCCGCTCCTCTTGTTGCAGAGCACGGGCTCTAGGCACATGGCCTTCAGTAGTTGTGGCACATAGACCCAGTAGCTAAGGCTCAAGGGCTCAATAGTTGTGGCCCATGGGCTTAGTTTTTCTGTGGCATGTGGAATCTTCCCTGACCAGGGATTAAACCCATGTCTCCTGCACTGACAGGCGGATTCTTATCCACTGCATCACCAGGGAAGTCCAAACAGTTTTCCATAGTAGTTTTACTGATTATGGTTGTTCCACATCCTTATCAATATTTGATTTTTTTTTTTGTACTTTTCATCTTGGCCATTCTGGTGAGTACAGAGTAGGTTCTCATTGTGTATTTAATTTACATTTGGTACTTTGGCCACCTTATGCGAAGGGTTGACTCATTGGAAAAGACCCTGATGCTGGGAGGGATTGGGAGCAGGAGGAAAAGGGGACAACAAAGGATGAGATGGCTGGATGGCATCACCAACTCGATGGACGTGAGTTTGAGTGAACTCCAGGAGATGGTGATGGACAGGGAGGCCTGGTGTGCTGCGATTCGTGGTGTCACAAAGAGTCGGACAAGACTGAGCGGCTGAACTGAACTGAACTGAACTGATGCCTAAATGAGGATGAGTCACTTTTCATATATTTACAATCCATCTAGACATCCTCTTTTGTAAAGTGTCTTTTGGCCCATTTTATGTTGGGTTGTCTTTCTTATTGATTTGCAGAAGTTCTTTATATGCTCTGAATACTTGTCCTTTGTTGGATGTATGTATAGCAAATGTCATCTCCCTCTCTTTGTTTGCCTTTTCATTCTTTTATATTGCAGTTGACCCTTGAACAATGCAGGGGTTAGGCACCAATCTCCATGCAGTTTAAAATCCAAGTATAGTTTGTAGTTGGACCTCTGTACACAGGCTTCCTCCTATATAAGGTTTGTTCATAATCACTGTTCCATATCCATGGAACCAACCAACCAAGGATTGAGTGGTACTATAGTATTTATTATTGAAAAAAATCTGCATGTGAATGGACCTATGCAATTCAAACCCATGTTATTAAGGGTCAACTATATTTTAAAAATAATAATTATATTTATTTATGGCTGAGCTGGGTCTCTGATGCTCTGTGTCGACTCTCTAGCTGTGGCCAGTGAGGGCTACTCTCTAATTCCAGGTGGATTCTTTACCAGCTGAGCCACAAGGGAAGCCCAAGAATACTGGAGTGGGTAGCCTATCCCTTCTCTAGGAGATCTTCCTGACCCAGGAATCAAACTGGGGTCTCCTGCATTCCAGGCAGATTCTTTACCAACTGAGCTATCAGGGAAGCCCAATTGCCATGCTCAGGCTTCTCACTGTGGTGGCTTTTCTTGCCATGGAGCATAACGTCAAGGGCATGCAGGCTTCAGTACATGCGGCACATGGGCTCAATAGCTATGGCTCCCAGGCTCTAGAACCCAGCCTTAATAGTTGTGCTGCATGGGCTTAGTTGCTCCGCATATGGGATCTTCCTGGACCAGGATTGAACCTGTGTCTCCTGCATTGGCAGGTGGCTTCTTTACCACTGAGCCAGCAGGGAAGCCCCAACTGTGTGTGTGAGTGTGTGTTTGTATATATATATATATATTTATATATATACACCAACTGTATATTTTTTGATAAGCAGTGTTTTAAATTTTAACATCATATAATTTATCAGCTTTCTTTCCTTTGTTGTTGGCTTGTTTGGTTTTTATTCAAATTTTTTCCTCATCAAGGTCATGAAGATGTTCTCCTGTGTAGTCTTCCACTTTTACATTGGGTCTTAAACTCATCCGGAATTCTTTTATTATGTGGTCTGAGATTGGGATTAAGATTCATTTTCTTCCCCATGGCGATATTTAACTGACCTTGCATCATTTATTAAATATATTATAATTTCCCCCACTGCATTTTATCTGATACAGATCTATTTCTGGAATCTCTGTTTGGTCTCTTTTTCTGTTTTTCATTGTCTGGAAGTGCCATTACTTGCTTAATCAATCCCCAATTGCTAGGCATTTAAGTTGTTTTTTTTTCCTGCCTGGTGCTGGGTCTTAGTTGTGGCACACAGGATTTTGTTGCTGCATGCTGGCTCTCAGTTGCAACATACAGGATCTAGTTCCCTGGCCAGAGATGGAACCCAGGCCCCGTGCATTGGGAGCGACGAGTCTTAACCACTGAACCACTAGGTTGCATCCAATTCAGACATATTTTTGAAGACCTATCTCCCTACTCCAAAACTAGCATCTTTTTTTTCATTAGTGAGTCTTACATACCTTGTTCCCAGTTGAGTAGGTTGTGGCTTTTGTCATTATTGTTTTTTCAAGTACAGCTGTACTGTGGGATATAATGGAGTGAGGGCCCTTCTCTGGAGGGCTGCAAAATGGTAGCTGCCACCCAATGGGGAGGTCCTTTCAAGAGTCAGAGAGCTGTTGGCAGATTCACTCTCATGCACGGGAAGGAACTATTTCCAGCTGCAATAGCAACCCTGGAACAGGCCACCAAGATGCCTCACTGTGTGCACATGTATGAGAGAAAGGAGGCCGATGAACAACTCCTTATCCTGACACAATCTTCCTCCTCTTCCCAGGAACCCAGCCCCCTTGCTTTCACCCCATTTTCCAAGAAAATCCTCCTTCTTTCCTCTGGGGTCCTTCTTGGACCCTAGATCTTAGACCTGGAAAGAACTCAAGTCCCAAGTAAACTGTCCTAATGAAGATGTTCAGGGAAACATTCATAACAGAGGAGCCCAGGAAAATGTTCATTTCCCCAAGAAAAACTTGCAGCAGAGAAGATCTGTTTGGTCTCAGTGACTTGCTGCTGGCCAGTGGGACAGCCGGCTCAGGTCAGAGCAAAAGCAAGCGTTAGGAAGCTCTGGGTGGGTCAGCCTGTCTATGGCTTCGGGGCTGAGGAAGTCCTGGTCCCAGCTGTGGATGAGTGTGCTCGCTCTTTCAGCCCTCCTCCCACCTCGCCCAGGAAGAGGGGGTCAGAGCCAAGAGCCACACAGATGTTCGCTGTGAAGAAGCAGCAGCTGCAAAAAGGCTCAGGAAAGTGGAGAGAGCTGATAGGGTAGAGACAATGGTGGGAGGGGGCCGCACGAGAAACTGGGAGAAAGGGCTGGCAGAGCGAGGGACAAGGGATGGTCCTGTTTGCTTTTTCCTAATTAATGTGGTTTCCTTACAAATCCCCCCGCTGATTCCAGCTGGTCAACTCAAACCATAACAACACGTGGCCTGCCCGGGCCAGGAGCTGAGGCTGCTGGCCTCCCCACAAGGGTCTGGTTTCCTCTGTGGCCTCTGCCCCTCCTCCCCAACTGGCTTTGTGCAGATGAGGGAAGGGACGACACCCTAGTTGGGGCTGGGGGTGCCAGCCAGGGACTGCTGGCTTTCAGCTCGCCTGGCTGCTCACCTCGGTTTCCTATGACCTTAAAAAAAGGGCACTTCTTTGCTTGTTTGGGCTGCTGCTTCCAAACAGGTATGGGTGGGGGTGGATGGAGAGACCTTGGACAAAGAACCTCTTGCTCACTGATGGCCTCTCTACCTACAGGTGTGCCCTGATTGACGCAATGGCCCTGGGAACCATCGGGGTGTGTCCTCGCTCATTCAGTGTTTTCCAGTGTTGTTTCATTTCCTCATTGGGACTTCACTGTGTCCAAGTTATTCATCTTATCCCCTTATTCCTTCTTGGATTTGCTTTCCCAGCAAGTCTCAGCTGAGCAGCTACTATGTACCTTTTGTGAACAAATGATTACATGCCTCAGGGGAACACTTTCCGAGGATAAAAGTTCTTGTCTGATAAGTATGTTGTAATAAACTGGATGGTTGACCTGGGCTTGTTTGCTTTCTCTTCCTTCCCCCATCTTCCCTGCAAAAATTCTTAAAAAAATAAAATAAAACACACATTCAGGAAATGTACATAAAACTTGACTGTGCCGTATAATAGATTAATTGCAAAGCAAAACTGGTTTATTTCTATGCTAGATCACTTGGGCATGCTGCTACCCTGATATGGATAGGGGGAGAAATCCAAGAGAAGTGGGATTGGTGGGAAGCAGGTTTAAGGGCCTTCAGCACCCTAGAACCTTTCCAGAAAGTGAGACCAGAGAAAGGCAACCCCAAAATAGAACTGCCAGAGGAGGGAGAGCGGGCCTGCAGTGCCCTTTGTGTCCACTCTTCAGGCTCAGGCCAGGAGACATGCCAAGCGAGTGTATCCTAGTCCGGACCCCCAGCACTTGGCTGGCATTCACCTCACCCCATCTTCAGCCAGTGGTAGGGGCCACCCAAACCAAGCAAGCCCTGGCTGTGACTGGGCATTTCTGCAGTGGGCTGGATGCTCTACCAGAAAAGGACTTCATGTCCCTGTCCGGCTGAGAAACTCATCAAATTTCTTTCTCCCAGTGCCTCAATTCAGTTCTTGCATAAGAGGAAGGCTTTTAACCACTTAGAATACTTTGGACTTATTGGCACATTTTTGCTGATGAGTATAAAATAACACCTAAGGAGATGCTGTGCCCTGTATGCACTGGGGACGGCTACAAAAGCAAAAGGAAGGAGCTTCAGGCTGAAACCCAGGCTCTCCTCTAACCAACAGGCGAGCAGAAGTCAGTACTCCTGCTCTCTGGACCTCAGTTTCTCCATCTGTGAGGAGTCTTGTCTGGTTCTAGGATTCTGGTTCTGTGAACACTTCTATCTTCGTAACCCAGAGTGGTAGAGTTCAGTCTTTAGTCCTCACCCCTCTCTTTGCTCTCTTAGAGTCTCACCCACTTTCACCCTCGGCTTTCACCTTGAGGCTGATAAGTCCAAAATCCATGACAATGCTTTTTAAAAAATCTTCTGGGCCGTGTCAGGGATTGAACCATCATCCTCTGCATTTGAAGGAAGGAATCTTAACCACAGCAACCCACCTTTGAGCTCCAACCTCTGTCTCCAACTGCCTACAGAAATTTCTATTTGGTTCTGAAGGAGCTTAAATAAGCACCCTCTCTAAGCAAGGCCACCTCACGCTCAGTTGCTAGGTCGTGTCTGACTCTTTGTGACTGTGTGGACTGTATCCTGCCAGGCTCCTCTGTCTATGGATTTTCTAGGCAAGAATCCTGGAGTGGGTTGCCATTTCCTTCTCCAGGGGATCTTCTTGACTCGGGCTGAACCTGCGTCTCCTGCATCTCCTGCATCGGTAGGCAGATTCTTCACCACTGAGCCACCTGGGAAGCCCAAGGCCACGACAGCCTTTCTCTTGCTATCGGGGCTGTTGGTCTTCCTGTGGCTCAGATAGTCACCATTGACTGCCTTCATCCAATTTCCAAAGCTTTCATAACTTTCATGAATTTCAAAATTGTTTCATGATTTCCTCCTCTTCCCTAACCTTTGAATTCCCACCGTCTTCTAATGCCTCAATTTACCCGTCCGTTTCCCCGTCTTCAGTCTACTCTGCTGCCTCTGTCTGATTTCCCGAAACACCCCAATCAGTTTCCCACTCGATGGGGTCTCATCGCCCACAGCTACTGCCTGAATCTGCATTTTTAAGGAAGATGAAAGTTTGAAAACTGCTGACTAAGGGAAATAGAATCCCAGCTCTGAGGCTTGACATGAGGGGCCTTCTATGATATGCCTCCCTCCCCTCCCCACTCTTCCTCCCTCTCCTCCCACACAGACTCTCAAAACCTACCTCTGCTCAGGACTTCCCTGGTGGCCCAGCGGCTTAGACTCCTTATGTCCACTGCAGGGAGCATGGCGTTTGATCCCTGGTTGGGGAACTAGATCCCACATGCTGAAACTAAAGAAGAGATCCTAGGACTTCCCTGGTCCCAGGTTGGAAATCTGCCTTCCAATGCAGGGGACTCAGGTTCCATCCCTGGTTGGGGAGCTAGGATCCCACTTGCTGTGGGGCCACTAAGCCCTAGGCCACAATCAGACAGAAGCTGGCCAAAGATCCCTCATGTCACAACTAAGATCCAGTGCAGCCAAATAAATAATTAATATTTTTTAAAAAACCCACCCCTGCTCATTTTCCTTCCCTTGTCCACCCCATCATGTTTCTCTTTGGGGATACCCTCCCTCACCTTCTAGTCAGAATCCCCACCTCTTTCAGAGCCTGGCCCACCCCTCACCCCCTTTGTCAGGACTTCCTCCATTTGATCTTTCTGCATTCTCTCTCACCCTTTCCTTCCTGCTGCTCTAGTGTTTGTCTGATTTCTACCTCTGACTCCTTCAGTTCAGTCAGTTCAGTTCAGTCGCTCAGTCATGTCCGACTCTCTGCGACCCCATGAATCGCAGCACGCCAGGCCTCCCTGTCCATCACCAACTCCCAGAGTTCACTCAGACTCACGTCCATCGAGTCCGTGATTCCATCCAGCCATCTCATCCTCGGTCGTCCCCTTCTCCTCCTGCCCCCAATCCCTCCCAGCATCAGAGTCTTTTCCAATGAGTCAACTCTTCGTATGAGGTTGCCAAAGTACTGGAGTTTCAGCTTTAGCATCATTCTTTCCAAAGAAATCCCAGGGCTGATCTCCTTCAGAATGGACTGGCTGGATCTCCTTGCAGTCCAAGGGACTCTCAAGAGTCTTCTCCAACACCACAGTTCAAAAGCATCAATTCTTTGGTGTTTGGCCTTCTTCACAGTCCAGCTCTCACATCCATACATGACCACTGGAAAAACCATAGCCTTGACTAGATGGACCTTAGTTGGCAAAGGAATGTCTCTGCTTTTCAATATGCTATCTAGGTTGGTCATAACTTTTCTTCCAAGGAGTAAGCATCTTTTAATTTCATGGCTGCACTCATCATCTGCAGTGATTTTGGAGCCCCCCCAAAAAAGTCTGAGACTGTTTCCACTGTTTCCCCATCTATTTCCCATGAAGTGATGGGACTGGATGCCATGATCTTCGTTTTCTGAATGTTGAGCTTTAAGCCAACTTTTTCACTCCCCTCTTTCACTTTCATCAAGAGGCTTTTTAGTTCCTCTTCACTTTCTGCCATAAGGGTGGTGTCATCTGCATATCTGAGGTTATTGATATTTCTCCCAGCAATCTTGATTCCGGCTTGTGTTTCTTCTAGTCCAGCGTTTCTCATGATGTACTCTGCATAAAAGTTAAATAAGCAGGGTGACAATATACAGCCTTAACGTACTCCTTTTCCTATTTGGAACCAGTCTGTTGTTCCATGTCCAGTTCTAACTGTTGCTTCCTGACCTGCATACAGATTTCTCAAGAGGCAGGTCAGGTACATGCTATTCCACATTAGACAGGACTCTCTGAGATGTAAGTGACAGTCATCCAGTTTGAAGAAGGATATTTCCTACCTTTTATCTTTTTAATTTTTTTTTGGCTGCACAGCTTGTGGGATTTTAGCTCCCCGATCAGGGATGGAGGTCCTCGGCAGTGGGAGCCAGGAGTCCTAACTACTGGACCACTAGGGAATTCCCCATTTGCTACCCCTTAGAAGCAACCCTGGGTGGAGAGGGTTCAGTGGGGCCTTGGGACACCTGGAGCCAGAGACTCAGCCACCATCAGGCTCTTCCCCTCCTGCTCTTGTCTCTGTTTCTCTCTGCACTTTGCCTTAATTCTCTCGTCGTTCTCTCCTTGAGAGGCTGCCAGTGGTTCCCAGCCTTGAGGCAGGGATTGAGTCACTAAGATTGGCAGGCCCCAGTGGAACTGTATGGAGAAACTGCAGGACAGACAAAGAGGAGTTTCCCCAAAGAAGGGAAAGAGAAAGGGAAAGTACTAGATAGAAAGGCCAACACATGGTCACCACTGTGTTAGTTAGAAGTCAGGTCAGCTACGCACTGCAGAAAACCCCGAGCAGCAGTGTCTATTAGATGATAAGGTGGCCAAGGACTCTGAAACCAAGCTCCTTCTAGCTGGTTGCTCTGCCACTTCTTAGTCCTGGATGATGGCTTGAGCTCCAGCCTTTCTGCCTGTATGATCTAGGGAACAGAAAGGAGAAAGAAACAAAGAATGATTTGGGAATTCCTTGATGGTCCAGGGGTTAAGACTCCAAGCTCTCACTGCTGAGAGCCTAGGTTCAGTCCCGGGTTAGGGGATTAAGATCCCATGAGCTGTGCAGTATGGCCAAAAATAAGTAAATATATTTTTTAAAAAGGATGGTCCAACTTCCTGCTATCCTTGAAAGTCACCTTCTGGAAGTTGTACATGCTTTAGCTTACATCCCTTATATTGTCAGAAATAAGTTCTATGGCTACAGCTGAATGGGCTTCTGGGAAATATCTTAATTCTGAGCAGCCATGTGCACAGCTAAGAGTCAGGAGTGCTGTTAAACACAAGGGAAGGAGAGAATGGATGTCAGAGGACAGTGGATGTGCCATGACCCTAATCCACCAGGGGCTTTGAGGGGGCATTTCCTGCTAATGGGATGCCCTTTTCTACACTATGGCTTTTAAATGGTTGAAAGACAATCCTGGCACCCAAATCTGTTTGGTCTGATCATCCTTAAGTTCCATTTTTCTCTCCTAAGTTCCAGACCTCAGGGTTCTGGTATGCAGCTGAGGCTGGTCAGTATTCTCCTTAAAATGAGATGCTGTATGCTGGACCCTGGAGAAGGCGATGGCACCCCACTCCAGTACTCTTGCCTGGAAAATCCCATGGATGGAGGAGCCTAGAAGGCTGCAGTCCATGGGGTCTCGAAGAGTCGGACACGACTGAGCGACTTCACTTTCACTTTCCACTTTCATGCATTGGAGAAGGAAATGGCAACCCACTGCAATGTTCTTGCCTGGAGAATCCCAGGGACGGGGGAGCCTAATGGGCTGCCATCTCTGAGGTCGCACAGAGTCGGACACGACTGAAGCGACTTAGCAGCAGCAGCAAGCTGGACCCAGTATCCCAGATGTTGTGTGACCAGTTACAAGATATAGCCGAGCTCTTGGTACCCCCATTTCAACACCCTACATCTGTTAAGGTCCCCAGATTGAGACAGAATGTGCCTGGCTCGAGGGGCTTGTTGTCCTCTAACCTCACGCTCATCCTGGTATGACACCTCACTCCATAATCTGCTCCTCCACAGACTGACCCTAAAGCAGAAGGGACTTCCCAAGCATCTGTGCCATCTTGCTCTTGCAAAGCCTTCATTTAATATCTTGACTGTCAGTTGGTGGATCTGCTTTCTCCTCCGACTTCTGCCAGGTCAAAAGCCGTGCCCTCTCCACCCTCCATGTCCCCCATGGGGCAGTCTGTGTTTTGTCTCCCTTCGGGTAAATGTATCTTCTTAGAGAAAATGCAAGATCTCCCAGAGCAATGGAAACCCACACCCTGCGTTCAGAGTATGTCACAGATTGGGTTCCTGAGCAGTGGACTCGGACGCAGAGGTTAGTATGCAGTGAGTGTTCTAGGAGTACTTGGTTGTTCTGCTAAAGGGAAGGAAGGGAGGTTGGACAGAGAGAGGGGTCAGGCTGTGTTGGGGCTCAGTGAGCTGCCCCTGCCTCTCACAAGGAGTTCCAGTGCTGGGGTGATCCTTCAGGGTGACTCCAGCTGGGACAGGAGGGCCTGATCTTTACAGCCTCATGACAACCAACCATCGGAGGTGGGTAGTCTCTGCAGAGGTTGGCAGCTCAGGTGTTTCTGTCTGCAGCACTCTCAGCAGCTGGAACAATCCGCCCTTTATTCCTGAAGTGGGGACTGGACAATGCCTCATGGAGTCCGTCACTGAGTGGGAGACCTACGGGCTCACAGTTGCCACTGATCAGGCGGGTCGTTTGGGGCCAGTCCGTTCATGTCTCTGAGCCTCAGTTTCTCCTCTTGTAAAAACTGATGTCTGGGGAATCACCAGGTGAGATGGGTGGAGAGTGATTGGGTACGGGAGTAGCTCTATTCAAAGGCGTGATTTGAATCCAGAGGCCACGCCCAGGTCCTCCCATAAACCCCCGATCTTATCTTTGCTGCTGTGGACATTATCAGAGGATATAATCACTTGGGTCCTAGGCCAGGGATGGGCATCTAGGTCACAAAGGGGCAACTTTAGGGACCAACTGGCAAGAACCCCTGGGGAGCTCTGCTGTTTGGAATGGTCTGATGGGAGGTTGGCAAAAGCCAAAACGTGGTTGTCAGAGACTGAACGTTGGCATGGCCCCCCACCCCAAATATATAGGGTGGACCCTTAACCCCCAATGTGACTGAGTGAGAAGTGAAAGTCTTTAGGAGTTGATTAGACTTAGATGAGTCCTGAGCGTGAATCCCCAGTGATGGGATTAGCGGCCTCATGAGAGGAGATGTCAGAACTTTCTCTCTGCCTTGGGGGGCTACTGTGAGAATGGGGCTGTCTGCAGTGCCAGGAAGTGGACCCTCACCAAGAATCCTATCTGTTGGTTGGCACCTGGATCTCGGCCTGCCCAGCCTTCAGAACCATGAGAATGAACTGTCCGGTTTTGAAGCCGTCCAGTCTGTGGTAGTATCCTACTCAGCATGGGAGTGGGAGGTGGGGAGGGAGACAACTGAGAAATCCGGGGGTTCACGGCTTACAGGCAAGTCCCCTGGCTCTCAGGACTGGGCCCACCGCTGCCTGCGGCACCTGGGGCATGTCCCTGGGCTGCTCTGGACTCCAGTGACCTCGTGTGTGTTCAGTCTCTACGGTCATGTCCGACTTTTTGTGAGCCCCATGGACTATAGCCCAGCAGGCTCCTCTGTCCATAGAGTTCTCCAGGCAAGAATACCGGAGTGAATCGCCATGCCCTCCTCCAGGGGATCTTCCTAACTCAAGGACTGAACTCGTGTCTCTGTGTCTCCTGCATTGTAGGTGAATTCTTTACCACTCAGCCACCCGAGAAGCCCCTAGTGACCTCACGGGAAACTGAGAGGTGGAGTGTGAGCCTCTGAGGTCATCTCTGACTTGATGAGCTGAAGTGCATCGTTTGCACCTCCGTTCTGGGGCGATGATGGGTAAGGGAGAGGCTGGGAGTCGGAAAGCTAAGCTTTCTCCTCTTTTCCTTCACGCTGGCCCTGCTGTCCCTACAGAAGCCACTGCTGGCCCTTCAGGAAGCCTGCCTTTGTGTAGAAGGGGGTGGGGTGGTGGTTGGAAGGTGCTGTAGGCAGTGAGAAAACTGCAGGGCCAGGAACGGGCAGTCACAACCTCCCCTCTGCACTGTCCTTCCTGGCTGGTAGCAGCCTCCGGATGAACTTTGAGTCCGACAGTCTCTGGGTGAATTGATTAAAGTCAAGGGTATAATAATAAAAGAATGTAAATAGATTTTATCAGTGACACAGATCTCGTGACCACGTGGTGTGTGCTCTTGTGTATGTGCGTGCTGGGAGGGCAGAGATGTCTGTCAAGTTTGGAAAAAGGCCACCTTTTCCTTTGGCTCCATTCCTTTTGACCCCTGAGAAGATTTTCAGTTCTGTGTAGCACCACAAGCCACCAGGGCTTGGAACGTGAGAACGCAGGGGAGGTAGTGAAACCAGCCTCTCTGCTCAGTCCTGGGGGTGTTGGAAGGCACCCCGGGCACAGAGTGGGGGCGGATGTCTTCTCTGCTTTCTCCTTTCCAGCCCATCTGACCTTTTACAGGGACCTATGTTCCCGCGACCTTCCTCTCTGAGAAGCTGTGCGTGGGCTTGAGTAGAGACCAAGCAACGCATGGGATGCTCTTAGAGGGGCCCTTCCAGGCCAGGCTGGTCCTGGGATATCCATGGAGACCGTACCTGTGGTCTCGCCCCTGAAGACCTGCGCATGCCCCACCTCAGGCCTGCAGGCTCCCAGAGCCGAGGGTCTCCGACTGGTGGCAGCAGTCCTGGGAGGCAGGAAAGGGCAAGAAGAGGGAGTTCCTCTTTCTGGAAGGACCTCCCAGTCCCAGAGCGGTCTAGTGACACAGAAAGTTAGAGGCAAAGTCCGAGTCAATCAAATGACCTGACATCTGGAAAAAGAGGCCTTGTATTTGCGCTTTCTGGTTGGGAGCGGGGAGGGGCTGGTCAGGTAGTCCTGGGTGGTAGATTATTCCTGTGGTTCTCCCCATGGTGCCTACTGCTAAGAAATGCCTACTGTGCACTCTACCCCGTTCAATCTACCCAAGAAGCTGGTAAGAGGGAGAGAGCAGAATCCAGGAAGGAAGGAGGGAGAGGCCAGAAGGGGGAGGCAGAAAGGGAGGAAAGAGCTTGGGGACAGAGGGAGCTGGAGAATGAGCAAACAAGCAGTGTCCTGGAAAACAACTTGTTTCCCCTTTCCAGGCTCCCTGCCTGCCCCGCAGGAGGCAGTGATTTAGAATAACGAGCCATAATTTGATTACATTCTCTTCCAGCCTCGCAGGGTAAACAAGAATCTCCCGTGGAAGGAAGGGACACGCTGCCCAGGCTCTGGCACACTCCCCAGGGCCTGAACAGGGGTTCCCCCTCCTCCTGGGTGCGCCTGAAACACGTAGTTGGGCGGCTTCACCCCCCTCCATTTTCTACCAGGGTTTACGTTCTCCGGGTGTCTCCTGCCCCTCCTCCCCTTCTTCCTCTTGGCCTGCCCCTGTAAGGTCCTCACCCTGAAGCCTGCATACCGTGTAAATATTTAAACCCATCTATTATTTCCTGTTTATTAGCAGTGTAAATCCTGAGTTCATTCATTGTGCATCTGTCTCCCTGAACCGTCTCAGAGGAAAAGGCCCGAAGGCAGGGCCGTGTGTCCACCCTTCCCTGGGAACGGCCTTGCTTAGGCCTGGGGTCAGTCATATCACCGATTCTTTAAAAATGAGCTTTTACTTTTCCCACATTTAAAAATTGTGGTCAAATATGCATAATATAAAATTTATCATCCTAACCGTTTTTTTAAGTGTGCAGTTCAGGTGTGTGCCGTACATTTGTAATGTACCACCGTCTCCACCGTCTCCACCCTCCATCTCCAGAACTCTCTTTATCTGTGGATGAAACTCTGTACCCATGAAGCACTAATTGCTTGTTCCTCTCTCTCCCCAGCCCCTGGCAACCATCATTCTGTTGGGTTGGCCAAAAAGTTCATTCAACTTTAAGTACAAATAAAAGACACCTTTTCCATTTTCACTTAGAACTGTTTTGAACAATGTATTCACTAACTTGAACCAACTTTTTGGCCAAGCCAATCTTTTCTGTCTCTCTGAATTTGACTCTTCCAAGTGTCTCATATAAGTAGCATCATACACCATTTGTCTTTCCGTGACTGGCTTATTTCACTTAGCGTAACATCCTCAAGGTGTGTCCACCTTGTGGCATATTGCAGAATTTTCTTCCTTGTTAAGGCTGAATGATATTCTTTTGTATGTATACACCACATTTTGCTTAGCCATTCTTCTCTCGACAGACACTTGGGTTGCTTCCATGTTTGAGCTGTTGTGAATAAGACTGCTTTGAACATGGGTGTACAAATTAGCTTTTTAAAAAAATAATAAAAGGCTACCTGTTATTGATTGCTTACTGTGTGCTTGGAACCGCATAGACATAATGACTTAATTGTCACCGGTATCTCCCAGGTGGCAACAGTTCTCTCCATGAGGCTCTGGAAAGCCAAGTGATTTTACCCAAGGCGAGGAAAGGGGAGAGTGAGCACCATCATCCGCGTGTGCTCCAGCCATGACCCTTCGCTGCACTGTGTTGATGACGGACCTGAAGACGGAGGCCCAGGGTATGTCACCCACATTGCACCCCCAGGAAGGACTGACACTTTCCCTGAGTCTCTGCCCAGTTTGAGAATCCATCCTCCAGTTCCCAGGATTCAGTGAGGCCAGTTTCTCCCTCTGGGCTGCGCCTTAGCATCCGCTGTGGGGATTTAAAGCAGGTGGGCCCCTAGGCATCAGTATTTTTTTTTTTTTCCTGGCCATGCTGCAGTGTCTTAGCAGGATCTTAGTGCCCTGACCAGGGATTGAACCGGGTCCCTGGCAGTGAAAGCGCCAAGCCCTAACCACTGGACGGCCAGGGAAGTCCCCAGGCATCAGTCCTCTTTTTTAAATTTTAATATTTTTTGAGATATAATTGACATGTAACACTATATTCGTTTCAAGTGTACAACATGATGATTTGATATTTGTGTATGTTGTGAAACAATAGCCACAATATGTCTAGTTAACATCCATCTCCACAGAAAGTGATAATTTTTTTCCTCTAATGAAGACTTTTAAGATCTGCTGTCTTAGTGACTTTCAAATACCCAGGCATCAGTCTTTGAAATAACCTCCCCAAGTGCTTCTCGATGCCCTCAGGGTTGAGGAGCACTGGGTTAGGAGAGAGGAAGAAGGATAGACACTCCCACCCACTTCAGCCCCTCGGTCGTCCCCTGTGTCCCCAGCCCCCGCCAAGGGCCGCAAATGCCCCAGGTCCAGTGGCTCAGAACCTGGGGCTGCCTCCTCCCCTGCCTCTAGAAGTTCTGTGTAGTGAGTGTGCCTCCCGAAGAGGATGGCCTGGATACAGGGCCCTGCGGGGTCCGGGATGGACCCATCAAGCCCAGCCAGACTCCAGAATAAAAACAGCGGCTGACAGTCCACAGGCTGCTGGCATTTTTGTCACCTCCCTGAGGGTGAAGACAGTGAAGTGGAGGGCAGGGGTCAGTTCGTCATTAGCAGGGCAGAGAATGGAGGGAGTGGTGTGTACTGGGGCCCCATAGGGCGGGTCCAGGGACATCATCTTCTCTACCCCCAGGCTGTAGCACATCTCCCTTTGGTGTCCTTGATGCAAGCCCCACCCACCACCCCGTCTCCCTGAGCTCCCGTTAAATCCAAAGGATTTCTGGGTGGGGCCCTGCCCTAAGGTGTCCAGCCTCAGGGGCTGCTTAGTGGGGGCACACTGGGGTGAGCAGACTCTTTCAGCCTGTCCTGGATCTCTTCCTCTGAGCCAGCCTTGAGCCAAGAACTCCAAGGTCCCTCTGGGAGTAGCAGTTGGCCGGCTTGGTTTCCACAGCAACGTGGAAGATGGGGGCAGGAGCACATCAGAAGGACATCTGCCTTGGGCACTGAAAGACGGGTCTGGCCACTGCTGAGCTTCATAACTTTGGGCGTTCACATCTCAGCATCTCTACCTGCATTAGAAAGGGGCTGGCCCAGATCCCTGCTTCTCAAAGGCACTCCGTGTTGGAATCCTTTGGGAGAGCCTTAAAAACTACCCTTAACTGGATTTCATCCTCAGAGATGCTGCTGATCTAATTGGTATGGGCTGTGGCCTGAGCACTGGGACTTTTACAAGGTCCTTAGTCAGAGTTTGGAGAAGGAAATGGCACCCCACACCAGCACTCTTGCCTGGAGAATCCCATGGATGGAGGAGCCTGGTGGGCCACAGTCCACGGGGTCGCAAAGAGTCAGACACGACTGAGCGACCTCACTTTCACTTTCACTAGCCAGTGTGACTCTTTGCGACCCCGTGGACTGTAGCCCACCAGGCTCCTTTTTACAAGGTCCTTGGAAGATTCTAATTTACACACAAGTTTGAGAACCACTGTTCTAGATAACTTCTTTCTGACCATGGTCTCATCATGATATCCATAGGGTGAAGTATTAATCGTTCAGTCATGTTTCTGACTCTTTGTGACCCCTTGGACTATAGCCTGCCAGGCTCCTCTGTCCATGGGATTCTCCAGGCAAGAATACTGGAGTGGGATACTTCTTCAGGGGATCTTCCCGACCCAGGGATTGAACCCGGGTCTCCTGAATTGCAGGTATTCTTTACCTTCTGAGACACCAGGGAAGCAGGATATTTGTTCTATGTATTTGTTCTATGTCACCAGAGGCGACCACAGAGAGGACTCCAGCTGTCCACCTGTCTGGCTGTCCCTAAGGACTGCATGACTCCATACCTCTGTGTCAGCAAGAAGTGCTCATGCCTTTCCAGCTGAAGTTTATTGCCTCATTGGTCCTGCAATGGAGGAAATTCATGTTTTTGTGCTGAAGTCCCAGGCAGTTTACGAAGTTAGTTACAGTTTACACATGGGGTATCTTCTTGGTGCATCAATTTCCTAGAAGATATTAGGAGAAAAATTATGATTCACCTTGTAAGTAACTTAAGACATTTAAATATGTATACTAACAGATATGTATAGCTGTATCCTGGAGTAGAATGCAAAGCTCGCATATGTTTGGAGCTAAAAGATTAGATGTCAAAGAAATTTGACCATTGTGTCAGGAGGCATTGGCCTGCCATACTCCCTGACTTGGATGACAGTTGGAGGAAAACACTGGAGAAACCTTGAGTCAATCTATGCAGGTGAGGAGCATTAACTCCTGACAGTTCAGGAAGGCTACCTGGAGGAGGCAGCATTTCAGGGAGCTTCTTGGAGAGAGGGGAGTAGGAAATGAACAGGTTGGAAGAAGGGCATGGCTGGAGCTCTGTAGAGCCTGCAGCAGGAATATAAGCTCAGACAATGTCTTTCTTGCCTTTGGCTTATGAATTTGAGAAAGTCCCCAAAGATCCCTCCAATACACACCACTACCCTAGTCCACACCCTTGAGGCCAGACCACTGGCCCTTAGCCCGCCTGCCTGGAGCAGCTGGTGCAAGATTGCAACACCAAAGCCCTTGTCTTAGCTTTAGAGGCTGCTGCTGAGTCACTATCGCAGAGGTAGCCGCTGACCACCCAGGCAGTTGCCCCAGTGTTCTGCCATTTCCTCCAGCCTATAGGCTCTGCTTCCAGCCTTAGGGGCTTCCCTGGTGGCTCAGATGATAAAGCGTCTGCCTGCAATTCAGGAGACCCAGGTTAGATCCCTGGGTTGGGAAGATCAGCTGGAGAAGGAAATGGCAACCCACTCCAGTACTCTTGGCTGGAAAATCCCATGGATGGAGGAGCCTGGTAGGCTATAGCCCATGGGGCCGTAAAGAGTCAGACATGACTGAGTGACTTCACTTCACTTCCAGCCTTAGAGAGACCCTTGTAAGGTCAGGAACAGGCTTGGGGAAGGATAAATTCTCTCTCTGTTTCTCCTGTAAAGTCTGCCTGGCAGACTGCCCTTTACCCTTCTCACCCCTCCCCCTCCCCAGTGGCTGCCAAGAGATTGGGTACAGAGCAGAGAGACCACGGGAGGGGCACTCTGCCCAGTGGTGAGAGTGCTGCAGGGCCTGAGCCCTGGGTCCTCTGTTCTGTAGCCTGGCTATCAGAGAGGGGATCATGAGCCTCAGATGCCACCAGCTTCTTAGCAGAGGGGCTGTTCTTTCTCCTTGGCAACTGGGCCAGTGATGCCCTGGGGGCACTGAGCATCCTCTCCAGGCAGGAGGATTGACCTTTGCTTCTGTTCATCCCACCCTAGGGAGGTAGCACGGAGTACTTGCTGACTACATGGACTATTTGCAAATTTGTTATTTATCCGCCATTGCATACTAAGTGTCCAGACAGTGCCATCCACATAGTAGGTGCTCAGTACGTATTTATAGTATAAATAAAAGGAGCCTGACTCTGGATTTGAATGCCCTTGGTAGATACTGTGGGACTTGCTTCATTCTGTAAAACGATGACAGTCGTAGAACCTACTTCCTAGAACTGACATATATAAAACCTTGAGCCCCCAGTGTACGCTAAGCACTCAATAAGTGTTTACTGTCATCTTAAACCCCTCACCTTATTTTCCAGTCTCTCCTGTCCCATGAAAGGCTCTCTTTGTTCTCCTCTGAGCCGCTGCTGGAGATGTGGTCGATAGCAACGGGGACCAGCTGGGCCTGGCATTTGCCACCTTTGGGGCCTAGGACAGCGTTCAGACCAGGCATGTGTGGGGCCCTTTTCCTTTCTCTGCCCTTCACATGCCTGCGAAGTGTGGTTCGAACACACGTCAACAGAGTCTTGCTTGGTGTGAAGGGCAGAATGGGCCTGCAGATCATGAGGTTGACAGTCAAGGGTTCCCCCTTTGGATCACTTTTTTTTTTTCCCTGAAAGAATGATCTTTCTAAGCCAGAAAGAAGACCCTGTCATGCCCTTGCTTACAGTCCCTCCACGGTTCTCTGTCTCCAGCAGCACAAGCCCAGGACACTGCAGGGGCCTGAGCAGCTCCCAGCCCTCTGCTCCCCCCGCCTCTCCATCTTGTCTCTAGATGTTAGTCTTGGGCTCCACAAGCCAGTCACCCCAGACGACCTACCCTCCCCAGCTGGCCCGCAGGCTCCCACAGTATAAAGCATATGCTCTCCAGAGAGAGTCTGGCCTGGTCGCCACACAAATGAGATGGCCTCAGCGCTGCCTGGAAAGCCCATCCCCTCCCCTGCTCCCCCGACCTCATTTATTATTTTCTTTCAAGGTTCAGCTCAAACATTAACTCCTTTAAGTAACCTTGACTGACTCCTGCATCCTTCACGTATTTCCTTCTCAGTGTCTAACTGATGAGGGCGTGTGCTTCCTTTCAACAAGGCACATAAACGCCACCGGTTTCCCCCACTGGATGGGTAACTTTTTCATTTTTTTTCGGAAGAAGTTCTTTATTTTATTTTGGCCACGCAGCATGTGGGATCTTAGTTCCCTGACCAGGGATGGAACCCACATCCCCTGCAGTGGAAGGGTGGAGTCTTAACCACCGGCCTGCCTGGGAAGTCCCTGGATGGGCAACTTCTTTGCGGGCCAGTATCTCTGGTGCTTAACTTGGGATTTTCAGCGTGGCGAGCCCAGGGAAAACTTGTGGGAGGAAAATGAACGGATTTCTTGGGGTGTGTAATTACTGGTACACATCAAAGCTGAGAGTGGCTGTACCACGGGAGGGTGTGGGCCCTGCTGATGGGCTGGGACGCATTTGGGAGCATGGGTAGTTGGTGGGAAGGGTCAGGCGACTCTGGGCTGGGGCTGGCAGTCTGGGAGCTGGAAGGCCCAGGCTTCTTGTCTCCTGCCCGCTTCCTGGAAGCCTTGTCGGGGCCTCTGTCTGCCAGGCAGGGATTTGGGGTCAGATGGATCATTGTCTCTCTCCTTGTATGAAGGAACTGACGCTCTCACTTTTAACCTCTGGCATGGGTGGCTGTTCCAAGCAGTAGGCACTGAGTGACCTCCAGACATAGACTTCTGCCCTTAGGGCTCTCAGCTCAGGTGTGGATCAGAAGAGGGTGAACACCTTGGAAGGTGATATTATCCAGCCCCTGGGCTCCATGCAGGCCTAGACTGAGAGTGGTCCTCCTTCACTGGAAAAACTTCTGCAGAGGGAGATTCTCTAAGGCCTTTTCTCCACCTCTCAACACCACGCTCTTGCTGGGCTGAGCCTTTCCATCTCATTTGTGTGGTGGTCAGGCCAGCCTCTCTCTAGAGAGCATAAAAATTGTGGTTATTTATTTATCCTAATGATTTTTAAATTTGTATTCATTAATAACCATTTATCATGTCTCTGTGTATGTGCTCAGTTGCTTCAGTCACGTCTGACTCTTTTGCAACCCCATGGACTGCAGCCCGCCAGGCTCCTCTGAGCATGGGATTTCCCAGGCAAGAATACTGGAGTGGGTTGTCATGTCCTCCTTCAGGGGATCTTCTTGACCCAGGGATCGAACCTGTCCTCTCCTGCATTGCAGGCAGGTTCTTTACCACTGAGCCACCTGGAAAGCCCTTATCATGCTTCTACCATAGCTAATTTTTATTGAATATTTATAAGGTGCTGAATATATGGATTTTCTGGCTTTTGCTGTTTATTTTTTGGCTGCATGGTGAGGCATTTGTGATCTTTGTTCCTTGACTAGAGATTGAACCCATGTCTCCTGTCGTGGAAGCGTGGATTTCTAACCACTGGACAACCAGGGAAGCCTCGGGACAATTTAAATAGTTGGGGACATATGCTGTGGGTTCAGACGGTGGTCAAATCCCAGCTGTGCCACTTGTTAGCTGTGATGTTGGGCACGTTCCTTCATTGCTCTGTGCCTCAGTTTCCTTATCTGTACAACGGGGATAATACAGGGTTGTTGGTAGTTGGTAAGGTTGTGGTGGCGATTAAGTGAGTTAATGCATGAAAAGCTGTTAGAGGAGCACCTGGCATGTCGTAAAATGCTCAATTCACATGAGCTGTGCTTATTACACAGCCGCTGCCTTCCTGTTCCAGATCTGGCCCGTTTTGCACCCTCCCTGTTTGTCGTTCACGTCCACACACTTACCTCACCAGACCAATTCAATCTGACAGACATTTCCTTGCTGTGCTCTCTGTGTGAGGTCTGAGCCGTCCTGTGCCAGGCATTGACGGAGGAACAGATGTGTTAAGTTGGAGTTCCTGCCCTTAGGATGCTGTGAATCCCCTGGACACATGAGGCTGGAGACAGAGGATGAATAAGACAGGTTTCTGCCCCCAAGAAACTCACAGTCCAGATGGGAGGCTGGTGTGGAAACAGACCTGGCAGAAAAATAAAAGGGCCACTGAATATAGAAGCTACAGCTACTTTTTCTGCTTTCGAGGAATGTACTATGTTTCATCTTGAGGAAGTGGTTCTTTTGTGGGGAAATACAGCAATGGGACCTTTGGGTGAGACAGGCCTGGCCTTGAATAGGTGAAGATGAGGTCAAGAGGGAAAGTTTTGCATGTTATCAGATGTTGAGGAAAGTGGCTTCACAGAGGCAACCCAGCAGAGGTTCAGTGGGTGAGGACCAGCAAAGACATCTCTAGGTCGAATGAAATCTCATCTTTTTAATTTTATTTTTTAAATTTTGGCCATGGCATGCAGCTTGCAGGGTCTCAGTTCCCCAACCAGGGGATTAAATCTGGGCCATAGCAGTGAAAGTACAGAATCCTAACCTCCAGACCACCAGGGAACTTCCAATGAGTGTCATCTGGATTTAAAAATTTTATTTTTCCTTGGTAGGTAATATATTTGCATATTTCAAAATTTTAAGTGTATGAAGGCGTAAATGATGAAGAATGTGCCCTTGCCCCTGCCCTCCGTCACTGAGCTTACCACCAGGCTCACGTAACTGCCGGGGGACGAGCTGGGAATCAAAACCTAGGAGTCTGGAGCTTCCGGTCTGGAGTCTGTGCTCTGAACCCCCCCGTGTTTCCTGGCTTCACAGGTGAGGGGCAGAGCCCAGAGAGGCAGTCACACCGCAGATTGATGGCAAAACCTAGGGGGCTAGAAGCCAGGACCGCACTGAGGACCCTTCCGCTAGCACATTGCCTCAGTTTGCCTGATGGGCCCAAAGTGGGGCGGGTTGGTTTGGGGAAAGGGTCAGCAGGCGTGTAGTTCTGAGATGGCGGTTTGTTCTGGGCAGTGGTGGTGGGGACAGCCTGGTGTCTGGAGACATGCTAAACAAACTGCTGTTACAGGCTGAACTGGGCTGTGCCCCCAAAGACCCCTGCTGTGGACTCAAGAGATATATCTGACTCTTAGTGCCCTTTCAACTGTGGTTTGTCCACTTGGTGGCTCTTCTGTGACCCAGACTAACGCCTTGCCCTGTCCTCAAGCCCACCAGGTAACTCTCTCTTTCTCCCCAGCTGTCATCAGTAGCATCATTTTACCACATAAGCAGGATTCATCATGTTTTGGGGGTGGGGGACATTTTTAAAAATTTATTTTGACGTGCACACTGCTATATTTATCTGTTATTTATTTATTTTCAGCTGTGCTGAGTCTTCGTTGCTGCACGCGGGCTTTCTCTGCTTGTGGAGAGTGAGGGCTACTCTCTAGCTGTAGGGCACAGGCCTCTCATTGTGGTGGCTTTTCTTGTTGCGGAGCACAGGATCTAGGTGCGAGGGCTTTCCGTAGTTGCAGCGCAGGGGTGTGTTCGTTGTGGCACGCAGGCTTAATTGCTCCGCAGCATGTGAAATCCTCCCGGACCAGGGATCAAAGCCTTGTCCCTTGCATTGGCAGGCAGATTCTTACCCACTGCACCACCAGGGAAGTCCGATCGGGGGCAGTTACTCAAGGAAACAAAGGAACCACGGGCAGGTGAGAACTGTATATGGTGAGGACTCCATAAATGCTCTCGGTGGTTCCCTGTCCCGGTCTGATGAAAGTGATTTGGGGATCAAGGGTGATGGCCTTGAGACACTCTGACCTCTTTCAGAATGGGGCACTTTCAACAACTGTCCCAGTTAGGCTAGGGAGCGCCCCTCCTTGCTGTTCCTCACACCCCCTCTCCTCTCCCTCAGTCACAGCCCCGGCATCTCTCTGCTGCAGCGTTGCGCCCACTGGTGAGTCTGTCTCAGAGAAAGATCAGCTCCCCTCCAGCTGAAGACTGCGGGCAGGGCAGTGTCTCCCCTGCCCCCACCATGCCCTGCCATGGCTCGGCTCCTGTTGGCCTCTCCCAGGCCCTGTGAGCACCTTGAGAGCATCTCAGCCTCCCAGCCTCTGACATAGTGCCTGGCACTAGCTGTGTGCTACGTGAGTGCTAAATCGCTTCAGTATTGTCTGATTCTTTGTGACCTCATGGACTGTAGCCCACCAGGTTTCCCTGTCCTTGGAATTTTCCAGACAAGATTACTGGAGAGGGTTGCCATGCCCTCCTCCAGGGGATCTTCCCAACCCCAGGGATTGAACCCACGTCTCCTGCATTGGTAGGTAGGTTCTTTACCACTCAAGCCACCTGGGAAGCCACTCATTAAAGCCCATGGCACCAAGAAGTGAGTCCACCAGCCTGCCAGTCTCTTTTGAGGAACTCTGAGTCTGCCTAGCTTCTCTAAGTCTGGCCCTAGCAGAGCATCACCTTCCTTCTATCCAGCCTGCTTTTTTTTTTTTTAAGCCACTTTCTGGAGGTGTAATTCACATACCACACAATTCACCCACTTAAAGTGAGGATTCGATGGTTTAGTCTAGTTGCAGAGTTGTGTAACCATCCCCACGAGCAGTTTTAGAACATTTCCATCACTAGCCCACCCATCTTTTGGCTGCACCCATCTTCCTTAGCTTTCAAACACCCACAGTTTTCCTCAACTTAAAAGAAAAAAAGCCTCCTTTGACCCTGCTCTGCACTCTCTGGCCATTGTGCAATATGTTTCTCTCTTTCCGTGACTAAGCTTCTTGAATGAGCGGTTCACACCCACTGCCTTCATTTTCTCAGATTCAATAAACATTTTTTAAAAAGCATCTATGAGGTACTATGCCAGAAGTTTTCATATACATCATCTCATTTAATCCTCATAAACATCTTGTGAGCTGGGAATTATTATCTCTATTTTAGATCTGAGAAATACACGGAAAGTGACTTGCCCCAGGGCTTTGGCCAGGATCTGGTTCCAGGTTCGTGTGAATCCAGAGTGGGTGCTCTGCTCTACTGCCTGCCATCAAGGCCAGCTGCACAGTCCAACTGCTGACCTTCTTACTCATCATGTGGTCTGGTTGTCTGTACCTCCCAGCACCCCTCTGATGACCTTGCTGCGCCAATCAGATTGATGACCAGTACTGTCTCTTCTTCCAGCCTTAGTTCAAGCTCTTCCTTCCACCTGGCATCCTTTTCTTTCTTATTTTCTATCTGAAAATCTGATAATCCTTTTTTTTTCTTTTTCCCTTCTTAGATCTGGCTCAGCTCTACTCTCTCCTTGGGAACGCCCTATATTTTTGGTTGAGCCTCGGAGAAGGGGTTGACAGAGGATGAATTGGTTGGATGGCATCACCAGCTCAATGGACATGAGTTTGAGCAAACTCCAGAAGATAGTGGAGGACAGGGAAACCTGGCGTGCTGCGTGGTCCATGGGGTCGCAGAGTCGGACACGACTGAGCGGCTGAACGACAAGAACCTGCTTTTGAGGGCTATGACTTGCTTTGTTTGTTATCTAACAGCTTGCTGTTCTATTGAAATGGCTGTGACTGTAGTTTTAAATTTCCTGGGACTCTGAAACCACATTGGTATACTGCAACCCACACTTTGCTGTATTATTATTATTATCATTTTAAAGTACCTCATCAGGTACAAGATCAGCTGGCACTTTAAAAAAGTAATTTTTATTTTTGTGTTTACCATACCACATTCACGTGCCGCATGGCATGAGGGAGTTTCCTTCTCCAACCAGGGACTGAACCCACACCTCCTGCAGTGGAAGTGTGAAGTCTTAACCACTGGACCACCAGGGAAGTCCCACCTTGCTGTATTATAATGGAACAGGTGCTCAGTAAGTGTTTTAGCAGAAAGGAAAGAAGGAGAGAATAAAGGGAGGGAGGAATAGAGGAAGAGAGGGAAGAGGGAGGCTTTGGGGGTTGATACGATGGTAGTGACAGTAGGTGACCCAGGAGATATGCATAGAGAGGTGTTTTCAATCGTGAAATCTACATTAAAGGACAAAATAAAACTGGCATCCCCTGACCCCATTCCTGGAGATGGTATTTGTGCCCTCCTCTGGGTAAGAAGTCTTCCAAGCAGGGACCATGTCTGTCCCTGATCACTTTCCTGGACTCAGCACAGGGTTTGATACATGGCAGACTTCCAAAACTGCTTAGCAAAAAAGTAGATTTACTGTTGCTCATCTGAATCCCTCAAGATGTGTTCCATAGGTGTCTTCGGGATATGTACCAGCTCAGCCACCTCACTCAAGAAATACTAATTAAGCACCTACTGTGTGCCCAGCATAGTTCTAGGCACTTGGGATTTGACAGTGAACAAACAGATAGGTTTGCCTGCCCACATGGAACTGGCACTCTAGTGGTTGAGAGAGATGACAAAGAAGAAAACACAAAAATTAGTAAATTTGGGGTATATTAGAGACTGATAAGGACTTTGGAAATTAAGAGTTGAATAGGATAAGGGGAGAGGATTGAGAGTGCTGATAGAAGATTGGTTACAGAAGTATATTGTTGGGTCAAAGTAGGCTAACTGAGTGGTGAGATTTAGGATCAAAACCTGACGGAGGTAAGGATATTTGGGGGCAAAGAATTCAAGGCAAAGAAAACAGCAGAAGTAAAGGCCCTGAGGCAGAAAAGTGTTTGAGGCCAGTGTGGCTGGAGCAGAGGGAAGGGGAGGGTGATACGAGGGGAGGAAGGGGGCAGAGGGCTGGAAGCCATTGTGAGCCTCTGACTTTTACTCCAAGTGGGAAGTAACACTGGTGTGTGTTGAACAGAGGACGGATGAGGTTGGCTTGAAAAGCATCAACTCTAACTCTGGTGACTGTGTAGAGAGTAGACTGTAGGGTCCAAGAGCAGAAGGAGGGAGATCTGTGAGAGGCCCCTGAGGTAAACCAGGAGAGAGGGGAAGGCAGCTTGGTGGTTGGGAGTCATAGGGCTTGAATGTATTTTGAGGGTAGAGCCAACAGGACTTCCTGATGACTGAAGGTGAGATGAAGGGAAGTGTCAATGGTGGCACTGAGCCATTCGTTGGAAGGAAGGAGTTGCTGTTAGCTGTGGTGGGGAAGCTATGAGTGAAGTGCCTTTGGAGGGAAAGATCAAGGGTTTGGTTTGGACATGTTGAGTTTGAGTCCCTAGCGGGCACCTAGGGGGCGCTGATGCATAGGCAGTTGATTACTCAGGTCTAGAATCCTGTGCTCTGGCTTGACTGGAGTCTGCTCTTTACCACCGGTGTAAGGCTGCTTCCAGGTACAGAGGGTTCTGGTCCCACAAACCAGGTCTGCACAGCGTGCGGGGTAGCTCTGTTTCTGAGGCTTAGTTTCCTCATTTGCAAGACTGGCATAAATAATACACGTTTGGGGGGTTGCTGCGGGAGGTCAAATGAGATAGCTGACGCCTGGCACAAAAGAAGCAATGAAATGGTAGTGAAAAAATAACAAGGAGCCAACCTGGATTGGCTCCTGTGGAAAGAAAAGTGAAAGCGTTAGCTGCTCAGTCGCGTCCGACTCTGTGGGACCCTATGGACTGTAGCCCACCAGGCTCTTCTGTCCGTGGAATTCTCCAGGCAAGAACAGTGGAGTGGGTAGCCATTCCCTTCTCCAGGAGATCTTCCCGACGCAGGGATCAAACCCGGGGTCTCCTGCATTGCAGGCAGACTGTTTACCATCTGAGCCACCAGGGAAGCCCTGGCTCCTGGGGACCAGTCTTCAAATGGGTTAAGGGGGTGTGGAATAAGGGGTGGGGAGAGGAAAGGCTAAGAATGAGGTCAGAGCCCAGGGGTGGGGGTGAGGGGATGTGATTTCATTGTTCCAGGGGGACTGGAGCTTGTCGACCAGCAGGAAAGGGTGGGTGTAGGGCCATCCAACTGCAGGTGCTCAGATCAGTTTCTTGGCTTGGAACTGAGCAGCTCTGAGTGTCCCAGCCAGGATGACGACAGGCAGGGCAGGCTGTGCGGTGGCCTGGGGACACGGTCCTTACGCAGCAGCACCCACAGGAGACATTAACCAGTCCTTGGCCTTTTCAAGCCCACATCTTTTAAGAGAAGAATCCAGAATTTCCTCGGCTTTTCTTCCAGGCACAGCACATGGCTTGTTGTGTGGCAGGGGTTTAATGAATGTCAGCATGTGTCCTCTCCATATCTACAGAATGGTGGCGAAGAAACCATAGTTTCCAGAATTTCTGTGATGATGACATGTCGTATCTTTGCAGCGGTGCTGATTTTTAACCCCTAGGACAACTGAGTCTCAGAGATGTTCAATAACCTCCCCATGGTCACATTTACTATGGGATAGAGGGAGATTTGGGGGCAGTCTCCCTCGGCAGGAGGTTTTCAGCAAGTTTAGAAAGTGAGGAGGGCAGAACTGGGCACAGTGGAAGGAGGGTCAGGCTCCATCTGGGCAGGGCCTGGCTTTCATAGTGGGTCCAGGCAAGGTGGGGGAGTGAGTGAACTGGATGAAGCCACAGTGAGTGAGACCCCAGAAAGTGGGGCAGGGTGTGGAGTCAGGGGAAGGCATCTCATGCAGTTTCCTGCAGTTCGTAGAGAGGGGGCAGGCAGGGATCTTGGGTGTAAACCAAACCAGCGAACCCTCTGGCGAGGGCAGTGCCATCCTCCCATTGCACAGCTGGGGCTGCTTAGACCTGGTGAGGGTAAGGACCTTGCTCAAAAGTCACATGGACCAACAGTGAAGGAGCCAGGATTGTGACCCAGCTCTGGTCAACCACAAAGGCTGCCCTCTGTCCGCTACACGATGTGGTTGCTGTCATGACCTCCAGGCAACAGGGGGATAGACAATATCGGATGACTTTTTGCAGATTTCTTCCAGCAGAAACATTCTCTCCGTCTCTGTCCCCGGTCTCCCTCCACACTCTCCCCTGCCTCCTCCCTCTCTCTTTTCTCCTCATTACTCAACCCCTAGTAACCCCGAGGGCAGGCAGACTGTCTGCACGGTTGAGGGAGGAGGAGACCAGCTCTTCTGGGTGACACACATGCACCCTTTGCAGCCTGCCCACCTCCCTCCCACCTCACCCACACGGTGGGGAGGCCCCCCTCCCCCACCGCCCACTCTGCAGGCATCCATGGCTGAGGGGGTCTTTCCCAGAATTAGCCACCAAGAACAGCTGGAGCAGGGAGGGGGAGGTGCGAGAAGGGATGGAGGCTAACAGCTTCCAGATGTGCCAGGGCACGAGAGAGCCGAAGGAGCCTCCTGCCGTGGCTGGAGGCTGGGAGGAGCTGGCCTCTGTGTCCCAGACTTCAGGACTGCCAAGGCAGCTGGGCAGATCCCTACTCAAGAGCTTCATGCAAATCCATGTGAGCAGGGCAAGGAAGACTTCTGTGCTGCACCTGCAGGGAAAACCCCTGTGGCCCAGCTGCTTACTATGCCTTTAAAATTTTTTTAAATTAACATCCAACTGTTACTTTATTTTGTTTTCAGGCTGCACCATGCGGCATGCAGGATCTTAGTTCTCTGATCAGGGATCGAACCCATGGCTCCTGCACTGTGAGCTCAGAGTCTTACTGAGCCACCAGGGAAATCCCTGATTATTACTTCATTTATATCACTAAGCTTAAATGACTTGGAAGAGACAAATAAGCGGTTCTATCCTATTTCGGGAAAAGTTTCCAATCAATGCTGGTTATGTGGTGACAGGTAACTAGGAATGGTGACATCTTTGGGTCGAGACTGACGATGAAGCATGGGCTCTGGTGCTATGGTTCATCTCCAGCAAGACTCTGGAGATGACGACCAATGCCAGTCACGCAAACATGGAGCCTCTAGGGCTGGTCCCAAATTTGCGTCTCTTCCCAAAAGCGAACAAATCCATAAAATAACTGAGGCTTTAAAAAAAGTTTTAAAATGAAGCCCAAATAAGATTAAAACTATACTTTTGATACACTTTCCCTTCCAAAATTTACATAAGCACACTTTTTCTCTACTAATATTAATCCTGATACTATCGACCTTGGCTATACTGCCAGTGGTGGAGGCAGAGATCAGGGGCTGAATTCTAAGCACTTGGAATTGAATCCCAATTCAGCCACTTACCAGCTAGGGAACCCAAGGCACACTGCTCAGCATTCTTGGCCATGCAATGGTTTCTGTTTCATGAAGCTATTATTAGAGTGGAATAAGTTAATCTATGCAAAACACTTGACGTGGTGCCTGGCATGTAGTACATTTTTACCATTCAGAAAACACCTACCTTGTTTCAGAAGCTGGGCCATTTTACCCTGGCAACCTGGAAATTAACTATGAGTACCCCCATTTTTATGAGCAGAAGTTGAGGATCAGAGAGGCTGAATGACTGTCCAGGGTCACATGGGTCAACATGAACCCAGACCTATTAGACCCTAAAATCCAGGCTCATTATACTGGGCCCCTCCCTGGTTTTTGTTGCTATTGTTACTATGTTTCAATTAGTAGTGAAAGGTTCCAAGACCTGTTAGGGGCTGGGTTGCATCATTTTCAATCCGGCTCACCTAAAGAGAGGACTGTGTCAGAAAAATGGACAACAGCTCAGGGGTTCAGAGGGGCCCTGGGAGGGGAAACCAAGGGCCCTAGAGGGGCACTAAGAACAGGAGATTTCAGGACGTGGGAGGAGCAGGGTGGGGAGGGGGGCTGGGAGGCTGGGGACAGGAGATCCAGAGGTTGGGAGGAGTCCAGGTTGCCCCGAGGTGCCCTCAGAGTGCCCCCAGCCCTCTGAGCAAAGCCCCTGGGCCTGCTGGCCGCTCTTCCTCCTGGTGTGTGTGTTTCTTGCTTTGCCAGGGCTGCTCCGCTTCTGCATGTCTTCTCTTTGGCCGGGGCGTAGTGGTGGAGGGTCTCCAGAATTCCCCTTTGTGGGATGGAGGGGACAGGAGGAGGAGGATCAAGACCGTGGGGGCTGGAGCCGGCCAGCAAGGAGGCCCGCCACTGGCCCGGCTCCCAGGGCCTGGGCCCGAAGAGGGAGCTGCCTGCCCCTCGCTATTCCCTCCCCCTGCCCCCCAGGGCTCCTTGGCTGCTGAGCCTGCCAGCTGGGCCCCCGCCAAGCCAAACAGCTGCCAGGGGGAGAGGAAGAAGCATTTCCGAGCAGAGAGGCCCCTGTGGGCTCCAACTCAAACCTAGAATCCCCCTTTCTTACCGCCAAGTGAAAAGGAGAGTCTGTGCACATGCACACAGGCATGCATGCATGGCACCAGGGAGCCCGGCCGGGGGCTGAGGGCCGGGCTGGCCACAGGATGGGGGCGGGGCAGGGTGTCTGGGTGCTGGCCTGGGAGGTAGAGGGGGACCGGGGCCATGATCCTGCCAAGTGGGAGGGTGGTTGGGGAACTAGGTTTGGCAGAGGTTGGGGAGGGGTTCAGTGGTTTATTACCCCCAGCCCCCCAAATCTATACCTGAGACCTCACTGTGTGATCTTATTTGGAAATAGGGTCTTTGCATATATCATTAAGGTACAGATTGAGATGAGATCATGCTGGATTAGGCTGGGCCCTAAATCCAACGAGAGTGTTCTTAGAAGCAGAAATGAACATACAGAAACCCCTGGGAGGTTTGTATGTGAAGATGTGAGAGAGAAGGGAGAAGAAGGCCACGAGAGGATGTGCATGAAGCTGGAAGCAGAGATGCAAGCCCGGAGCCAGGGAATGCCTTAAGCCACTGGAACCTGGAGGAGACAAGGGAGGACTCCTTGCTAGAGCCTTCAGAGGGAGCCTGACCCTGCTGACACCTTGCCTCCAGACTTCTGGCCTCCAGAATGGCAATGTAACGCATATCTGTTGTGTTAGGCCACCAAGTTTGTGGTAAGTTGTGATGGTAGTTCTAGAAAATAGATAAAAGGAAGCATATGGCAAAGGGGTTGGTGGGGCCAGGGGTTGATAAGAAAGCGTGTAAAGCAGAATGAAAAATGAAAAAGCTCTGTTATTCATCATACTACTCTCCTGTGCCAGGCACATTTGAAGATACTTATCTCATTCTTCACAAGGACCCTGCCGGGAAGAATTGATTCCCTTTCTATAGAGAGATTCAGACCTAAGTTTGTTCCACGAAGTTGGGATTCCAGTATCGGATCCTCCGTCTCTGAAGCCTGCCCTCTTCCCACCTTCTCTCAAGGGAAGCTCAGCAATTTCTGGGCTCGAGGATACATGCTTCAAGTTGGAGGGAAGTTCTCCCAGGGCCCAGGAGGGGAACACGCCATGCCTCACGGGCGAACTGGGCGAGGAGTCATTACCTCATTGCTCTGGGGCCCTCTGTGACTAAATGTCCTGGATACTCTTTACTCACCACTGTCCCTGGAGTCCTCGGGGACACGTCTGAGGGTCTGGTTGCATCCCCAGCTTTAGGGACGGAAGAGAGACAGCCCTGCTCACCTCCTGCACGCTGCTTCAGCCACCATTGTACCTCCGCTGTCGTCACCTCCCAGCAACGCCATCACTTCTGCTGTCACTGCCAGCCCTCCGTCACCACCACCGTCACCTCTACCTCTGCGAGCACCGTCACCATGACCACCATCAACACCAGCTCCACCCCCACCACCACCACTGAGACTGCTAGGATGACCGCAACAGCCACGGCCACGTTCTCACCTTCATCACCTCCCCTCTACCCCTGCCACCATCACCACCACGATGGCCGATCACTATGTGACATACCGGAGAGGTCCGGGGCAGGAAGGGGACGCGGGGGAGACTTCCTGTGCCGGGACAGCTCAGCCGAACCTAGCAGGGGAGGACTTGGGTATACTTGGTATATATCTGGCTGACAGATGGCATCGGTAGTGGAGGGAACCCAAGATTCAACCTTGCAGGGAGGGGAGGTGAGCCTGCCTGGCAGCTGTAAATCCGGTGTGGGACACAGGCTGTCTTCATGGGCGTGGGTTCAGGCGGGTGGAGGTTATTTGAGCGACACGTCCCGGCCCTGCCTGGCTCGTGCTCATCTCGAGAGGATGCGGATTTTGGCGGGTCCCTGGCTCCCGGCCACCTGCCTGGCCTGGCCGTGATAGTGAGGTCATGAGAGTAGCTGTACCCAGAGTCCTGGGGGGTGGAGTGGGAAAGAGGGCCCGCCCTGGCTGGGAGAGAAAGGCCTCTCTCCTCAGGCTGACCCTACCAGAAATGATGAGGTAAGCCCTCTTACTAATTTTTTTACACATAGGTTAAAAATTTGTTTTAATTAAAAAGATATTTTAAATTATCATTTGATTTTTGGCTGTGCTGCTTCTTCGGTATTGCAGGTAGGCTTTCTCTAGCTGTGGCGACTGGGGACTGCTCTAGTTGAAGTGCGTGGCTTCTCATTACGGTGGCTTCACTCGTTGCGGAGCCCAGGCTCCAGGCGCGAGCGCTTCAGCAGTTGCAGCTCATAGAGCTCGGGCTCAGTATTGTGGCTTATAGGCTTAGTTGCCTCACAGCATGTGGGGTCTTCCCAGACCAAGGATTGAACCTGCGTCCCCCACACTGGCAGGTGGGCTTTTAACCCCTGGACCACCAGGGGAGTCTGATGTATGCATTCCTGACACTTCATTCCTCCAGACTTCACTCCCCTCTGCCTGCCCCTCAGTGGCTCTGGGTGCTGTGGGTGTTCTCTGCCATGGGCTTGGAGTTTCTCTTCCCCCGGAGACCCTGGCTGGTCATGTGGTTCAGTCATGTGGGGAAATAGAGGGACCAGAAGGCTCTGTTCTGGGGGCAGAGAGAGAACTGACTATTGGAGAGAGTTATCTCATTTCTCCACTCAGCTGGGCAGCCCTTCCTGCCACCTTAGGCCAAATGTGTATGGTGGTCGGGGAGGACGGCAGAATGTTCCAGAAGTTCAGGTCACAGCTGCTCCCCTCACCTCTTGTCTGCAGGCCCAGCCAACCTCAGCTGCCTTTAAGGATGGGGCTGGCCAGTTCTGGGAACAGCCTCTCAATCCTTCCAAGCCCCTAAACTGCCCAAATGCCTGGCTAATCCCACCATCTAGGATCGCACTTGAGAGCTTCTGGAAGTGGGAAACAATACTGTCACGGGATGTGTTTATCTCTGCATCAGGCGTGAGAGCCGGGCAGACAGGCTGGCGACTGGAGAGGCTGAGGGGCCACTGAATCCCAGAGACTGAGGAGTGGAGGGTGGGGTGGGTGAGAGCCTCGGGAAGGGCCCAGGCTCTGGAAGTGGGTGTGATTGGAGCTGCCTGCGGCTCGCTCCTGCAAATCACTCCTCAGGGGAAGGCTCTTGCTGGGTTGGGAAAGACTCTGGCAAGACGAGGGGACCTTTTGACGGCGATTCAGTAGCGAGAGCCAGTGTTCACTGAGCGCCTGCTACGTGTCAGGCCCTTTCCAAGCACTCGATATGTGTCCTGATGGAGCTCCCCACATCACTGTAAGATGAGTACAATCACTGCTATATCCGTATTTTGCAGGTAGCATCCTCTGTGACTGGGGGCAAACCTTTGCTCTCTGGCCTCAGTTTCCTCATCTGCTCTCTGCAGTCATCCGACTCAACCTGCTGCTCCCCGAAGGTTTTTCCAGGTGACATTTGGAGTCAAGCTACCTGTTTGGAACGTTTCCTGTTTCTGGGGCCTCCCTGGGATCAGCCTGGTCCTGGTAGTGGCTGGGGGTGGAGAGAAGACACTGCCCTGGAAGGCCCCTGTGTGGCTCTTATGTGGCCTCATGGCAGTGCCCCTTTGACTGTGCTCTATCAAGAGGAGCAGGGCCATCATAGATGAGAGACAATAGCCGAATGTGCCTGTTCACTCACAGACCCCGTCTGGGTGTGGGTGTGGGGGTGAGGAGGGTCTGCTGGGATCCAGTTCCCACCAACCCTGGATTCCCCCTGGCCTCCCCTGACTGTGTCCCCTTCCCCATCAAAGGCAGTGGTAAGGACCAGGCAGACCCTTAGCTGTCACTCCCTTCCCACCTCATGCTCTCCTCCAGCCCTCAGAGCACCCAGTGGGCGGCATCTCAAATTATCCTCCTCACCCCACCCCACCACACACCCTAGAGCCTTTCTATTTATCCTGGAGATGCTTACTCAGTGCCCACTCTGTGCCAGGTACCCTTCCAGGTGTAGGAGGAAAGGGACAGATAAAACTTAATCCTTGCCCTAAGGAGGTCACAGCCTAGTGGGGTTTAATCCCAAACCAGTCCCCCATCCCTTACCCTCCATACTTCACCTCTTGGACACATCCTCATGTGTTTGGGAGATCAACGAGGGTGGAGGACAGAAGTGGAGAGGGGAATTCTCTGGAGTCTGGAGGTCAGAGAAAATCTGGAGCACCGGAGCAAGCACTAAGAACTGGAGACAGTAGACCCTGGAGGGGCACACCTGGCCTGTGGACCCATTTTTTCTCATGGCTACCTGGGGCTGATACCTGATGGGAAGATGCTGGTGAGTGCCATCTTCCTCTTTGCTGGAGGAGACTCTCAGCTATATATGAGCCTGTTTGTTGAGCTGGAATTCTGAGACCCATTGAGGCTAAATTAGTGAGGCTGAGGAACCTTGTCTTTATGCTAGATGGCCATGGCCTTAGCAACAGATCAGCAGTTCTACTGTTAATACTAAAGAAGAAGAGATGGATAGAAGTCTATGACACAAGGTCTTAGCTGGGTGAGAGACGGGGGCAATGAAGACTGAAAAGGGTGTCGGAGACAGGGACTTGCATGTGTGGAGGCACTCAGGCGGACAGGGCACTGAGAATGACGCATTGACTCCCAGCTTCTGGTCTGATCAGCCAGGTGACTGATGGCTGCATTTGCTGAGCTGAGGGACCCTGAAGGAGGAGCAGGCTTTTTTTCCCCCTTCCAAACACTTACCTTGAAACATTTATTTATTTATGGCTGCACTGGGTCTTGGTTGCTGCTCCCGGGCTTTTTCTAGTTGTGGAGAGTGAGGGCTACTCTCTAGGTGTAGCGGGCAGGCTTCTTGTTGCAGTGGCTTCTCTTATTGCAGAGCTCAGTAGATGTGATGCATGGGCCCAGCTACCCCATGCCATGTGGGATTTTAGTTCCTTGGCCAGGGATAGAACCCACATCCCCTGCACTGAAAGGCAGATTGTTAACCACTGGTCCTTGAGGGAAGTCCAAAGGAGCAGATGTGGGGATCAGCACAAGTTCAGCGTTGGACCAGTTGAGTTGAGGGGCCTATGAATCATCTACGTAGTAAGGCTCCTGGAGACATGGATCTGGCCTCAGGAGACGAGCCTGGGTTGTACGTCTATATTGGAAATTGTAGGCTTGTCAGCTGGGGGCTTCCCAGGTGGTACTAGTGGTAAAGAACCTGTCCGACGATGCAGGAGACACAAGAGATGTGGATTCGATCCCTGGGTTGGGAAAATCCCCTGGAGTAGGAAATGGTAACCCATTCCATAGTCTTGTCTGGAAAATTCCATTGACAGAGAGGAACCTGGTGGGCCACAGTCCATGGGGCTGCAAAAAGAGTCAGACATGAGTGAGCACACACACACACAGGCATGTTAGCGGCAACTGCAGTCATCACGGGAGGGAATGAGAAGGCCCAGGGAGCAGTTAAAAGTGAGAAGAGGAAACACTAGAGGCACAACCCTGAGAACCCTCATTTTGTGGCCTCCTGGTCCTTATTTCCCTTTGGGGATAGTCTCTCTACCGTCTTGTAGGGTGATATATCAGGTAATCTCCTCTCCTTCTGGAGTTTTAGAAGGATTTCTAGAGCCCTGTCCTGTCAGACCCTCCCTCGCACCTGCATGGAACAGCCTAGCGGTGGTCTTGTGAGCTGGGCTCAGCTGACCAGACTCTGCCTTGCAACTGGGTATCTTGAGTGTCCTAACACTAGCATGGAAGAGGCCTTTGGAATCCAGCCAAGTAATTTATGTCTCATTTCCAGTCTCCCAGTCCAACCCCTGAGCTACTTCCTCAATATTTTTCTAATAAATGCTATTGGTGGTGGAGGCTGGTGGTGGGGGGGGGGGGGGGAGAGCCTTATAAATGAGTTGGTTTCTGTTACTTACAAATAAAAAGGAGCCAGCAAAGGAAAATGAGCTGGACGGGACTTCAGAGAGGCCAGAGGAAAACTAGGGGAGTGGAGTTTCATAAAAAATAAGCAAAAGAGTATATATATCTTGAAGGAAGGAGTAGCCAGTGGTGTCAATTTTTATTTAAAAAAATGTCCAGTATGTTTAAATAAGCATAGGAGGAACAGGCAGGAAGGAGACACAGCTGTTAACAATGATTAACCATAGGGGGGAGGCTCAGATAGATCTCTGTTTTAAAGGAAGGAACCTAACTCATACTTGCTCAAGACAAGAACAACAAAGAAGTCACTTATTGGCTTATGGTCACTGAAGAGTCCACAAGTGGACCTGTCTTTGGCACAGCAGGAATAATGTCATCAGGACTGGTCTCTGTTCCCCTGCATCGGGTTCCTTCTCAGGCAGCTTCTGACAGACGCACACCCAGTTAGCAACTCCAGAGCAGACAACTATTAATATTCTCCTTCCCAGGGGCTTCAGTAAAATCCCAGCATTGGCTCTATCGGCCTGGTTTGGTTCATATGTGACTTCCTGAACCAATTAGGACGTGTTGGCACTTGAGTGGCCAGGCCTGAATCACATGTCTCCCCCAGGAGATGGGGGCGGAGGTGAGTCATCTCCATCTAAGTCATTTCTGTCGAGGGCTCAGAAGAAATCTAGACACGATGATCAGAAGAAGGAGTGGGTCCTGGGCAGAGAAATCAAAATCTGTAGCCCAATTTACCAGGAGGAACAGTATAAGAACTGGTTAGATTTGGGTTCCCTGGGCCATCCCTGGAGGTCAGGGGCCAAGGCCCCCTGGAGGCACATTTCCCTAAAGCAATGGGTACTGGGCAGACCTGGAACATGAAGGTGGTCCTGGTGGTGGGGAGACGTGAGAATAATAAAATAGCTTAATGGATAAGTGAAGTTAGAGACTAGGATTTGAATCCAGGCTCTGCAGCTCGCTACCTTTTTACTTATCAGTTTCATTTATAGAAACTGGGTTAATGTCAGAGGAAGAAATAGTGCCTACTTCTTAGGATTCTTACGCGACTCAAAGGGAATAATCTACATAAAGGTTTAGCTGTGTTCCTGGAAGATGGTGAGTGCTCAGTGAATGTCTGCCATTATTACAGTGTTCTTAGGGGTGTCCTATGCCCTCGAGAGGGAGACAGGCAGTCTTTGAAGCCCCCTTCCTTGTGCCGTCAGAGTCTCCCCGGTTCAGGGCTCAGAATTCACTCATGCACTCTATCACAGCCCAGCCAGATCCCAGCCCAGCCAGATCCTAGCTGCAGAGTACACCCCGACAGGGCTGGGTGGAGGCACTGGGGGAGATGCTGGAGGGTCAGAGACTGGGGAGGAGAAGGTGGGTGAGGAGGGTGAGGTGGACCAGGAAGGCAAGGAATAAGGGTAGGGGTGATTTTGGGCAGAACCAGCAGGGGTCACTGCAGATCTAGGTAACCTCAGGGAGGTCACCGGGCCACGCAAGGGCCCTCTCACATTACTACCTGCCTTCGCAACCATCATCGCTGGGATGCGGTGCTCTGGCCAGCTCTGGGCAGAGGGTTTGGGGTTTGACTCATGTAGTTGCGTCCACCCTTGTGCCCTACAGGGCCTGCCATCTCTCCTCCCGTGGCAGACCTTCACGTTTGGGTGTGTGCCTGGCTTCCCGCCTCTGCTGGACCTGAGTTCCCACAGTCCCTAGAAAGTGGCTCTAGAGATGCTTCCCTATAGAGAGTTCTGCATCCAAATGTGTTTCCTCATCTCTCTCCTCCTCCCAGAAGGTCTCAGCCCATACTAGCACGTTAGAGGCTCAGAGAGGTCCTGCAGGCAGGAAAAAGTGTCAGACTGTTCAGCCCAGGTTTCCGATGCTGATTGCAGCCCTTTCACCACATGGCACACTTAGGGAAACACTGGTTTCAGGCACCATCCTGGGCGGAGGGTAAATGCCCCAGGGAAAGTTAAGCCCATCCCCGCTTCTATCACAAAGTATTAATAATATGCAACCGTATGTTTGTTCCCATGGATGGAGGAGCCTGGTAGGCTGCAGTCCATGGAGTCGCTAAGGGTCAGACACGACTGAGTGACTTCACTTTCACTTTTCACTTTCATGCATTGGAGAAGGAAAAGGCGACCCCTCCAGTGTTCTTGCCTGGAGAATCCCAGGGACGGGGGAGCCTGGTGGGCTGCCGTCTATGGGGTCGCACAGAGTCGGACACGACTGAAGTGACTTAGCAGTAGCAGTAGCAGCATGTTTGTTATAGAGAAAGGAAAAAAAAAAAGTGCAAGGAAGAAAATTACCTCCCTCATCTCCTGATCCTTAGAGTCACTTCAAAAAGCTCTGGTCACTGCCCTCCCTCTTCCCAGGGAGGAGGTGACCATGGGGTTCCCCTCAAGGCACACCCACTTCTATTGAGGGGGAAGCCCTATCCGGAGAAGGGCCCTTTTAGCGGTCATCGCATCCAACCCTCTGTCTCCACCCTGCATAATTCATGCCTCCCTTTCTCAGAGACCTTCCTAGGGGGAAGGAGGATGGTGGTGGGGTTTCAGAGGGTGCCGAGTGGCATCGAGGGGAGGGAGTCTCAGGTTCATGAGGGTGGAAGGAGATCTTCCTTTCTAGGTGGGGAGATAGGCTCTGAGGGGACATGGCTTACAGGGGTTTCGCCGAGAGCCGGTGGCGGCGCCCGAAGAGCCCTGGCTCCCGGCTGGGTGTCTTCCCCACCGCTCCCCCAACTGCTCTCCACACCAGAGCTTGTAGAGGGGCCTGTGCCCTCCCTGCACGGCTGCAGTTTCCTTTGCGGGGCTGTCGGGCCACCCGGGGTGTGTGGGTGCCGGGGGCGCGCACCACGGTTGTGTAACAGGCTCTGGGCTGTGCGCGCGCTCGGTAACCTGATGCAACAGGGAAGTTGCGGTCCCGGTCCCGTGAGCCGGGGTGTGGGCTCTTGGCTCCCGGCCCAAACCACAAGGAATATTTGGCTTGCGGCTGCGGAGGCCAGGCATGGGGGGCCGCAGACTTGTCTACGTCAGGGCTTGTCCGTCCCTGGGGTGCCCACATCCTGGTCCCTGTGGGCACAAGGCTTGAAATGGGGCTGCCGGGTCAGCTGATGCTACGGGTGTTGTGGGGGGGTTGGTGCGGAGAGGAGGGCCTTGCTCCATCCTCATCCTGTTTGCCAGGATGCCTGTTGTGGTGGGGGTGGGGCAGGTGGGGCTTTCTCCTGTGGTTCCGTCCCTTCCTGGTTGTAATTACGCGCCCCCCCCCCCCCGCCCCCAAGCCTGGAGCCCTCACCTCAGTTCGTGTCTCACTCCCTCCGCCCTCCTGAGTCTCCCAGTTCTGCTAGCCACCGCACCCCCTTCTCCCCCGCCCCATAGTCTTTTCTAAAGGCTCCTCGCTCCCTTTGAGGAGAAGCAGAATGGAGGAAGATAAAGAAGAATAGCCGCTTGCTGGGCAGGCCAGGTTTTAACTGCCACTGCCATTTCTGAACGGAGTGACCAAGAATGATCTGTATTCTCCCTCTGCCCTTGTGTGCTCATCCGAAAGATGGGATGCTGGAAGGGAGCCTAGGATCGAGGGAGGGACTCCAGGGATGGAGATTGACCTTTCATTCACTCTCCCGTGGATTGAGCATCCGGGTACCCTTGCCCCTGCATCTCCATCAGCAGATGAAGCAATGGGCGCTTTGGAGAGCCAAGGGCCTCGGTAGGGCTCTGGCCTTGAAAGCAGGCACTCTGCCCCCTGCCCTGTGCCTCAGTGGACACCTGTGAGCCCTGCCTCCTCTCCAGTCGGAGGGAGAGGGGAGGCATGTGCAATTCTTCTGTCCCACCCCACCCACTCTATCTCCTTAGAGAACCAGCATCTTTAGGGGTGGCCCGTGGGACCGCAGGACTCAGGTGGGGGTGGGGGAGGAGGAAGAAGAGCTTCTGTGTTCAGTATGTCACCTCTGTCCCTGGCTGGGTCACATCTGGCCCCCTGGGGCTCCTCCCCAGCGCTCTCAGAATGCCTTACCTCTCTATCACTCTTTCCGGCACTGGCTGCCAGTGTTTTATAACCCATTTATGCATCTGTTTTTAAAAAATAGATAACTTACAGTGCTTATTGTGTGCTAGGCCTCACATATGTTAATTCATTTTTCCTCCCAGCAGTTCAGTTCAGTTCAGTCACTCAGTCGTGTCCGACAGCAGAGGTAGGCGTAATTACAGAGAAGGCAAGTGCCCGGCTCAGATTCAAATAGCTTGTGCTGTTCACCCTCAGTCACTACCATATCAAGCTGTTTTACTTTCTTTAAACTTTGATCATGGGTCATTGCCTGTCTATGTGTGGGTTGCCCATTGTTTGTCTCTCTGTCTAGCCGGTAAGCTCCAGGAGGGCAGGGACTTCATCTTTCTTGTCCACAGTCCCAAAGTCTTAACTGGTGCTTGATGCGTGGAAGATGTTCAGTAAATATTCCTGGAAAGAAGGAGCCTCTGAGCCACTCAGTGGAGATGCCTGGAGGGTGTACTCTTTGGTTATTCATTTCGGTTTTCTGTACTGACCAGTACAGGGCCTGGCCCAGACATGGTGCTCAATAAGCAGTTTGCTAAATAAATAAATGAATGAATGGGTGAATGAATGAAAGGAAGAAAGTCCAAAGGATTCAGTTGTTGTTTCTCTCCCCTCCAGACTCCAAGAACTAGTGGAAGGTCTTCAGCCACAGGAAATATGGGAGAAGAGTGTATTCTTCCGGGATCTCTGTTTTGGTTTCTTTCTGTGATTTCGTGTGTGGGCACAATCTGGGTACACAGAAGAAAAGTATGAGAAAAAGACTGGAAGCCAAAAAAACCCTGGGAACAGACTCCTGGAATAATTGCTTTGGGTCCAGAGACAGGAGGAGATATAAACAGAGTGTATGTGTGTGGCCCAGAGGATGCTCCTAGTAAATGATGAATAAATGAGGGAGTGGGTGAGTGAGGGAGTGGGTAAGTTGAATCGACTACATGGTGAACTTCTTGAAGGGAGGCCCAGGCTGTAAGTTTCTTTGTAGCCCTAAGCCCTCAGTATGGGCCCAGAGTTTGGTGCATGTTTGTTGAATGAATGAATAAATGTTAGCACCAAGAAGCATGGAAAGGAACAGAAATGGTGGGTGCTGCAAAGAGGCCCAGAGCCCTAGTGAAAGAGACCACAGATGCAGATTCCAACCTCTGGGTCTTCTTCATGGGAAAGAAGTAAGGAAAGGGCCTGGTGGATGCTAGGAGTCTGGCTCCACTCCTTCTCCCCCTCCTTTCATTCTTTTTAGGTGATCTGCCTGGGATACTATGTAGATACTAGTGATAATTAGAAAAAGTAATCAGAGCACCTGTTTACTGAGCACTTACTATGTGCCAGGCTGTAGGTTCTTTAAGTAACTGAATTCTTTCAGCAACCATATGAGGAAGTGTACTATTTCTGCCATTCTATAGAGCCGGAGACTGAGGCATAGTAAATGTAAAATTTGTACAAGTAGAAAGTGAACGCACAGTCATTGCTCAGGCTCTGCTGGGGGATAGCAGAGCTTCCCTCTGTGTGGCTATAAATGAATGGATGAATAAATGTTAGCAACAAGGAGTATGGGTCTTGATCTAGTTGCATTACCTCTCCAGGCCTCAGTTTCTTCATCTGTAGAATGGGAGTAACATTGCGATATGTTAGGAGACGGAAGTCAGAGGATTTTCTCAGCTGTAAAGGGGCTACAGCACTCCTTTAATGGGAATTTTCCTCCTCCTCCTTGTGAATCAGCATTATTTTCATTATGATTATGTTAGTGATAATAACTGTGATCATGATCACCCCTGGACCTGGCCTCTTGCCATTAATTAATATGCCAGGCTAGGCTACAGCACTGGAGACCCTGGTGAAACAGACAAATCCACTTCCCATTCATGGGTAATTCTTGTCTGATTTGGCCTCCACTTATCTTGTATTTCCATTTTTATTCTCTACCCTCCAAGCTATGACTCACTTTCAGTCCCACCTTCTTTTTCCTTAATTACTGCAACACCTTCCCCAGTGGCCTTCCAGCCTCTGGGCTCTTCCCCATCCCCATTAACTAATTTGCTTAACATGTAAAGTCAAAACCTGTTATCTCCTGCCCCTGAGGCAAGAACTAACACTGTATTCTTTTCTTTAATGATGTGAGAGGCCCTTGATAATGTGGCCACATTTTCCAGCCACCTACAATGCCCTACAGCTATGCCTTATGGCTGGCAGTTCCTGGAATAGAGGATGGTTTGAAGACTGGTCGCTTCTCCTTTGCTGTTCTCTGCCTTGCTAGGACCAAAGTCCTTCCCCACTTTGTCTCCACAGTGAATGCCTACTTATTCTTTTTACCCTTCAAAACAAAAAAGGCATCATTGCTTTTCCTGGTTATAAAAATGATGAATTCTCACTATAAATAATTAAAACAGTATAGAATGCACTAGAAAAAAAAAGAAAATGTTTACTCTTCCCATAGTTCCAACAATTGGAGAAAACCACCCTCAAAAATCGATAAAACAATTAGACAAAAGATCATTAAAGAAATAGAGAACCTGAACAATGGCATCACCGACTAGACAGACGTGAGTTTGAGCAAGCTCTGGGAGTTGGTGATGGACAGGGAGGCCTGGCGTGCTGCAGTCCATGGGGTCGCAAAGAGTTGGACACAAATGAGCGACAGAACTGACTGACTGAACAACACTGTGAACCCAATTAGACACAACAGATATATTCAAAACACACCATCTAATAACAGCAGACTACACTTTCTTCTTAAGTGCACAGGGAACTTTCTCTAGGACAGACTGTATCTTAGCCACAAAATGTCTTAATAAATTTAAAAATACTGAAATCATACAAAGGGTCTTCTCTGATCACAGTGAGATGAAACTAGAAATCAATAACAGAAGTAAAACTGAAAAATTCACAAATATGTAGAAATCAAACAGTATACTCTTAACAATTAAATCAAAGAAGAAGTCATAAGGAAAATTAAAAAATACATTGAGATGAATGAAAATGAAAACCCAACATGCCAAAACCTGTGGGGTGTAGAGAAAATAGTACTCAGAGAGAAATTTGTAGCTGTAAATTCCTACATTAAAAAGGAAAGATATCAAATCAATAACCTGAGTGTATACCTTAAAGAACTAGAAAAAGAAGGGCAAAATAACCTCAAAGCTAACAGAAGAAGGCAAGGCTAATAAATATGAATACAGATAAATGAAGTAGAGAATAGAGAAGCAATATAGGAAATAGACAAAACCAAAAATTCTCTGTGAAGGTCCACAAAATTGACAATCTTTAGCTAGACTGACTGGGAAAAAAAAAAGATAAAGCTACTAAAATCAGATTTTAAAAAAAGCTACTAAAAAAGATAAAGTTACTAAAATCAGAAATGAAAGAGGGTACATTACTACCAATCTTACAGAAATAAAAAAGATTATATGTGAATGCTACAACAAATAATATACTGACAAATTGGATGGCTTACATAAAATGAATCAATTCTTAGAAACACGCAAAATTCTAAAACTGACTTAAATAGAAATAGAAAATCTGAATAGATCTATAACAATGGAAAAGGTTGAACCAGTAATGAAACTCCTGCAGAAGGGAATTTTCTCAACACGACAGAAAAGTCAGGGATTGATGGCTTCACTGATGAATTCTACCAGATATGTAAAGAATTAATACTAGTCCTTCTCGAAACCTTCCAAACACTGAAAAGGAGGGAACATTTCCAACTCATTCTATGAGTCCAGCATTACCCTGATATCAAAACCAGACAAAAACACTATAAGAAAAGAAAATTACAGGCTAATACCCCTTAAATGCCTAAGTGCAAAAAAATCCTCGACAAAATACTAGCAAACCAAATAAAACAGTATTTAAAAAGAATGATACACCATGATCCAACTGGGACTTACCTCTGAATGCAAGAATAGTTCAATATACAAAAATTAGTCAATGTAATATACCACATTAAAAGAGTGAAGGAGAAAAAGACATATAATCATCTCAATTGGTGTGGAAAAAGCATTTGACAAAATATAAAAACTTTCATAATAAAAATTCTCAAGCTAGGCATAGAGGGGACCTTCTTCAACATGACAAAGTCCTATATGAAAAATACACAGCTAGTTCAGTTCAGTTCAGGTCAGTCGCTCAGTCATGTCCGACTCTTTGCGACCCCATGAACTGCAGCACGCCAGGCCTCCCTGTCCATCACCATCTCCCGGAGTTCACTCAGACATGTCCATCGAGTCAATGATGCCATCCAGCCATCTCATCCTCTGTCGTCCCCTTCTCCTCCTGCCCCCACTCCCTCCCAGCATCAGAGTCTTTTTCAATGAGTCAACTCTTTGCATGAAGTGGCCAAAGTACTGGAGTTTCAGCTTTAGCATCATTCCTTCCAAAGAAATCCCAAGGTTGATCTCCTTCAGAATGGACTGGTTGGATCTCCTTGCAGTCCACGGGACTCTCAAGAGTCTTCTCCAACACTACAGTTCAAAAGCGTCAATTCTTCGGCGCTCAGCTTTCTTCACAGTCCAACTCTCACATCCACACATGACCACAGGAAAAACCATAGCCTTGCCTAGACGGACCTTAGTCGGCAAAGTAATGTCTCTGCTTCTGAATATACTATCTAGGTTGGTCATAACTTTTCTTCCAAGGAGTAAGCATCTTTCAATTTCATGGCTGCAGTCACCATCTGCAGTGATTTTGGAGCCCCCCAAAATAAAGTCTGACACTGTTTCTACTGTTTCCCCAACAGCTAACATCATATTTAATGGTGAAAGACAGAAAGCTTTCCCCCTACAATCAGAAACAAGATTCCACACAGTAACGGAAATCCTAGCTTGAGCAAGTAGGCAAGAAAAAGAAATAAAAGACATCCAGCAAGAATGGAAGAACTAAAACTATCTGTTTGCAGATTTCATAATGTTACCTTACCTTGCACTACATATAAAAGTTACCACGAAATGGATTAGTGATCTAAATTTAAGGGCCGAAACTTTAAAAGTCTTAGAAAAAAACAGAAAGAAATCTTCAAGACTTTGGATTTGGCAATGATTTCTTTAAAATAAGAGATTAACTGAACTTCATCAAAGTTAAAAACTTCCACTGGAAAAAAAAACTGTACACTTCAGATGGTTAAAATGGTAAATTTCATATTATGTATATTTTCAGTCAGTTCAGTTGCTCAGTCGTGTCCGACTCTTTGCAACCCTGTGAATCGCAGCATGCCAGGCCTCCCTGTCCATCACCAACTCCCAGAGTTCACTCAGACTCACGTCCATTGAGTCCGTGATGCCATCCAGCCATCTCATCCTCTGTCGTCCCCTTCTCTTCCTGCCCCCAATCCCTCCCAGCATCAGCGTCTTTTCCAGTGAGTCAACTCTTAGCATGAGGTGGCCAAAGTACTGGAATTTCAGCTTCAGCATCATTCCCGCCAAAGAAATCCCAGGGCTGATCTCCTTCAGAATGGATTGGTTGGATCTCCTTGCAGTCCAAGGGACTCTCAAGAGTCTTCAACACCACATTTCAAAAGCATCAGTTCTTCGGTGCTCAGCCTTCCTCACAGTCCAACTCTCACATCCATACATGACCATAGGAAAAACCATAGCCTTGACTAAACAGACCTTTGTTGGCAAAGTAATGTCTCTGCTTTTCAATATGCTATCTAGGTTGGTCATAACTTTTCTTCCAAGGAGTAAGCGTCTTTTAATTTCATGGCTGCACTCATCATCTGCAGTGATTTTGGAGCCCCCCAAAATAAAGTCTGAGACTGTTTCCACTGTTTCCCCATCTATTTCCCATGAAGTGATGGGACCAGATGCTATGATCTTCGTTTTCTGAACGTTGAGCTTTAAGCCAACTTTTTCACTCTCCACTTTCACTTTCATCAAAAGGCTTTTTAGTTCCTCTTCACTTTCTGCCAGAAGGGTAGTGTCATCTGCATATCTGAGGTTATTGATTTCTCCAGGCAATCTTGATTTTATGTGTATTTTACCATAACAAAAAAACCTAAAAGACAAAAAAAGAAACAACTAACTCCACCCCCCGCAAAAGCCTAAAGTAGAAAAAACCCTTTAAATTTCAATTAATATGTTTATTGTATGGTTCTCCCTTTCCCCTCTACCCTCACCCACTGTGCCTTTCATTGTACCTTGTACACCTTTATTTGCCACTTGTAAGGTCATTACTGATTTACAAATTGGTTACACTTTGGCAGGGTCTCTACCGTGAATTCCCTGCAGGCAGTAACACAGTGGAGACTGAGTTCACATAAGTCTGCCTCTGGCCACTGAGGACCACTGGCAAGTTCTTAACCTCTCTGGGCTTCTACGTCCTTTTTTTTTCCCCCCCGTACGTCCTTATCTATAAGGGTGATGATAGCATCTGCCTCATAGGGCTGTGGTGAAGGGTCAACGAGCTCATGCTCCTTAAGGTCTTAAAAAGATGCCCTGTACACAGGAGGACATGCTCAGTAAACATTAGCTCTTACTATGTGGGCCTGGCAAAAGGAAAATGGCTAGATAGTTGGTAAAACGAGTATTCAGTAACAATCCCTGCTCTCCTCCCTGCCTCCCTGCAGGCTACAGAGATAAAATCTATTTCTGTGTGTATATATTTGAATAATCAAACATGTGTGTATTCACCCCAGGATGCGGAGAGGAAGGAGAACCCCCTTGCCCCTCTTCCCTTGCCTGTTCTCCTGGGCTGGGGCAGGAAGATTAGACAAGCTTCCCTCTCGCGTTCCTTGGAGTACTGTCCCCGGTGGCAGCCCTTATCCCTGGCTTTTGCCTATCCTTAAAGCAGGGCCCTGGGTGTGCCCAGGTTGAGGACGGGAAGGGCTCAGGTTTGGGGGTTAGAGTCAGTCACTGCTGCCATATCAATCAGGGCCCTTTCATCAGCCGGAAACAGCGGCACCCAGCCGCCCCAACAAGTCTGGACGGGGGTTCCCTGCCCCTCCCCAGCCTGCCCCTCTCGCCCCCTCCTTCCCCAGCTGACAGTCACTCTTACCCTCCTCCGGATGCGGGGGACAGGCTGGGGCAAGCCAGGGACATACTCAGTTTCCCTTCCCTACTGCCCCTCCCTTGGGTGATACCCCCCTCCTCCCCTCCCTCCACCCCATCTGCCCTAAGTCTCCAGGACCCAGCTGGGGTAGGGGGCTAGAGGGGAAGACAGGAGAGGCGTCCTTAGGAGGCTGACTGTGGCCAGACCTGAACTCCTTGGGCAAGGTGCTTTAACCAGAACCCTGGAACAGCAAAGGTGGAGGGAACCCCAGAGCACAGCGTGGGGAAGGCACTAGCCCAGAGTCACACAGTGGCTAGGCCAGTACTAGAACCCAGAGTTTTGTTTTTTCTTTTAAAAACAATTTTGGCCCCACTGCAGGGCATGTGGGCTCTTAGTTCCCTGACCAGGGATGGAACCCATGTCCCCTGCCGTATAAGCAGAGAGTGCTAACCACAGAGCTTTGGAAGCTCATTTTTCTCTCCCTTATCCTGCAGCCTCAGTTTCCCTGTCTGTGTATTGAGGGACCACTGTGGGCCTCTCAGGGTCTTTCCTCTTCTCCTCCTTGTTTCTCCCTGTTGAGGGTCCCCAGGTTTGCTGGTGAAGGTGGCTGGGGTGGAGTGAGGGCCCCTTCCTGAAGATTCAGCCTCTGTTTTCAACAAAACCCTCTCTCCCGACTCTGAGACCAGAGGCTACTGTGTGGGGAGTGTCTGGTTTGGGTGGTGGCCAGAGTGGTTCTGCTGGGTTCATGGCTCCATGTTCTGCCCATTGTGCTGTCTAGTCTGGGGACTGACAGAGGCCTGATGGCTGATCACGGCTGGGATGTGATTGTCCAAGGCAAGCCCCAGAGGTGGGGAGGGTGTGCATGAATATGGAGGTAACAACCTGGGCAGGACCCGTGCGGTTTGGGAGTCAGGATCCCAGAGGAGGTGGGAGGGGAAGACTGACTGAGCCAGTTCAGAACCTGGCATCTGAGGATCCAGTTCTTCTGAGAGTCAGGACCTTGGCTGGACTGTGCAGGGGTCCCACAGGTCAGAGAAATGCTTCTCTTCTCCCTCTGACTTCTGCTTGCTCTGCTTGAACGAGTGAGAGGGCCTCACTAGGGTGACAGCCAGTGTCTTCCCTTTCGGCCAGCATCACCAGACGAAGTTGCGGGTGGATGGAGGCAGGGAAGTGGTGGGTGCGCTGCAGTGTGCTCTGGGACCCCCGGGCTCTTCTCCCGGCTCCACCCTCCTTCCGTGGGCCGCATGACTTTAGGTGAGTCACTGAGACTTGGCTTCTCCATGTGGACAAAGGGTCCCGGCCCTGCCCTCTCTCTACTGCAGGTGGGTGTGGGAGTCTCCAGGAAAAAGATGGTGTGTCTCTGGGACAAGATGGTCCTTCAGCAGCTACCTATCCCTCATCCCTTGGCCTGAGGCAGCTGCAGCCAAAAAAAAAAAAAAAAAAAGGAGCAATTGTATTGTCAACTCATTCTGAGTCAAAACACTCCATCTCCAGATACATCTGACACAGCTTGGGGGCCCTGCCCTCAGGGACCTTACTGTCAGAGCCAGTCAGCTGGTACAGGCCGGGGCAGACAGGAGCCCAATTTAAACCTGCGGAGGATGGGGCAGGGGAGGGGGAGGAGGACCCTTCGCAGCCGCAATCTAGAAGCAGTGGCTGCTCAGGTTCGTCTGCCTTATGAAATCTACAAGTCCTCCCTGACGTCCCCAAAGGCAGCCACGTCCTCTGTCCTTCTCTCCTCCCTCTCTCTGCCCCTCCTTCACTGCCTGGTGAATGTCCTCTGTCTTCCAGCAAGCTGGGAGCAGCTCGAAGCCCTTGGCCACCGCTGTCCTGAGGCCTAGCGCAGTGTCTGCACATAGGAGGTGCTTATTCCAGGCAGGCAGGGAGTCTGGTGAAATCCAACCCCCCCTTCTCCCCCCCGCCCACCTCCCCCACTGCTCTGTTCCCTGGACAAAGCCCCCTGGCCTGGGCCTGAATACTGCAGGGATGGGGGCTATAACAAGGTCATGGGCAAGTGTGTTTTGGGAGGCATGTGGGGTCCAGAAGAAGACAGGGAATGAGCAACACTGTTTCAACCAGACCCTGGGTGCCGGGGAGAAACTCAGAGGAGAGAGAGGCCCCCTGGAGTAGCTGACCCCTCTTCCCCACGGTCCTCCTAACTTGAAGCTGAATGCCGCAGAGGTGAAGTGTCCTCAGACATAGTCATGCTGGAAAACTACCCCCTACCTCCTTGCCAGCTCCCTGTCTGGCATGGGGGTTGAGGTCCCAGGACTCTGGGGAAAAAAAAAAGGCCTGATGCCTGGGGACTTAGAAGATCTGAGAGAGGCCTTGTGGCTGAAAGGGGCGCAGTGAGTTACAGCAGGGGACTAAGGGGTCTTAGCAGGGGCATGTGATCAGGGGGGCAGGGCAGAGAAGATCTTGGGCCTGAGTGGTGGGGGTGCCTTGGGTATTCTCTATCCCCACCCCTGCCTTTCACCAGGTGAAATTCAGGATTCCTGGTTAAATTTGAATTTCAGAGTGCTTGGCTCCAGGATTCCCTTTGGCATAAAGAAGAGAGAAGAAATAACAAATAATTTTTTAGTATATTGCATGGGACAGTGAATATCCTGTCTTTCTATTTGCTAAACCTGCGAGCCTACCCCCACAACCACCATGGGGACAACCATCTCCCCTAGGCTGCCCGGAAGTGGGCTTGGCTCAAGTTCCAGTGGACTGGTCACCCTGCTCCCAGCCAGGCTGGGAAGCCCTGGGACGTGCTGGCTCTGTGTCTGTGGCCGCAGGTACAGACAGCGACTGTGGTGAGCAGCAAGGCTGGGTGTGTGTGTGGAATGGAGGAGGGGAACTGAGCCATGGCAGAGCCAGAGACAAGAGAAATTTTCTCTGTGGGTTCCTGTCTCGTCCCCTCCCCAGACTCACCACCACCCAGGGCCTGAGTCACTGGGGCAAGGGGCTGGGACAGGCCAAATTTTTCCACTCAGCCCCCAGCCCTGTAACACAGCTCACCTGATCAGCCCCGCCCACCCAGAGGGAAATTCCAGTTCTAAATCCTGTCCGGAATTCTCACTCTGGCCAGCCAACTTCGCACTGGGGGCTGGGGAGCTTCTGGGGTCAGGAGACACCTCTGGGACTCCCTTCTGCATAAAGAAGAGAGAAGCTTCCTGAGGGCACAGCTAGGACAACTTTGGAGCTGGGCATGGGGACAGGAGGGCTGTGAAAACTAAGACTGAGGCCAGGACAATATGTGTAAAGATTTCTCTTGGGACTTCCCAAGTACAGTGAGCATCAATTTAGACTGTCCCCAGCCCCTCAGTGTGTGTGTGTGTGTGTGTGTGTGCACACACACGCTCTTCTCACCCAACTGCTGGTGGCAGAGGGGCTGTAACTACACAGCTATTGCCGACATAAAGCCCATATTCTTCAGCCCAGGGTTCAAGGCCCTTTGTGTCTAGACCTCAAGGTATCTTTCCGTGGTTATCCACTGCTGCTCTCTTCGGTGTCCTGGGCTCTCATCCAGGTCCTCAAACTCAAGTGCCTGCAGGGGCCAGACAGGTAACTGGGGACAAGGGAAGTGGACTGGGCTGGGGCGGGAGGTGTGCCACTCAGTTTCTCAATGGTTGCTGCATTTCTGGAATTTAAGACTACTGAGCCCGCCTCCCTCCACCCCCAATTTCACTGTTTACCTTCTGGCTCTGGCGATGGACTGCACCTTTTTCAAGGACGCTGTGGAGGCCAGTGCAGGTGGGCCAGACAGAACATGTCTGAGGCTCGGATGTGGCACACAGGTGCCAGTTTGCAATCTATTTGGTCGAATTGCACCGTTCACCGTTTCTTGTATGGGTCCCTCCCACCCCTGCCTTAGCACCTTTGCTTAAGCTGTTCTTCTGGCCTAAAATACCCCTGCCATCTCTGGGTGTCCAAATTCTATCCATCTCTCAGAGTCCAGCTCACAGGCCTCCTCCCCCATGAAGCTTCTGTTACCCTTGCCTTGCACTTTCTCCATCCTCTGTACGTCTTTTATGAACCAAATCACTTCCTGTTTTATGTTAAGTTTATTTATAGTCCTGCTGAATCACCTGTAGAAGTCAGTTTTGTGGTCAGTTAGCCTCTGACTGTCTGGCACAGAGCAGTAGTTCAATAAGTAATTGTTGAATGAATGTCAAATGGACGAAGAGAGAAACCCAAACATCCTTTTGAGTCAGAATTGGGCTCAGACTGTGGTTCTGCTCATTTATTAGAACTGTGTGACTTAATGGCATGTTACTCTGTCTGAGCCTCGGTTTCATCATCTGTGAAATGGGTATATTAATAGTATCTATATCTGATGGTAGTATGAAGAATAAATATAGTAATGTGTAACAAGCACTGACAAGAGTGCTGAACAAATCCAATAAATCTAAGCCATCATCATCATTACTATTGTTCTTATTATGTGGCTCAAATGCCACCTCCTCCATGAAGTCTTCTCTAGTCCTGCAGTTGGAATTAACCTCTCCCTCCATTGAGTTTCTACGATATTTTGTTTGCCTCATGTTATAATTAATTAGTAGTCTGCATAACTGATTCCTCTATCAGGTTGTCACCTCTTGGAGGGCAGGTCCGTGCCTCGTTGATCTCTGTATTTCTCAGCCTTTCATACAGCAGTTACTGAGTATTTTCAAAAGCCAGCACTATGCTGGGGGTTGGAGATATTTCTGGTGAAAGATGTGCCCTGTATAGCACCTGGCACTGTGCTTAGGTTAATATTCATGTTCGCAGAGTCCCCCCTTCTTTTTGCTACTCAGTGTCTCCCAGCATCACTGTAGGGTGGGCTGGAATTGGGTGAGGGGTGCGGGTCCAGCAGAGCCCAGGCTCAGCTGACCACAGAGGGGCAGCTCTCCCCACCGTGTGCTGGGAGGGCAGAGCTGAGCTGCCACTAAACAGTGAGCAGGTGGGCTTGGGGTTGCCTGGTCTCCTTTCCTGCCTGGCGTCTTCCTCTGTGGACAGGGCAGGGACCAGCTCTATGCCCCAGCCAAGTAGAGATCCCCCAGCTTTGGGGTCAGACCTCAGTTCCTGCATCCCTGCATCCCATGAGATGTTTCTCGTTAACCATTCAGTGACCTAAAGACAGACTCCTGGTGTGACTTTCAGCAACTTATTTGGCTTCTCAGTCTCAGTTTCTTCATAAGAGGAATTAGGTGATTTAATACCTTTCTAGGTCTCAGTGTTAGTGTGGGTTGGTTGCACTAGGCTGGTGGGTGTGAGCACTGGGCACCAGGTTGACTAGCCTTTGGCCCTTTCTGGGTCTGAGGCTCCCAGGCTGTAAGAAAAGCTGATCTTACTGGTCTCCAAGCTCCTCCCATCCCTAAGAGCCTTTGAGATTCTTTCCTGGGAGCCCAGACCCTGTAAGTGGGCCTTGCCTTCTTCATTCCTGGAGCGTGGGGCAATCTGTCCCTGAGAAATGGGGTCCTGATGCATTCAGGTCCCAGGGATCCCAGCCCCAGTTCCCCAGGCTTCAGTCTTGGTACCCAGGTACTCAGTGTCTGCCCTAAACCCCACTTGCTCCCCTTTCACCATCTCCCCTTGCACATGTGGCTGAGGCAGTGGTCACAGTCAGGTCCCTGTGTCTGTGCCCCTAACACCCCCACCGTTTTGCCAGAGATCATTTACTGTGTCCATTGCCCACAGCCAGGAGGCACAGAGAGAGGGAAGGAGCCTCTGAAATCCACTGCAAAGGTGTGTGGTAGAAGACAGGCAGGAGGCATGGGCCAGCTTAAGCCCCAGCTGTGAGTAGGGATTCTGGGCATGTGTGGCTCTGACTGCAGAGTTCTGGTGGGTCGTGGACAGGAGGGGTGGCCATGATTCGGCCTCCCCCGTGCACCGCAGCAGGGTCCAACAGTGAGCCTCCAAAGGCAGGGCTGCAGGGAGGAGGTGCTGAAAGAGGGGGCTTGGGAAGCCCAGCACAGAACCCTGGGCTCCCCTCCCCCACCCAGGCCAGGAGGAAAGCCCCCCTCCCTAACACTGGCAGCCCCTGGTCCTCATTAAAGACTCTAATCCTCCAGCCCTGCTGCAGATTCAGAGGCCTCCATCCCCAGGTCTGGAGGGAAGGGGACAAGCAGTGATTTCTCCTCCCTTCACCCACCGCCACCAACTGGGCTGGGCTTGGGCACCTGACCCAGCAGTCAACGGGCATCTGAGGGCCACCAGCATCCCGGGGATGGAGCTTCTGGGAAGTGGAGAACAGAGAAGATGGGGCCTCTGCGGGGAGGAGCCCTGGGAAGAGAGGGAAAGAGAAGGAGGTGGTGGCACTGCTCTGACCAAGTGGGAGAGTCCCTGGCAAGAGATACTTCTCCCTTCCCCTCGCCCCTTGCCTCCCGGAGATCCCCCACTGAGGAGAGCCTGGAGGGTGGGCACAGGCACCCAGTCAGCACCTTTGCTGGTGTAGAGCCAGGTTGGGGTCCCCGGGGCCTCGGTTTCCTCGGCTCTCCAGTGGGGCTGGTCCCTTCCTCTCTTGCTTTTCCTCCGATCCGCCTCAGGGCAGAAGGGAAGGCCAAGGAACACACTTTGGCAGGTAAGCAGAGCAAGGGCTGGAGGAGGCCGGGGCCAGCCTTTACAATTGGCTCCTGGTTTGAATGGCCTAGTGCCGGCCTGAGTGGTTTCCAACGGCCCAGGGCTTCCTGGAGATGTGTGGGGCAATCTTGTTCCATCCCTTTCACCTCCATTCCTTCAGGGATCTGCTGAGATCAGCTTCCTGGGGCTCTTCATTCTATGCTGCCTAAAAAGGGCTTGGTTGGAAGGTCCAGGATTCTCTGTGCCCACTCATCATGCTCTGCCCTGCCATGTCTAAGGGGCCTCCCTAGCTGGGGGTGCTGGGCTGAGGGCTGCTGGGAGCTCTGGGGAGAGAAGTCAGCCTGTCCTCAGGCAGCCCCCAGGCTGATGAGTTGAGACGAACCCCAGAAAGCAGACTTGGAAACCTAGAAACAGGCGCTGACTCTCATTCGCTCTTGACTGAAAAGGGCAGGTGGTCAGTTATGTAGACCATGGACGTAATCAACTATATTTCATCAAAAGCAAGACAAACAAATTACGCACCATTAGGAAGAAAAGAACACTGCTAATTAAACTCTGACACAGTGCCTTCTTGTTATTGATTGCAGGGCACATCCTGATTTCAGAGATGTTAAAATGTGAAAAATGTGTGTCAGAGAACCAAAAGAAATTTAAAAACATTTCTCTTGGATGCACATTTTTTCCTGCATCTAGTTGTGTTTACTTGCAAGGGTTGTTCCGAGGTTTACGAGGTCAGACACATAAAGCAACTGGCACGCAGTAAATGGTCACTAAATGTTAATTATTATTGCTGTTATATGTACTCGAATTTTATATGTACGTGGAAATCCTTTTTGCTAATTTTGTGTTGTTGTAGAGGCTGATGCCTCTGAGCAGAGGAGCCAGGAAAGTTGAGGAGGCCGCCTGGAGGAGGCACTAACCCATGGGTGGAATTTGCAGTGTATTTATATAATCTCCACTGAGGCATTAGAAGGGAGCACTTGCCAGTCTCTCAGAAAAGCACCACCCCTGACTCATTACCCCTATCAATCAATCAGTGAATCAATCTGTGAATCAATGCCTTCATTAAGACATTTATTGAGCACCTGCGCAATGACGGTCACACTGCTAAGTCCCCCTCCTCCAGCAGCCCCCAGGAGGCCGGCCTGGCCCCTGCCTCTTAGAAGCATCCAGGCCTCAGTTATTTGAACTGGCACATCAAAGGCGGATTGGCCCTGATCCGTCATCAGGGGCTTTTTTTCCATGGATCAGCCCAGCTCCACCCCTCTCTCACCCTAAGCAGGTGGGGTGGGGGAATCTTCATTTCCCAGGCACTTCTAGGCCTTTGTAAAGGCTCTTCTCTCTGCTAGGACAGCCTCAGCCCTATTCTGTGTAAAGCCCCACTCTTTCTCCTTTGTCACAAAGAGGTTTGTTTCAAGCCCCTTCTCGGGGAAGCCTTCTCTGAGAATGCCTGACCCCTGGCTCAGCTTCCCTGCCCTGTTTCTTACTAGACTTAGGACAGAGTCTGTACCCTGCGAATCGAACCCTCCTGGGGTCCCGGCTTCTTTTGCTTCTGTTTCCCAGCTCAGGTGGTTTGATGCCCGCTGTGCAAGGGCAGGGCACCTACTGCCCAAGTTCTCATCTCCCAAACCCGTGCGGGTGCTCACTGGTCCATTCAGCCCACTGAACTATGACAGCCTCCCCTGCCACCTTCCACGTGTTTCCCACATCCTCAACTCCAGCCTCTTCCCGTGCCCCGCATCTGACTGCAGTCTCCCCTTGAGCAGGAACGGCTGTGTGATGAGCTCTTGCGGGGGGACTCTTGTCTCTCTCCAGCCACAGAGCACTGGCTAAGCTCTCTCCCCACCCGCTCTCCTACCCAAGCCGGCCCTTGGTTGTTTATCGTGCAAGTGTGGACCCCAGGGGCTGAGGCCTTTCCCACACCCAGGACTGAGCTGTCCCGTCCCCAGCTTTCCAAGAACGGACCCTGTAGAGCGCACACGTTGTGAAATGATCCTGCTGGGCCCTCCAAGCGATGAGGCCATTTATGGGCTCAGCGGGCTGTTGCTGGCTGCCAAGGGTCAGGCCTGGGACCTGCATGTGCCGGGAGCCAGGACTCAGGCCATGCAGCCTTGGGGGATGGGGGGGCCCGCCTCCTCCCTGCCTGAAGCCTTTAGGAGCTGGGAAGCAAGCCTCCAGGCAGCCATCCTGGGCTTCTCTCCCCGACTAGGGCTTCACCAGAGGAGGGAAGGAAATAGACCTTCCAGGCTGAGGGGTAAGACCAGAAATATTTTCTGTGGATCCAGTGAAAAGGAAAACACAGGTCCTTTGTTAGACATCAGAGCACTGAGCTGAGCAGGAGGGCCCAACACACACCCTGCTGGAGGTGCCCTCGGGGTCCTGGGGCCGAGCCCCACCTTATGCTGAGGAGGCGTCCGTGGCCTGAGAGGGGCAGAGCCTTGGCTGCTGCCCCCTGGAAAGGAGCCTGGGACCCTGCTGCCTGTCCAAAGCCCGTTCTCAGGACCTCGGAAAGTCTCTGTGTCCTGGGCCCTCCCGCTCCTCTTGTCGTCCTTGCTCGTATCTGAGCCTCTGGAAATGTTTTCTGTCTCCTAGAATCTCTTCCACCAGGAAGCCTTCCTTTGCTATTTAGACCAGTTTTTACCTGCTAATCTTTTCTGTGCTTTTTACCCTTCCCAAAAAGGCTCACTCACAGAGCTTTGCCCTTGAACTTCCCAGTCTTTATTTGTTGGTATATGTTAGCGAGAGCACAGCCTCCTCCCTAGAGTCTTTGTGGGGAGTCTCCCTCATCAAACTCTGGGCTTTCTGAGGACAAGCATGACCTCCCTTCAGACTGGGGGGCTCCCCGGAGTTGGAAGCCTCTCCTGGGGCTTCCCTCAGGCTTGCTTCTGCACCCCGGAGGCTCTCCAGACATTGCTCTCAAGAGGGGACTGTGCCCCCACGAGATGCCCTGTTGTGTGTGCCTTGCGAGGGGTCTTCCTTCTCATCCTCCACCATCTTCGCTGTCTTTCCCTGACCAGGGGCAGCAGATTCTGTGAGTGGGGCCGGGTGGGGGAGATGGAGTCTGAGTGAAGGGGGGACTCCTTCTCCCTCCACCCTCCTCCTAGCAGGGCCCCAGAGGACAGTAGGCCATACAACGTCCTTCCTGTGGCCTCCCTCTTGGGTGTGCGGGAGGAGGGCTGGTCTTGAGTTGGGATCAGTGTCAGGAGCAGCCGCTCAGCTGAGGCCGGTCGCTTGGAGGCAGGGTTTGTGGCATGGCAGGAGAAGGGAGGGAATGTGAGGAATATCCTGACTCAGCACTCGCCCCACTTTGTCTGCCTCCCCCCCACCCCGCCCCCCCCAGCCCGGGATAGGCGTTGGGGGAGGACTGATTTGATTGCTGAGAACATGCAGATGGTGGAGGCCTGTCTTCCCCTCCCACCCTCATTCCCATTCTGAGTCCCCCTGAGCTGTGTTTGGAGAGGTGACTGGGGACAGAGTGGAGTCAGGAACACTGCCGCCCCCCCACCAAAGATACTGGGGAGGCAAGGGGGGCAGCTGAGGGAGGGGGACGTGGAGAGGGGTGCCTTTTGACATTGTCATTGCTGTGAATATCAGTGACATGCCAAGGAATGTCCCATACATGGAGAGGTTTACTCCTCTGTGGGGACAAGCTGGGGGCCAGGATGAGAGGAGGGCTTGGCTAGGGAGTAATGCGGGGGAGGGGTATTAAGAGTGGCCAGCCAAGTGGGAGATGGAAGCCGCTTTAGTGGATTCTAGATCTTTCCATAACTTGATTGTAGGCTTCATTAAGGCAGGGACCATCTCATAACGTCTCTTAATCATCTGACAACCCCTCCGCAGGGCTGGACGCATAGTAGGCATTCTGCCCAAGCTTCATCTTGATCATGCTTACATGATTTTTAAAGTGGTCTCGTAATATCGGGTCCCCCCAATTAAACTCACACCCATAATCCTGGCTATTTACATTTCTCCCTGTGCCTTCCAGTGTCTTTATAGGTAAAAACTTACGTAAGGCTGAGTTATGTAAACTCAGCCTGAGTCAAGCTTTTCCAGCAGCTTTGTTTGGCAAGAGAGCGCTGGCTGATGGGGTGTAAACGCATGTGTCACGCTCTCTGCTCCTTCGTTCTGAAATAACCCTTGTTCACAGGCAAGGGGAGCTGTGACACCCTCACTGGGCAGGTTTCCATCCTCCCCTGTGTTTACATTGCTGCCAGGCAGATACCTGCTTCGTTTATCTCCTGACTTGACGGGATTCTGACTTGCATAAAAACGGACTTATGTAAGATTTGCCAGAACGGATGGAATACTAATGTGATCGGGGATTGCATGTGTTGGTTGGCTTTGTGTGCAGATCCCCAGCCATCTTGAGCTGGAAAACCCAAATTTAACCCCCTAAAAACCTTCCAAACACCCCAGAACTCTCGAGGACAGTTGTAAGATGGGTATTTGCCATGGCACCCCACTCCAGTATTCTTGCTTGGAAAATCCCATGGATGGAAGAGCCTGGTGGGCTGTAGTCCATGGGATCACGAAGTCGGACACGACTGAGCAACTTCACTTTCACTTTTCACTCATGCGTTGGAGAAGGAAATGGCAACCTACTCCGGTATTCTTGCCTGGAGAATCCCAGGGACAGAAGAGCCTGGTAGGCTGCCATCTCTGGGGTTGCACAGAGTCGGACACGACTGAAGCGACTTAGCAGCAGCAGCAGTGAAGGCGACAATCTATGATGAAGTTAGGAACAATTTGAAATGAAATCGCCTATCACTAATCTCCATACTGGGCTTCCCTGGTGGCTCAGCAGTAAAGAATCTGTCTGCCAATGCAGGAGACGTGGGTTTGATCCCTGGGTCAGGAAGATCCCTTGGAGAAGGAAATAGCAACCTACTCCAGTATTCTTGCCTGGGAAATGCCATGGACAGAGGAGCCTAGCAGGCTACAATCCATGGAGTCGCGAGAGTTGGACACAACTTCGCGACTAAACCACCGCCACCATCTCCATAGTATCTACATAAATTGGAAAGAACAATAGCAAATGTATTTGGGAATCGTATTCACTTCACTAAGTGAGTGGAGATGTTCATTGCAGTGTTACTATTTAAAGTGAAAGAACTAGGATCCACTGGGGAACGTTGTCTATAATCTGGGTAGATGATGCCACTGTTTAACTGCATTGTGCAGAACAGTGGGGGCAGTGTGGGTGAAAAATGGGAAGGGAAGACATTAGAACATTAGAATGTTCGCTTGTGAAAATCCAGTGGTCCTTGACAGGAGGAGGGGGAAGGGTAGGTGGCAGGAAGGAGCCATACTGATGGTCTCGTATCTAGGTGCTGGAATTCCATTCTGAGAGCAAATAAGTTAGTGTCTGGCCTTGAGATCTGCATGAGGGTGGTGGGGAGAGGAGGCAGGCAGCAGGCAGAGCACGCAGACTCCCATGGGCAGAAGCTTCTTATCTTTAGAGAGGAGAATGCATCTCTGGGTGGGATGTGAGAGAGAACTGGGAGGCTCTTCCCTTGTGTGAGTTGAGATCCTTCTTGCAGTGGTTTCTGACCCATCCTTTCTTCATTTCTCTCCAGTTTAATTGTTCACTGAGCCCAGGGCAGCTGAGCCTAGATCTTCAAACTGCAGTTCCAGGGACCCTAATTCCCAACCCCCAAATCTGGACCTGAGGTCTGACAAGTCCCAGAAGTGCTGTGGGGATTATGAAGCAGGAGATACAATAATCAGGACCTCCAGGAAAGCAGAGCCTGAGCGGAGAAGCTGGGGGCCCACTCTCACCTCCCCTCCTCACTGTGCCCTCCTGCCTCCCCCGCCTCGGAGAGCAGAGAGCCATCAGCCCAAGGCGTCCCTGGGTCTCCGTAGCATCCTCCAGCCGGGTGCTTCTCCCAGAGCAACATGCTGAGAAAGCACTTGTGAAGATGGGGGCAGGGGTGGGGGCAGAGGTCAGGGTGCTTTTTAATTTCTCGTTAGCAATGACAGCTGTAGAACTCAAGCAATTAAGGAGGAAGACTCCTCCAGGATGCCAGAGGCCACCCCACCCCCCAAGCTGCGCACATCTTCCTCCCTTCCTCCGTTTCCATTACACCCCTCATCCTCCCCGGTCCCTCATCCTCCTGGGTCACCCTCACCCACCCCAACCCTGCACATGCGCACATACATAGAGGCTTCCCCTCTCTAGGTCCAGGAAGCTGTGGACTGCAACGATGGGGAGGCAAGGATTGCACAGGGAACCATTTCTCTGGGTTTTAATAACAGGAACAGGAGAGATGGAGCAGGCAGAGTCTGATGGATCAGAAGATGGCTTCTCCATCACTCACTCCTGGGGTGCGCTGGACTTAAACTGTCTTTGGAGTTCGTAATGAGGTTGGGGACATGAAAATGACCAAGGTGCAGCCTTCCCTGCACCTCTTGACTGAGTGACCACCCCTCCAACCCAGTGTGACCTTCGGGGGGTGTTGGAGAAGGGTCTCAGGTGAAGAGGATGGGAGGAGATTATCTTTTATTCAGTTAAGATCTCCGGACACTTGACATCTCACAGATTTCCTCTCCATCTTCTCACCGGGAATTTCTCCCAGCAGCCTGCTCTGGATCCTGCTCATTTCCTGGACTCTAGTTCTGTTCCCAGCTGTGGCGGGGGGGGTATGCGTGTTCAATACTATTCTTTTATTAACATCAGTCCTGCTGCACAGGCGAGGCTGTGTTTTTGGATGTGGTAGCAGAGCTCTATATCCCAGTCCAAACGTCTCACTCCACCCACCAGCTGATAGTTGAACCCCTACCATCAACATTTGCTTCCTTTAAGGCTATCACTATGTCAAATTGCATACACCCTTGGGAAGGGAACCCCTTTATTGTGAACAAAAGATGTGACAGCTGATAATAGATAAAGGAACAACTGGGGTGGAAGTTGCATGCTAGCTAGGATTCCAAGGTGCAGGGAGGGGTTGGGGATAATAGGTTTATAGAGAAGATAGACACACTTCATAACTTTCCTCTGCTTCTGATTAAGTCTTTAGACCATGGGAGAATGATAACCCAAACTGGTCTTCTCTGACCTAGAAGAAAAGGAAGCCTCCAAATTCTCACGGTCGTGACCATTATCATCAATAGCCTCGTATAGACATAGCATATCAATGATGCTACAAAGAAACTTGACACATGGCTCTTGCCCTCGAGATGCTCACAGCCTGGTGTAGGGCACCCAGCTTACCCGAGTGACCAATGAAGAGCCTCTGAAAGTCTTATAGAAAGGGCTTACATTGCCAAGTGTTATCTTAGGGGTATTAGCCAGGTGGCAGACCAAGGAGGATTTGAAGCAGGGAAGAGGGAATGGTTAAGTTCTTAGGGAGCCCTCGCCCTTATGCAGGTGTGAGCAGAAGAGGCCTCAGTTATGCAGAGAGTGGTGAGAACATGAAGTCTTGGACTTACAGAGGGGCATTTTGGAAAATGAATCTCCAGGACTCCAGCTACGGGGTAGACGCGAGAGGCATGAATTGAGTGTGAGTCTAAGGTCCAGAGCCTGGGGACCTGGGTGATGGTGGCATTACTGGCAGTGGAAAGGAAGGTCTGGAGGAGCTGTGTTTGGACGGAAGGTGAGTTCTGTTTCAGCATGTTGCATTTGAGGACGTCGTTTCCCATAGGAGAGGACAAAACGTACACATACAAAGTGCAGCTTCTTAACGAATTTGCACATGTATCAGTCCTTCGCCGCGGTAAATACAAGAACCTAGACATTTTCCCCCAAAACCTGCCTTTGATCAAAATATTTTCGCTATTTGTGGAATAGTGCCTGGGTGTCCACATGGCACCTGGCCCAATCTTGTGGAGGGGTGTTGGGTTTATGTAGACTGTTGGGTTTATGCCTTCAGGGAGCTTACTATCTAATTGGGGTGACATAAAACTCATAAAAAGACTACCTGTACCTATGGCTTCTCCTCATACTAAGTGTATTAGTTGTCTATTGCTCTTTAATAAGCAACCACCGATTTAGTGCTAATGCCTTAAAGCAACATCCAATTATTAGCTCATAGCTCTGTAAGTTAAGAGTCTGGCATGGCTGGCTGGGTTCTTTGCTTAGGGTATTGCAAGGTTGAAATCAAGGTGTTGGCTGGACTGAGATTTTATCTGGAGGCTCTGGGGGAAAATCCACATTCTGTCTCATTCTTATTGTTGGCAGAATTTGGTTCTTTGTCACTGTAGGACTGTGATTCCGTTTCCTTGCTGGCTGTCAGCCAGGGATGGTGCTTTGAGCTCCTAAAGGCTGCCTGTATTCCTTGCCATGTGGGCCCCTCCATATTGAAGCCAGCAATGGAACATTAATGCCTCATGCCTTAAATCTCTGACTTCTTTGACCAGCCAAAGAAAGCTCTGCTTTTTTCCCCCATTTTTTTAAAATTGTGGTAGATTACACATAAAATTTATCATGTTAAGCATTTACAATTGTACAGTTCAGCTGTGTTAAATACATTCACAATGTCATGTAAACATCCTCACTGTATGCTTCCAGAATTCTTTCATCTTATAAAACCGAAAGTGTAACCCCATTAAACAATAATTCCTCGTCTCCCCCTCCCCCTGGCCCAGGGAGGAATGGCCACTACCGTTCTACTTTTTGCTTTTATGATTAAAAAAATTTTCTTTCGCCACATCCCATGGCATGTGGGACCTTAGTTCCCAACCAGAGATTGAACCTGCACCCCCTGCATTGGAAGGCAGAGTCTTAACCCCTGGACCCTCAGGGAAGTCCCTTGCCAGTATGATTTTGACTGCTCTAAGTACTACATATACGTGGAATCATATAGTACTTGCCTTTTTGTGACTGGCTTATTTTACTAAGCATAATGTCCTCAAGGTACACCCATGTTGTAGCATATTAAAGGATTCTGATATCCTGAATGCTAGTGCATTGTAGGTTTATACCGCATTTTGCTTATCCATTCATCTACTGATGGACACATTGGTTGCCTCCATGTTTTAGCTATTGTGAGTAATGCTGCTATAAACACAGTATACAAATATCTCTTTGAGACCCTGCTTTCAATTCTTTTGGGTATATGCCCAGACATAGAATTTCTGGATCGTATAATAATTCTGTTTTTAATCTCTTGAGGAATCTCCATACTGTGTTCCACAGTGGCTGTTATCGTTTTACATTCCCCCCAACCGTGCATAAGCTTTCAATTTCTCTATGTCCTCATGAACCCTTATTATTTTCTGTTTTTTATAAAAAATATTTATTTTTTTAATTGAAGGATAATTGCTTTACAATTATGTTGGTTTCTGCCAAACATCAACATGAATCGGCTGTAGATATACGAATATCCCCACCCTCTTGAACCTCCCTCCCACCTTTTTATGAAATAGCCATCCTAATGGATGTATAGTGGTATCTCACTGTAGTTTTGATTTATATTTCCCTAATGAATAGTGATGTTGAACATCTTTTCATATGCTCATAGGCCATTTGTATATCTCTGGAGAAATGTCTCTTCAAGTTTTTGCCCATTTTCGAATCGGGCTGTCGGTTTTTCATTGTTGAGAAAACTACTTTTAAAAGGTTCGTGTTCAAACTGAGTGAAGTAAAAGACAAATATCATATGATAGCACTTATACATGGAATCTTAAAAAAATAGATGCAAATGAACCTATTTACAAAACAGAAATAGAGTCACAGATGTAGGAAACATACTTATGGTTACCAAGGGGTGAGCGAGGGAAACATAAATTGGGAGATAGGGACTGACATATAACGTATGTATGTGCTAAGTTGCTGCAGTTGTGCCTGACTCTGCAACATTATGGAGCTTGCCAGGCTGCTCTGTCCATGGGATTCTCCAGGCAAGAATACAGGAGTGGGTTGCCGTACCCTCCTCCAGGGGATCATCCTGACCCAGGGATCGAATCCGCATCTCTTATGCCTCCTGCATTGACAGATGGGTTCTTTACCACTAATGCCACTTGGGGAAGCCTGACTTATATACACAGTGTGTGTGTACTTAGTTGCTCAGTCATGTCCTACTCTTTGCGACCCCATGGACTGTAGCCCACCAGGCTCCTCTGTCCATGGGGATTCTCCAGGCAAGAATACTGAAGTGGGTTGCCATGCCCTCCTCCAGGCATACACATGCTACTGATATATAAAATAGATAACTAGTAAGAACCTACTGTATAGCACACGGAACTCTACTCAATACTCTGTAATGACCTGTATGGGAAAGGATCTAAAAAATGAGTGTGTGTATATGTATATGTATACCTGATTCACTTTGCTGTAGAGCAGAAACTAACACAACATTGTAAATCAACTATACTCCAATAAAAATTAAATTTAGAAAAAGATTCATGTGACTAGGTCCGGCTCACTGGGACAGCCTCTCATTTCAAGAGTCAGCCGTGCCATGTAATAGAACCTAATCGCAGGAGTGAGAGCTGTCCTGGGGTTGCACAGCGTGTGTGCACAGCAGGTGAGGAATCCTAGGAGGCTATCCCAGAGTTTTCCCTACCACACTCGGAATTAAATACGAAGTTTCGACAGCACCAATTAGACTTCACATGCTCTGACCTCCTAGCTTCCTCTCTCCCCTGCCATTTAGACATTCTCACTTTCCCTCAAAAAGAAGCAAGTTCCAACTTTGGGTACTTCAGGCTTGCTGCTCTCTCAGACATTCTGTGGCTTTCCATATTTCCTCCATGTCTCTTTTCAAAGCTGGCTGTTTGCTGAGCCCGTTTGAAATAGAAATAGCTCCATTCAGCCTGCTCAGTTTCTATCCCCTCTCATCTTGTTTTATTTTTCTGCTTAGCATTTGTTACTACCTGGCATCTTATACATGTATCTGCCTACTTATGCATCACCTTGTGTCCTTCAACTAGAAGTCAGCTCACTGAGGGCGTTAACTTTGTTTTATTTGCTGTTCTATCTCCAGAGCCTAGAATAGTGTTCAACACTTTCAGGGACTCAATATTTGTTGTATGAATGATTGGATGTGTTTTCCTACCTCTTGAGAGCTTTTGAAATGGAAATTTTATTCCAGAGCACAAAACAGATGAAAACTTGTTCTTGTGTTATTTTTGCTTTAAACATTTTTTAAAATTAATTAATTAATTAATTTGGCAGTGCTGGCTCCTAGTTGCAACACATGGGCGCTTCCATCTACATTGCAGCGTGTGGGACCTTTCAGTTGCAGCATGCGAACTCTTAGTTGTGGTGTGTGGAATCTAGTTTCCTGACCAGGGAATCCAACCTGGGCTCCATGCATTGGGAGTGTGGAGTCTTAGCCACTGGATTACCAAGGAAGTCCTTGCTTCACAGTTTAAAATTTTTAATGACTTAAAAAACTTTTATTTTACTTTTTTTCTGCATGGGCCTCACAGTTTCAGGATCTTAGTTCCCTGACCAGGGACTGAACCTGGGTGACGGCAGTGAAAGCATTAAGTCTAAACCTCTGGATGATCAGGGAATTCCTGAACTTAAAACATTTTAACTTAAGCGAATTAAGCACAAAGTAGCAGAAGAAAGGAAATAATAAATATCAGAGAAAAATTAATGCAGCAGAAAATATTATAGAAGATTGGAGAAGATCAATGAAACCAAAAACCACTTTTTAAGATCAATGAAAAGAATAAACATCTAGTCAGATTGAGCAGAAAAAAAGAGAAAAGACACAGATTACCAGTATCAAGAATTAAAGGGGTGACTTCACTATAGATTTTACAGACACTTAAAAGATAATAAGAAAATATTATAAATAGTTTTACTCTAATAATTTCCATAACTTAGATAAAGTAAACAAATTCCTTGAAGACACAAACTATAGAAGGTTACTCAAGAAGAAACAGATAATCCAAATAGACCTACATCAATTTTTTTAAAAAATTGGATTTGTTATTGAAACCTCTCCTAGAAAAAAAACTCCAGGCCCAGATGACTTTACTGATGAACTTTGCCAAACATTTAAGGAAGAAAAAAATATCAATTCTATATAAGTTTTCTAGAAAATTATTAAGGAGGGAAATCTCAACTCATTCTATGAGGCCAACATTACTCTGATATCAAAACCAGACAGATATTACAAGTACGCCAAGTTATAGACCAGTATCCCTCATGAGTGTTGATGCAGAAATTATTAACAAAACTTTTGTAAATCTAATTTAACTCTATCTTTATAGATATGCTAACACATCATGGCCAAGTGAGATTTATCCTAGGAATGAAGATTGGTAACATTTTTAAAAAATCAATGTAATTCATTGTACTACCTAATTAAAAAAGAAAAAAAAATGACCATCTTAATATATGTAGAAGAAACATTTGACAAGATTCAATCACCATTACTGATAAAAGAATTTCAACAAACCAGGAATAGAAAAGAACTTCCACAACCTGATAAAGAGCCTGTACAAACAAAACCTGTGACAGTAAAAGACTGAATGTTTTTTCCTCTACGATCAGGGATAAGACAAGTATGTTTGCTCTTACTGCTTCCATTCCACATTGTACCAGAGGTTCTAACAGTACAGTAAGCCAATAAAAATAAATACAAGGCATTCAGATGGGAAAGGAAGAAGTGAAATTGTCATTATTTGCTGACAACATGATTATCCATGTAGAAACTCTGATGGAATATACAAAGAAGCTACTCGAACTAATAAATGGATTTAGTAAGGTTGCAAGATACGAGCTAGATATACAAAAATCAATTGTATTTCTATATATTAGTAATGGACAATTGGAAATTGAAATTTAAAATAATACTTAAAAAAATGATTATCCATTGCACTGGGATCTCAGAAGTTCTTCAGTTCTTTTTTAGAGCGTGTCATTAATGATGTCTTGCCCTTAGTTTCTCTGTTTCTCCAGCTATTTGGATGTTCTCCTGTTATTTGGTTATTATTGCCTGATCTTGTCCCCCAATTTTACTGCACAGTCATTCAAAATTTTCCATCCTTTTGTTAGATTCCCTCTACCTTGTACACATTTCCGTAGCTTTGTTTTCTAAACTTCTACTGAGTTTGCTTTTTATTTCTGCTATGACATGTTTGATTTTTAAAACCTCTCTCATGTTCTCTTTTTAGAAAACACTATTCTATTTTTGTTTCATTTTTGAAATATTTTTTCCTTATCATGCTCAGGATATAATGATAATGTTATTTTTAAGCTTTCTTCTTGCTACATAGGCTCAGCTTCCTCCAAGTCATAGCTTTCCTCGGATGTGCCATAAGACTTGGTTGTCTGCTGATTTTTAAATAAAAGGGTCTGAAAAGCTGGTTGGAAGTTCTTCTGTGTGTATGTGTGCGTGAGTGTGTGTGGCCTGTTGTCTGTGAGCGTCACACTAGGGTGATCTGGTTGGAATAGTTCATTTTGAAGCCTCTAATGTTAGTATCCTTGGTCTTTTCTTCCTTTCAGGTTCATCAGATTTCCCAGAGGTACACCCTCCAGGTTCCATCCTGGAGGACAATGGCCAGTGTTCTGGGAATTCCAGCGGGTAAGAGGACCCAGGTCTCAGCATCCACTATGTGAACATTTTTCAGTGAGATACTCCTTCCTTCAGTGTTTCCTGGAATTTCCTTGTTAGAGACCTGTTTTCCCCTCACCAGGGAACCGCTTCAATCCTTTGACTGGCTATATTCGGGAGGGGAAACATCTGATTGCTTTAAATTAATTAATTAATTATTTCATTTATTATTTTTAAAAACATTTATTTGACTGTCCTGGGTCGGGTCTTAATTATGGCATGCAAACTCCTTCATTGCGGCGTTCTGGGTGTAGTTCCCACCAGGGATCAAACCTAGGTCCTCGGCATGGGGAGCTTGGAGTCTTAACCACTAGAGCACCAGGGAAGTCCCCCTGACTGCTTTTAAAAAACACATTCCCAGTCCTCTTTATTTACTCAATCCACTTCACGCTCACTTCCCCAGGTAACTGGTGTCACCAATTCCTGCGCCTTTGGCGGAGTCTGGGATACAGGTTAGGTGGTGATGGTTTTCATCGCCACCTGTTTCATAGTCTTTACTCTTCTTCCACTTGCTTTCTAGCTTCCAAAATTTTGTTGCTGTTCTCTCCCATTCTTCCTGTCCTTGTGGGTATATACCTTAAGAAGCAAAATCATGAAAGAAAAGTTTGGAAAGCCTTTCACTTTGGTTTAGTGGCGTTTCAGGAAAGAGCAAAAGTGGATGCAGGTGTTCAGGCTGGCATCTTTTCCTAGAAGTTCCTTTAATCCATTATTAGAGGCTTTTTTTATTATTACCAGTTCCACATAATCATAGGCCATGTATGTTCTGCTCCGGAGTTAACTTGTACATTCCAAGAGGGCAGAAATTGTGTCGGTCTGTTTTACCATAGTATTTCATCCAGGGGTTGGTATGTAAGAAAGTATCAAGAAATATTTACTGAATTTATGAATCAGGAAATGAGCAAACGAAGTGGCTTCAGAACCTTTATTCCGTTCAAAAATTTCCTCAATGATATCAGGATTTCATCTTTGGGAACTGAATAGTATGTGGAAATAGCCAAAAGTTATTTAATGCCAAGATGTGTGACCCAGAAGAGTAAGCAAACTGAACAGGTAATAACAACACCTTTTTTTTTTTTTTTTTTTTTGGGTTCAAGACAAGGTGTGGCACCAAATTATGAGATTGATTTCCTTGTTTGGTGTACAATGAAGTCTGAGGTCAATTCACAAAAAGAAATAGAGTCCACAGTGTTTTGAGCAAAGTTGATTTTGTTGGCCAAGGCGTGTAAAGCTCCATTTTGGGGATATATAGGATTTTGCAGGTCGTCTGGAAGCAAATGGTATACGATTTGGGGCAAGCTGTACAGATAGCAGAAGGTTTTGCCCTCCAAGTCAGAAAAAACAAAGTTGGACGGGAAGAGGTCTTGGGGTTCAAAGATGATTCTAAGTCTTTGGGTGGCTGAGGTGTGACTGGCTGGGTAAGAAAGTGCAGAAGGCAGCTTTCTGGGAACACACATCCTAGTAGACAGGAGGGAAGGGGCGCTGGGAGAAGCTGCTTCCTTGTGGCCAGAGTGGGGTTGGCAACCGGGAACACTGCTCTACCCTGCTCAAAATGACACCACCATAGCCTGACATGTTTCTAAGCACTCACTCCATGCCAACTCCTGTGCTTTATTTTTTAAAATATTTATTTACTTATTTGGCTGTATCAGGGCTTAGTTGTGGCACAGGCTCAGTAGTTGTGGAGCGAGGGCATAGTTGGTCTCTGGCATGTGGGATCTTAGCCTCCTGCATTGACAGGTGGATTCTTAACCCCTGGACCGCCAGAGAAGTCACCCCTGTGCTTTATGGATACATGTCACCTCATTAGGTTCTTGCCATAGTTCTGTGGAATTGGCAGTGTTATTGTCTCCATTTTCTTTTTTAAAATAGTTTCTCTCTTTGTTTATTTTTGGCTGTGCTGGGTCCTCATAGCTGCGAGGGCTTTTCTCTAGTTTTGGAGAACAGGGGCTACTCACCGGTGGCCGGGCTGGGGCTTCTCACTGTGGGGGCTTCTCTTGCTGCCTGGCGCCAGCTCCAGGCTGCATGGGCTTCAGCAGTTGTGGCTCCCAGGCCCTGGAGCACAGGCTCAGTAATTGCGGCGCACGAGCCAGGGCTCAGCTGCTCTGTGGCACGTGGAATCTCCTTGATCAGGGGTTGAACCCATGTCTCCCGCGTTGCCAGGTGGACTCTCCACCACTCTGCCACCAGGAAAGCCCTATCCCCATTTTCTAGGTAAGAAAACCGAGTCAGGAGGAGAGAACATTCCAAGGTGGCCCAGCCCCGGAACGACAAAAGGAAGATGGCAAAAGAGAACACAGCCATGACCAAATTTTATTATAACAGCTGGGGATCCATGGGGATATGTGTGGAAACCAGTCAGTGAAATGTTTTCCGGCGATTACTCCATGCAATATTTGCTGACTGGCCAATGTCACCCATTTAATTATAAAAAAGTTGCTAAATTGATGATCAACAAAGGGAAAGTTAAGTTTCTCCTACAACAAAATACTTGAACATTCTGGTGATCAAGGTAAGTGATTTTTCTGGGGTGAATATTTTTTCAACTTCATTTGCCGTTTTTTTTTCCCCCCCCGGATCCATAGTGAGTAAGGCAACACCTGAGGTCTCTGGCCTCACTCTGAACAGTGTGGGATCAGGATCCCCCCCGACTGGACTCTGGTTTGAAACCCTGAAAGCATTTGACTCAAGTTCTGATATCATTTTGCTTTCCTGTTGTTTCCTTCTTAGAGTATGAAAAGGAAATTCTGGTTTTCAGTTCATTCTTTTATTCAAACCATAGTGGTTTGCACTCTTAAGAGTGCAGGTTTTGGGGCCAGACAGTTTAAATCCCAGCCCTGTTGTTTATTTGCGGTTTGACCTTGGGCAAGTTACTTAAACTCTCCAAACTGTAGTTTTACAGTGATAATTTACGGGGATTAATTAGCTCATGTAAGGCACGCAGTAGGAATGCAGTCAAAGGCAGTATTTCCCACTCTCATCGTCATTACTCACAAAGAGCCTACACGTGGCTCCCTGCACCTACAGGCTTGTATTAGTCCTTGGGCTGGGGTCGGGGAGATACAGACCACTGGAAAGTGCAGCCCCTTCTGTATAAGTGTGCTTGGAGAGAGTCCACTTACACACACACCCCAGAGAGCTAACTGCTTTGAACAGCACACTGAGGCTGGCCTGAGAGGTATAGACAGTTCATGCTATAAGAGCTTTGGGGAGACCACGGAACAAAAGTGCTCTGAAAGTCTTGTTTTAAGAGATGCATTTTCAACTGATGGGGCATAGACCAGGAGGAAGAAACAAGCAATGTGTGTATTTGGGGCTATCAGAAGACTTGTTTGGCTGGAATGGGACCTATACATAGGGCGATAGTGGGAAATAAGGCTGCAACGTAAGCTGAAGCCACATACTCCATAACATTATTGACAATGGGAACAGCAATCACCAATAATTTAATTTCTACTGTGTGTAGGCCAGGTGCTTATGCTTCATCCTTTTCATATATTTTCTCACTCAATTCTTACTATAACCCTGTGGTATGGGTATTATTATTACAAGTTTTCAAGGAAACAGAACTTTAGAGAGGTTGGGGAGCTTGCCCAAGGACTCACAGCTAAAAATTGCAGACCCACAATCTGGATGCACAAATATGCATGCAGACAGTGACACAGACAGACAGACACAGGGACCTAGGCTCAGTTAACAAACAGTTGTGTCCCTCCTCATCCCCTCCCCTCTCGCTGAATTGGGGGTTAGCTCTTTCCTTCGAGGGATCCAGTGTAAAAAAGGGACTCTTCTGCACTCATGGGTAGGGCCAACCCTGCACTTGACAATGAGCCCCTCCTTAAACTGTGCCCTTGTTGCCTCACCCTAGTTCTGATCCTGGGGAGGGTGAGGGAGCTTTGCAGCTTTGTTCTGTGGGCCAAGAAGCCCCTCGTTATTCCCAGATCAGGGAATAACCAGAAATTCCCAGGGCACAGCTCTCCTTTCCGTTCCCAGATGAATAGCAGAATAATCTCGGATTGGTTCCAGATAATCTTTCCTCTGATTATACTCATCCTTCTTCAGCACCCCACCCCCCACAGCCTGCTTGTGCCTGCATCCTCCGAGCAGCGCCCCTCCCAGACCTGGCCCACACTCTCCTGCCCCTAGATGGTGAGTTTGGCTGCCCAGCCTTTAGCGTGGGCCCCTTTCCCCCAGGGGCAAGGTGGTGGGGACAGCTGGTTGGTCCCAGGGGCCTGTGCCGAGGGCCACCGGGGTACGCCCCAAGGGCGGGAAGTTCAGCGCTGCTCTCCCTCGCCCTCTAGAGGCTCAGGATGGGTGAGGCACGCAGGAGGGGTCCTGGTTGAGGAGGGGTCCTGGGTTTCCAAGGACGTCTGGAAGGTGTCCGCAGTCAGACCACAGCTTCATCTGAAGCCTGCTGTTGGAAGTGCCTAGTGGGGCTGCGCTGTTGGCTCAGGTAGAAGGGGTTCAGGGCCCCCCACCTCTGTCTGGGCCAGAGACAGCCAGAGATGGGGCTCCCTAGTCAGCACCCAGCCAGCTTATCAGGATAGCCCTGCTCCACGTCTCACCTTCCCCGTGGGCAGCTTCAGTGATGCTGGAGGCTGCCTCTGCCAGCCCTGGGGTGCATGGGGGACATTTGTGTCCCTGTCCTCTGACAATCAGGAATCTCCAGAAGAGCCTTAGGCCAGGAGGGGAGGTGGGGTGAGGGGTGTGTCCCCAGGTGACTTTGTAGGGAGAGACGTGGGAAGGTGGTGGGTCGGGGGGAATCTTAACTCCTCCTGCTTGGGTAGAAGAGATGGAGAAGAAGGAGGACGGTGATGTGGAGAAAGCCTGGGGGGTGGGGGTGGGTTGGACAGAGGCATAGAGTTACGTTAATAAATCTTTCCAGGCTGGAAGATTGGGTGCTGGGGACCTGGACCTCCAGAGGGGGCTGGATGGCTGAGCAGCCTTCTTGAAACACACGTGCACAGCCTCTGGGCTCATCTGCTCACCCGGCCGCCATCCACATACCCCGGCCTCACCTCAGATTGTTCATTATTTGGCTGAGGTATTTGCAGGGCCCGGCCACACAGCCTTGCTCAAACTTCTCCTTACCTGGTCCTCATTGCAGCAAAAAATTAAGATGGATAGAGGAAAAAAAGGCACTTCATGGGTGGTTTTTCAGCCTCCATCCCCTCAGGAGACCAGAGATGCCAGGTTTGGGACAGAGGTGGAGGGACTTTGGAATGAGTCTCAGAATTTTCCCACCTGCCCGAGGGCCGGGCCAGGAGGAGAGCAAGGGCAGACCTTCTCCTAGAGCCTGCCCAGCTGCTCCCAGGGGAGGGGTGGGCATGACGCCCAGAGAAAAGGCAGAGCTGGCCTGAGTGTCCTGCAGTCTCGGGGGAAGGTGGGCCCCTTGTGCTCACTCTGCCCTGGGGACACCCCCAGCCTTCCCCTCCCTAGTACCTGGGCCCAGGCTGCACGGGTGTCACTCTACTTCTCAAACAGTGGCTCTGGGCTCCCCTGCCCAAGCCGCAGTCACAGCGGAGGGGCAGGCTCTGCCCCAGTGAGGTTCTGTTGAGCCTGGAGTGAGGCTGGGGTGCCTGGGCAGGGAGACCCGGGCTGAGGCTTCCTCTCACCCCCTCCCACCAGAGAAGGGGCTTTCTCTCTGTTTCCCACAAACACTTGCTTCGCCACTTGACAGCCTTGTCATTCCATTCCCTGCTGCCCTGCGCTCGGCTCCACCACACCCCTGACAAATTCCTTCCTCCACTTCAGCTCCAAGACTGGAGGCACGGGCACCCCACCCAGCTTCTCTCCTAAAAGGTTGGGAGGGGACGGGAGCTAACACCTTGTCTTCCTCTCCTCTTGTCTCTCCCCTTCTCTCCCACTTCCTGGCATTTCACCCAGGCTACCAGTGAGAAGTCTCAAGACAGACCTCCCGCAGCTCTCATCCTATAATTCCCTGTGGAGAAGATGAGTTTGGTAGGCCCCAGCGTGTCTAACTCAGATCCTTCTTGCTGCAGTCCCAGCTGTTCTGGTCAATGGCAACAGGCAAACCCAGGCTGTTGTTCAGATCGCAGACTACAGAGTTGGCCCTTTGCTGTCTCCCATGCGTTATGTCCTTGTGATCTTCATGCATGCATACATGCTCAGTTGTGTCCGACTTTTTGTGACCCCAGGACCTGTAGCCCACCAGGATCCTCTGTCCATGGGATTTCTCAGGCAGGAATACTGGAACGGGTTGCCATTTCCTATTCCAGGGGATCTTCCTGACCCAGGAATTGAACCTGCATCTCTTGCGTCTCCTTTGTTGGCAGGTGGGTTTCTTTCCCACTGCACCACCTGGGAAGCCCTCCTTTGACCTCTGAGAGGTGGTGCCGGAGTGGAGCTCGCTGGTTCTCCCTGCATCTCTTCCAGTCTGCCAGGCCACAGGCCTGAGTATCCACAGCTCTTACCCTGACCCCTTCCTCTGCCTCCCCTACACACCTGGACTGGGAGCCTTAACAGGCCTCAGAAACCCGTCTGCGTCTTCACTCTACACAGAAGACGTTGAAGTCAGAGGTGGGCTCCTGGTCACACAGCCAGACTGTGACAGTTTCTGGCTGTGAACTCAGGAGTCCGGACCCCCAGTCGCGGCCCCACACAGGCGTCTCTGAGGAGGTCTGCTCAGGAAGCAGCAGTGCTAATGGCAGGGCCTCAGAGACACTCTGTGTGAGGGACTTTCAAGGTAACTCCTGCGGCGGAGGTACTGAGGGGCCGCTCGGGGGATGCCCGGCCTCCCCGCAGCCCCTGTGGGAAGGGCGCCGTGACCCAGATCGGCTTGGCTCTGGAGCAGCTGCATTTCTGGGAACACTCTCTCCTCTCTGTGGGGCCCTGTCATGGGCGGTGGTGTCGGTGGTGTGTGTGTGTGCGCGCGTGTGTGTTGGAGTGCACACGTGGTTTTTCAGTCCCTGCAGCCTTCAGCCTGGAGACCTGAGGAGCGATGGAGTGGAAGAGACCGGCGGACGCGCGGTGGGGAGAGGGTCATGGAGTGGGGGGTGGGTCAGCTCCCCCCAGGGCAATGGTGAGGGGCTGGGGCAGGGCAGACTCACAGTGCCTACCTCTGTCCTCTCTGAAGGCACAGGTCACGCTGAGCGCCTGGCGGAGGGGGTCTGGCCGCCCTCTCTGTGCTTGTGCCTTTCTCTAGGATTGCCACCCCAATGCCCCTGGTGCCTGGTGGGCAAGGGCACGTCCCATCTCCTCAGAGCTGTCCCTTCTACAGGTTGTCCCCTAGTCCCTGGAGGGCAGGGGGGACATGTGAAGACCATCTTTTCCCCTAGCGAGTCCCCCATTGCCCTGCCTGCCCCCCACCCCCAACAGTGAGTGGGGAGTGGTCATCTCCCTGGGGGGCAGTCTCAGAGAAGCTGAGGTTTCTGACAGGCTGGAGGAGCGCTCGGCCAACAGAACTGGTTAGGAAGTCTCCTGGGGTGATGGGAAGCAGTAGAAAGGGGTGGGAGAGAAAGAGATGAGGTGAGATGAGATAGTCAAAGGAAGAGAGACCAGAAGGGAAGGAAAATGCTGACTACTTGTAACCGTCCATGATCTGGGCACTTGGGAATCCTGGCTGGGGTACCTGCCCATTTTTCAACCATGCCTGGAACTGGTGAGCGGTGGGGTCTCTGCTACGTGGGCTACACTTGTGGATGGAGCGTGCGGGGAGTCGTGCCCTGGTCTTCCCGGGAGTGCAGGATATATGGGGGCGTTCTGACCAGGGCCCCAGACAGGCCTCCTTCTCAGCTGGGAACTACGCATTCCAGCCTAGGGTTGAGAGGGGACTGGGGCAGGGCAGACGCTCAGCTGGTACAGGCTGGCACGGCCACCTGATTGGTAAACAGCTGCTGTCCCGGCCCCTGAGTTCCCCGTACGCCTCTCTGGCCACCCTAGTCCCTTCCTTGGTCCTCTGGGCCTCCCTGCCATCCAGAGACTGAGGGATCTACACTTGGCTCGGCACCTGCCCCCAGCTCCATGTAGGCTCTGCCTGGGCTGCCATGGGTGTTAGCTACTTCGGCTGTCACTCTCGGCGGGGAGGTGGGCACAGGGTGGGGGGCTGGTGCCCCAAAGCTGGAGCTGACCAGGGCCAGGTCTTGGGACTTGGGGAAGCTGGAGCGGGCACAGCAGCCTGCAGTGTGCCCACCTTCACTTTTCCTGATGCTTCCAGCTGTGTTCTGGAAGGAGCTAAGTCTGAATGAGGGGCTGGCAGATGGGGACGTGTGCAAAGAGCCATCTCTCCAGGGGACCCCAGTGCGGCATGGTTCACACAAGCAGCGCCCTCTGGAGGGCACTACCTGGAATGAAAGTGTGCTCAGCCCCTCTCTGTGGGGAGGGGGAGCTGACAATGAGCCCTGGGCCCAGAAACTGACCTGCCCCAGATGCACACCTAGGGCCAGCACCCTTCCTGGGCATCGCCTGACTCTCCAGAGGGCAGAAGTCCCACGCACCCCAAAGGTGCCTGGCTCAGTGCTAGGTCCTGATGAAGTGTTCAAGTGGCCCGTGGAGAGGTGGCTGGGAGGCTGAGCTGTGAGTCAAGAGATGTGGATGACTTCATAAGGCCTTGGGCCTCTTTCGGGTCCTCTGGCCAGTGAAGGGATTTTCATACTTCTTTAGCAGTGGAGCCTTTTTCAAACGAAATCCCAAGTGAAATTCCAATCAACAGGGCAGATGAAACCGAGTGTGCTTTGTCTGCCTACTCCCACACCCGCCCCCAGCCCCCACCCCCCCACCCCCCACCCCCCAGGCTTCCAGGAATCGGTCCCATGTCCTCCTGACACAGATACCCCTTGACTAATTGTCTGCTTCACTAATTATCTCTAGGATGTTAGGCCAGGCTGCTCCTGGAAGCTGAGGGGAAGTCTCCTCCACTCCCCATGGCCTGCCCTGCACTTCTGGGTCTGGGAAGGCAGGCAGGATGGTGGGGTGACTCCTCTCAGGGGGCCAGTCATTAACTGGCTTTATCTTTGTGAACCGTCCTAGGGCGCCTGGGTCATGGGCCAGACTTCCGGTCATGGGCCTCCTCTCCAGAGGAGGAGAGAAGGGACCCTTCTTGCTAAGAGGTGGGGGGCACTTGCTTCTTCTTCTTTTCTTCCCCCCTAGGATTTCCCTGAAGGAAACTACATTACAGCCAACTCAGTGACTGCCTGCTGACACAGTTGCTCCAAAGAGAGGCTAAAGCAGGAACTAAGCCCTAGTCATCTTTGGCAGGCATCGTATGATTTCTTCCATTTCTTTCTTTCCTTTCTTTGCTCCCTCCTCCAACAGAAGGATGGGATAAATCCATTTCCCTATTCCTTTCTGTTTGACTTTAGCCAAATGATAGTATGTTTGCATTCTCTGAGGGTTTGCTCACACATGGCAGTAGGGACAGGAAAAAGGGAAGAGAAGTAACATTACGTGAGACCTACTCTAGGCCAAGAGCTTTGCTCATATTCACTGTCTCTGTACATCTCCCCATAACCCTGGAAGGGAAGCATGAGGACTCCTGTTTTACAGATGAGGAAACTGCGGCTCAGACAGATGCAGTTGCTTGTCCTAAGTCTCATGGCTTGGACATGGAGAATGAAGACTGAGCCCAGTCTCTCTGGCTTTTTCCACTGCATGTTAGACGTGAGGAAGGTGTGGTTAGGGAGCCAGGGCTGGGGTGTTTCACAGTGAAGGTTCTCCAAGCTGATGTGTCATTTCAAAAATGACAGAGGTCTTGGCCTGCCAGGTAAGAGCAGAAGCAGTTCTCTATCTGCTGGGATTCGAGGGGTTTCTTGGAATCACATCTCCCCTCTACCACCGGTGCTGTGCTCCAGATGTCACCATTCGTGCTAAATTTCTTGGAGTTAAGCCTTGCCCTCCCCAGGAAACTTTAGAAACACACAAATCCCTGGGATATGTGACGTTTGGTTTTTTTTTTTGGTTGCGCTGGGTCTTCATTGCTGCATGCGGGCTTTTTTCCAGTTGCGACAAGTGGGGACTACTCTCTAGGCACAGTGCCTAGACCACCCTCTCATTGCAGTGGCTTCTCTTGTTGCAGAGCGCAGGTCCTCCAGCGCAGGCTCAGTAGCTGTGGGGAATGGGCTAAGTTGCTCCATAGCAGGTGGAATCTTCCCGGAGGGACTGAACCCAGGTCCCCTGCATTGGCAGGCAGATTCTTAACCCCTGTACCACAGGAGAAGTCCAAGATACGACGTTTTATATCAGCGATCTCAGTTGGAGTGTTTGATGGAGCTGTTACAGAACGTCAAAGCTTAGGGAGAGGCTTTCACCCAGAAGAAGCCTGAGGTCCCGAAGAGGGGGCTGACTTGGTGGAGGTCACACTGCAGGCGGCCTATTCGAGTTTTTTGCCCAGTGCTGTTTCCAGTCTCCACGTGTCTGTGGCAGGCAGATGGGAAGGCTCTAGGCACCAGGTGGGGATAGGAGAGGGGCAGAACTGGAGGAAAGGTCTTTGTGCTTTGAGCTCCACCCCAGCTGAGTGACCTGTGCTTGTCACAGGCTGGTGTCCTCTGCCCGCCTCCTGTCGCCCCTGGGCAAACAACAGCAGCGCTTGATGTGCAAGCTGGACCTACCTCTAGTGTCTGCTTGTTTAGTCAAATACTGTGGCAGAGACATGCTGTCCCAGAGGGCTGGGGAAACCAGTGTGGGGCTCACTTCCGCACCCCTCCAGGGAGCAGCATTGTCCCTATGCACTTTGGCTGGGAATGTTTCAGAAGAAGCCCTAATCCTCTGCTCTGCAAAAGCTCTGTCACCCAGGGAAGAGCTGGGAGAGCTGAGGGAGCTGGCAGCGTCCTCCAGATCTCACTTTCCTGCCTGCTCCCTATCCCCACTCCACTCAGCTGGCTAGACTCCTGCTCTTCTAGTGTCACCTCCTCCAGGAAGCCTTCCCCCACTCCCAGAGTGCCCCTTTGGAGTTTCTATTTTCAGTGTGCTCCACACAGGAAGCCCCTTCTACATTGTTGTAGCCCCAGGGTCTGGACCAAAACAGGGCTCATCGGCTGAATTTAATATTTGAAAGTGAAAGTGTTAGTTGTTCAGTCTTTGCGACCACCAGGCTCTGTCCATAGGATTTTCTAAGCAAGGATACTGGAGTGGGTTGCCATGCCCTCCTCCAGGGGATCTTCCCAACCCAGGGATCGAACCCAGGCCTCCTGCATTGCAGATAGATTCTTTACTATCTGAGCCACCAGGGAAGCCCCAATAATTCTTGTGGAATAAACGTTCTGAGCTTCTTCCTGCCCAAAGCCCTTCTTGATGCCCATTTTGGCTCTTCTGACCACCCTGCTTCAGCATCTTCCTAACTCTCTCTGTCTCTCTCAGGGCCTCTTTCCCATCCTACCTTCTTGGGTAGCTGTGGGCAGCTGTCGGTGTGCAGGAACTCCCCAACGGAGGTGTTTTATTCTTGTTTTGCAGAAGAGGATCAGAGAGGCTGAGTAACTTGCCTGAGGAAACACAGTCAAAGAGTGGCAGTATCACTTGGCTGCATCTGGATCCAGAGTCCCTGCGCTTTCCACGGCCCTACTTAGATGGCCCTGTGTCTCCTATAATATCAGCACAGCCTGGTGCCCCCCAGGCTTTGGTAAAGTCCCACAGATTGGAACCCAGCTCAGCTCCCAGGCACCCCCCAGGTCGGGAGGGAGAATGCGGGTTTAGAACCTTAGCTGTCACCTCTGCCACCACCTTCTTCCCAGCAGAGGGACTCCCTCCTAGACTGGGCAAGGGTGTGAAAAAGGGGCAGCAGTGGGCAGGATGGGGGTCAGATGCCGAGGGGTAGCAAAGATTGGAGCGTCAGGAAGTGAACATGCCTGGGATTGTTGGGGAGCAGCAATCCAGGGAGAGAGCCTGGTGTTTGGGGATTCGACTGAGGCCCTTGAAGGAGAGGCAGATGGGGCCTGGGGCTCTGTGGGTGGGGGCGCTCCCTCAGTGTGTGGCCCTACCCTGTCCCTTCTGCTCCCTCTCCATCTTTAAAAAAATTTATTTTTAGTATTACTACTTTTGGTTGTGCTGGGTCTTTGCTGTGGCGCAGGGGCTCTCTGTTGCTGTGTGTGGGTTTTCTGTAGTTAAGGCGAAAGGCTCTTCATGGTGGTGCATGGGCTTTTCATTGCGGTGGTTTCTCTCGTCGTGAAGCACAGGACCTAGGGCGCAGGGGCTCAGTAGCCGGGGCACACGGGTTTGTTTGCCCTGCAGCACATGGGATCTTAGTTCCCAGAGCAGGGATTGAATCCATGCCCCCTGCATCACAAGGCAGATTCTTAACCATGGGACCCCCAGAGAAGTCCCAGTTCCCTCTCCCTCTTGCCTCCCCTTGTCCTGACTGGCTCCTCTTTTTGGGCTTTCTCTGCTCTAATCTTGTTTCCTAAGTGGCATCATTACCCCGAATCAGACCTCCAGATCCAGATGGGAATACAACATTGGCACTGGGAAAACAGAGCTCTCTTCCTTGTTTTATTGTAAAGACACACACAGAGAGAGGACAGATAGACAGAGAATTGAGGCAGACCAACCCAGTTCTTTCTCCAATTCAACATATTCTGTTCCTGCCCTTGCGGTGGATCAGCTCTGTGTCCTGCTAGGCGCCTGGGGCTTGGGGGATGGAGCGAGGGAGAAACATTTCTTCCAACACAGAGGAACCACACTGAGAAATGTTTAGACAACAGCAAGGCTTACCAGCTCTCTCCCCGACCTCCCTTTGGAGGGGCTCTGCCTCTTCATCCCTGCAGGGAAGCTCCCCCCACACACAGGGAGAGTGACCCTGAACCTCAGAGGTGTCAGGATCAGCAGGACAAAGTACAACCATTGTGCCTTGGGCCCGATCACTACTCTCTTTGTCTGGGGCTACTGCTGGCTCCTGGCCACCTTTCACACTCTTCTCCAACCACCCCTGCCTTTCTTTTCCCCTCCCCTGAAACACCTTCCCCTTCCTCTTTGGCTTCTTCTGAACTGCTTCAGAGCCACAGGCCGAGGCTGTCCTGGCCATGAGGTGGGGTCCTCTGAGTGGGGCTGAGGTAGCCCCTTGAGAGGGTCAGGCCTGACCTCTGTCTGGGCTGCTCTCTGCTCCATGCGCCCCCCTCACCCTCCTCCCTGCCATGCTTCTGGGTAACCTTGGGTCCCTCTGGGGCCACAGTCTGCCCTGATATTCCGGGGTTGAAGCGGCCTGCCGAGGGAGGATCAGTGGGATCAAGTCTGTTGGAGGGAGTTACGTCCATGGGAGAAGAGGCTGTACAGACGCGATTGGTCTTACGGTCATTGACTTGTGTTCTTGTTCTGTGTGTTTCTGGTCCCCGTTCTTGAAGATCCAGGTGCATGGGACTCTCACTCATGGGCTGAGTCCAGGGCAGTGTATTATTGTGAAAGCTGGTGACACCACACTGGGGGTGGTACCAATCCCCCTCCCCCGAGTCACCCCCAGGCTGTGGCTCTGAAATGAAAGATGGAGACAGGAGACCCCTCTTCACCCCAGAGAAGGGTGCTCAGAACCCTTCAGGCAAGGCTGCAGTTTTGCTGCCACATTCCTCTGTTTTCCTTGGCAGAGCCTACAGAGGTTGCTGTAACACACTTTGCTGAATGAAGAATGGTTGACTCAGGTAGGGCAGAGACCTGTGGCTATTAAATGACAACTGATGGCCCTCCCTCCTCAGAACCCCTCCGTCTTCCTCCCAACTTCAGCGTCCTTTATTAAGCCCTCTTTAGGCCTCTCCAGGGACCAAGGGCTCTGGGATGAGAAGGGATGCGGGGGGGAAAGGGGGCAGGGTGATCCCTGGTGGTAAAGCTGGGAGCCACTGTCCCGGGCTCTGCTGGCACCAGGGCAGGAATAAGGCAGGAGATCCCTGGTAAGGTGTCCACATCTTGTGCTCTGAGGTTGCTAGACATGGACCAGGCTGGGCAAGGAGGAAGTTTAGTGACTTCGCTTCCATGACGCACGTGGCTTCTTGGAGCGTGGAGCTTTGGTGAGGAAGCCTGCTTGGGAGGGGCCCTGAGCCAGCAAATAAACATTTACTAACTGTAAAAAGACCTTGTCCCTGCTGCTGGGGAGCCTGCCAGGTGGTGGAGACGGGACTGGAGGCATGAATGATGGAGAGGGTAGGATGGGGTAGAGGCTGAGCCAGCCCCTCTGCCCATAAGGGCCTCAGGACACCACTCTGGGGAACTGCGGCACTAAGTGGGTAACCTAGCACCCCCACCAAAGCACAGCACCATGTGCTGAGACCAGGGGCTGGCTGAGTAACCTCCTTGTATTGTTTGGGTCAACTTGAGGGAAGTGGTGCATTCTAGTCTCAGCCTAGTTCCCATTCTCAGCCTGGGCCTTCACAGAGGCTGCATCAGTCCCAGGCAGGCCCAGGCCAGATCTAGATGAATAATGAGACTGGTTAGTCCCTCTCTTCTCACAGGTATCACCCCCGTGCACCCTCCTCCTCCCTGGGGGAGACTGGGAGCTGCTGGGTCCAAGCCCAACCAGGACTTTTTCCAGGCTGGTTCCTATATGCAAGGGTGGGGTGGGGGGTCTTGGGGGGCACTTAGGGAAGACATGGGGAGTTGGGGAAGAGGTGAGCTTTGAAGAAACAGAGGGGACTTGGGGAAAAGGGAGGAGAGGCTGCTAGCTGCAAGAAGTAGGCAGTGACTCCTGAAGGTCTGGGGGCTGCTGAGGAGAATGCCCCAGTTCTGTTCAGAAGATGAGCTGTGAGCCTGGACTGGGACTGATAGAAGCCTTGGCCTCCGGCCTGGTGGGAGCTCCGGGCAGCTGGCCTACAGACGTTCCTTAGTGCTGGTGAGTAGGTTTGAATCATCACTCGAGCCCTGGCCTCCAACCGCCCCCACCAGCCCCCTGGCCTCAGTTCCCTGGCAACATCTGGGGGAGGGGGGTGGAGAAGCAGAAACAAGGGCCTCTGTCTGCCCAGCTGCCTCTCCCTTTGGGCTCTGCCAGACTCCACAGTGCATACGTGGGCTCCAACAGGTCCTCTTCTCTCTGGGCCATTGACTAACCCCAGAACCACATGGCTTCTTGTTCTCAGCCCCACAAACATAGTGCCAAATACTTACCCCCAGGGGAGCCTCCCTGAACACTTCCCAAAGGACCCCAGTCACCCCAGCCTGTTGGCTGCAGCTAACCATGATGTCAGCGGGCCAGATGAGGCCGGGAGATGAGCACAGAGTCCGGATGGATACATCATGCCCTCTGTGCCCAGCACTGGGCTTTGTGCACGTGGGACCACTCGAGTCCCAGACGTGCCACTGTTTGAGAGGTCAGAAACGGGGGGTGGAGGGGGGTGTGTCAGGGGTAATCTCCCTCAACCCTCTTCTTGAGGCCTCTTGAACTTGAGATGGGGTGTGCATCCGATAGTCACTAGGGGGCGCTCAGCCACCACAGGGAAGCTGGGTGAACTTGGGATGCAGCGTCTGCGTGAGTGAGGACGCCTGTGACTATGTGTGTGTGGGGGGGCGGGTAGTTGAGAGTGTTTGGCGCGGGGTGGAGAAGGCAGGGGTCACCCCAGGATTCCAACGGATCTGTGTGTCTCTCTTTCCACCCGTCCCTGTCCGACTCCCTCAAACCCCTGCCCCCTCCAATATTCCCAGCATAGAGAAGGGAATAGCTCTGGAGCCCTGACCGCACATAACCTCACTTTCCTGTACCCGCCCCGCAAATACCGCGCGGGCGTGTGTGTCTCCCGGCAGAGGGGGCGATAGGTAATGTTCAGGCTGTGCGCCTTGGTGGGGATCGAGCACTCCCTTTGCTGGGGTGGGTGAGGGCCCGGGCTTCGGTCGGTGTCCCCAGGGGAAGGTAGTAGCCAGAGGCGCAGAGGGGACGGACCCAGGAGCTGAGGCTGGGTCTGGCCCCGCCCCCTGGGCGTGTCGGGGCGGGGCCTGCCTTCTTTTTAGTCGGCTCGTAGCGGTGAGGAGCGCAGAGGCTTGGGGCAGCCCGGCTGCGACGAGGCTGCGGCGTTGGGGGGCGAGTGGAGCCGGCGGCAGCGGCGCTCGGTCGGGAGACGCATCGAAGAGGCGGACGGACCGGCGGGGTCACCGGCCAGGGGTCTCCGCACTGGAATTTGATATTCATTTATCCAGGGTTTACCCTCCTCCTTTTTTCTGAAACATTTTTTTTTAACCGTATTCTTTTCCGTTTTAATTTATTTTTGCTTCCCATTCCCCACTAAATCGGGCCGACCGTTTGGGGAGATTGCTCTTTTACTGCCCCCCAAAATCACTTCGGATTCTGGAAACGAGCAGAGAAGAAAGAGGGTAGCAAGAGCTCCAAAGAGAAGTGAAGGAAGAGAGAGAGACCGGGTCAGAGAGCGCGCGCTGACGAGCGAGACACGAGAGGGACAGGGGCAAAGTGAGTGACCTGTTTTTTGGGGGTGACCGCCAGAGCGCAGCGTGAGCCCTCCCCCTCGGGATCCCGCGTCGGACCAGCAGCGCTGACGGACAGACAGACAGACACCGCCCCCTGCCCCAGCGCCCACCTCCTCCCCGGCCGGCGGCCGACGGTGGACGCGGCGGCGAGCCGCGGGCAGGAGCCGGAGCCCGCGCCCGGAGGCGGGGTGGAGGGGGTCGGGGCTCGCGACGTTGCCCTGAAACTTTTCGTCCAACTTCTGGGCTGTTCTCGTTCCGGAGGAGCCGTGGTCCGTGCCGGGGCAGCCGAGCCGAGCGGCACCGGGAGAAGTGCTCGCTCGGGCCGGGAGGAGCCGCAGTCGGAGGAGGGGGAGGAGGAAGAAGAGAAGGAAGAGGAGAAGGGGCCGCGGTGGCGACTCGGCTCTCGGAAGCCGGGCTCATGGACGGGTGAGGCGGCTGTGTGCACAGACAGTGCTCCAGCCGCGCGCGCGCCCCAGGCCCTGGCCCGGGCCTCGGCTCCGGGAGGAAGAGGAGCCCGCCTGGGCGCCGAGGAGAGCGGGCCGCCCCGCAGCCCGAGCCGGAGAGGGAGCGCGAGCCGCGCCGGCCCCGGCCGGGCCTCCGAAACCATGAACTTTTTGCTCTCTTGGGTGCACTGGAGCCTTGCCTTGCTGCTCTACCTTCACCATGCCAAGGTAAGGGCTGGGGACGTGCGTGAGAGCGCGCGCGTGGGGGACTCCGTGCCCCACGCGGGTCCTTGGGCCCCGGGCTCGCGGCTTCCCCTCTATCTTCGTAGGTGTAGGGGGAGGGGGCGCGCGCTAGGTGGGAGGGCACCGGGATAGAGTCTCACCGCCCACGCGGGCCCTGCCCACCCACCGGAGTCACCGCACGTACGATCTGGGCCGACCAGCGGAGGGCGGGAGCCGGAGGAGGCGGCTGAGGGGGCTGGGCTTGCGCTGCCGCCGGCGGCTGAAGTTTGCTCCCGGCCGCTGGTTCCCGACGAACTGGAAGTCTGGGCAGCTGGGGCGGGAGCTGGAGCCCTGGCGGGCAGGGGTGGGGGTGCTCGGACCTTGGACCCGGGGAGGGCAGAGAGCGTGGAGGGGGCAGGGGGCAGGCGAGAGATGGGGCTTGCTGTCACTGCCGCTCGATCTCTGCGGCCCTCGCCGCGAGTTGGGGAAAAGTTTCGGGGTGGATTGCTGCTTGGGACCCCCCTCTCCGCCGGGCCACCTGCGCCGCACCAACCCCCCCGTCCCAGCTCGCGTCCCGCTCGGTGCCCGCCCTCCCCCGCCCGGCCGGGCGCGCGCGGCGCGGAGCCGATTACATCAGCCCGGGCCTGGCCGGCCGCGTGTTCCCGGAGCCGCGGCGGCCCGAGCGGGGAACCCGGGGCGGCGAGCCGCGCCCCTCCCCCCGCCGGCCCTCCGCGGGAAGGTGACCTCTCGAGGTAGCCCCACGCCGAGGACCCGGAGAACCATCCCTGTGCCTTCCCGCTGTCCCCAGCCCTTAAACCCCTCCTAGGAGGCATTTCCTCACGCCCCTTCCCAGTTTCCTCCCCTGCTCGAATAGAAGCCCCCGCCACCCCTTTATTTTTAACTCCCTCTTGCTGAGAAGACCCACATAACCTCTCTCCAGCCCCAGACTCCGAGGAAAGAAAGATCACTGTCAGGAGTCGGGCTACCCGGCCCAGCCCGGGGCTTTGTCGAGACTCTACCGAAAGTCCCGACTCGGTGACAGTCTGCTTCCCTCCCCTCCCCCATACTTCCGAGTGAGCTGTGCTTTAGCTTTTTGGGGGGCGACCGCAGGGAGGGTTTAAAGGGTGTCCTTATTCCACTTTGCACTTTTTGGGAAAATGATTTGAAATTTGCTGTGACATGGGCAGTGTGGGACTAGCCCTCCCCGAACCTTTGGAGAGAGCTCCTGCCAGCCTTGCAAACACACTTTGTTCTGGTGAAATGGGCGTTGGAGTAGGAGCAGGTGGTTTTTGGGAACTCTAAACTTGCCCACCCAGCTTGCTTTCCCAAACCACCTGAGGGGTCCTTTTCTGCTCAGAGCGCCCTTGGAGAGGCAGAAGGAAGGAAACGGGCTGGGGTCCCTGCTGCCACCAGGAGTTCCTCAGACCCTGGCACAAAGGCCTTGGCTCCAGGCCTCCAAGGGAGGGGGGGGGAGGGGGAGGAGAGGCTGCCTGGCCACAGTGTGACCTTCAGAGGCCCCCAGAGAAGGGCACCTGGCCCCTCCCCGCCCAGAACTGCCCCTCCCAGTGCCCCTAGCCTTGGAGGGGGTATGAAATTTCTGACTCCTTTGCTCTTTGGGGCCCAGGAGCAGTGGAGGGCATAGGAGGAATGTTGGCAGAGAGTAACAGGGGTGCCATGGAGATGGGTAAGGGGCTCAGGCAGAGGCCCCTGGGCATGGGGGTCCCTGAGGGAGCTGCAGTGGCAGGCTGTCCATCTGGGATCCTGGAAACTGTTATCTGACCTTGGCCCTGGAGGCGAGGCTGGGGGTCTGGGGTGTATTGCAGCAGGGTGTGGGTAGAGAGACAGGGAGACAGACTCTCTCTCTGCAGAGTCTGCAGTTCTGTGTGCTAGAGTGCTGCTCTGCTGCTCTGGATCTGCCCCAAAGAGGGGCAGGTGGGGTGGGCAGGTGGCCACGACTGGAGACTCTCTGGAAGGGCTGGGAGAAGCCTTCGCCTGCCCGGTGCTGTCAGGTCCGCATGGTCGGGCTAGTTGACCTTCACAGCTTCTGGGGAGGGGAGGAATGATCTAGTGGGGGTGGGGAGCAACCAGAAGCCTCAGGCTTAGGGAGTGTAGGGGGCCCCCTAGGGGTTGGGCAGTGCTAAGGCATTAAAGGCTTCCCTGGTTGCCTTGGAGGAAGGTGCCCGGCAGGTGAGAGGGACTTGGGGACCCCCTCAGTCTGGGACGGAGAAGAAGCCAGAGAATGAGATGGGAGTGTGAGCCTCGGGGCTTTGGAGATACATTCAGGTTCTGGGGAGACTGGTTCTTAGGGAAAAACGGGGCCCTCCCCTCCCCCAGCTTTCCCCCAGGGTTTCCTCCCAGGTTTTACTCTTTAGGCAACCTGTGGCTTTCCTACGTATTCCTGAGAACAGAAGCGTTTGAGGGGGGGAGGGTGCTTGGCGCCCTGCGGCCCTCTGCACCACCCCCCGCCCCAGCACCAGCTCACCCTGGTATTTGTCATGTCAGCAGGGGAAGGTCACCATGTTGCTTTTCTCACCCCCAGTCCTTCCTTCCTGCCCCAGTCCACGTTTGTCCTCCTGTTTGACCTTAAGACTTGCCCATGGCTTTGGACCCGGGAGTCAGGGGGGCTGAGGGACTTCACTTGTCCTAGTTCAGCAAGGGGCCGCTGAGAGCTGGGGAAGGGAAATGTCGGGGAGGGGCGGGGACCTGAACAGCGTTGCTTTCTGGTGTTTTCCTTCTCTGTTCTAAGAGCCCCTCACCCCCAATATCTGGTCAGTCATTATCTTCCCTGACTTCAGAATTGGAGCAGCTCGGAGAGGGGGTGCTTTGTGCTGTAGGGAGCCCCTGGAGGTGCCCTGCTCGGTTCAGAAGTCCGGGAGAAGCCAGAGGCTCCAGGCTGGGAGGGATTCCAGGAGGGAGCAGGGGCGGGTTGGCTGGGCCTGTGCACCCTTGCCCCTGCCCCTGCCCATTCTTCGCTCTTTGTTTTGTCCTCAGTGGTCCCAGGCTGCACCCATGGCAGAAGGAGGGCAGAAACCCCATGAAGGTAAGTGGCCCCCCACCCTGGCCCCCACCCCTCCTGCACATGGATGGGGTTCCCTGATCCCCCAGCAGATGGGTGGGAAGGTCTGTTGGGGCGGGGTTGTGGGGGTAAAGGGGCATAGGAAACTGGGGCTGGTGATCTAGAAAGGAGATTTAGAAAGGAAAAGGGTGAGTGCTGAGAGGTTAACCCTTCAGTTCAGGGGGACTCTGACCTACTCAGACCGCTGCTAGAAATAGAACTCGTGGTCTTTTTCCTCTGCTCTTTCCAGTAAAATTTTATTTGGAGAGGGAGCCATGAGCACAGCCAGGAAGATAAATAGTATCCAAGGATCCCAGATGTCAAGGGCAGTGTTCCTCGTTCCCCTCTGCTCCCAGGGGAGGATGAATAGTCCATGTCCCTTCCAACCCGGCCGGGTCCCACCTGTGGGGTCTGTGTGGTGGGGGCTGTGACCCTTGCTGTCTCGATTGCTGGCTGTGCATGAGCTGGAGGTGCAGAGGGTGCAGCCTCGTGGAACCCCCTCCCCGCCGGTGTGCATTCCTCTGGGGGTAGAGAGAGAAAGCCCGACAGCCTCCTCATGCCCGCCTGAGGAGCAGGTTTGGGTGCTTGTGAACTTCCCTCTCGGTCCAGCAGAGGGCTGGTGGTAGCTCCCGGGAGCCCCGCCCCTCTGCCCAGCCCGAGTCTGCCTGCCTTTTGTTCACTGTGGTTTGGAGTACGGATCCTCCCATTTCTCTAGGGACGCCTTGGCTCTCCCCAGTACTGAATGTAGCCTCTACTCCCGTGCTCTGCCTCTGAGAAGGAAAGGCCCTGGGGTCTTCCTCCAGGCGAGTTTCCCAGACCCGAATCAGGTAGCCCAGGTGGTGGCCAGAGCCAGTGTTTACACTCCCCAGGCCGCTGGTGGTGCCTGCCTGGTTTTGCCTCCTTCCTCACCTAGGGGGAAGGGGTCCTTTCCTGGACCCAGGGCCTGGCTTCCCTGCTGTGCCACTGACAGTGCCCCTTCCCAGGGTGCACCCAGCCCCCTCAGCTTCCAGTGGTCTCTCTCTGTGGTCTGGGAGAGGCGAGACAAATGGTCTTTGTCTGCTGGGGAAAAAAGGTTGTCTTCAAAAAATAAGGAAAGCCACGAGTCTGAAGTTGGAGTGTATGTGTGCCCATGCCTGAGAAAAAAGCAGGACAGCTTTCCTTGGAGACAGTAGCTGGGGTGTGATGGGTGTGATGAGGTTTCCCCCTCCACCTCCTGGGGGGCTTCAGGGATCCCAGGGAGCTTTTCCAAGAAATTTCCACCTTGGATCTTTTTATCCCCAGCTACCAACTCATGACCCAGGCCAGACCATTCTGCTATCCTGTTCTTGTGGCCCCAAAGTTTTGGCCACCTCTGTTCCCAACCAGGGTGAAGTGTCAGGTTAAGAATTCTTGATTAGTCATCTTCTTCAATATAGACTTGGCTTAGAAAAGGACTTCTTCAGGTCCCTGCTCTGGTTTATACTCTTTCTGATGACACTTGATCCTAAGCCTTTTAGCAGTGGAGAGTTCTGTGCCCATTGTCTGGATGGGGAAAGCAGAAACCTCAGACGAGTCGAGGAGCCTCTTTTGTTCTCTTTCCTGTTTTCACACTTGCAGCCTCTCCTTCTTCCCCTCAGCTCCTCCCATTATCCTTAATCCACTGTATACTCCCACCACCCCCAGGCTCATGTTCCTTCACACCTCTGGCGAGAGGAGTGAGGGGAGACTTGAGATGGACTTGAGATGCCGTGGTGGGGTTCCAACTTTGTGTCTCTAGGGCTGAGAAAAGGGAGCTTGTTCTTGGGGCTGGAGTTGGAAGGCAAAACCCTCTACTTCAGCCTCTTGTTTCGGTGTCTTTAGCGATCCACCCAACTCACTTACACAGATATGCAGAGCCTCAGGCCCAGAGAGGGAGGAACTGGCCCAAGGTCACACAGAGTCCTGGCCAGGGCCCAGGCTTCCTCACTAGCTGGGTGCTGCTTTTTCCCTTCTGTATAGGGGAAATTCATTTAAGGGACAGGATTGCTCCGTGGTGGTGGTGATGTAGGGGTGACCGGGAGCAGCAGGCCAGGCTGCAATTTGAAGCAGCCATTCGGAGGCCTGACTTCATGTGTTCTCAAGGGCCCCGCCCCTGTGGCCCAGAATCACCCCTTCATGCTCCGGTGCACCCCAGGCTCCACGGCCAGCCTGGGAAGTTGTCTTTACCCTGGTCTCCCTCCAGATCAGCTTCTAGAAGCTCTCTGTGACTGCAGTGGCAGCACCGTTTTTTCCATGATGCAAGCAGTTTGCCCTCCTGGGTGGGGTTATCGGTGGCTGGCAGGGCCAGCGCAGTGTGCCCGCCCACAGCCACCTGCTGATTCCAGGCGGACCCAGCCCCTGGGCCGATGCCACTGCCTCCTCAGCCCATATCTGGGGAGGGGGTCTGGCAGGTGGCAAAGTGCCCCCCAAGGCTCCCCTTCTGTTTCACAGGACATTGGCTTGGGGAAGCTTTGATGTTCAGAGCTAACTTTAACTGTGTGACTTAATGGCAGTGTGGCCTTGGAACCAGTTACTCAGCCTCTCTAAGCCTCTAGTTCCCCATTTGTAAAGCCAGGGGGAGGGTGGGTCCTACTAGAACCTTGCAGTACCATGGGGGGAGAATTGTCTGGGATAACATCACGGACTCCTGTACACAGCGCCAGAGCACAGAAGAAGCGCTCTTTAAGTGGCTGTCAGCTAATGGTGCAGCGGCTGCTGTGGAGGTGGGAGGGAAATGGAGAGCAGGTTTGCCGAGCTGGCTGTTCCTCCTTTAATGGGAAGCTTAGAGACCCCCAGCAGGTATACACATACCCCAACTGCCCTCTGGCCTCACAGTTGACCTAGGAATCAGCTTGGCTGTCATGGTGAGGCAAGGGGACCAGATATGGCAGGGTGACTCCCTTGGGACCTGACAACACCATGTCATCTTTAGAGGAAACACAGGTCTTCATCAGTGTTGGCGGTGGAAAGTTAGGGAAGGACTTCAACCGCGGCCCAAGACACTTAAGTTAGATGTTTGGAAGGCCTTTCCCATGGTGGTTACCTCTCACAGAAAGGAGAGGCCTTGCAGAGCTGGGTGGAGAGCGGGGCTGGCCATCTCTTCTGTGACCTGCTGGGCTCACGTGTCACCCCCTTCCCACACAGTGATGAAGTTCATGGATGTCTACCAGCGCAGCTTCTGCCGTCCCATTGAGACCCTGGTGGACATCTTCCAGGAGTACCCAGATGAGATTGAGTTCATTTTCAAGCCGTCCTGTGTGCCCCTGATGCGGTGCGGGGGCTGCTGTAATGACGAAAGTCTGGAGTGTGTGCCCACTGAGGAGTTCAACATCACCATGCAGGTGGGCACTGGCAGGGAGCTGGGGTGGGGGCAGGGGTGGGCCCTCAGGCTTTGGCTACAGGCGTTCCCCAGCCCTTTCCTGGGCAGCTCTTAAAGGGAGGAGCTAGGCTTGCCTTGCCCAGCTACTGCCGCGGAGTCAGTCAAGGGGAGATGTGGGCGTCTGACCCTGTTTGGAGAAAAAGATGCTTGCGTTTCTGAGCCCAGGTTTCCAGCAACCCCTGATCACCTCCTCCTCCTTCCTAACCTCTGCTCCCTGGGCTCCGGAGAGGGCTGACACCTGTGACAGGAGCCCCTCCCTTCCCCTCTTGGAGGAAGACAGCCCTACCTCCCTGGGGGCTCTGTTTGGGAAGCTGGATGAGTCTGGTTTGTGGGGAAGCCTGGTGACGGGGCGTGTCTCAGCCTGGATGGGGCTGGAGGGAACTCTGAGACCCCAGGGAGGAGTGGATGGCTCTTGGATGGCTCCTGGGGGTAGGGTGAGGCCTGGAGGGAATAACAGGAGGGGAGGGAGGGGGAGAGGCAAGAACCCAGGACCTGAATTCCCAGCCTGGCCAACCCTGCAGACTTGTCTGCCCTCAAGAGAAGCAGGGGCTCCTTGAGGTCAGCAGGGTGGGAGGAGTTGGGGTGGGCCTGAGGCTCTTTCTGATAGAGCCCTTGGTCCCCCCACACTTCTACCACCCTTTTCTGCTCTGTAGAACCCCTGGGTGCTGAGTGGCAGGAGCCATGGGGTTTCCCACCCGGGTATGGCTGGCTGGGTCACTAACCTCTGTGATCTGCTTCCTTTCCCTTTAGATTATGCGGATCAAACCTCACCAAAGCCAGCACATAGGAGAGATGAGTTTCCTACAGCATAACAAATGTGAATGCAGGTGAGGATGGAGTCTGGGAGTTATTCAGTGAACAGCTGCAGGGGGCTTGTTCTGGACCAGAGTTAAGCATGTTAGCCCATTTTCACCCTCTAGCTGTATAACTGTGGGCATTTCAGTTTTATTTTAATGTGCCTCAGTTTCGACATCTGTGAAGTGGGTACAATGATAGTATTACGTACTGCCTAGCATTGTTATAAGGATTAAGTGAGTTGTTATATGTCAAGAGATTAAAACTGTACTGATGTATCATAAATACTATTACTGTTACTATCACCAGCTGAACTCCTCTCTGTTTTGCTATTTTCTCTTTCTCTACCCACTGCAGACCAAAGAAAGATAAAGCAAGGCAAGAAAAGTAAGTGGCCACGATTTTCGCCCTTCTCCCTCTCCTTGACAGTTTGTCTTGGTTTGGGGCTCTTGGCTTCCTCTCTCGGGGGCGGGGGTCTGATGGGGGGTCAGTTGGGTCTGAGAGTTGGTTTCATGGGGACTCGTGGTAGCAGCAGCAAGATGGAGCAAGCCCTAGGATGACAGCTCTAGAATGACTGACAAAACCCGGCCTGGTGCCTGAAGCTTCCTTTGGAAGAGATGATGCGTCTCTGGGCCATTCCTGGCCAGGATTTGCGTGTGGGGCCAGCGTGGACGCTGGCTCCTGGGCCTGCTCTAGCCTCCCATCACCCATGGCAAGGAGAGGGAGTGGGTGGCAGAGAGGCCAGTTTTTGTGTGTTAGAGGAAGTGGCCTCTTTCAGTGGCTACAGTGGTGGTGCAGTTGGACTGGGGGGCCAGCTGGGTGTTTTCTTGATGTGTGCCCTCCTGTGGGAGTGAGACAGGCCAGAGCCGCTCAGCCCCCTTGGCCAGGGAGAAAGAGGTGAATGTTGGCCATCTTCTGAGGCGTCCAGTTGCTCAGTGTGGAGGGTCAGGTCAGGATAGAGCAGGTGGGGAGAGGTCTGGGGGCCATGAGCCTTCAGGATGGGGTGAGCAGCTGGCATGGGAGAGAGCCTGCAGGGGAAGAGACTGAGAGAGAGTACCTCCACCCTGCTCCCACCCACCATCCCGTCTGCCCCCCAACACTCTGGTGACACTGAAGCCCCAGTGGCCTCGACCCCTTGCCTCTGCCCTAAGCCCCCAGCTTCCAGTATTGCTGTGGCTATAGAGCAGTGAGTGGGGACAGCAGGCACAGAGAGAATGTGTGAGTGAGTGCAGACCCTCCTCTTCCAGTATTTTCTCCCTCTCCTCCATCCCCTCCCCCTTACTTCTCCCCTGTGGTCCCCTGTGGCTGTCCTCCTGAGGGGTATTCTTGGTGGGGGTGTTGGGGGTGTGTGTGGGCAGGTGTAGAGAGTGCTGGTTCCCTTGAGGGGGACAGGCTTCAGCCTGCGCCCCCCCCCCCCCCCCCCGCCACCTGCCTGTTCCCCAAATCCCTGCCTTGCCCACAGGGAGAGTGGGGGCTCGCCTGGGCTCGGAAGAGAGTCTGGTGAGACGGTGTAGCAGGCTCTGACAGGCTGGGGAGAGGACCTGCTGCCGAGTGCCGCCCAGGCCTCTCCTCCCCACGCCTCCCTAACTCCCACCCCGCCCTGCTGCCTGCCTGGGGCTCCCAGGGCACCCAGCCCCGCCTCTCGGCCCAGGTTATGGCTGGGCTAGCTGGCGCCTTTCATGTGCTGCCCTTGGTTTTGTGCCAGCTCCAAGATAGCTGCTCCCCCACAACTGGGGTTCACAGAGGCAGGGCCCTTGGAGGGACCCCTCACCCTTGTACTTGGACGTGAAGGCAGAAGGTGCCTGCAGCACACGCCTGCACACGCCCTCCCTTGCCCGTCATCCAGTCAGGCCTCTGACTTCCTCCCCAAATCCTGACCTGCCTTCCAGAGCCCCTGACCTTCAGGGTCAGACCTGTTCAAGGCTGTTGGGCACAGAGCCGGGCCTCTAAGCTTTGCCCCCCGCACCCCCCTCCCCCTGCCTGGGACCAGGAGACACCACGAGTGTGGAGGCCTGCAGGTCCAGTGTCCTCCACCCAGCCTCTGGTTCCCACTCACAGCCTTGCTAGGGTGTGGCTAAAGTGGGTGAAGCCACCATGCTCCCCCCCACAAGGGTGGCTAAAGTGCCTTCAAAGTGCCTGCCACCCCGTCCCCATCCTGCCTGTGTGCCTGTGTGCAAGCTCTCCCGTGTGCCCCGGAACGTGTCCTGCGCCCCTCACTGCTTCCTTTCCTCTCCCCTTCCCCCTCGCTTTCTCTCTGTCTGTCTCTGTTTTTTTATTTTCCAGAAAATCAGTTCGAGGAAAGGGCAAAGGGCAAAAAAGAAAGCGCAAGAAATCCCGGTATAAATCCTGGAGCGCGTACGTGGTGCCGCTGCCGTCTCATTCCCCCCACCGGAGCCTCCCCGGCCCCCAGTCAAACTCCCACCTGCAGGACCCCAGAGCTGCCCCCCTCCTCCCCCGTCTCCTTCTCCAGTTCCCAGCCTCCTTCCTCCCAGTGTCTCTCTCTCACTCTCACTCCACTAATTGGCACCAAGGGGGTAGGCATGGTGGTGGCATTACCGGTCCAGGGCTGGAGGCGGGAGGGTGGGCAGAGTGGGCCTGCAGGATTCAGGGAGCGGGGCTCTGGCTTGGCTGGGGCACCGCCTTTTCCCTCACCCACTGGGCACTGGTGGCGGGCCCATGTTGGCACGGGTGCCAGGCACGGATGCCTGCTCACCCAACTGGTTTCCACTGCTCTAGGCTTCCGCACTTCTCTGGAAGCTGGGGGGTGGGGTGGGGAGGGTAGATGTGGTGTGAGGAAGGGGCGCAGATGACAGGAGGCAGCTTGTTGTTGGCTGAAGGAGGACGTGGGGTCAAACACCCCTGCGGCCCCTCCTCGCGGACTTGGGGCCTCCAGAGGGGAGCCCCGTATTCCAGCCCAACCCGTGGCACTCCCAGAAGCCTTCCCCAAGGGTGACCTCTTCCTCTGGGTTTGAGGCAGTAGGGGACCCTCTGGCCACCAGAGGCCTGGCCTGCCATCACTCCCTGCCTCAGCCCTTTGGTGGAGGGGCCGGGGTGTGAGCCCTCACACAGGGAGAAGCTGGCCCCGATGGGCATCCCCAGCAGGTTGGAGAGTCAACGTGTGCTTTCTTGGGGGTGGTAGCCATTGGGCCCCGTGGCCTGAGACTTGCACTTGTGCCCGTGGGATAGCCCAGCCCGCTCCTCGCACTCTGCCCGGCCACGTTGCCGCTTCCTGCGGGCCGGCTTCTAGTTATTGCTGCCTCTTTTTCCGCCGCTCTCTCTTGTCTTCCGCTGTGGCATTGGAGCCTTCCAGGGCGTGGACAGGCGTGGGGGCCCGCGAGCCGGGTGGGGCAGAGCTGCGGGCGTGGTGGGGGTGTTGCACGGATTGTTTCTCTCTCTCTGCTGACGCTCTAGCTTAGATGTCTTTCCTTTTGCCTTTTGCAGTCCCTGTGGGCCTTGCTCAGAGCGGAGAAAGCATTTGTTTGTACAAGATCCGCAGACGTGTAAATGTTCCTGCAAAAACACAGACTCGCGTTGCAAGGCGAGGCAGCTTGAGTTAAACGAACGTACTTGCAGGTTGGTTCCCAGAGGGCGAGCAAGTCAGAGAGGGGCTTTGCTCAGAGATGGGGAGAGAGAGAGAGAGAGAGAAAGAGAGAGAGAGTGAGCGAGAGTTGCCAGCTGCTTGCTCTGCTTCTAGCTGCCTGCCTGGTGACTGCTGCCTTCTCTGCTCGTGGGGGCCTCCACTCGTGCTGGGCGGCAGGCGTTGGCCAGCCTGGCAGGGCCCGTTCAGAGCTTGCCCTGGTTGCCTGAGTGGGCAGGCCCGCGTGGCTTCCTGTGGTGGTGTGGACGCAAGCTGAGTGTTGTGTCCTGTGGTCCTGCTCCTGGTGGCTGTTGCTCCTGATGATGACTACCTTTGCTACTAATAGGGAGGGCCCGTCCGGGCATGGGGGGCATGCTGCCTCTACAACGTGCAGACCGCTGGGTTTCTCATCCCCTCAGTGTCTCTCTGTGGGGACAGGGGTTGAGTGCATCCTCAGACTGGGGGCCTGGAGGGCATGGGCCCTGGCTGTTGGTTTAGGGCAGATAGGAGATTACCGTCAGGGCACAGCTGATACCGTAATACTCCGGTCATCATGGCAGCAACCCAGAACAGCCCACCTGTTATTTCCTTAGGATGGGTGGATGGAAGGAACCACACACGTTCCCCTGACACTAGATTGTGAGTCCCTCACGCCTGGGTTTTATTCATCTGTGTGACCCCCCGGGTGTCTGTACCTCTGTCCCTTGTGCACACCGGGGGCCAGGGAAGTGTCAGGCGGGTGAGTGAGTGTACATGAGCGATTTCAGGGGTGAGGACAGGAACAGGAGCCCATGACTGGTGGCTGGCAGTCTTTTGATGCCTTTGATGGCGTTTCGACTGTCTGGCCTGTGCTCAAAGGCAGGGAGCCCTCTGGGCCAGCGCAAGCTTCACCCTGGGATGAGAGGCTTTAATGGGGATTCCCAGGCAGGGCCAGGGCCAGCCCCCGCCCCGCCCCCCACCCCCATCTAGTCCAAATGCCTCATTAATTAACAAGGTCCTTCAAATGTGGCTGTCTTCCCCATCCCCCATGTTCCTGTGGTTTGTGAGTGTCAGGAGAGGCTGGGGACCAGGCCGCGGGGTGTTGCTGTGGGTTCTATCTGTCTTGGCAGTACCTGAAGACCAAAAGTGTACACTCTGCTGGAGCGGTGGGGGCTCTGGCTCACCCTGGGGCTGGATGAGGGGGTCTCTGCATGTCCCAGGGGCCTCAGAGAAGATAAGGGACTCACCATCTTAGGGTTACCATGGTGATGATCCTGGAGAGATGGACTGGGGGATGTCTACAGTGACCTGAGGCCAAGTGAAGTTACCCAAAGTCCTCCTCTGATCTGGCTGTATGGGGGAATGTCCATCCTCAGATTGGAAGCTTAAATCCCCATTTCAAGGTTCTCAGAAGGGAGGGTCTGCTCTGGTCCTTCCTCACATGGGGAGGGTAAAAGGTGAACCGCCCCGGGCCTGAAGCATGATGGGAGAGTTCCAGGAGTCCCCTTTGCTTCCCCTACCCTAAGTTAAATAGCACATTGAGAAGGAAAGGCAGTCTGCTGCCCGGGGCCTGATGTGGAGGCCCAGACAGTGGGCACAAACAGAGAGGGGAGGTGTGTCCCTCACCTTCCCGGGGGTCTCAAGCCCTGCTGGGTCCCCGAGCCTCCCTTCCCCAGCCCGCCGGCCTACTTGGCCCCTGCACAGGCCCATCCTTTGCTCTCCCCGACGCGCTCCCCCAGACCAGCCCCATAGGGACCGCCCTGAAACATCTCCAGCAGGGACGCTTTGCTGATTAACTCGGTCCAACTTTACTCACCCGTCAGCTCTTAAATGTCAAGCGGGGACCGTTCTCGGGGATGTGTTCATTTGTTGCTTGTGATGAGATGTCATCCTGCCTTTGTCTTGTCGCAGCTGGGCTGTAGAGTCCAGAGGGCAGCCTGGGAGCCCTGGGCTTAGCTCCTGCTTAGGTGGTGGTGGAGGGGGCCCTTGGGCAGGGGCTCCCGGAGGCTAGGACTGTGCTTTCTCTTCTCCACCGCCGCCTCGGGCTGCAGAAAGGGGGGGCTGCAGCCTCCCCACCAGAGCCCCTTCCCTGGCCCTGACCCCCAGCCTTTGTCTCCCCTGTCCCCGCAGATGTGACAAGCCGAGGCGGTGAGCCGGGCTGGAGGAAGGAGCCTCCCTCAGGGTTTCGGGAACCAGACGTCTCACCAGGAAAGACTGACACAGAATGACCCATAGCCGCCGCCACCACACCACCACCACCACCACCACCATCGACAGAACAATCCTGAATCCAGAAACCTGACATGAAGGAAGAGGGAGGCTGTGCGCAGAGCACTTTGGGTCCGGAGCATGAGGCTCCGGCAGAAGCATTCATGGGCGGGTGACCCAGCACAGTTCCTCTTGGAATTGGATCGCCATTTTATTTCTCTTGCTGCTAAATCACCGAGCCCGGAAGATTAGAGAGTTTTATTTCTGGGATTCCTGTAGACACACCCACCCACATACATACATTTATATATATATATATATTATATATATAAAAATAAATATATATATTTTATATATATATAAAATATATATATTCTTTTTTAAAAATTAACATTGCTAATGTTATTGGTGTCTTCACTGGATGTATTTGACTGCTGTGGACTTGATTTGGGAGGAGAATGACCCCGCCCAGATCCCGACAGGGAGGAGGACGGAAGGAGAGAGTCTGGCACCGTCTTTTTGTCCCTCTTATGGCAGCCAGGGTCCCCTCCCCTGTCTGGGAATGCGCAAGGCCAGGGCACGGGGGCAAATTTGGCCTGCTTTTGGGAAGACCGACAAACCCAGCCCTGGCCCCGAGCCTCTCCCCCGAGTCAAACGGACAGAAAGACAGCCGACAGGTACAGGGGACAAGGACGCTGGCTCTGACCAGGAGTCTGGGGGAGACTCGGGACACTGCTGTGCTTTGGAGACCCCCTCCGTGAGCATCTTGCCCCGCCACCCCGGGGCACTGCCTGGAAGACTCAGGAGCCTGGGCAGCCTTCACCTCTCACCTGCTTCCAAGATGCCCAGGAGGCCACCGACATGTCTCAGCGAAGAGAAGAGACGTTGGTGGAGGAAGGGCCACCCCGGTGACAGCTGGTCCTCCGAGGGAAGGGCCTCTGCCTTGGCCCTCTCCCAGCTTCGCTCCCTGGGTGCAGCCCAGGAGGGCCCGATGTCCTCAGACCATTGAAACCACTAGTTCTGTCCCCTCCAGGAGACCTGGCTGTGTGTGTGTGAGTGGTTAACCCACCTCCATCCCCCCACCCCACCCTACCCCACCTGACCCAACCCTTCCCGCGGCATAGAGAGACAGGGCAGGATCCCCGTGCCCACCCTGGAGGCAGAGAAAAGAGAAGTGTTTTATATACGGTACTTATTTAATATCCCTTTTTAATTAGAAATTAAAACAGTTAATTTAATTAAAGAGTAGGGTTTTTTTCAGTATTCTTGGTTAATATTTAATTTCAACTATTTATGAGATGTATTTCTTGCTTTCTTGCTCTCTCTTGTTTGTACTGGTCTTTGTGTAGAAAACTCCTGTTTCCAATCTCTCTCTCTGATCAGTGACAGTCACTAGCTTGTCCTGAACAGATATTTAATTTTGCTAACACTCAACTCTGCCCTCCCCTTTCCCCTGGCTCCCCACCACACATTCCTTTGAAATAAGGTTTCAATATACATCTACATACTATATATATATTTGGCAACTTGTGTTTGTATATATATATATATATATATATATATGTTTATGTATATATGTGATTCTGATAAAATAGACATTGCTATTCTGTTTTTTATATGTAAAAACAAAACAAGAAAAATAGAGAATTCTACATACTAAATCTCTCTCCTTTTTTAATTTTAATATTTGTTATCATTTATTTATTGGTGCTACTGTTTATCCATAATAATTGTGGGGAAAAAGATATTAACATCACATCTTTGTCTCTAGTGCAGTTTTTCGAGATATTCCGTAGTACATATTTATTTTTAAACAACAGCGAAGGAATACAGATATATCTTAAAGAAAAAAACATTTTGTATTAAAGAATTTAATTCTGATCTCAAAGCTCCTCCTGGTTTCTCCTTCTCCATTGAATCTTTGTTCCAGACTTTCTCCTGCACCCCCCTTCCCTCCTCCCGTGGGAAACATGGTTTTTGCCTGAGGTCTGGGAAAGGGGTTCCAGATGTATAGGCTATGGGGTGACCCACTTCATTGTGCTGGGGCCAGAGTCCTTCCATTCTGGCTGGGCCAGTCCTGGGGGAGCTCATCCATTCTTTGCCATCTATGGAAACTGGGGAGAGAGACAGCTCCTTTGGAGCCAAGGTCCCTGCAGTGAGTAGTGCTGCCTTCAGGTGCTGTGTGATCCAGGTGGTGTCCTGTGTCAGGGAAGAAGCTAGCTATATGGGCTTGCTTCCCACAGGCCACTAAGGGTCTGGGTTTGCTGCTGGAGCCTTGGCTGCAACAGGCTGGGAGTGGGAAGAAGTACTCATGTGGGGCCTGTAACCCCAGGGTGTAATTGAGTTTTACATGGTGGTTCTCCAGTTCCTTGAACCTCTGGAAGGTGGGCCCAAGTTCTGCTTGCCCCTAAGTGGACTCCCTGCCTTGCCGTGCTGCTCAGGCCTGTCTTGCGTGCAGTCCCGGGGAAGGTGGAAGCTGTCTGGGACTTAGGCATTTATGAGCAATGCTTCCAAGTCCACTTCTCTAGCTTCTTTTGTTTATTGGGCCACCAGCCACGGTGCCAGAGCTTGAGATGCTGTTATGAATGAAACACAATTCCAACTGTCATACGTCTGGTGAGGGTGGGTGAAGAGACACCGAATTATAAATTCACAAATAGAAAAATACGTAAAAGATGATGGGGTCGTTTTTTTTGGCCATGTGGCAGGTGGGATCTTAGTTTCCTGACTAGACCAGGGATCAAACCTGTGCCCCCTGTAGTGGAAGCATGGAGTCCTAATCACTGGACCTCTAGGGAACATTTAGGGTCTGGGAGACATTTGATCCAGCTTGGAGTAGGAAAGGACTGCAGGTGGTGGAGTCTAGGGGGTCTGCTTATGACACTACCCTTAGGTAATGGTGAGTGGGAAGGAGATGACAGAACAGGGAGGGGAGGGTGGAAGGGTTGAAGTGGACATCCCAGGCAGATGAGGGGGTGTGAGCAAAGGCACGGAGTAGGGGCTCAGAAAGGGAGTGGGTAAGGGGTCAAAGGTGGGAGAAAGAGGTAGGAATAGCCCCTCCTGTAGTGCCCATGGTGCCAGGAGCCTAGACCTGGGGATGAGCAGCAGTTGAGGGGTTTTAAAGAGGGAGCACACCAGCAGGGAGGCCACAGGAGGCTGTTGTAATCTTCCCAGGGGATATGCCCTGAGAGGGGTAGAAGTGGCTTCAGTGGCTGATCAGGGAGGGCACCCCCTGCCTCCTCTGGCCACGCTGGGGGTGGAGGGGGCGGGGGAACAGGAGGTGAGGTCCCTGCCCTCAGGCAGCTCTGGATCTAGTTAAGTGCTCATTTTCCAAGCACTTGCTACCGGCAGCTCTTCTGCTGGTTAACAATCCACGCAACGGCCCTGTGAGGTCAGGTTCTTGTCACCCCAAGTGGATACTTGCCTGAGCCTCCACCTGGCCTCCCAGGTTCTTCTCTCGCCTGCACTCTAGTTAGCCAGAGTGAGCCTGTTAAAATGTGAGCTGAATCATATCACCTTTTGGCTCGAAACCCTGCAGACTCTGTTTTATTCGGAGAAAAAAGCCAAAGTCCATGCAATGGCCTTAAAAGGCCCTGCATCATCTGTGTTGCCTCCATCTCCCTGACTCAATGACCTCCAACCCCCTTTGGCCACTGGGCTCCAGCCACACTGGTTTCTCTGTTCCTGGGACCGTGGGAGTGCTCCCACCTCAGGGCCTTTGCACATGCTGTTCCCTCTTCCTGGAGTTCCCTTCCCCCAGACATGACATGCGGGGCTCTCTCACTTCTCAAGTTTCGTTACCTTCTCAGCAGGGCCATCTTAACCAATGCACTTATAGTCACCATCCCTTCTTCCCTCTGCACTTGGGGTCCTCTTTTCATCATCCCTCTTTTTTTTTTCTATGGCACATGTGACCACTAACGTACTCCAGAACAGGACTGTTCAACAAAACTATGATGTGAACCACATACGTAATTTAAAATGTCCTTTGAGCCAGGTTTTAAAAGGTAAGAAGAAACAGATGACATTTCATTTAATCATACATTTAACTTAATCCCCACATATCTAAAATATCATCCCAACATCGAATCAATGTAAGAATGATTAATCAGAGGGTTTACATTTTTCACTACTGCGTCTTTGAATCTAATATGTATTTTGCTTTCATCAAATATCTCAGTTGGGTGTAGCTACAATTTCAAGTTCTCAATATACACGTGAGGCTGTAACTACCATTTTGGACAGTGTAGCTTTAAAATTTACCCTCCCCCCGTCTCCCCAACTACTAGAATGCAAGCAACGTGAGCACCAAGATTTTTATCTGTTTTGTTCAGTGTTGTATCTCCAGCTCCTAGAACGGGCCTGGGATGTAGAACATGCTCAATAAACATTTGTAATCTGACTGACATTGTTGACACTGAGGCCAGGTGACAGAGGGTTTATTTCATCCCAGGACTGTGGATGGTAGGTGATGGCTGGCTCTGGCTGGGGTGGTGGGTAGAGGGGCTTGTTAACAGGTGGAGACTTGAGCAGGGCTGGGTGAGGGGATTAGAAGTCTTCTTCTCTGTGCCAGGCCCTGGTTCCTCCTTTTAGCCACCCTGGAGATGGGGCTCATTATTTTTCCTTGGCAGATGAGGCTCAGAGAGACTAAATAACTTGCCTGAATTGACGCCCAGCCAGTAAATGGCCAAACCAGAATTTAAACCAGCTTTTCTGACTCCAATTCCAGTGCTCTTCCCACCTCACCACAGCTGCCCCAGGCTAGGGCAGAGCATCCACAAATAAAAATGAATTGTCTAGACCGAATACAAACAGGCACAAGAAAAGTGGGACAGGGGGAGGATGTGGTAGTGGCCAACCCCACGGCTGAAAGCCAAATTCCCCCAAGTGTGGTAAGGCAAGGCAAGAGATTTCTCTAGGGGCTGGAGCTCATCAGTAGAAGATCCGAAATCTAAGCACGAAAGGGATTGCAACACACGGCCTCGGAAAAGAGAAACAGTCTTTAAATAGACTTGGAAGGAAAGAAGGATAAAATGTACACACTGCACCCCCCAACTGTAGCAGACCTGCTCATGCACCCCCAGCAGCCTTCCCCAAGGACCTTCCAAGGCTCAGCTCCAAGCTGTCCCAGCTTTTCTCCCCACTGTGGGACTCACACTCTCCCCTTTGGTGTGGTACTGTCTCCCTGGAGATCCAGAGCTCCTTCTCGTCTCTGCTCTGCCCACCCTGAGCCCTTCGCCCTTTTTCCCTAAGGGGCAACCTACCCAGCTCACAGCCCCAAAAGGCCTCAGGAACACTTGCTTTTCTCAGGAACCCACCAGCCTACTCTTTCCCTCCTGCAAGGAAGCTGGATAGATCCACACAGAACTTGGTGATTTTGGATTGGTTTCATGTATTAGGACTGCTGTGGTGGCCTGGATCCAAATATGGCTGCCAGCAGCTCTTCCCACTCCTAGGCTTGCATGCTGCAAGAAGAAGCATCTACTTCTCCTCTGTTGTACCTGGGACTGGCTGTGACTAAGAGGATGGGGCAGAATAAGATGTGCTGGACTTTTAGGCCTCAGCCTTAAGGGGCATTGCAGTTTCCATCCCTCCCCCAGCCTTAGAAGGCAGCTGCCATGCTGTAAGGAAGTTTAACTACCCTGCTGGAGAGAGAGGCCATGTAGAGAGGAAGAGAGGGACTCAGGCAGCCCCCAGCTGTTCCAACCACCCCAAGCTGAAGCCCCAGACATGTGAGAGAGATCATTTTGGATTCTCTAGCCCCAGGTGAGCCACTCTTGGAATGACACATAAAGGAGAGAAGCCATCTTCTTCCCAAATGTACAATGTTGTGAGTAAATATATAGCTGTTGTCGCAGACTGTGAAGTGTTGGTGTGATTGCTACCCACTGATCGTATCTGAACCACCGAAAGGGCCATTTCTTTGGGTCTAAGACTGTAGTCCCTTCCCATCCATAAGGCTTTAGTATATGCATGATGGTCTCAGGGTATAGAAGGAGGTTCAAGGAAGGAAGGATATTTATTTATTTAAAATATTTCTTTGGCTGCGTTGGGTCTTTCTGTGTCATGCGGGATCTTTTAGTTTCACATGAACTCTCCAGTTGTGGTGTGCTGGCTTTAGTAGCTGTGGCTTATGGGCTCCGGAACATGCGGGCTCAGTAGTTGCTCTACAACATGTGGGATCTTAGTTCCCCAACCAGGGATCGAATCCACATCTTCTGCATTGCAAGGTGGATTCTTAACCACTGGACCACCAGGGAAGTCCCAGGAAGGATATTTATAAGTGAATCAGAGTCCAGCAGCAGTCTGCCCTGGTGGGAAGACTCAGGGCAAAGGCTGACCCAGGCAGGACAAAGTATCGTCCAGATCTCTAGAACGAGGAGTGACTCAGTTTTATTGAAGTCTCACCAAGAGAAAGTGGGCCTCACTTACACCATGAGAGAGAGAGGCTAGAGGCTGAGAAGAACTGGCAGAGAGAGACGTGCAAGAGATTTGGGGGAAAAGGCTATGGGGTCTTCTCTTTCCTTTCCTTCCTTTTATCCATATGGACTGCTGCTGCTGCTGCGTCGCTTCAGTCGTGTCCGACTCTGTGCGACCCCATAGATGGCAGCCCATGAGGCTCCCCTGTCCCTGAGATTCTCTAGGCAAGAACACTGGAGTGGGTTGCCATTTCCGGACTACCATATTTTATGCCCTGTTGCAGAATGGACTCACACTTACTAGGACCAGTTTTAGCGTGTACCAGCCTAAAGATGGGGCCAGATGAGATGACCTTTGGGAGCCTCCACCACGTTGGCTTCAGGGTTCTTGGGAGGAAGATAATTCAGCTACATGCACAGGACATGGGGAACAGGGGGAGGGCAAGGAAGGAATCAGTAAATATGTATAATCTGCCTGGAAAGGGAAAATGCAAGGGAAAGATAGGGCCTTGTTGAGCATCTGCAGAGGAGGGGATGGGAGTCATTCAGAAGGGGGATGAGCTAAAACCAAGGGGAGCAGGGAGTCAAAGGAAAAGGCCCCGATGGGCATAGGTGCCTATGGGAGGAATACTGGGCCTGGTCTATTCAGGATCATGAGATCTGAAACAGGTGTTAAAAGGTTGCATTTGCCTTTGTGTGGTCAGTCTGTTAGTAAAGAAAGTATAAGTACTCCCCAGGGAGCACCCAGTCTGAGGTGGGGTGACATGGTCCTTGCCTTCAGGTTGCTCCCTGCCCTCCTAGAGTTTCTAGTCTCGGGAAGAAGACAAAACCCCTGCTGTCAGACATTTATTTATTTCATTTACAAAATTATTTATTTATTTGTTTTTGACTGTGCTTGGTCTTCGTTGATGGGGGCAGGTTTTCTCTGCTTGCAGCAAGCTGGGGCTACTCTCTACTTGTGAGCATGGACTTCTCACTGCAGCGGCTCCTCTTGTTGCGGAGCACAGGCTCTAGAATGAGCAAGCTTAAGCAGTTGTGGCACGCAGGCATTGTTGCCCCCATGCATGTGGAATCTTCCCAAACTAGGGATTGAATCCGTGTCCCCCACACTGGCAGGCTGATTCTCAACCACTGGACCACCAGGGAAGTCCAGACATTTCTTTATTGATAAAGACAGAAAGCATTCTTAGGAAGGCACCCCCCGACCTTCATTTGGCTGCTATCGATATTTGGAATCATGGGATACTGGTGTCCTTTCAGGGCCTGCAACCTTCCCCGCCTCCCAGCATGTGTGTACAGTCCCCACAGGACTTCTCTCTGTACCATTTTTGAGCCAACAATGGCTGGGCCCTGATGTTTCCCCACACATCTCCTGATGCTCCCTAGGTCTGGCTCCAAGTCGGGCAGATGCCAACATATACCTCCTTCCTAGGGCCCTGCCTGACCCCTCTGAAAACCCCATTTTGTTACCTCCTAGGACTCCGTGCAGGGAGACCATGGCCCCACTTTCCACCCCATTTGCAGCTGATGCAGTCATCCTGAGGCTGGAAGTCCTCCGCAGGTGCAGTGATGGCCTTTGAGGCCAGCCCGAAGCGGCTTTTCCTCACATGCCCTGCCTGCTGCCTCGGCAGAGCCCGATGCGGGCTGCCCGATTCCCCGCCAGGACTTCTGACGGGTCTAGATTGGAATCCTGGTTGGCCACTGGCTGAACTACCTCCCTGGGCCTCAACTTTCTCATCTCCAAAATGGGAACAATCATGCCTGCACTTAACTTGAGGGGAAGAAGTGATGTTGATGTGCAAAAATGCCCGTATAGTGCCCAGTATGTAGGGTGTGCTCAGAATGGTCTTTATAATTACGCTGTTGTTTCTAGTACTCACGTCAATGCCTTTTTCTTCTCCTACTTCAGTATACTTTGGTTGTTTTTTCCCGCCTTGTTTTTTAATTTTTAAACCAAAATACCATGGCTGGGTTTTATACCCATTTTTGCAAGTGTTCATCCCTTCTCCCCTGCTGAGGAGTGAGGCAAGCCAGGCCCACAGGAGTGTACATCTCAGAAGCCCTCCCAGGAAGACTCCAGGATCTTTGGGGGAAAGGTGTGCGATACTGGTGGGGGTGGGGCTTGGTATGGTGGGGAGAAGTATGCTTTCCTGGAGAGGTGGTGAGCTGGGAGCTGGCATCTCCTGGGGCAGCAGCAGGAAGAAGACTTCTGGGGAAATAATTCAGAGAGGGCGTTGGCATACCTGTTTGCTTTTGCCTTATAGAAGAATCTCCACCTCCCCACTCCACCCCAGGTCTCTGCTTCATTTCCCCAGGGTTTTCTTCCCAGCTGCTCCATCCTTGCTCTTCTCTGTCCGGCTGGAGAAAGAGACAGGATGGCTGGGCCTGGATTTGGGGCCTGCTGGGCCCTGCTGCTGGGAAACGTGGGACAGATGACCCCTGGCATTTGCTGCATCCTCTCACCCGGAGCAAGACGTCGGGTCACAGGTCTCCTTCCGCACAGCTCGCACACTCACAAGTGTGACAGGGGTCACCACTCCCAGTCACAGGGTGATGGCCTGGTTGGGTAAGGGTTCCCAGGGCGGGGGCTGTGGGGCCCAGCTGAGGGATCTGGCTCCTCAGGACGATCTCCCGTGGGGCTTGGGGGTGGGGGGCTGACCTGGCTGGAGTCCCATGACCCTGCTCTCCCCTTTGGGAGCTGCTGACTGTTCAGCAATAATAAACACCTCGCAGCTATTAATAACCTGCTGTCTGGCAGCTGCAGAAATGTTAGCACTGGGTCCCTTCTGGCCCAGCCTGGCCTGATAGCCTGGGTTCAAATCCCGATGGAGAATTCTGGGCCCATTATGTCCAAAACCCAAGCCCTAAACATAGGCCCAACCCTGACAGCTTCTAAACGTGTCTTCGGACAAAACTACCTTTTTGAAACTCAGCTGTCTCTTTAACAGGTACCATGAGACATGAGACCTGGGGAAACCTGGATGGACCAAGGGTGGTGACTGGCATGTAGTAAGGGCCCCAAAGGGTTAGCTATTGTTGCTGTTGTGAATGGGCATGGAGTAGTAGGAAAAGAGGATTTTTTAAAAAAAGTATTTTTGGCTGTGCTGGGTCTTCACTGCGGCACGGGCTTTCTCTAGTTGGGGCAAGCGGGGGCTACTCTTGGCAGCGGTGCACTGGCTTCTCTTGGTGTGGAGCACAGGCTATAGGCACATGGGCTCAGTACTTGCGGCTCATGAGCTCAGTAGTTGTGGGGCATGAGTTTCGTTGCTCTGTGGCATGTGGGATCTTCCCAGACCAGGAATGGAACTTATGTCACCTTCACTGACAGGCAGAGCCCCACCCACTGGACCACTAGGGAAGTCTGGAAAAGACGATTTGGAGTTACACAGAGTTAGGGGCTGTACTTCTGACATCATTAGTATTTTCTGGCTTTGTGATCCTGGGCAAGTCGCTTGACCTGTCTGGGCCTCATCGTCATGCTCTTTCATATAGGCTTGAGGACACTTATCACCCAGGTGGTAATATGGACTAAATTAGGTGATGAATATAAAGTGATTTCCACTTAAGAGGGCTCAATGAAGAGAGCACTTGTTGAATGAATGAATGAGTGGGCATTAGTCACATCACTTTGCCAGGGTCCCCAAGGACCAATACGGATTCTCTCTCATCAGCCTGGGTACGCCCTGAGAATGAGGGTGTAAACTATGAGCTTCCTCTTCAAGGCTGATCTATAGTATTCAAAGAAGGCTGAGCAGTTTAGGTGGTTTATTCCCTTGGTTGGTGTGGAATGTGGAAACAGCCAGTGTAGAAACCCACAGGGAAATAGAAACTACTTTCTTTTCCTCTCAGTCATGAGATCCAGGCAGGGCCTGGGACCCAGCACTGAGCTCCCCTCCTGGGTCTGGGGAAGGGGACGTCTTTGGCCACAAAGGCTATGAAAGCTCAGGCCAGTGGGATCACCCCCTTTCCTTCTGGCTGTGGCCACCGTAGCCACACCCTTGGCACTGCCCGATTGCAGCAGCCACACTAAAAGCCAAAACTGTGGGTGTGTGTGTTGGGGGCTGCAGGGAGGAAGGAGGGCAGAAGAGACGTGAGGGTGGGGGAAAGCTTGACTCAATGCTGGTAAACCCCTCCCCCCACCCCTGGCCCCATGGTTTCAGAGAAACGGCCTCCAGATGCCGGTGGTGTGCCAGGCCCAGCCGTTGGCGTTTGCCTAACAGGAAGTTTCCCTGAAGACCATCTTATCTCGACTGGCCCGGTGGGGCTGCAAAGAAGGGTCAGAGGAAGCTGATGGCCCCCCTGCCTACCACCGCATGCCCACTCCAGAGGCCGACCCTGGCCTTCCCCATCCCAGCTACATTTGTGGGGTTGGGTGGGGTGGAGGCAGCCGCCCAAGCTGGGAGTGGCTGTGGGTCTGAGGACTGCCTCCTGAGGGCTGACAGGGTCCCCCTACTCAGGACTGGATATCTGGATCCCTGCCTTTCTCCTGCTGTTAGTCTCAGGTGGGCCCCATGGTCCCTGTCAGCCTGACCTGTTGGCTCTGAGAAGGGCCTGTCCTGGAGGCATTTTGCCAGATACAGTAGATGAAAATCCAGGATGCCCAGTTAAAATTTCATTTTCATAGTGAGTCTGAAATTCACAGTGACTGAGTATCCTCTAGTTAGGCAGTTCTGCCTGAAGGGAATGGCTGGTCCTTGCACTCAGGTGATTCCTTCAGGTGCTTCAAGCTTCTCTCCCCACCACCCTTCTCATTGCTCTGCCAGTGAGGTTCCGAATGCAGGTGTGGAATTCGGGGCCTCATTCTGGATATGTTTTCCATTTCTGCCCACAGCAGAGATAGGGTCTCCCTCCTCAGATGGGGGCTCCCTGAGGGAGAGGAGCCTCCCTTTCACCTCTCTCTCATCACTGGGTGCTTTCTGGAGGCTGAGCAACAGCCCCCCGCCCCCCGCCCCCGCCCCCGACAGTCATCAGGTTCAATATGGCTGACCTCACCACAGGTTCAATATGGCTTTAAGAATTGTGACTTGGGGGAGGCCTAGGAGAGCCTGCTTGTTAACAACCTCCATCTCATCTCTTCTGACCATCTGCCAGTGGGAATCCTCATCCCCAGCCTTGTTTTTGCAGGCAGCTATCTCAAGAAGTCCCCCAGGCTCTGGAAACTTACAGTGGAAAATTTTCCCTGGGAGTCACCTGAGCTCTGGCTGGAACTCTGTCACTGATCAGTCCAGTGACCTTGGGAAGGCTTCGGTGCCCCCTCTGGGACTCAGCGTCCTCATCTGTGCAATGGTGATGGATCTAGCTTGGTGAGCTTGCAGAAGTGTTTTCCAAACTGCAAATTGTCATTTATTAATGGGTCATGAGGTCAGATGAGTGGTTTGCCACCAACCAGATGCTTTTTCATATGAAGGAGAACAGGGTCGAAAATATTCAGAGAAGCTCAAACATAGTAAGGGTAAGTATTGTTTCTTGAAACTCTTGGGGTATGTGTGTGTGCATGGATGTTCAGGGAGTCCTGTGAAGAGTGTATGTTTTTTCACATGGGTTATGGTAAAGCATAAATGTCAGGAAGGGCTTATCACGGTGGTTCGGTGGTAAAGAATCCCCTTGTCAATGCAGGGGGACACCGGTTTGATCCCTGGTGCGGGAAAATCCCATATATGCCTCAGGACAACTAAGCCAGTGGGCAGCTACTACTGAGCCCTTGCCTTGCAACTACTGAAGCCTGAGCGCTCTAGAACCCAAGCTCTGCAACAAGAGGAGCCACTGCAATGAGACTCCTGCCCACTGCAACTTTGTGCACAGCAACAAAGACCCAACACAGCCAAAAATAAATCAAGAAGTCTGTAAAAAAGTTTTTCCTTAAAAAAATATCGGGAAGGTGATATCTTAGAAGCTGAGACAGAAGGGTGGTAGGGACAGTTGGAGACCCAGAAGAGGGTGTTTGTTGCTTCTCCACTTCATGGGTGCCAGGCCCCCATGCTGGCAAATTCCTCTCTAGGGCTCTTTTTTTAAAAATTATATTTATTTATTTATTTTTAATTGGAGGATAATTCCTTGACATTATTGTGTTCGTTTCTGCCTTACATCAACACGAATCGGTTCTTCTCTCTAAGTACTAGCCTCACCTGGGCCTGGGCCCACATCCCCAGAGGGCAGACCCCTCCAGGCCAAGCGCCTTCAGGGGCTAGTCATGTTCCACGGCCAAACAGGAGAGAGTGCCGGGATCTGTAACTGGTAGTGCCCAGCCTACCCGGCTCTGGTTTTGGCCCCCCAGTAACACTGGATTGGGAAACCGACGTGCCCGCCAAGTGGAGAAACGCTGACCCTCCCTAGCTTTCCCAACCACCTTCCACCCTGCGAGGAGGCCTTGTGCTCATTAACCCTTCATGGGAGTGGGGGAGTTGGCCCTCAGCAGGAGTGGTGGGGTCTTGGGGGGGATACACACAACAGATAGAGGGTGAGGAGCTAGGGACCCCCTGCTGTGTGACCTGGCAAATACCTGGCTGTCTGAAACTCTGCCCTGTCTCTCCTCTAGGGAATGCGATCTAGGTGTGACCCACATTCCTGGGATGATTTGAGGTAAAACAGGTGGAAGATGCGAATAGCATCTCAGGTCTGTTCATCTCTGTCCCTGTGGGTGTCAGCACCCTGGCATCCAAGTCACTTCTCATGAAACAGGCAGAAAGGGGAGAGGGGTCAGATGCATGCAAGAAAGGAGGAGATCTAATGTGAAATAAAAAGGAGCAATGAAAAACTCTTGACCTGTGGGGCTTTCAAACTGAAGGTTACACAGCTTTGCTTGCTTCATGAAGCCCCATTCTGAGGGGAGACACAGCCCTGCCCTCACGGAGCCCAAGTCTGAGGGGACACAGCCCTGCCTCAGGGAGCTCCAGTCTGAGGGGACACAGCCCTGCCTCAGGGAGCTCCAGTCTGAGGGGACATAGCCCTGCCTCAGGGAGCCTCAGTCTTGGGGAGACACGATCCCACCCTCAGGGAGCCCAGGTCTGAGGGGACACAGCCCTGCCTCAGGGAGCCCAGGTCTGAGGGGACACAGCCCTGCCTCATGGAGCCCAGGTCTGAGGGGAGCCCTATGGAAGTCCACCATCTGGGCCTTTCCCCTAGGGATGGTGGCTGCAGAGGAGCCCTGGAGGTTCTCAGTCAGCTGGTTTGGGAAGAGTAGTCCAGGGCATTATCACCGCTTCTGCTGCTAGCCTGTAGCCTTAGATGGGTTCAGGAAGGTACCAGGAAGGAGTCCCCACCTTTGCTGCGGCCCCCATCACCCTCCTGGCTCCCACTTTGCTGACTGACCACAGGTCTGAAATCACTTCATGAAGTTTGCCTCCTAGATTATGGCCTAGAAGGGGTCTTACAGATCGGACAGTCCCAGAATCAGAGGAGGCAACTGAGGCCCAGCAAGGGGATGAATTCTTCCTGTGGTCACACAGGGAGTAACAGCAGAGCCCAACTTCTATGCCCCAGCTCTGAGTCTGAGGGAGACTCTGGAGGATGTGGGGCCAACCCGCATGCGAGTGTGTGTGTGTGCGTGTGTGTGTGTGAAAGAGAGAAATGAGCCACTCTGGGTCCTCTGTGAGCAGACGTGTGTTCACACAATATCCTCTGCGCGTGGTCTGGTTCTTCCTGTGTCTGTACAGGGTGGAGGCAAGGGGAGGGACAGGCTGGACCAGGGATACTACACAGGTCTCACCATCCCTATGCCAAGTCCACCTGGCCCAGCCCTCTCGAGATCAAGGGCAGAGGGCAATGAGTCACAGATGACTCAGGTGCTGGAGGCTGCCGCCACGCGTGGCACGTGACAGCCAAGAAGAGCTGGACCTGTTCTCGGACAGACAGATGACCCAGGAGGCTGACCTTGGGAGTCTCCTTCCTGGGAGAACAAGGGCCTCTCATTTGGGCCTCGAGCCTGGGCCCTTGGGGTGGGGCTGACAAGAGGGCCGTTGGTTTCCCCATCCTCCCCAGCCTTGAACCCACTGGCTGGCTGATGGGGTGAGAGCAGGCTGGGACGGGCCTTTGCTGACCTCCCAGAGCTGTGGGGTTAGGGCCAGTCACCAAGGGAAAGAGTTTTCCTGGCCGTGTGGAACTGGTGTCCTGCAGCGCGCCCCCCTTCCCCTCCCTTAGAGCCCACTGTCTGCCCACGATAGCCCTGCCTTCTTTGTCTGAGACTAGGAATGCCAAAGCCTCGACCGGCTCCTTGAGACCAAAGCCTGGGCCACAGGATGAGACAGTCTGGGCTGTGGACAGCATCCTGGGGTCGACTCTGATCACGTGACCTGGAGCTGCACAGTTTTTTTCTTGAGGCTTCTGTCCCACCCTCTGTACTATGAGGGGCTGTGTTTGAAAGCTTGGCGGTTCATCTTAGCTTATCCCTTGTCAGGGCTTGAAGGCTGGGCTGAGGCCAGGACTCAAAAGATGCCCCCTCCCACCTCCCCTGTGCTTGAGGTGGGGGCTTGGGGCAGGGCTGGCTGTGGCAGGGGAGTCCTGGCCCAGCAGGCCCGTGGCCCAGGGTCTCTGTCCACCCAAGACACACTGAAGATTACAGGGTGAGCGACCAGCACCAGACACTGTAATCTGCTGCCCTCCCTCCTGCCAAGGGCCTGCTGCGGGGTTTCTTTCTGCTTTTTACAACTGTTTTCTAAGAATCCTGGGAAGGGAGAGGCCCTTATCTCCATGGGGTGAAGCTAAAAAGAAAAGTAGGTGAGGGGGAGGAGGGAGATGGGGAGACAGGGAGGGTCAGCAAAGGGGTGGGAGAGGAGAGGGAGGGAGGGAAAGAGGATGAGGGGGTGGGAAGGAAAGAGAGGGGTAGCTGGACAGCAGAAGGCTTTTCCCTGGTTGACAGCCTGAGGAAGAGGAGGGATGCAAGGGTGGGAGTGTCCATACTCTATCCCTCAGTCCCTAGCTAAGACGTGCCTCCTCGGAGAAACCTTCCTGACGTCACCCCATAGACTGTAGCCTATCAGGCTTCTCCGTCCATGGGATTTTCCAGGCAAGAGTGCTGGAGTGGATTGCCATTTCCTTCTCCAGGGGAAATTCCCGACCCAGGAATTGAACCCAGGTCTCCGGCATTGCAGGCAGACGCTTTACCATCTGAGCCACCAGGGAAGCCCCTCCCCTGAGTGTCCTGTTCAAAATGGCAACGTGCTTCCCACCCTGTCTCTCTTACCTGACTGTTTTTTCTAAGCACTGACCACTAACAGTCTTGTATTATAAAATGCAGTTATTCGTTATGTGTGTTGTGTGCTGTCTCTCTGCCCAACTAGGACCTAAGTTCCATAAGGCCAGATATCTTTGTTTTGTTTGGCTGTGTCTTGTGGCCTGTGGGATTTTAGTTCTCTGACCAGGGATTGAACCTGGGCCCTCGGCAGTTAGAGTATGGAATCCTAACCACTGGGCTGCCAAGGAATTCTCTCTTTGTTTTGTTTTGTGGCTATACCACACAATATGTAGGATCTACAACCAGGGATCAAATGCCTGTCCCCCTGCAACAAAAGAATTGAATCTTAACCACTGGACCACCAGTGAGATCCCTCTCTTTGATTGCTGCTGTATCTTAAGTCCCTGGAACAGCACCCAACACATCATAGGTATTCACTGTGTCGAGTGAGTGAACGGACTGCATCCCTGTTAGAGAGATCTTGACTCTCTCCGTCTCTACTCTTACCTTCTCTCCACTCCCCTATCCACCTCCTTTTTAATAATCTGACTCCCCACCCAGAATGCCAGTTTCATGGGAGCTGGGCCCTACATCTAGCTGGATGTTGGTGGTATCAGACTTAACCCCTGGGGCTTTCTGGAGGAGGTGGCCTGGTTATAGACCAGCCTGGAGGGAAAACATCTGACGCTTCCAGTCAGAAGGAAAAGACCACGTGTTGGCGGGGTGCTGGCATGGGGGAGAAAGAGGAAGGATGTGGCTTAAGTCAGCAGAAGCCCAGGAGAGACACCAGGCTGAGCCTGGGCCTGAGGCCGTGGCTGGTTAAGATTGTGGGTTTGAGGCACAGGGGGCCTTGCAGGATACACATTTGGAGGAGGAGGCTGAGTTTCTCAACTAGAATCCCTGGAGGAAGGAATTTGCTGGGTCTTCCTCTGGGGTTTGCAGTGACAGGCACAGGGGTGGTGTCACCCTGTAATCCAGAAGGCTTCCAGTGGGAGCTCTTGCTGCAGGATCCATGCCCACATTTCCTGCAGAACATGGCACCTAGAGTGTGATTTTTTAAGTTTTTAAAAATACATATATTTATTTATTTGGCTGTGTTAGGTCTTAGTTGCAGCACCTGGGATGTTTGTTGCATCATGTGGAATCTTTTGTTTTGGGGCATGGATTCTTTAGTTGGGGCATGTGGGCCTAGTTGCCCTGAGGCATGTGGGATCTTAGTTCCCTGACTAGGGATCAAACCCACATCCCCTGCATTGCAAGGTGGATTATTAACCAGTGGACCACCAGGGAAGTCCCAGAGTGCTGGTTTCATATTTGATTCCAGCTGATATGAGTAAGTGAAGTCGCTCAGTCGTGTCTGACTCTTTGTGACCCCATGGACTATAGCCCACCAGACTCCTCCATCCATAGAATTTTCTAAGCAAGAGTACTGGAGTGGGTTGCCATTTCCTTTCCCTATATATATATATATATATATATATATATATTTTTTTTTTTTTTTCCAGTAGGAAGGAACTCTTATTTTTAAAAAATCAAAATCTAATAATTACCATTCCCATAACACAGAGATGGAATGAGAGAGTGAGCAAGAGTTAAAGAACCACACACAGTAGGCACGAGGTCTCCCTGCCAGCCCGCTGTCCCTGACCGCTCTCCTTTGGCCCCAGGGGAGAGGCCTGGCTGTCTGCCTTACGGTGTGGAAAACCCAGAAGGAAAGCGGTTTTGAAATTCTACTCATGACTGATACCTTTCTGGACATTTTTGGCCATTGTCAGAGCCTGGCCTCTGCTTCCCCCATCTGTCACAACCTCCTTTGAATTCTTTAAAAGGCTCTATCTTTTGTTGTCATATGGATGCACTATTATATAGCACTTTCAAACGGGACAGGTTTTGTGAGCAAAGAACGTTGAGCTTTTCCCCTGATCTACAACTCGTAACCCTTGGTTCCCTAGGAACCGCTTACTCTCCTCAGCCTGTGAATGGTGTCTCCATCACCACCGTGGCTCGGGCCTGAAGCCTGGCGTTCATATTTGATCAGCGCTTTGCTTTATCTCCCACATCCAACTCTATCAGCAACCCTGGGGCCTGTTCTGTCTCAAAAATGTTTCCATCCCTTGCTCCCCCTTTCCCACTCTCTGGCCTGGGCTTCGTGGCTTTCTTGGTTGCCCCCTCCAGCCCCGCCAATTCTTGCCCCTCCCAGCAGCCAGGATGAGCTTTGACAGCACACACACAGCATCCTGCTGTCTGCTTAAACCCTCCCTGTGTACTGTAAAGCCGGCCTTCCTCATCTGCCTCCTGGCAACCCCTTCTATCTCCCCGAGGGGGCCCCTCACCCCCTGCACACACTGACCTCTCCATTCCTGGACATATCAGTTTCATGTCTGCCTTAGGGACTTTGCTCTCTTTCCTCCTGGAAGGAACACTCTGGCTCCACACCTTTGCATGGATGTCTTCTCCTCACCTTTCAGGACTCAGATCAATGTCACCTCCTCCAAGAGGCCTTCCTTGAAGACCATCCCCCACCGCAATGTAAATTAGATCACTGAGCTGTTCAATGATAACCCTATTGACTTTCTTTATAGCATTTATCCCTAGTTGAATTAATCTGGTATGTTTACTTGTTTATTGTCTTTCTCTCTCTTTCTCTCTCTCGGAGTCCAGGAAAGCAGGGAACTTGTCCAGTGAGTTATCACTGTATGCCCATGTCCAGTGTTTGGGGTTCAATACATATTTGTCGAATGGATGAAGGCTCCAATTCTGCCTTTGCTGAACTTCTAGCGATTTTGCAAGCTCTCTTACACAATCAGAAAGTTGGTAACCTGTTTACACTCTCATTCCAAGGATTTTAGGCTGGCTTGGCCAATCAAATTACAGCTCATCAATTCTTGGCGGCCCCACCCATGCCAGCAGGACACAGAACCCACAGTAGGTCCTTGGTGCCTGCTTGTGGGATTGAGTTGGTTAATGCCTGGCCCCTGTACTGATTATCTGGGCGATTTCAAGCGAGTCAGTATACGTTTTGTTGTCTCCATTCCTCACCTGGAAAGATAAAGAGGTTTGTACAGATGGTCTCACATTTCACAAGGGTTGCACACATTAAGACATCTGGGGTTCCCACTGGCCAGTCCGGGTGAGGAGAGTGAAGAGAAGGGAGAAGAGGGGGAGGTGGTCAGGCCTGGTGGGAACCTTCGGACCTGAAGTGAACCCAGAAGGCCTCCTGGAGGAGGAACTGAGCTGTGGAGTGGGGAAGGGGAGGAATGCCGAGGCAGCCAAAAGCACCCCTTTTGGTGGGTTCTCAGGTATTTATGACCTCTTCGGCTGGTCGGAATGCAGGTGTGGGTTTGCTCTCGGACTTCGGGCTCTGCTGCAGGCCTCAGGCTGGGGAGACTTTTAGGAATGTGCCCCTTGCCTTCCAGAGCCACCTTTGGCCTTACCTGCTGTTTACCATCCTCTTCCTCCCCCTCTGTCCCCCTTGGCAGCCTGAGCCAGTGCCAGGAAATTGTTGGTCAAAGGTGAGGTCACCAAGGACCTAGAGAAACAGCAGGTCCTCATTAACCTTGTTTACCTGCCAGATACCTGTGGCCTTACAAGGTTCTTCCTGCCCCTTCTCATTACCTGTGTCTCCTGCTCCTTTAGAAGTTCAGATCCACTGGGCAGATTTTGGTGGGGATTTCTTCATAACTGATCTTCTCAAGAGGCTCCCCATTTCTCCAGTTTCTGGTACATAGTGTATATATCTCAGGTCACATCTCAGACCATGTGGTTATCTGGGTTTAGATGCTGGCTTCTCAGTAAGGTTGTAAGATCCTTGAGGTAAGGACCGTGCTCATTTGCCACTGTACCCCCAGAGCCTGGCTTTTAACAATATCTTTCTCAACAGTTGGATGAATGAGACTAATGTTATGGGTCTACACTGTAGTGTAAACCTCACCTCCTCTGGGCAGCCTCCTGGGATTACTTCCATCCTGGTCTATTGCCCCCCCATTCCTAACTTTGGTCTGTCTACCCCATCCTGATTTCTCCTTGCAGTTGCTCTCATATTATTTCAGAGGGCGTTTGACTGCCAGTGAGCTCTGCAAAGGCAGAGACTATGTCTTCTGATTCTCCCATCTTGCCCCTAATGGATGCTCACCAACTAACTGGCCTGTAGGGTATGGGCCAAAGTGGGACCAGGAAGGTCAGATTAATCAAGTTCACCTACCCTTTTTTTTGGACTGTGCTTGGTCTCTGCTGCTGCTGTGTGGGCTTTCTGTAGCCGCAGTGAGTGGGGGCTACTCTCTAGCTGTGGCACTTGGGTTTCTCACTGTGTGGCTTCCCTTGTTGCATAGCACAGGCTCTAGAGCACATGGGTAGTTGTGGCAGGCAGGCTCGGTTGCTCTGTGGCATGTGGAATTTTCCTGGACTAGGGATCGAATTCGTGTCCCCTGCGTTGGCAGGCGGGTTCTTAACCACTGGTCTACTATGGAAGTTCTCATCTATCTTTTTTATGAAAGAACCTGGTCTTGTCTTGGCCCAACCTGCACATCATCACTCAGATCTGGGATTCCCTTCTATGTACAGTGCTGTTTTAAAACCATTGACATTTATTCATTTATTCACTCAAAAAACATTTGCCTGGGGCCTTGCATGTGCCAGGCACTGGGCTTGCTCTGACTGAGTCGGAGGTGATTCAGTTCCCAGTCCCCAGGAGTACAAAGCATTCAGAGAGGTGAGAGATGTTTACCAGCACAGTGCCTCAGCTTTGCGGCCAAATGCTGGGGCTGTCAGAGAAGTCTTCCCTGAGGAAGTCTCAAAGATTCTTACTCAGCCACTCATCTGGTGTAAGCAGTTTAAGAAAGCTTTTGCCTATCTTGGTCAGCCCAAGAGATGCTTGTAACCCATCTGTGATCCTGGTTCACAGGGAGGAGGAGGAAGGTGGAGGCCATGCCCCGCATCAGCACCCCCTACCCAATCATTGCAGGCTGAGGGATGAGAGCCACAGACACTGGCTGGCAAAGAGAAGACCCATTGCCAACAGTCAGACACACTGGGCTCAGAGATGGGCAGAGACACTCCTGAGGCCCCGGATGACTCCAGGTCGAGCTGGGTTCAGAACCCAAGTGTCCTGACTCCCACCCGCTAGATGCCCACCTGCCCTTGTCTTTACTAGGCCAGTGCTTTCGCTCAGTCAGCCCCTTGAGCTCTGGGCTGGGTGCTAGGCACAGATGGGCGGACCCTCCAGGGCTCCTCTTCTTGCACAGAGAAAGATGGACACCAAAAGGGTGGTCCAGGCTGAGACACCTGTTGGAAGGAGGCGGGTATGAGCCGAGCCTCACTATTCGGGTAGGATGCCCATCTTCGAGAATACAACTCCTGGAGACCTGAGTGCTCAGCCTGGCTCCGTTTTTCATGGGCAGAGCAAGTTTATCAGAGGGAGAGAGAGGGAAAGGGAAAGGGGCCAGGAGAAGCCGTACTCCAGGCTGGACTCCGGCTGTGGGCCTGCCTGGGCAGGCTGCACGTAGCTCCCAGACCTTGTTTTCCATAGCTGCCTCGGGGCACAAAGTCCAGTGGGGTGATTTTGTCATCTCTTCCCAGGGCAGCCTTAAAGGGCCAGCACTTCCCTGGGGCTAATGATTACCTATTGGGTCACCAACAGCCCCAGATGTCAATGTGTGTAAGAATAGCTGGAAGGTGGGAATGGAGGGGTGGCCCAGGACAGGGCAGGGCAGCCCAAAAAGGAGGAAGATGGCTCATTTGAATGCCTCCTCTTGGGCCTGGCTCCTCTCCATGCATGGGTCGTAAGGAGGGACCTGGGTCTTTAAGGGCAAACAGCCCATGGAACTTGTGAACCCCAAAGGGAGGGTAAAGTCCAGGGTGCTGCCCCCCCACCCCACACTGACAGGAGAGCAATTTTCGGGGAGAGGAAAAAACATTTCAGGTTTGGGATTCCCATAGGTGGGAGGGGCTCCTAGCCACAGCAAAAGAAGGGGCACATCTGGGACTTCAGGGGGTCAGAACTTGGCCGGGAAGGCCCCTTACCCTCAGACACTGGAAGGTGCCCCAGACACTACCACCCCAGCCTTGGGAAGCAGAGCGCAAGTAATAATAATAACTTTGTGGGACCCTGGGGACACTATATAGCACCACCTGTACTCCTTAAAACAACTCTCCGTTTGTAAGAAGGGTACAAACATCACCCTCATTTTTACCCATGTGAAGAATGAAGCCCGGAGAGCTTATGTAATGGCTCAGGATCACACAGAGAGCAAGGAGCAGCGCAGGACTTGACCCCTGGCCTGGGTTGTGTCAAAGTTCAGAGCTTTTCGCCACTGTGGGTGATGGGCTGCGGCCTGCTGTTTCCTTGCTGGTCTGGCTCAACCAGGCCTCTGGAGAGCTTTCGAGATTTATCCATCCAGCCTCTGTCTCTCCTCCTTGTCCTCCCCTGGTGAGAACCTAGGTGCTCTGTGCTCAGCTGGGCTGGATCCGCTCATCACTGCCTTGAGATCCGTGGCTGCAAGTGGTTGTGGCCTCCCTGCTGCCCTGGGGGCTCGCCAGGGACAGAGGCTCTGAGGGGCTTGTCAAGTAGGACAGGCCTGGAGGAGGCAGAGGGATGGACAAGATGACCCTCTCAGGAAAGCCCCCTAGGGAAAGGCCTGTCCCTACCTCTGGGAAGGCGCGGCCTCAAACTCGCACTCCTGTCCTACCTCTGATTCATGGAGCTCTTCAGGAAAGCTTTCTCCAGGTGTGTAAACCTAACGCCTTCCACACCCGGCTGTGGCCTTCAACGGTTCTCACCTGTGTTTCAGTAAACTCCAGGAGCTGGTGATGGACAGGGAGGCCTGGCATGCTGTAGTCCATGGGGTCACAAAGAGTCGGACACGACTGAGCGCCTGAACTGAACTGAGCTGAACACCTGACTCAAATACAAGCTGCCGGTTTATCCTTTCCCAAGCCCTTTGCACAGGCAATTTCCTATGGGTTTGGCAGAGCAGGGTTTTTTTCAATCCCACAAGACAGAGAGGAAACTGAACCTTTGCATGAGGAAGTAACTGGACACACAAGGTTTGGTGGCAGAGGTCAGCTCTGCCCTCACCTCCGCTCAGCTGACCCTCCTGCTGCTTCCATCGTGGCCTCGGTTGTGTCCCTGCCTCGGGGAAATTTCCCATCACATTCTGGCTGGCTGAGCAGTTCTGTTTTGCCTCCAGTTCTTTGACTTATTTTACTGTGCTAAGGCACACATAACATAACTTTTACTGTCTTTACCATGTAAGATACAGTCCAGTTCAGTGGTATTAAGAACGTTCATCTCGTTGTGCGATGGTCAACACAGTCTCTGGAACTTTTATCTTTTCTGACTAAAACTCAGGACCCACTACACAACTTTCTGTTCTCTCTTGCTTGGCCCCTGAAAATACCATTCCACGTTGTGTCTCTCTGATCTTTACTACTCTAAATACCTTGCATGAATGGAACAGTACTTAATAAAATATCCTCCAGGTGTTCCCCTGTTGTCGCCTATGTTAGAAATCCCTTTCCTTTTAAGGCTGAATAATATTCCTTTGTATGCATAGACCATACTTTGTTTATCTGTTCATCCATCCGTGTACACCTGGGTTGCTTCCATATTTTAGCTGTTCTGAACAATGTTGCTGTGGGTGGCATGGGTGTACAAATATCTCTTGCAGACCCTGCTTTCAATGCTTTTGGGTATATACCCAGAAATGTGATTGCCAGATCGTATGGCAATTCTCTGTTTAGTATCTTCCATAGTGGCTACACCATTTTACATTCTTCCCAGTGGAGCACAAAATTTCCAATTTCTCTACATCCTCCCAAAATATATCATTTGGAGTGTTTTGGATAGCAGCCATTCTCACAGGTGTGAGGTGGTATCTTATTGTAGTTTTGACTTATGTTTCCCTAACAAACTGTGACGTTGAGCTCTTTCTCGTGTGCTTATTGGCCCTTTGTACATCTTCTTTGGAGATATATCTCTTCAAGTCCTTTGCCCATTAAAACTCCTTTTCCTTTTTGACCAGACAACATGGCATATAGGATCTTAGTTCCCCAACCAGGGATCAAACCTGCACCCCCCGGAGTAGGAAGCAAAGAGTCTTGGCCACTGGATCACCAGGGAAGTTCCTCCTTGCCCATTTTTGAAATGGGTTGTTTGATTTTGTTGTTGTTATTGAGTTTGGGGAGTTCTGTATATATATATACTCTTTTTTCTCTATATATATTCTGTATATTAATCGCTTCTCAGATATATAACTTGCAGATATGTTCTCTCATTCTATGGGTTACCCTTTTACTCTGTTGATAGTATGTTTTGATACACAAAGTATTTTAAAACTCCATGAATTCCAGTAGTTCTTGGTGCTGTTGGTGGGCTCCTTCATATGGCATTCCAGAGTAGCCCATATCCAAGCTTCCCCTAGACCTGTCTCCCTGAGTTGATGGCCTGTTTACCTGCTGACCTCTCATGGACAGGGAGCTCCCTGGGGCCGAGCTCCAACCTGATTGAGGTCTGCATTTGAAGCATCAGCACAGGGCCTGGCACGGAACAGGCGCCCAGTGTATGTTTGGTGAATGGGTGAAAATGACCTACGTGTGATGACAGATCACTCAGGCTGGGGTTGGCGGGGGGAGCAGGAGAGATGAGGGGCCCCAGCATTATGGAGAAATGGGTACAAGAGGACTTCCCTGGTGGCACAGTGGGTGAGCATCCGCCTGCCAGTGCAGGGGACACGGGTTCAATCCCTGGTCCGGGAAGATTCCACATGCTGTGGAGCCGCTGAGCCCATGCCCCACAACTACTGAGCCCTCGCTCTAGAGTCCGTGAGACACAGTTACAGAGCCCGTGTCCTCCAACGACTGAGGCTCGTGTCCCTAGAGCCTGTGCCCCACAACAGGAGCGCCACTGCGATGAGGAACCGCATACCACAAGGAAGAGTGGCCCCAGCTCGCCCCAGAGCGGGGAGGTCGGCCCAAAGCCATGAAGACCCAGCGCAGCCAAAAATAAAAATAAATAAATAAATAGAAATTAAAAAAAAAAAAAAAGAAATAGGCACGAGACAGCCTGCTGCTGCCAACAGAAGGAGGAGAGCAAGACGGTGAGGAGCACGGACTTTGGAGTTGAGTGCCCAGTTCGAATCCTCTCTTATTGGTTGCACAGCCTTGAGTGAGTAACTTAACCCTTCTAGGCCTCAATCTCTGGGCTGTCTTTGAAATGGGAGTAAAAATAGTATCTAGTTTAGAAGATTGGTTATGAGAATCAAATGGCTTGTAAAACCCGGAGAATAGCGCTTAGCATATCATAAACATTATACAGGCGCTGGATGTTATTATTACTCCACCACAGTCTCAGCAGTTTGAGGGCAGAGAACACACTCCCCACCTCGCTGTGGCCCCAGCACTTCGAACAGCGCCGGACGCAAAGCTGGTGCTCGTGGTGTATTTATTAACTGAATTAAACTGTCTTTTGTCCACCAGGCAGTCCTTCTTTACTGCGACCTTAGTTTCTCCTGCTGTCTTCCTGACACTCTTAGTCCTGTTATTCATGGTCCTGCTGCTCAGCTTAGTCTTGGTCTTGTTTCACCCTGGAAAGGACCTCTAGGAAGGAAAACTGGTTCTCAGTCCTTCATGGAGGGAGCCTGGGGCCGGGTGGGCTGGGTGATCAGTCACAAGAGTGGAGGCTGGCAGAGGGCCGCCTCTCTCCATCTGTCCTCTGTATCCCTGCCCCAGGTCCTAGAGTCACAGAGTCTCAGGGCTGTTCTATCCCCATGGAGAGGCCTGAACCACTCCGTGCCTGTTCTCGGTGTGGCTTGCCAGCTGCCTTGTTTCTCTCTTGGAACTAGGGAATCAGAGAGAAGAGATGTTCTGAAAGACGTCTTGTCTCCTCCTAGATGTTCTAGGATGTGACTCTTTTAATATATTATGGACTTGTTTATTTTTGGCTGCACTGGGTCTTTGTTGCTGTGCCAGCTTTTCTCTAGTTGCCGCGAGCAGGGGCTCCTCTCTCATTGCGGAGCTTGGGCTCTGGGTGTGTGGACTCGGTAGCTGTGCTGAGCAGGGGCTCCTCATTGCGGAGCTTGGGCTCCGGGTGTGCGGGCTCCATAGTTTCGGTGAGCCGGGGGCTCCTCTCTCATTGCGGAGCTTGGGCTCTGGGTGTGTGGACTCCGTAGTTGTGCTGAGCAGGGGCTCCTCGGTAGCTGCGCTGAGCAGGGGCTCCTCTCTTACTGCGGAGCTTGGGCTCTGGGTGTGCGGGCTCGGTAGTTGTACTGAGCAGGGGCTCCTCTCTTACTGCGGAGTTTGGGCTCTGGGTGTGCGGGCTCGGTAGCTGCGCGGAACAGGGGCTCCTCTCTTACTGTGGAGCTTGGGCTCTGGGTGTGTGGGCTCGGTAGTTGCGGCTCCCTGGCTCTAAAGCATGGGCTCAGTAGTTGTGGTGCATGGACTTAGCTGCTCCACGGCATGATCCAGGATCTTCCCAGATCTGGGATCCAGCCCATGTCTCCTGCACTGGCAGGCAGATTCTTCACCACTGAGCCACCAGAAAAGCCCAGGATGATTCTTTGGATCATCCCCTTGGCACTGTTGTTACTTCCGGAGGCAGCTGGGAGCCAAGCCCTAGAGTGAGGGTGGAGGGACAGCCTTGATGCTTCCCCAGGTGTGGTGACAGCGGGACAGACTTCTCTGCGGGCTGCCCCACTGCCCTCCATTCACTGGGCCCTGCTGCCACAGTCACCTGAGCCCCAGGGTGCCAGGCCCACGTGGACCTGGGCAGTCAGCTGTGCCCTCTGCCCAGGGGTCAGCACTCCCTGGGCTCCTGAGGTCCCGAGTCCCCTGACGTCACTCGGATCCTGTGACTCGCCCCTCCCCACTCAGGAGGAACCTTGTGCCTGAAGACTTTGGTCTTTCCTCTGATGCTCGTAGGCAGAGTGGCTGGTGGGTCAGATGCCAGTGGGTGATGGGGAGGCTTGGAGGCTGGCATGGGCCCTGCATGGGTGGCTCTGTGTGTAAGAGCCATGAGTCATAACTTTCAGGCAGCAAGGAGGAGAGAGGGCAGGTCATGGGCACTGGGTATGTGGGGTGTGGAAGGGGTGTGGAACCTGGGTTCACACCCCAGATGTTCCCATCGATTGAGAAGCCCGGTAGCTGACCTGCATCTTCGTGAGAGTGGGGCGGGCTTGTGCATGAGTGTGTGGTCTAAGTGTAAGTGCAGGGATGTGAGGAGTGGGGTGATGTGGAGGGTGGGCAGAGTGTGTGCTCCTGGTGCTTGTACTGTGAGTGGGGTGGTCTGTATTGGGAATGGGGTTGGTACTGGTTCTGGACTTGGGGAGCTAAGCAGAGGTCACTATAGAGAGTGACCACAAATTACAAGGTGCCTCGATCTCTGTTTTAATTTAACCTCAGCTTCTGCTGGGGTCAGGTTGTTGGGTAACTGTTGGGAATGGGGGTAGAATTTAGGGCCTCCTATTGCCACCCCCAACCTCCCCCAGCTGTTGATCATCATCTAAACGATGATGACATAGGAGGGGAGAGACTTGTTACCCTCGGTTATCACACCTCCAGCTGGCTTTTGGGGGGTGGTTTCTGTGTGTTTATGACTGTCAGTGTGTGTATGTGTTGTTTCAAGTATGGTTTATCTTTGTGTATATAAACATGTGTGAGCCTGTGGCCTGTGATGGGCTCTGTGTGTCACTTTTGAGGTGTGTGTGTGCCCATGTATATATCCATGAGCTGTGACACTGTATTTTATTTTATGTTTTGAGGGAGCATGCTGGAGTCACATTTTCCAAATTACACAAACAGAAACAGCATTCTAGAATTAAATGCTAGCAGTCCCCATTATATATATATATATATATATATATACATACATACACACATACACACATATATACACATGTGTCTTTATACTATATATATTTGCTATATGTCAAAATAAATGCCTTTGATATATATTAAAACAATTTTATTAAACAATTAAAAATGTAAACCATTTCTTCTAATAATTTACATCTTCTGATAAGAAAATGATTTGTGTTTGGATTGTTGTTGTTCAGTCACTAAGTTGTGTCCAACTCTCTGTGACCCATGGACTGCAGCCCTCCAGGCTTCCCTGTCCTTCACCATCTCCCGGAGTCTGTTCAAATTCAAGTCCTTGAGTCAGTGACGCTATCTAACCATCTCATCCTTTGCCACTCCCTTCTTTTGCCTTCAGTCTAGTTGTTTGTTATCTTTCTTTCCCACCAGAATATAATGTTGAGGAGGGCAGGCATTTATTTGGTCTTCTTTGCTTACTGTTGTATTCCAGTTCCTAGAACTGTGCCTGGCATGTAGGAGGTGCTGAAGAAATAGGTTTTAAGTGAAAGGGAAAGCATTTCTGAGAAAGTGCATTTAAGAGGGCTGAAGGGTGAGGGGGCATTTACTGGGCCAACAAGGGGTAAGGACTGTTTAGATGGCAGGCACAGTATGTACAAAGGTCCTGAGGCAGGTGGGGCAGAATGCATTCTGGTAGCTGTCAGGTGGCTGGTGCAGCTGGATTCCTCTGTGCATGTGTGTGTGTGTGTATGTATGTAGGGCTTTTGCAGTCATTTGAAATTCACAAAGTCATTGAAGAGTTTCAAGCAAAGGAGTGACAATAATCGGATTTGTGTTTCAAAAATACTCCCCATTGCTGGAGGGGGTTGGACTCTGGTGTTGGGTTGAGAGGGCAAACAGCAGGGCTGGGTAGGGACCTGGTACCTTCCTCCAGAGAGGAGGTGGCTCAGCCTGGGGTGGTGGCTATGAGGATGGAGCTCCTAGGACAGAGTCAGGAGCCTTCTCAGCAGCGGGCTTGGCTGGGTTACCAGGATAGGCTGAGTTGAAGGAGTTTGGGAGCTGAGGGAGAGGGAGGTGCTGGGAGAGACTCCAAAATGTCCGAGTTGCTTAATTGGTTGGCTGGTGAATCGAGTGTTTCCCATGTGCTGAGCGATTTGCTATTTCACTCTCCCAATTAATCTTCACAGCCCTCTGAGGCAGGTCAGATGATAATCCATGAGGAAACGGAGGCGTAGAGTGATAAGCCCTCTGCTGTAGGGTTTAGACTTGGCGCTGTGAAGCCCTCCTATCTAATAACATCAAGGCTTACACTTGGCTGGTTAGAATGGGGGTCATAAAATAATTAGACGAATGCAGGGCAAATATTTCATTCTGATTGGAGACTCATGGATGCGCTAACATTGGCCTGAGTTTAGATGTGTGACTGGGTCCCTCCCCTGGGCCCATGCCCTCCTGAGCCTTGAATGATCTTTCTTGCAGAAACCTCCCCGTGACATTCTGTCTTCTCTGGGTTCCAGTTCTGGTTTATTTAAAGTAGAGGTAGAATATCATACCACTTAAGAACCAGTTGAGGGCAAGATTCCTCTAGATGTTTAGACCCTCCTGCCCTCCCAATAGCCCTCTCCGCCACAACAGCCTGCCAGCTTCCCTCTTTACCATCTATCTGTTTTCCACTTGACTCAATGGCAATTTTTTTCAGTGGTTTGCTATTACCAAACCTTCCAAAGCATTCAACTTGTATTTTCTAATTAAAAAAGAAAAATTTTCTTTTCACAGTCATATTGCATTGCTTTGTGTCATATTTAATTAACTTACGTAATTATAATAATGAGTGCAACTGGCAGACAGATTTGGGGACAAACACAATGGCTCTTGGGACACAAGTGGCTTGACTGGTGGGAGTGGAGATGGACAGGCATGTTGGAGAGCTTCCCCAGGGTTAGGGAGGGGGAGCTGGCCCAAGCCCTCCCTGCAGAGGGCATCGGTTTTCAGGCTTCTCAGTGGCAGTGCAGAGTTATCAGATGAGGCCTCAGGCAAGGCGGGCCACCAGGTGAGAATGTGGGCAAGTGGGAGAACTGTCTCTGGGGTGACACCCTGTTATATTTAACCAGAAGATGAATTCTGTGTTCAGTATTAAGTACACATATTCGGAGGCCTTGGGAATCAATATGAAATGCTGAGTGGTTGAAATGCTCAGTTTGATTAGGTTTAAAAAGTATGCTTTGTATCTCTATTAATAATGAGTGGGCAGGGATGGCGGTTCACTCTGGAACTTCTCATTTTCCTGAGTCAAGCCCTGGGAGAGGCAGTAGTAGCTAGCGCCTTTGGGAGTGGCTGAGGAGTGCCCTGTTTGTTACTGAGGTGTCTGCTGTACTTGGTGAGGCTGGACTCCATCCTGAAGGCCAAGTTTCTGCCTTTGAGGAACATCTATTCCTAAAGAGAGTGAAGGTGGTGAGATTCCCTGAAACCGTAGGGATCTGGATCCAGGTGCTGGTAAGGGGGGCCATCCAGTTGGGCTGACAGGTTGTGTCTTGCTCCCGGGGCCACCAGGGTAACAGAAGGGCAGGGATGGTATGGTGCTTTCTTGATGCACAATGCCCACCTGGCCCAGGGAGGGACGCAACAGATGGGGACCTCATCTGAGAGCACTCGCCGCGCCTGACTAGTTCTTACTGGGGACCGTTCCATCTCTCAGAGGGCTGGGGAGGTAGATGGAGGCAGGATCAGTGGACAGAGTGGCATTGATGTGGGCAATGTGGGATCAAGGTGAGCTTGTTCGTATTCTTAATAGTCAGGGAAGGGAAATTGGTTTAGTTCAGTCGAACCATCATTTCTTTTCTTTCTTTCTTTCTTTTTAAAAAGTGTATTTATTTATTTTGGCTGTGCTGGGTGTTGCAACATGTGGGATCTTTAGTTGCAGCATGTGGGATCTAGTTCCCTGACCAGGGATTGAACCCAGGCTCCTTGCATTGGGAGCATGGAGTCTTAGCCGCTGGACCACCAGGTCTGAACCATCATTTCTGTGTTAGGTTCTGGTAACACCAAGAGAAATATGACACCATTCCTGCCCTCAAAAGCATACCACCTCGTCATGGAGACAGAGTCCAACAAGAATTTTTTCATGTACCATGCTAGGGCAGTTTAGAATGGATTTAGTCTCAAGTAAGAGAATACATAGTGGACAGTATCTTGAGCAATGAAGACATTTATCAGTCTCACACAACAGGAAGTCTGGAGGCAGGTGGCTTCAGGCTTGGTGGCAGGACTCAACCAGGTTATAAAAAACTCCAGCTTTTTCTTTCTGCTCTGCCATCTTCAATATATCAGCTGTTTTTCCAAATGCTTGTTGCTTCATGGTTGCAAGTTGGCAGCTATGGTACCTCCCACATTTATATTCAAGGAAGAAAAGAAAAAGACCAAGAAGAAAATGGAACTGTACTTAAAAAATTTTTTTTATTGGAATATAGTTGATTTACAATGTTGTGTTAGTTTCTCATGTATGGGAAAGTTAGTCCATGATACATATACATGTATTCACTCTTTCACTTTTTATTAATTTTTTAAAAAATTTTTGGCTGCCCTGGGTCTTTGTAGCTACTTGAGGGCTTTTTCTGGTTGCAGTGACTGAGGGCTACTCTCTAGTTGCAGTGTGTGAGCTTCTCATTGCAGTGACTTCTCTTGTTGGGGAGCACGGACTCTAGAGCACATGGGCCCAGTAGCTGTGGCACACGAATTTTGCTGCCTTGCTGCTTGTGGGATCTTCTTAGGCCAGGAACTGAACCCATGTCCTCTGCGTTGGCAGGCAGAATATCCATTCTTTTTTAGATTCTTTCCCCATATAGGTCATTGCAGAGTACTGAGCAGAGTTCCCTGTGCTATACAGTAGGTCCTTATTGATGATCCATTTTATGTATAGTAGTGTGTGTATGTCAGTCCCAATTTCCCAATTTATCCCTCTCCTCCACCCCCGCTTCTCCCTGGCTTCCCCTCCTGGTTAACTATAAGTTTGTTTTCTACATCGGTGACTCTATTTCTATTTTGTGAAGTTCGTTTGTACAATTTTTTTTTTATTCCACCTATAAGCAATAACACGTATTTGTTTTTCTCTTATTTACTTCACTCAATATGACAATCTCTAGGTAATGGGACTGTATTTTCATTGGGCAAGAAACATGTTCCCCAGAAGCACCCTTAGAAAATGACCTCTTGTATTTCACTGGTTGAGTAAGAGAGGATGCTGCAAGGGAGGTAGGGAAAGTGAGGGTCAGGGGGCTGGCAACAAGATGTTCAGATGAAGCTTTGTTCATCCTCTGGGCCTGGATACATCACCACCTGGAAAGATATGGGCTCTGGGGTAGAGGTAGGCGTAGGGGTAGGGGGCATGGCGGCTAGGAGAACGAGCAGGGTCTTCCATGTGTAAAAAGAGCCAAGTTCAGTCCCAGGAAGCAAAGAGAAACCAGAGGAGAATTAGTCTTACCCGGGGAAGAGGGGGTCAGGGAAGGGGAACATTTTCCTGGGAAAGGGGGCCCCTGAGTGAGGCCCAGAGTACCTTTATCAAGAACAGTTGGAAGCTTGTCCTAATTTGAAGGAACAGCTAGAGAGGAAAAATGAAGATGGGAAATAATGTACTGTGTCTAGGAAAGTGTGCACAGTTAGAGATTTAGTTAAAGAATGGAGTTAGTTACAAAGCAGAAACAGACTCACAGACTTCGAGGACGAGCTAATGGTTGCCAGGGGGAAGGATACAGGGAAGAGATAGGTAGCGAGTTTGGGATGGACAGTACACATTGCTATATTTTAAATGGATGACCAGCATGGACCTACTGTGCAGCGCAGGGACCTCTGCTTAGTGTTATGGGGGCAGCCTGGATGGCAGGGGAGTTTGGGGGAGAATGGATACATGTATATGTACGGCTGAGTCCTTTTGCTATTCACCTGAAACTATCACAGCATTTTCTGTTAATTGGCTAGGTATCCCAATAAAAAATAATAATAATAATAATTAAGTTAGAAAGAGAGAGGTGGGAGGTGCAGATGGAGAAGTGTTATGGAAACTAGACCATGGTGGGATTTGCAAGTCATGCGGCAACCTTGGATTTTATCCTGTAGGGTCTTGGATGGCTTTCCATGGTGGAAGGGCTTGGCTAGTTGTGCATTTTATCTTATTTTGAATATTTATTAATTTGGCTGCACCAGGTCTTAGTTGTGGCACTCGGAATCTTTGATCTTTGTTGCAATACTTGGAGTCTTTACTTGCGGCATGTGGGATCTAGTTCCCTGAGCAGTGATTGAACCCAGGCCCCCTGCATTGAGAGCGTGGAATCTTAGCCACTGGACTACAAGGAAAGTCCCTATTCATGCATCTTAGAAAGATCACTCAGTGCTGGTGCAGAGAATGGATGAGAGAGGCCAAGGAACTCAGACTGAAACAGGAATGTTCTTGCAAATATCCTGATGAGTGCTTCCGAGGGCCTGGAGTAAGTCTTTCCATAGTCAGCCTGGGAATATTTCAGCGATGATAGGCATGATTCCATGAAAAGAATCTCTGGGAGGGAAAGATGTCTCAAGGGGGCTTGGAAGCTCCCAAAAGTGTCCATCAGACTGTGCAATCACACACAGGCTGGTTTATGTTTCAAGGATGAGGGGAAGGTGGCCAAAGAAACAGTGGGCAGTGCAGGCTTTGCCAGATTGCTGGTTTGAGAGGGTTTGAGGAGCAACGCGAAGGGCACATATGAGACAGGGCTATGGGCCTGGGAACCTGGTGCCTCGAAGACAAGAACAAGCAGAACTTTGTGAAAGACACTAGCGGCTACTCAAGCTTTTTTGGCCAGGATCAGAGCCCCGGGGGAGACCAAGGGAGGAAGAGGCTGCCGCTGGGCCTGGTGGGATAATGTGGATGCGGAGTGGAGAGAGGGGCACTCCTCGGGTTTGCCCCTCTTCCAGAAGCCAGGAGACCTGCCTTCAGACCCAGAGGCCAGGACCCCGCTGGGAGAGGAAAGAGAAGCCCCCTTGGGAGGTAGCAGGGCCTCCTCGCATAATGCGCCATTGCAGGCAAAAAGGAAGCCTGTGAACAAGTCTGTTGGGTCCACTCAGCGCCCTCAGCAGAAGTTTAAAGCATGGGTATGCGGTAAAGAGGAAATGTGGTTCTGAGTACCCAAAAAGAGGAGGAGGTTGGAACCTGCAACTACATAGCCGAGGGCAGTCCTGGGCCAGGGTACTTATAGACTATGAGAGAAATGGTCTGTGGGTACTTAGAAAAGGAAGGGGTCACCAGGAAGGGCTCACTGTGACTAGTGGGTCAAGCCAATTAAAAACAAGTGTGTGTGAGTGTGTGTGTACGTGTATACTCAGTCGTGTCTGACTCTATTCAACCCAGTGAACTGTAGCCTGCCCAGCTCCTCTGTCATGGAATGTTCCAGGCAAGAATATTGGAATGGGTTGCTATTTCCCAATTAAAAACCAGAGTATTGAGAAATAGATAAGGATAAAATGGAATAAAATTCAAAAAGATCAAAGAGTATACAGTGAAAAGTCTCTTTCTCACCCCTGCCTTCTGACCTCCCAGTTTCCATCCTCAAAGGCAATCGGTGTTACCATCGCTGATGCATATCATCTATGGTGATATCTATCTATCTATCCATAGATGATATCTGTAGGTGGTATCATCTATCTATCTATCCATCCATCCATCCATTCATTTACCTACCTACTCACCTACCCTTTAAAAAGGCAAAGTATATTTCACTTGTCATTTAAAAATCTTTCCCTGCCTTTAACAATTTATCTTGGAGATCTCTACATAGCCATGCATGTGGACCTGCCTCACTTTTTAACGCCCTGGGCGTAGCCATGATCCAAATGCTCTTATTGTTTATTCAGCCAGCCCTCCACAGTCCCCAGACTTTCTCTGTCATCAACATCTCTACAGCGAATAACCTTGTATATATGTCACTTTCTGTATGATTGATACCTGTGATACGTGTGTGTTTTTATAGAATACTCAGAGGTAGAATGGTTGAACTGAAGAATATGTGCATGTTTGCTTTTCTTTTTCGTTTGTTTTTATTTTTGGCTGTTGCTGGGTCTTCGTTGTTGTGCATGGGTTTTCTCTGGTTGCGGTGAGCAGGCGCTACTGTTTGTTGGGGTGTGTGGGCTCAGTGCAGTGGCTTCTCTTGTTTCTGGGGTGCACCAGCTTCAGTAGTTGTGGCTCATGGGCTTTGTTGCCCCTCGGCATGTGGCAGGCAAATTCGAAACCACTGGACCTCCAGAGAAGTCCTTGTGCATATTTAATTTTGATAGAATATCGTCAAATTGTCAGCTTCCACAGGAGTTGTGCCAATTTTTGTCCCCATCTTGAAGATATGAGTGGGTCTGTCTCCCTGTATTTTGGCTAACACTGTGTTTTCAAACTTTTAGATCTTACTGGTGCTGGGTAATCAGACAGAAGACTCCAGTTTTCATATGCTTATATTAAGATTTCTGACTAATGGACTTTCTGACTCTCAGGAGGATTGGAGACTGGAAGATGTGGAAATTGTGGGAAGTATGGGAATTCCACAGAATTCTTGATACAGTCTCTCAGGCAATTTGATGGTCAAGATGGAGAAATGTAGCTGGATCCTAAAGTGGTTTTATGAATCAGCAGCTGGATAAATGGCCATCCACTCATTCAGCAGATTCTTTGAGGGCCTACCAACTTGACTGATATATCCCTAGTCACTGGGATATATCAGTGAAGGAAATAGTGCCCACCCCCCGCCCCCAAATTCCTTCATGGAGCTTATGTTCTACAGGAAAAGACAAACAATAAATGAAAACCAGGAACAATTAAGTAAATTATGTAGTGTATTAGAAGACCATATGCCAAGGGTATTGCTAGGTCTAAAAGAGGACAGTTTCCACTTTCCAATGGATGCCATGGTGGCCAAGGATTGTCCTTAGTCCTGTCTTGTTCATGCAACAAATATTGATTGTGCTTCTACTGCATGCCAGGTGCTGTTTTAGGAGCCAAGGATATAGCTGTGAACAAAACAGACAAAAACCCTGGCCCCACTGGAGCTTATATTCTAGTGGTAGGAGACTGACAGTAACAAAATAAGAAATGCATATAGTATATTGCATGCCAGTCACTCAGTCATGTCCAACTCTTTGTGACCCCATGCATACCTCTTTGATACCCCTGCCAGTATCCTGTGTCCATGAGATTCTCCAGTCAAGAATACTGGAGTGGGTGGCTTTCCAACCCAGGGATTGAACCTGGGTCTCTTGCATTGCAGGTGGATTCTTTACTGTGTGAAACACCAGGGAAGCCCCGTATAGTAAATTAGAAATGAAAAAAAAAAAAAAAAAGTGCTAGGGAGAGAAATTAAGTGGGAAGGAATGATAAGCAGTGCCAACAGGTGGGCGGGCAGTTCCAGATATGGTGGTCAGGGAAGGCCTTGGAACGTGACTTGAGTGAAGACTGGAAGGAGGGAGGGAGCATGTAGCTATCTGCAGAGGGAGGGCAGTTGCAAAACCTTGGAGGCTGAAGCAAGCTGAGTGTTGGAGGAGCAGCGAGTAAGTCAGTGTGGCTGGAGCAGAGGGAATGAGGGGGAGCGAGTGGGGATGGAGTAGAGAAGGAAAGAGAAGCAGGAGAAACTGGGTCATGAAGGGCCTGGGGCTGCGGTGAAGACCTTCAGCTTCTACTCTGAGTGAGGCAGGAGCCATTGAAGGGTCTGAGCAGAGGAGGGCTAGGATCTGAATTAGATTTCAATAGGATGCTTCTGGCTGCTGTGTTGAGAATAGACTCTAGTGGGGGAGGGCAGAGCAGGGAACCGTACTAATCCAAAGAGTGAGGGCAAAAGTCATGAGGCTCTTGCAAAAATCTGAGCGAGAAATGATAGCGGGTTGAACTGGATTGGAAGTGACCGAGAAATGGTTGGATCTGGATATGTTTTCAGTAGCAAGCCAGCAGGGTTTGCTGCCAAATTTGATATGGATATGCAGTGGGAGAGAAAAAGAGGAGTTGACTGTAACTGCAAGGTTTTTGGTATGAGCCACTGGAAGGATATTTATAGATTTCTAGAAATCAAGATTCCTGGGAGAAATATTGATAACCTCTGATATGCAGATGACACCACCCTTATGGCAGAAAGTGAAGAACTAAAGAGCCTCTTGATTAAAGTGAATGAGAAATGTGGAAAAGGTTGGCTTAAAATTCAGCATTCAGAAAACTAAGATCATGGCATCTGGTCCCATCATTTCATGGCAAATAGATGGGGGAACAACAGAAACAGTGAGAGACTTTATTTTGAGGGGCTCCAAAGTCATTGCAGATGGTGGCTGCAGCCATGAAATTAAAAGACGCTTGCTCCTTGGAAGAAAAGCTATGACCAACCTAGACAGCATGTTAAAAAGCTGAGATGTTACTTTACCAACAAAGGTCTGTCTAGTCAAAGCTAATAGTTTTTCCAGTAGTCATATATGGATGTGAGAGTTGGACTATAAAGAAAGCTGTGTACTGAAGAATGCATGCTTTTGAACTGCAGTGTTGGAGAAGACTCTTGAGAGTCCCTTGGACAGCAAGGAGATCCAACCAGTCCATCCTAAAGGAAATCAGTCTGAATATTCATTGGAAGGACTGAGGCTGAAGCTGAAACTCCAATACTTTGACGACCTGATGAGAAGAACCGACTCATTTGAAAAGACCCTGATGCTGGGAATGATTGAAGGCGGGAGGAGAAGGGGATGACAGAGGATGAGATGGTTGGAGGGTATCACCAATGCAATGGACATGAGTTTGAGCAGGCTCTGGGAGTTGGTGATGGACAGGGAGGCCTGGTGTGCCGCAGTCCATGGGATCACAAAGAGTCAGACATGACTGAGCGACTGAACTGAACTGGAAGGATGGAGTTGAGGTGACCGAGATCCTGAGACATGTGCCGCCTATGGGTGGACATGTCAGCAGGGAGTGGGAAGATCAGGTCAGGGTGTGAAATGCTAAGTCTGAGATGCCCCTTAGACATCTTGGTGGAGATGATAATGTACAAATAGACATGTGGGTCTGGGATTCAGAGGAGAGGTCTGGGCTGGAGATTTAAATTTGGGAGACATCTTTTTATAAATAATATTGAAAGCCTCTGGTCTGGATGAGATCACCAGGGGAGTGAGTGAAGATAAGGATGAAAAGGGGTTCAAAGACTAGCTGTGGGGAATTCCAACATTACAGAGTTGGGGAGCTGAGAAACAACCAGTGACGGAGGCTGAGAAGGAGCGCCCTGGGGAGTAGAAGGAAAAACAGGAGAGTGTGACGGCTTGAAAATCAGGTGACAAAAAGGTTTTGATAAGAAGGTGACCAACTGTGCCAAATGGTACTGAGAAGTTGGCTGGGATGAAGTCTGAGGACTGACCTTAGGACTGACAAGAGCAGTGAAGTACCAGTGAGGGAATCAGGACCCAGAAGGGCCGCAAGAGGTGGCTGTGAGGGATCAGTAATGCAAGATGGCATCTGCCAGGTCCTGCTTGGGGGTCCCCAAGGCCAGCTGTCTAAGTTGGGAGGCGACAGAGGGACTTAGAACAAAAGACCTGGAGGCTTGTTGACAACTCATGATGCGTCAGTGGTAACGTGACGAGAAAGGCAGTTACAGGCTGGCTTAATAGACGTATCGTATCCAGAATGAGCGAGGTGACTGACCTGCTGGGCACGGCACACAAGGGAAACTGGGTTCAGCTGGGGGAGGGAAAGGTGGAGATAGACAGTGAGTGTGTGCAGAGTGTGCACAGAGGGTAAGGACCTGGAGAGGAGACTTGGTGAGAAATGAGTGAAGGGCTAGGGTACTGAGTTTGGGAAAGAGTGGATGTGGGGGCGTCTTTCATTCCAAGACCAGCCCTTCTAGGAAGGGCTCTAAAATGAGTATCTAAAAATGGTGGAATGAGGCTGAAAGGAGACAGACCGTGTGCCATGACCTCTCCTACGTTTATTTGTGAGTTCCCCATGACATTTTGCCATTTGTGAACCTTCCAAGCCATTTCCAAGCCGGGTGTGTTCCACAATTTGCTGAATGACTGCATCTGAAGTCTTGGGAAAATGATGCCTCCTCTTAAGGCAGACTGAATGAAATGAGCAACTTGTGATTATGGCAGGCCACAAGACTGGGGGCGTGGCTTTCCCTGGGCCACGCCCTCACTGACTTGGCAGAGGGTGTGGTTTCCCGGCTCCCACGTTGCCACCTCTCCACCACCTCCCCCCACCACCTCTGTCCCAGCCCGCTAGGCAGCTAGGCACCGTGGTGAAATTTGGAGAGAGCAGAGACATGCATGCAGTCCTCAGAGCACTCCCAGTCTGATGGCAGGAGGCAGGGCAGGCTCTGAGGACCAGAAGAGGTGGTGGGACCCTATCCCAGGTCTGACAGGAGGGAAACGGTTCAGCTTCCAAGATATATTTCCTGTAACGCTCTTATCACATTTGATAGAATTATGTTAGATACAATTATGTTAGTCACATCTGTATTTTAAAATTTGCTAGTAGCCACATTAAAAAAGTAAAGTGAAGAGGTGAGATGAATTTTAATAATAGATTTTATAAACTTATATGTTCTAATTGAGAGCTTCCCACGTGATACTAGTGGTAAAGAACCCACCTGCCAACGCAGGAGGCGTTAAGAGATGTGAGTTCGATCTGAGTCAGGAAGATCCCCTGGAGAAGGGCATGGCAACCCATTCCAGTATTCTTGCCTGAAGAATCCTATGGACAGAGGAACCTGGCTGGCTACAGTCCCTAGGGCTGCAAAGAGTCGGACATGACTGAAGAGACTTAGCATGTGCTGACTGACCTAAATATATCCTCAAATATTATCGTTTCAACCAGTAATCAATAGATGAAAATTCACCGAGATAGTGTTAGTTTTTCAGGCTAAGTCTTCACATTCCAGGTGCATTCTGCACTGCCAGCAAGTCTTGATTTGCACCTGCCATGTGTGGGTTGGGCAGTGAGGTCTGGGTGATCTATCTCACTGCCCCCCACTGTGCTTGAAGGCTCCAGGGCTGCCAGCTGGGGGTGCGGGGACTTGAGGCTGGTGCCCGCCTGGCTGTGCGAGGGGCTCACGGGGACCCTCGGAGGTGACCTGCTGCGTGTGGCGTTTGCGAGCCCCGTGTGCATTGCTGGGTGGGAAGGTGGCCCGTGCTGTGTGTGCCCACTGTTTTCCAGCGATGGTAAACATTAATGAAGCAGTGGGAGCCAGGCCCTCTGGGAGGCCTTGGCTTCCTGGGGTGGGGGGTGGGGCGGATGCAGATAATGCTGTGTACCTTAGATAGGGCTTTAGAGCTGGCCTCTGCCGCTGCCCTGCCCAAGCTGCCAGGGAAACACCAGCTCGACTTCTGTTCCCAGGACCAGGATGTCTGGCGGGGAGATTCCCAGAACCCACAGACCTCAGAAGTGCCACTTGCTCCACATTCGTGCTGGCCTCACCCCACTTCACGGTGCCCTCTCCTTACTTGCCCTCTTCACTTAGAGAGCTCTTCTCTCCGACCCACTTGCCCACAAGCCGGCTTAGCCCAATTTAAGGGCATAGAGAGCAGGCTGATCGCAGATAATTCCTCCTTTAAGCCCCCCACCCCCTGCAAAACCCCCAAAGCACTCGCTTATTGAGCACTTGCTGTATGCTGGGCCATTGCCTAGACTGCCTCCGTCCTCACAGCATGTGGGGTGACAGGTGGTCACCCTATCCAGGTGAGGAGCCTGAAAGTCAGTCAGGTCAGAGTCATGCCTGAGATACAGACCTCAGTTTTGACTAAACTAGTTCTAAATGCCAGAAATTTCTCTCTGGGGAGGGGAAAGCAAGAGTATTCACTTGTATTACATTTACATTGACAAACACAGGAAGGACACATGTTCATGGAGGCTGCTGCAGGTGATTACATATGGTGGCTGGAGAGGTATTGGGGTTTTTCCCAGGTGGCGCTAGTGGTAAAGCACCTGCTTGCCAATGCAAGAGATGTAAGAGACTCGGGTTCGATCCCTGGGTGGGGAAGATCCCTTGGGGGAGGAAATGGCAACTCACTCCAGTATTCTTGCCTGGAGAGTCCCATGGACAGAGGAGCCTGGTCGGCTACATTCTACAGGGTTGCACAGAGTTGGACATGACCGAAGCAACTTAGCGAGCGAACAGAGATATTGGGGTGAGAATTCTCTAGGTGTATCCTGGTGTATTGGGTTTCCCTGGTGGCTCAGTGGTAAAGAATCCTGTCAATGCAGGAGACCTGGGTTTAATCCCTGGCTCGGGAAGATCCCCTGGAGAGGGGAATGGCAACCCACTCCAGTATTTTTGCTGGGAAATCCCATGGACAGAGGAGCCTGGTGGGTGACAGTCCATGGGGTTGCAAAAGAGTCAGACAAGACGGAGCAACTAAATAACAAAAACATCCTGGTGCATTATCTTGTTGTCAGAACCATCTGGAGGTGTTGTATTGCCTAATTTAAAAGCAAGTGAAAAAAAAAATAAAAGCAAGTGAGATGAAATTAGAACTATTCCTTTTTTCCTGAGGGTACACAGAGATAGGTTTCTCAGAGTAGGTGAGATTGATGACCAAACTGAAAATTTTTTGATATCCAGAATGTATTGTGGGCTTTATTTTCAATAATTTATTAATAAAAGATTTTAAAAAGTGACTTCTTTCTGGTCATGGCTTGGAATTGGTCTTCTTTAACTTCTATCCTTGGCTCCTAGTCCCTGTTCTAGAAACTTCTGGCATGATGAGGAGGAAAAACTCAGACAACCCCAATCTGAGGAGAAGACACAGCCCTGTCCTCACGGGGCCCCAGTCTGACCAGTCTGACCGGGGAGACACAGCTCCGCCCTCAGGGAGTTCTCAAGCCCAGTTCACCCGCATCACGTGAAAGAAGCAGAGGGATTCCTCTGTGCTCTGAAGCACCCACTTATGCTCTGGGGCTGGCTCTCCCTCCCCATCCCAAGGTACCTCCTTGGTTCCCCGCCCGCTCAGTGCGTCAACACTGGATTGCTTTGCTCTGAGCGCTTGTCCCTGGTCCCCAGAAGGTGTCTGGGCATCATCCCCTCTCACCTTGTCTCTCCTGGACCCGGGGAATGCATGTCCTGGCAGCCCGGGGAAGCCCGGTGCCTCTTTGAGAGCCTCCCCTTCGAGATGCCGACTCTACACCAGCTCTCGCACAGCCCTGGGCGGAGCTGGGGAGAGGGTGGGACAAGCTGGTCTGTGTGGGGCTGTGGGGGGCTGCCCTGCCCTTTTTGCCCTGGAAAAGGGGTGTGTGGGCAGTGAGAGCTGAGTGGAGGGTCCTGGAGGCTTCTCCCTGCTTGGGGACCTTGGTCAGCGATTCTGACCTGGAGATAGACAGAGAAGTGGGAGGCTCCCTGAGTGTTCTTGAAGTTCCAGAGGTCACTGACCTGGGAGGCAAGGGTCAGCCTGGGGCGAGGCAGGCCAGGGCACACATAGGCACAGGCTGTGTTTCCATCTGAGCTGAAGGCACTGCCTGTCCGCAGAGCTGGAGGGTCCCATCCTCATCCCCAGCCAGGTTTCCTTGGCATCCTTGAGGGGAGACCAGGCTCGGAAGCCAGGGAGCTGCAGACCGCCCCCACCCCCACCTCATCCCAGTTTGCCTTCTCTTTTTCTCCACCAGCAGAGTGGTCCTAGGAGGTCCAGCCCAGGCCTTGGAGCCTGGCTCACCCTGTGCAGATGGGATGGTGAAATCTGATTGGGAGACTGGGGGTGGCAGTGAGTGAATTCCTTCTTGGATATCCCTCTCCAAGCTCCCCACCCTTCCTGTCCCCATTCTTTTTTTTTTTTTTTAATTTTAAAAATTGTATTAACTTGTTTTCTTTCATTAGAAAAGCAAAACATGTTAAGAGATTTATCTTCACACTATTCATATGGGAATAAAATGGAAAGAGTCCTGTCTTCACCATTCCCTGACCCTCAGAGGCACTCATCCATCTCCCAAGGGTAATCTCTGTGAGGCTGGGGATGCAGCCTGCCAGGAATTGAGGCACTTGTACACATCCATGCATGATTTAATACATTTGGATTTTAACTAAAATTGCAGATTTATGTGCAGTTACACTTCATGGCAAATAGATGGGGAAACAATGGAAATACTGACAGACTTTATTTTCTCGGGCTCCAAAATCACTGCAGACAGTAACTGTGGCCATGAAATTAAAGGATGCTTGCTCCTTGGAAGACAAGGTATGACAAACCTAGACAACAGATTAAAAAGCACACACCACTTTGCCAACAAATAGTCAAAGCTGTGGTTTGTCCAATAGTCATGTATGGATGTGAGAGTTGGATCATAAATGAGGCTGAGTACTGAAGAATAGATGCTTTTGAACTATGGTCCTGGAGAAGACTCTTGAAAGTCCCTTGGACAGCAAGGAGATCAGACAAGTTAATCCTAAAGGATATCAACCCTGAATATTCATTGGAAGGACTGTTGCTGAGGCTGAAGCTCCGATACTTTGGCCACCTGATGCAAACAGCCAACTCACTGGAAAAGACCTGACTCACTGGAAGAGACCCTGGGATGCTGGGAAAGATTGAGGGCAGGAGGAGAAGAGGGTGACTGAGATGGTTGGATAACATCATTGACTCAATGGACATAAGTTTGAGCAAACTCCGGGAGATGATGAAGGACAGTGAAGCCTGGCATGCTGCAGTCCATGGGGTCCCAGAGTCAGACACAGCTGAGTGACTGAACAGCAACAGGAAGTGATACTGAGAGATCCTGTGTGCCCTTTACCCAGTTTTCCCTGACGGTAACATCTTGCAAACCTATATTACAGTATCACAACCAGAATGCTGGTATTCATTTCCTGTCCCTATTTTTGACCTTCTCCCAACCTGGTTGTGAAACTTGATCCCAGCTCCCTGCAGGGTCCGATCAGGGTCCAAGTGGAGACAGAAGCCACTCTGTCAAACACAGAAGGGAAGTCTGAGATTCCTAGCATCTCAGAGGTAGAGAGGGGTGTGATCTTGCGATTCAGCCAGCCCAATGCCCTCATAGAGGGCGAAAGAGGTTTTTCCCAAACATACGGGAGAAGCCACAGAACAGAGGTCCCAGTGACTGGAACCTGGAAAGATATTTGCTGGGGCGATGTGAGAAAGCATCAGGGTGAGGATGAATGAGGTGGGAGAGGGAAAAGAGATCCAGTGGGGACAGGGGCTGGGGGAGGGGGTGTTTACCCAGAGTATCAGGCCTGCAGGAAAAGAAAACAAAGCATTTGGGATTCTTGGAAGACAGACCTCAGGTAACCCTAGGGGCTCAGCGGTTGGCTTCCTAGGAATGCCAGCCCGTCAGCAGCAGCTTTCATTCAGTGCCTTTGCTCTATAGCCTCGAGTAACTTTGTGTACGTCATTCCCCCTTCAAGGTCTCAGACTCGACGTCTATAAAAGGAGGCAGATACCCAGCCTTCTCAAAGTACCTTCCATCTCCACATTTCTGCATTCACAGACCAACTGGCCCGATGAATCTCTGACAGACCTTTCTCCATGTGGCATTTCTCATTCTCCCTGTGCCTTCGTGCTTCCGTAAAATGGGAATAAGAAAAAAACACCCATTTCTTAAAGTGTTGTAAGGAATAGATGAATTAATACATGTACAGCATTTAACGCCTGGTACACAGGAGGCTCTTAATAAATGTTACTTAGTAGTAGCAACTAGGAAGGCAGTTGACTGCTATACAGTGGTCCGTGAGGTCTGTAGCTGTTTTTTTTTTTTTAATAAACACCTTGGGACAAGGGCCTCCATGGGCATTTTAAGGGCAGCCCAGCTCTAGGGAAACCACATCCTGCTCCAAGTGCCACCCACATCCAGGCTGGAGAGCCCAGAGGACCAGGAGACCCAGGCCTGGAGCTCCTGGAACCTCATGCCAGGACCAGCAAGGACCACACAGTGTCCCTGTCCAGGATCTCTGCGCCTTGGGTCCCAAATGGAGACTGATACTCTATGCTTTACTCCCTTCCCCCACAGCTGGAGGCACTGGGTGAGGGTGGCTGGAGATAGGAGAACAGCGAGAGGCATCCCATGGAGGGCTTTCAAGAGGCCGCCCTGCTTAGGGTCAATATTTGTTCAGCTCTTGGGCTGGCGTGGTCCATCACTGCCTCTGGCCCCTCACATTCCTGCCATCGCATCCCTATCTCAGGAACGCGCTCCAATCGACTTGGGGGGACCACGCCCCTTGTTGTCACCGGTCTGCCCTGGTCTGCACCTCGAGCAGATCAGGCTGAAAACTGGAGGCCCCAGGCAGGTGCGTGGAAGGTGCAGGCCAGGTACGGGCACCTGCTTCTCCTTGAGGAAGGCCTAGCTTCTGCACCAACTGTGACCAGTGTGGGGGGGTGGCAGGAACTTCTGGCTTCCATCTGAGATTCCTACATAAATTAGAAAATTATTTCAGCAAACATTTTCTAAACATCTACTGTGTTCCCAAGAGGATACCCCCCAACTAGGACTTCAAGGGGAAAACATCCTTAGGGGACCCCAGTATCAACTCCAATCAGGTTTGCTTAGATATACGTAGACATACAACTAGATATAAAGCAGCTTTCACTAGCAGATTTTGTTGTTTAGTTGCTAAGTCATGTTCCACTCTTTGTGACCTTATGGACTGTAGCCTGCCTGGCTTCTCTGTCCATGGGATTTCCCAGGCAAGCATACAGGAGTGGGTTTCCTTCTCCAGGGGATCTTCCCCACCCAGGGATGGAATCCGAGTCTCCTACATTGGCAGGCAGGTTCTTTACCACTGAGCCCCTTGTACCTGACTCAAAAACCAAAATCAATTTGCAATTTAAAGACAAAAGAAAAGAATACAAATGATCAATTTCAAAGGGAGGATATACACCTTGGTGCTGAAACCAAATCATCATTTGCAATGTGAAGAGTGACGGACCACCAGAATGTTTGTTCTGTTGAAGGGGTTCCTGGGGGGGTGGGGTTGGGTTTGTTTGTAGTAGACAAAAATGACTCATTAACATACTAAGCCCCACCTCTGCTCTTTCCTCATTGGCCCAGGACAATTGACTCTAATGAGGTCATGGGCAGTGTGCAGCAAATTAATTTCCTGAGGTTAGCTTGTAGGTGAGAAGGCTCTGGGGGGTGTGGGGGAGGACCTAGGACAGAACTAATTCCAGCTAGGGTCTAGCAGTGCCATCCCCTGATCCGTGACAGCCAATGTCCAGAGCTCTTGGCTTTCTCCTATTGCCTCCGTGACTCTTCAGTCCAAGGTGAAGATGTGAGCAGGCCAAGTTGGTTCTAACCCTCTTGAGTTGTTATGTTGTCTCCAGGAGGGAAGTTTTATTCATATTTTATTCATATTTCCTCCTCTTTTCTCCACAAAATGTAGTCCACTTTGCCTATGCTTCCATATCTGGTCTCTCCAATTTAATTCGTTTTGGACGACTTCAAGATAAAGCTACCTAAAGAATGCCTTAATGTCCCCACTTCTGCTTTACAGCTGCATGGTATTCTATTGAGTGGCTGATCTGTTATTTATTCAACCAGTCCTTTGTTGAATTAGATCATTTCCATCTTTAGCCTTCACAAACAATGAGGGGGCGAATAATCTTGTACATGCGTCATTTCACACGTATTAGGTATATCTGTAGCATCAATTCCCAGATCTGGAATTGTTGGTCAAAGGGTATGTGCTTTTGTAACCTTGATACATATTGTCAAATTGTTCTCCAGAGATTGTAACAATTAAGCCTCCTGCAGCAATGGGTGATTGTCAGGATTTCCCCACAGCCCAGCTAACAAAGTATGCTAGCAGATTCTTTTTCTTGAATTTTTGACAGTCTGATAGGTGAAAAATTGTATCTTACATGAAATTAAAAGACGCTTACTCCTTGGAAGGAAAGTTATGACCAACCTAGATAGCATATTCGGAGAAGGCAATGGCAACCCACTCCAGTATTCTTGCCTAGAAAATCCCATGGACGAAGGAGCCTGGTAGGCTGCAGTCCATGGGGTCACTAAGAGTCGGGCACGACTGAGCAACTTCACTTTCACTTTTCACTTTCATGCATTGGAGAAGGAAATGGCAACCCACTCCAGTGTTCTTGCCTGGAGAATCCCAAGGACGGCGGAGCCTGGTGGGCTGCCATCTATGGAGTCGCACAGAGTCGGACACGACTGAAGCAACTTAGCAGCAGCAGCAGATAGCATATTAAAAAGCAGAGACATTACTTTGCCAACAAAGGTCCATCTAGTCAAGGCTATGGTTTTTCCAGTGGTCATGTATATATATGAGAGTTGGACTATAAAGAAAGCTGAGCGCCGAAGAATTGATGCTTTTGAATTGTGGTGTTGGAGAAGACTCTTGAGAGTCCCTGGGACTGCAAGGAGGTCCAGCCAGTCCATCCTAAAGGTGTCCTGGGTGTTCATTGGAAGGACTGATGCTAAAGCTGAAACTCCAATACTTTGGCCACCTGATGCGAAGACCTGACTCATTGGAAAAGACCCTGATGCTGGGAGAGATTAGGGGCAGGAGGAGAAGGGGACGACAGAGGATGAGATGGTTGGATGGCATCACCAACTTGATGGATATGAGTTTGAGTGAACTCCGGAAGTTGGTGATGGACAGGGAGGCCTGGTGTGCTGCGATTCATGGGGTCGCAAAGAGTCGACTGAGCGACTGAACTGAACTGACCTGATAGTCCTGACTTGGATTTGCTCTTGTTCATGTTTATTAATAAAAAGTCAGGCTGAGACAGATGCGGTGCTCTGTCCAGAGTGGAGAATTTCCCAGGGCTAAGCTGTTGGGCCAGGACCTGTGCTGTTGATCTTATTTGCTTTAACCTGTGGACAGCTGGCTCCAAGGAGATACTCTAACCACAGCAGGACCCAACCAAGTCATCTTCAAAGCTGAAGGCACCTGGAAAAGCTACATTGGATTACTTGTGGATGGGTGGGATGGGGCCTTGGTGTATCAATTTAGAGCTCTCCCCTGGGACATGGCCACATCCTAGGAACCTCACACCAGTGGAGAAGTTTCCCTGAGGTTGAACCTCCTCCACCAAAGACCATGTATGGGAGAATCACAAGATGGGAGGTGCCAATGAATGACTGGGTGTTAAGCCCCCTTTGGTTTCCCTGCAACTACAGTACCCACGGTGTCTCTTGGGACCAGAGACCCTGTAAAAAGAGAGAACAAGATGAATTTCATGATTTGTTCTATGTGACCCCATTCTTGCTCCAGATGATCACTACTCTTTCCTGAGAAAAGAGAGGAGAGGAGAGAAACCAGGGGCAGCCTGACCCTAAATAGGTGAGCCCAGCATTGCTGGGATCTGGTTGGCTCAGAGTAGGTCCAGTGAGGATCCTCTCCCCCTGGAACCTGCCTGAATGTTCAAATGCTGGTCCTCCCTGCTTCCAAACTGTCATGGCCTTTACTACAGTGCCCTGACCCTCAGCCTGAAACCCCAGAGCAGGTTAGTTTGAGATGTGTGGGTCAGTCCTCTAGAATGTCTGGGCTGAAGAACCTTGGGCAGAAAGCAGCTCAGACTTCGAACATAAAGCCTCAGAGTGGAAGGGACTCTGTATCCAGTTCCTTTATTGTACGACTAGGGATACAGAGTCACAGGTAGGGTGAGGAACTTATCCAAGGTCACTCAACTAGCAGATGGCGGAGTCAGATCAAGAAGTAAGAAGACTCCTCGGCCGGCCCTCTCTGAGCTCCGTTCTAAGGGCTGGGGGCTTAGCCACAGGACAAGGCCACACGCCCTTTTCTGGCCGAGTGTGGCTGTTCAGGATGAATGTCACTGCTGCTACTGTAGCCACCACTGCCTGGGTGACCACCAGCTCATGCAGGACCCCCCAGAGGCCAGGGTGGACAAGGGAGTTCACAGGGCCCACTCTTGGCATGCCCAGATTTGTTTCCTGCCTGCTTTTAACTGCAGAGAAACAGAGAGCACCCCTGGCTCCCTCCTTCTGCCTCCCTCCCTCCTCCACACATGAGGAGAGGGGGCAGGTGTAGGCATCGACCTTCCCAGAAGTCAGCCTAATCCCTTTGCCTGTCTTGGGAAAGCTCTTAATGAGGAGTGCTCCAAAGAGTGGGGGCAGGGAGGGGCCTTGCTCCTCTGCCAGTGCGTGGAATTTCTGAAAAGCCCTTCTCTTAGGATGCCAAGCCCCAAGCCTATTTGCTAAGACTTGGACTCAAGGAAAGAGGAACCCAGGAACTAGGCATGGGACAAGGGAAACCCCTTCAGGCCAGGGTGAGATGTATCCCTCAAGCCCTTCCTCTTTGCCGTCTGGATTGGTTGCCTTCTCTCCAAAATCCCCACCTGTGCTCACGTTCTTCCTTCCCCTGGGAATTCATCTCCTCTGCTGTCTGCCTGCTCCACCCTGCTCATCCTGGAGGGCCAGCTTCTTCTACCTCCTCAGAAACTTTCTACTACCTCTCCAGCCCAGTGAGATTTTCCCTTTTGGGACCCTCCATTGCTTGGACATAGATGTGGCTCAGTAGACCCTCATTAACTAGAACTTATTAAGCACCTAATATATGTCAGTGTCTTGGGCTGTTCTCTGCCCTCTTCCTCCACCCCAGGGAAGGATTTGAGTGCTAGTAGCTGATATGGGAGGTGATCCCATGACAGTCAAGGGCTTCCCAGGTGGTGATATTGGTAGAGAACCTGCCTACCAAGGCAGGAAACCCTGGTTTGATCCCTGGGTCGGGGGGATCCCCTGGAGCAGGGCATGGCAACCCACTTCAGTATTCTTGCCTGGAGAATCCCACGGACAGAGGAGCCTGGTGGGCTATAGTCCATAGTGTCGCAAAGAGTCAGCCAGGACTCAAGCAACTTGAGCAACTCACACCCATGCCAGTCAAGGAGTGAATATGAATGGGAATGCCTGTGTCTGTGTATGCTGGTGGCCGGGGATACAAAAAAGAATATAGTACCCCCCCCCCCCCCCCCGTCCTATTGGAGTTCACAATCTATGGAGAGAGCAGAGGATTAAACACCTCATTCTAGTGCAACATCATGAATGCCAGAATGGAGGTATCCACAATGGGCTGTGGGGTCGTAGAGGTGGGACACTTGGCCAGTCTGAGATTCAGGGAAGACATCCTAGAAAAGAGCAGAGATTTAGAGTTTGGAAAGATGAGTGATTGCCAAGGTGGAAAGGGTGACAGGGCCTTCCACATAGAAGAAGTGGGCAAAATTTATGATTGGCGGGGGTGGGGGGCAAGATGTGGAGAAGGGGAGTCTCAGCTTGTCGTCAGATGACACCACCAGCTCTGCCACCACCCTGATAAGGGTCTGCTCAAGTTCAAACTCATGTCAAGATAGCAACTAAGCTTAACACTCCCTTGGGTGTACTGGCTGACGTCAAACTTGCAAACACAAGAAGATTTGCTCATTTAATGGGCTTAGCAATGTATCACCCACACTCTAAGTAAATCAGTGGTCTCCAAAAATTGGGTGTGACAAGACTGGTCCATCAATGTTTGGGAAAGATTTGGAACCTGACTTCTATTTATTTTTTCTTTCATCTTTTTAAAATGTCTATTTTTTTTTTTTTTGGTGTATTTTTCAATAATGTACATAACTTTGTATGAGAATCCATGTAAATTATAAAGAAACACACATTTGTTAGAGCACACATCACAAATTTTAGAAAACAATTCTGTTTGTTTTTGGCTGCGCTGGGTCTTCCTGGCTGGGAGGGCTTTTCTCTAGTTGTGGTGAGCGGGTTTCACATTGTGGTGGTTTCTTTTGAAGCAGGGCACAGGCTCTAGGGCACGTGGGCTTCAGGAGTTGCGGTTCCCCGGGCTTTAGAGCACAGGCTCAATAGTTGTGGCTCATAGGCTAAGCTGCTCCGTGGTATTGGGATCCTCTCGGGTCAGGGATTGAACCTGTGTCTGCTGCATCGGCAGGCAGATTCTCTGCCACTGAGCCACCAAGGGAGCCCCCACAGGTTTTTTTTTTATTAATAGAGGTAAATTATATAATCGAAAGGAACGGAACCCTACTGAAATGCATGATGGCTGGGGGCCTGCTTGGGATACGCCACGGGAAAAATTTTCTTACTCCTCATGCCGCCCTTTCCACCTACCGGCGAAAGGTCCAGGTGGGGCTTTGTGGTGGCACCCCCAGGCCCCTGTCAATATCTGTGAACAGGGGTCCTTTGAGGGCCGGGCTTGGGCTGGGTGGCCATCTGTGGCTGGTGTTTCCATGGTAACGAGGCTGAAGACATCCCTTGCTTTCCTCTGTTCCCAGGCATCCTCCTCTTGGGCCTGAGGTTCCCAGACTGGCTCAGGCCCCGGGTGCTCACCCTTTCTGGCTGACTCACAGCCTCTCCAGCCACACTCCAGCCCCTGCCGCCCCATCCTGGCCTGGCCCTTCTGTTCCGGCTATAGTCAGTCGCTAATTGCCTTAGTCATCTTTCCATCCATGCTTGTCAGGCTAATGGGGAAGGCAAACAGAAATCTCAGCAAATGTGGAAAATTCCTGCTGACGAGGCTGGAGGCTGGGCCTAGGTTTGGGGGGGATTGGCCTTCCCACGTGAGGCTGAGGGATGGACCCCCCGGTGTGGAACAGTTTCTTTTGTTTAATCAGGAGGTGGTCGGCAGCTTTCCTGGTCAGTGCCCTGTCCCTGGATGGAGGTTCATCTTGTCAAATGTGAAGCAAGGCTTGGCTCAGAGTAGGGGCTGGGGATTTACTCAGCCTGAGTCTGTCTCCAGGTGGGATTCTCAACTCTGGGCCCCCCAGGATGCGCAGCTGGCCTGGTTGGCTGGAGGGGAGGGGAGGGGCCCAGGCTGCAGGCTCTCTCACACCTGAGGCCTGTTAATAATTACCCTGGGGGAGGGCAAGGCCCCAGAAGACATCACTAATGAGCCTGCTAAATGACAGCTGGGTCCTTTCCTCCTCACCTGCTCGGGGAAAACAAGATCTGGCCAAGGAATTATTTAACCCTCTTTGGGCTGGGAGCTCCCTGAGGACAGGGGCTGTCTCTCCCCCTCAGATGGGGCTCCCTGAGCCCTTGAAGCCTTCTCCATTATCAGTACCAGATTTCTGTTCCTGGTGGTTGATGTTGGAGTTTCTGCCCTGAACGGCTCCATCATCACCTCTGGAAGGCCACTCTGCCTAGTACCAGTTATTGGCAGAGCTGTCCAATAAAATAGATGGCAAGATGGCAAGAAAGTTCTAGATGGTTACATATGGCTTCTGAGCACTTATTTTGTGCACTTAAACTAAATTTTGAGTTACTGAATTTGTAAAATCGAATGTTCATTAATTTAGAATTAAATATCCATGGGGCTTCCCGGATGGTCCAGTGGTTAAGAATTGCAATACATTGCAATACAAGGGACAGGTTTGATTCCTGGTCCAGGAACTAAGATCCCCCATGCCACAGAACAACTAAGCCCATGCACCACAACTACTGAGTCAGCACTCTAGAGCCCTCCAGCTGCAACTGCTGAGCCCACGTGCCACAGTTACTGAAGCCCATGTGCCTAGAATCTGTGCTCCACAGCAAGAGAAGCCACTGCAATGAGAAGCCTGCACACCACAATGAAGAGTAGCCACAACTTGCCACAGCCAGAGAAAGCCCACATGCAGCAACGAAGACCCAGCGCAATCAAAAAATATAAATAAATAATAAAATAAATCTCAAAAGAAAATTAAATAGCCGCAAGTGATCACCATACTCCATAAGGCAGGCCTACAAAGTTTCACGAGGGGGGACCTGAATGTGCTGGGTGTGCTTAGTCGCTTCAGTCGTGTCCGACTCTTTGCGACCCTATAGAATGTAGCCCGCCAGGCTCCTCTGCCCATGGGACTCACCAGGCAGGAATACCAGAGTGGGTTGCCATGCCCTCCTCTAGAGGATCTTCCTGACCCAGGGATTGAACCCACATCTCTTACGTCTTGCACTGGCAGGCGGATTCTTTACCACTAGCACCACCTGGGAAGCCCTCGGGACCTGAATGGGTGGCTAGCAAATATATGTCAAATGACCCTCCAAACGGCCATGCCATTGGTGCATTGGAGACTGTGTCCTCGCTCCCGCAGGCCCCAAGGGGCCCAAAGTAGTTTTTCTTGGAGATGGCTCTGGGGAGGCTGGGTGGCTTTCCTCCCCAACCCCTACACAGCCAAGGGGCCCAGAGGTGCAAGGAGCTGGCCAGAAAGCACCTGTTCTTAACGAAGATCCCCAGGAACCAGGCAGGGCACAGGGCTGTCACCACCTGAATGAGCGAGATTTATGGAAATCCTCTCACACAACAGGCGGATTTTCCAAGCCTCGTTGGCTGTTCTGGGTTGAGCCTTCATTAAGTGGAATGGGGGACAATGGAGGAGGTGGGGGTGAGGCCCTGGGCCATTCAGCTCTCTATCATTTGGCACTGGGAACTCTATCAAGGCCTCCCCCAACCCCCTGGCTCAAGGAGAGATCACGCTCTCCTTTTAATAATAATATAATAATAAATGGCCTAGTAAATTCAGACTCAAATTTTGAAGGCGCCTTTCTTGCATTTTAAAATTTCCAGAAGAAACGTTGTGTGGTTTTTCTTTACCATTCCCTAAGCCTTGTGATGCATGGCCTCCCTTATAGCTGACACTTTTGTCCTGCCTCAGGCCTGACTCAGTAGGATTTCTCTTCCCCTTTAAAGTTATGGCGACATTTCAAAGTGGGAAGGTCAAGTACGTGATTTCCCAATAAAAAGCCTTGATTGGAAAGAGAAACCACTGTCTACTGGAGCTGAGGGATCTGAGAGATTTTCAGGCCCATCCCCCTCACTGTGCATTCACAAGGCCATGATGCCCTCAAGCAGGTAGTGATAGAGTTAGAGCCAGAACACATGTTCTAGTGTAGTGTCCCCTGGGTAATGATGACCTCTATAGGGCACATCCGCATAAATACCCAAGGACTCTTCCTGAGGGGAGAGTGATGTTCAAGCCAAAAGAATGAATTTCTAATAGTGAAACAGTAGGTCTTAGTGCACAGACTTTTTTTCTTTTTTGGTCCTAAAGGCTCTTCTAGAATGAACTCCCTGTATGTGGTGAGATCAGTGGAAGCGTCTTAGAGGAAGTGAGACTTGACATGGGCCTTCCAGGGTGGTGAGTTTGGAAGGAATAAGAGTGGAGTGAGGAATTCCCGGGGGCAGGCACAGCTGGGGCAAGGCTCGGGAGAAGCATGAGCAGGATCCTGGGAGCAAACCCTCCAGCTGTGCTGGGGACAGGAGGTTAGGTGTTGTTCACACAGGAGAAAGTAGATGATACAGCCAGTGCCTGCGATGATGAGGTGTCCGGGTCCCTGGGGACCCTGCCTTGTTGGGGGGAGCTGGCTGGAGCAGGAGGTGTTTATGGTTTCCCCTCTCCTGGGGGGCAGCCAGAGCGAGCCAAGTTTACAGTTGCTCAGAACTCTATAAACACACTTGGTGAACGTGTGCGTGTGTGAGTGCCTGTGTAAAGACAAGTAACCTTCTTCGCTCCCAAGGATGTGCTGGCCTTGACCTCCCTCACCTGGTGAAGATGGCACCAGGGGGTTGTTCTCTCTCTCGGGCCTGATGACGCCTTCTGGAGGGGATCAGTAGCAGGACCAACATGGGACCCTATGGACCCCATAGACTTCCTGAGGAGGCAAGGTCTTGGGGGGGACGTGGGTCGAGTCTTGCTGTGGAAGTGAGGGGATTCCAGCCCAAGAGGCGTGTAAGTGTAACGGTGCGTGTGTGTTTGATCATACAGTGGGGAAGGGCAAGCCTTGGGTACATGGAGGAAAGAAGGTGGGAAGTGACAGGACTGATTGGAGGTTTTCTTTTTTTAAAAAAAAAAGCTTAAAAATAATTTTTGGTCTTCACTGCTACTCCGGCTATGTTTTTCTAGCTGCAGTGAGCAGGGGCTACTCTTTAGGAGCTGTGCATGGGCTTCTCATTGCGGCGGCTTCTCTTGCTATGGAGCACAGGCTCTAGGAAGTGCAGGCTTCATAGGGTGCAGCTCGCAGCCTCTAGAGCACAGGCTCAGTGGTTATTGCTCATGGGCTTTGTCATTCCCCGGCACTCGGGATCTTCCTGGATCAGGGATCCTGTGTCTCCTGCTGATAGTTAACAGAGCATGGGAGAGCCTTTGAAGAAATCAAGGACATGAAAATACTAACCTCCTGGCTGGCACACGGCCCCACGTGTTTATTTTATTATTGTTAGTACATGTGATATGACACAGAGTTATTTACCAGTGTTGAGACCAGGCTGCCCGAAACCCTCCACACTCTTACCAGCGCTGAATGTGTGTGAGACAGTGACCAGTGTTAGGGACAGCCTGGCCCTCAGGAAGGACTCAGGAAAGAACTTAGACTTCCCCAAGCTCTTTTTCTTCATCTGTAAAATGGGGATCTCAGTTAGGGGTCAGTCATGGTCAGGGTTAGGGGTCAAGCTGTGGTCAGGGTGGAGTGATCTGGTGGTGGAGATAAAGGGTCAGTCATGGTTATGACAATGGGCGTCAGTCATGGACCAGGGTGAGGGGTCAGATACTGACTGGGTTCTGTTTTCTTTGTGTTAAGCTAACAGCTCTGAAGAAGCTGACCTTGTCTCAGAGGCCAGAACATTTATTTGAGAACTTCAAAGACAGGGGTTTTAGTCCTGATTTTGCTAATTTAGGAGCTGGGTGTCTGGGCGAGTTGCCTCACTTCTCTGTAGAAAAGTTAAGGATACACATGTGCCTAGGCGTGAAGCCTTCGTTTCTAGGTATCCTATCATGAAATATGAGCTACAGAATCAACAGCATGCAGCCTTTAGACCTGTAGGTAAACCCTCAGTGGTTGGTTGGTGGGCCGAGGTGGTGAGAGCGGCGGTCCTCAAACTTGACTGCTTATTGGAACCACCTGGACATCCTGAAAAGCACAGACACCCAGCTCTCACTCCAGCCCTCCCACATTTTGATTTAATTGGTGGGTGGGGAGGGGGCGGTGACCTAGGCAGCAGGAGTTTTAAAAGCTCCCCAGGTGATTCTAATGTGCAACCAAGTTTGGAAACCACTGTACTAATTAATGAGCTCAAAAGAATGAGTCTTTAAGTGGCCACCTGAGCTGCAGATAAAACCAAGCAGCTGGCTCCAGGCTCCCGCTCTGTGGGGACCTGGCTAAGGGAGATGAAGTGAGAGCAGTGAGATACTCAAGGAAATTTCTCATCTGACCCTCTCCACACCTCTGTTTCTTCATCTGTAAAATGGGGTTAAGTTCTACTTACTTCATGGAGGTTGTGGGAGGGCTCAGGTGGAATAAATCTCATTGTAAGCGGTGATCATTGGCACCAGTCAACCAAGAGATGCTGGGTGAACACTGGGATGTAGGGCAAAGAGTAGAGCCCTGGAAACTCCTTTCACGTCTTCCCTTGCTTGAAGTTCCTGACGATGGTCTGAAGCCGGGGCATGGACTGCGTGGGCTCTGTTGAATCCAGAAGCTCTCGGCCCTGTGTAGGGTCTCTGGGGGTATGTGTTCCCTGTTCCAAGTATTGTCCCCCTAAATACAATCACATTAATTTGACCACATGTTTCATTTTTGGCTTTAGAAAATACCATCCCCATAAGAACCTGGAGGGTGGTGGGGGATGGCAAAATGGGAGTTCTGCCCCTTCTGGCTCTTTGCAGGGGTGGAGTGGGCTGTGATGGAGGTCCCGGAAGCTTCAACTCAGGCTTGGAGGCAGCTCTTGGTCAGCTTTCCAATATCTTGGTCCTCAGGGGAAAGTGGAGTCTTCCTCTGTGGCCTGTGTCTTTAAGACTTGGAGAAGGACGGGGTTGGTTGGGGTGAGGGGGGGGGACCTGACTGGGGAAAATTCCAACCAGTGGGTTCCTTTGAAATGGAAGTGACATCTAGTGGTTTGAAAAAGAACTGCCAAGCCAGCCCCCCAGCTGGGCTGGCCCTTGGGGTCCCTTCACGCCACCAGGCCCCTCTCCCTGCCATCCCCCTGGGTCCACAACCCTGCTTCAGGGGTCTACAGCCCCAACAGCAGGCTGTGCATGGCAAGGGGGCTTTCCTGGCCCAACACCTGGCTGGAACCTCTATCCAGGCCCAGGCATGGATACCCAGGCCCAGGGAGGCCAGGCCTGGGGCTACCAGGAGAGGCCCAGAAAGTGTGTCTCCTTCCCAGTGTGTCTGGGTGACAGTGTAGGGTCCCCAGGTGAGCTGGGCTCTTTGGGCCTCCTGTCTCTTGATTCTGAGGAGCCTTGTCCTCGGTCCAGCCCCACAGAAGTCCTGTTCAGGCCACAGTGCTGAATCATCGGAAACCTGCGGCCAGCCGCTGTTATGCAATGACCCCCATCGCTGGTCACTGGTATCAGCTACAGGCCTTCAGCCTCCCTTCCAGGCAGGACCTCAAGGGGTGCATGCACCCAGCCTTGGGGTATGTGAAACGTGTGACCGCACAGAGCCTTGGCCTTGGAGCCAAAAGAGGCCATGGGAGGAGGGGCACAGAGCCCAGCTGGTTGTGCTGCCAGGTCCCTGACTTGGGGTGCCCCAGTCTGAGTGGGGAGAGCAGAACTGCCCTCGGGGAGCCCCAGTCTGAGGAGGCACAGCCTTGTTATCACAAAAATCCCAGGTGAAGATACGAGTAGGAAAGAATGACGCACACATGAAACACTGATGACCATTGTAAAGCTCTAGAAAAATTAGGGCAGGTGGTTATAGGACCGCAGAGCCGCAGGGCTGGGCTCCCAGGGAGCAAGTGACAGACTCTGGGATTCAGTAGCAAGTGCTCAGGGGAGGCAATGCTTTTAAAAGTGGCAGGGAGTCAGCCCTCTGCCTTCTGTCTAGTATTTATCTTGATTTACTTACTGGGCTGCACCAAGTCTTAGTTTTGGAATGCAGAATCTTTACTCGTGGCATGTAGGCTCTAGTACCCGACCAGGGATTGAACCTGGGCCTCCCTGCATTGGGGGCATGGAGTCTTCACTGCTGGACCACCAGGGAAGTCCCCCTCAGTCTGTTTAGACCATGTGTTTGGACATGAGTTCTTCCCCCAGGTGTCTGGCTCACAGGGTAGGAGACCCTCAGCCTGTCTCAGGCACTGAGTCTACTGGCACCAGGGCCTGGGCAAGTAATGAAAGGGACTGGGCAGGACTGGGAGGGTGACTGGCATTGCGTGGACACCTGGAACCCCTCTGCTTTGTCCCTGCCTGCTGCAACCCTGTGCAGAGAACCATCCCTGAGGGCAGCAGCTCTGTGGCCCGAGTCAGCCCTGCCCCATCCCTGAGTGAGCTCAACTGCTTCTGACCTCAGCCTGATGGTTCTGGAAGCTTCCTTAGCCCCCTTCTCTAATACTCTAGGCTCATTCACATCCTTCTGGGTGAGGAAGCATCTGTTCCAGAGGATAGAGTGGTTCAGGATCAACTTCCTAAAAACGCGTATGCAGTCGACTCTCTGCTGAGAGATTTGAATACCCAGAGTTTTAGAGTCTCCAGAATTTCTGCAGGAGAAAATGCTTGTTTAAATTTATCTTGTTAATTTTATTTCAAAGAGGTACTGAAGGGACGTGGTAAAAAAAAATCAAGCACAGTAACAGTGAGTGAATCTAGGATATTGGGAATTCTTCTTGCAACTTTTCCGTAAGTTTGTTGTTCAGTCGATAAGTCATGTCCAACTCTTTGCAACCCCATGGACTGCAGCATGCCAGGCTTCCCTGTCCTTCACTATCTCCCAGAGTTTGCTCAAACTCACATCCATTGAGTTGGTGATATCATCCAACCATCTCATCCTCTGTCACCCCCTTTTCCTCCTGCCTCAGTCTTTCCCAGTGTCAGGGTCTTTCCCAATGAGTCGACTCTTTGCTTAAGATCGAAATCCCTTCAAAATAAAATGAAAAGCTGAAAACAAATTCAAACAAATATCTGCCTTCCATCTTTTCCTCCAACCACTTCTTAGCTCCCTTTCTTGGAGGCCCCTGAGTTACTGGTTTCCTATGCATCCTTCTAAAGATAGTCTGAAATATATATACTTATAAACTTTTTTCTCCCATTGCCCCACACTGCTCAGCATTTTGCCTTTTTCACTTAACAATATTTCTGGAAACCATTTGGTATGAGCACACAGAGAGCTGTCTTGGCCTTTTTTTATTGTTCCTGTGCATTCCATCGAACAGGTGATTCAAATTTTCATTTGGAAGGTGTGATGGAGTGGTGAAGACCATTGACTTTGGAAGCAGAATGTTAGAGTATAGATCACTGTGGCTGCTGCTGCTGCTGCTGCTGCTAAGTCGCTTCAGTCACGTCTGACTCTGTGCGACCCCATAGATGGCAGCCCACCAGGCTCCCCCGTCCCAGGGATTCTCCAGGCAAGAACACTGGAGTGGGTTGCCATTTCCTTCTCCAATGCATGAAAGTGAAAAGTGAAAGTGAAAGTGAAGTCGTGTCCGACTCCTAGTGACCCCATGGACTGCAGCCCACAAGGCTCCTCCATCCATGGGATTTTCCAGGCAAAAGTACTGGAGCTACTCAACTACAAAGAGTTGTTTCATGTCAAGTCAGTTACTTAATATCTTAGTTCCTCAGTTTCCTCATTGTGGACCAGGATGAAGAGTGAAGTCTACCCCCGAGTGTTTTGTGCGGATTAAATGAGGCAATACTTGTAAAGGGCCTAGGATCCCTTTTGATGTGCAGCACGTACTCCATAACCATGAACCATCACTCCCAAGATGATTGTGCCAGACCCCCTTTGAGAGAATGAGGCTGTTTCCAGGCTTTTATTATTATAAACAATGCTGCAAAACAAATATCCTTGGCCACACGTCACTTGGTATTTGTGGGAGTGTATCTGTAAGAAAAATGCCAGGGGAGTAGAATTGTTGGGTCAAAGGCCACGTGCAATTTTAATTTCAAAAGATACTGCCAGGTTGCCCTCCATAAGAGTGGTCCTAGTTGCATCGCCACCAGCTGTATTTGAGCCTGTTACCCTACCACATAGCCTTGCCAACACAGTCGTGTTTTCGCCTGAACACAGCATTTCTCAACTTGTTTGAACGCAGAAGCCTGTTATAGGGCTTCTTGGGGATCACCTGGCCTTAGAGCCCCTCCCCCAATACCCAGCAATACTGTCAGGGTATTTTCTGGGAAAAATCAGCCCATGATGAGGGCTATGGTCCTGAGCCAGCAGAGTCTCCAAAAGTTGTCTCTGCCCAGGTTTCTGCACGTTCATTCATTCTCCACATTTTTCTTAAACATTATGGTGCTCATGACGAGTTTTTACATTGTTGATGGTTGTTTTTTTTCTGGGCCTGTTAACACATCAAAACGGTTGGTGAAATCGGATAATACTGTGGATAGTGCATGCTGTCACTGTTTCATTCCTGTGCCAGGGACTTGGGATTTCCAGTTGCATTTTTAGAATTTTATCTCACATCTGGTGGCACACGGACAATGCCTGTTCACAATGAGCTGTGATAATGGGGAAGCCTGACTGTTCTCCCTGGAATTAGGCTTCCTGTTATGGATAACCTATAAACCAACCTCACACCCTTCCCTTCATGGAAAATTGGAGTTGGTTATATAGAAAAAGAAAGTCAGGTCTTGCACTGAGAGACCTGTCACCTGAATATGGAAATCTCACAAATAGAAAATATATCTAAAGGGTGAGTATTCCTTCACAAAAGGAGTTCTGACTGAGAACATTTTGTAGGCATACTCAGTAACCAAGTCATGTCCGACCCTGCAACCTCATGGACTATAGCCTGCCAGGTTCCTCTGTCCATGGGATTATCCAGGCAAGAGTACTGGAGTTGGTTGCCATTTCCTCCTCCAGGGGATGTGAGTACCTTTTAGTACTTTTATTAAAGCCCTTTGAGATCATCATGGCAAGACAGAGGATTGTCTGAGATGACGACTTTGGGATGGAAAGAGCAGGCCTACTGTGTCTCTCCCCAGTTCTTCACTTTCTTCTTACCCACAGCTTACATGTTCCCTGATCTCACACAGGCCTGGACTGGAATGCTCCTTTATGATTCACTCTGACTTAGAGTGGCGTGCCAAACTTTCTAGGACTTTTGCGGGCTCCCTGGGCTAGCCTGGCATAAAAACCTCTGACGCCTCTTTCCCCTCCAGTGACCTTGCAGATCTAACAAATGCCAAGGACTGGGCCTCTGTGATCTGGTGTGGGGACTGTCCCAGGCTACTCAAAGAGGCCGGAAGCAAACTGGCTGCATCTTCAGGAGACCCTCAGGGGTCGTTCAAGGTGAAACTGTCCTTGAGTGAAGTCAAATTGGTTCTTTCTTCCCCCCATTTAATAAACTTGATTTTAATCTAATTAAAACACGGATGCAGAAAAGTGCACAAATCCCATTCCTAGCTTGATCATTTTTTTTTCACATGCAGCTTGAGTTTTACATGCAACTAATAATCCAGCTCAAGAAACAGAGCGCTGCCAGCTTCCCACAGCCCCTGCCCACAGCCCCTCCAGCTGCTGCCCCACTGAAGGCAGGCAATCTTTCGTCTTCTATTCCTGACAGTGTTACCTGACTTTGGGATTTATATAAATGGAATCACTTCACATGTAGTTGGTTGTGTGTGATCTTGTTTGCTCAACACTGTGAAATTCACAGGCTGTGAATTCATCATGTTGCGAGTTTGTGGTTCATTCATTCCTGTTATTGCATGGTGTCCCATGGTATGAATACACAACTTCTCAGCCACTCCACTGATAATGATTGTGTCGTTTCCAGTTTAGCCCCTACGTGCTCTTATCTGTGGCCTGTGGTGTACAAGTGTACACGTTTCTGTCATGTGCTTAGGAGAAGAATTACTGTGTCATAGGGTAGACACTGCCCATTGCCCAGAGTGACTATTCATTTCTGCTCTCAGCATCAGTGAGTGAGAATTTCAGTTTCTCTGCATGCATTGTCACCACCACCACTATCAGAGCTGTTCACGTCGCTGTTCTGGAAGTCGGAAGGACCCTTCTAAACCATAGATCCTTTGATCACCTTCCTGTTTCTAGCTTTTAGAGATGTCCCCAACATTTTATAGTGAAAACTTTCAAACATAGACAGAAAAGCTGAAGAAATTATACAGGGAGCACCCATGTGACACGATCAACGTTTTATAACGATTGTTTTTTCCACGTGTCTAACCGTTCATCAACTACCTTCTTTTTCACTTGTCCTGTTCCTTTAAGAAGGTAAAACTTATCATCACACTGACCCATTTTAAGCATACATTCCATGATTTAAGTAAATTTACATAGTTGTACAATCATCAGCACAGTCCAGTTTTAGAACGTTTCTGACACCCGTCAAAGTCCCCTGTGCTGTTTGCTTCAACCCCCACTGAAAGCAACTCCCTACGCCTCCTCCCGACCTCAGGCCACTGCTGACCCATCTGTTTTCTCTCTATGTAGTTTTGCCCTTCCTGGAAGTTTCGTATAAAGGGAATTGTCTCGTGAGCATGCAGCCTTTTCTGTCCAGCTTCTCTCATGCGGCATTACGCCTCTGAGATTCACCCAAGTTGTAGCGTGGACGATACTAGCTCCTTTTCCTGGCTGAGTAGTATTCCAGCATGTGGCTCTACCACAGGTGCTTTACCCAGGCTCCAGTTGGTTGTCCCAATAGAGTTTTGATGACAGGACCACAGCCTGTCATAAAAAGAGCTTGCTCATTTAATGAGGGGTCTGTGCCTGGGGAAAAGAAAAGGGAGAGAGAGGTAGAGAGACAAAAGGAGTTAGAGACCGAGGGACAGGATTTTGTTGCCTCTGCATCCCCTTTCTCCAGATAAGCGCGGGGCCTCCTCCCTTTGGGGAGCTCCCTCGCTGCCCTGTTGGCTAGTCTGCCTTCTGGATCGCTGCACACCTGGCCAACCGCACTTTTCTGGCACTTACAGCTGTCTGTCCTGGGTTCCACAAAGAACTCAGCACAATCTGCCACATGGTTTACAACACAGGGGCTCACCTGATGGGCTCTCTGAGGGCGGAAGTCATGGCTTTTGTGTCCCTTCATCGTAGCTCCAAGGATGGGTACAGTGCTAGGCACACAGGGAGGGAGAAGGGACAGTGACAGTGCAGTGGGCTGGGGGGCCCCGAGCACCGCGAACTCAGGTCCTCTGGTTGAGGTCCCTACTAGGCAAATGGCCCTGGGCTGGGTCCGGGGAATTGCCAGACCTTGGTGCCAAACCACAGCTGGGAATGCCAGCAGAGCTAATGACTTCAGGATAAGCCTGGAGAAGGAGGAAGGCTCCTGCCAATGGAGGCAACTGCCAGAAGCTGCTGGGACCCCCAGTCGGAAAGGGGCCGGAGGAGCAGCTGCCAGGCAGGCTACCCCTTTACCACTTCCCTTTTGGCCCCTTAATTCCCAAGATCTCCGGTGTCTCTCCAGACCAAGGCTGCCCTCCCTGCATGCTCCCAGGCCTGTGCAATCCATGATGCCCTCCTGTCTTTTCCTCGTTAAGATGACTTCCTCAGACCTGGGTGCTTTAATGGCTCCTATCGTCCATGTATGTTGTGCTCAAGGGTCTCTGTTCTCAAATGTGATGGTTTGAAAACCTGGGTGGTGCACACTGAAGTGTAGAAATCAGAGTCTTTGATTCAGCACATGTGAGGTAGAGCCTGAGAATTTGGCACATCCACCGACTTCCTCAGTGAGGCTCGTGCTGCTGGCCAGGACTGGGTACCACTGTCTGAGAACCTCCGCAGTCTCAGTCTCAGCATGAACCCTCCTCCCGCCGGGTAGGAGGTGGGGGAGGGCAGGGGGAGAGGTGTCTGCTGCCTTCTCTGCACAAGTCCCAAGAAACATTCAGATCCTAGTGACGGACAGTGGCAGTTGGAAGTTCACACTCCAACTGCCTTTGGCCAAAGGGCATGGCAAGACTTACACGGGGAAGAGGAGATACAGTATCTTGCCTCCAATGTATCATAAAGGGAGGATAAAAAGAGATCAAAGCTGCAGAGAGTGTCTGCGTATAAAAATAAGTAAGTGGTTTCATGAAAGAAATGATCAGAATTCGCTCTCCTGTTTTAACTGCACTTAATTTTGATTTTGGAAGTGACCCATGTAAAAAAGACTCTTAAAATTATATGGGTCAGACAAGATAGTGAGTGCAGTTTTTCTACCAGTGTTCTAGAATGACTCTTCAGATTCAGCTCTTGCTTAATCCTGCAGTGCAGCTAGCCTTGGAAAAAGGTCCTTGAGGGTTCTTCAGTACACTTAACCCTCAAACCAATCTTATGAGGCCGACAGGAAGATGTTCTCATTCCCATTTTACAGATGAGGAAACTGAGGCAAAGTAGTTAAATGGTAGATTCCGGATTCCAACACAAATTTTTTTTTTTTTAACTCCAATTTAGACTTTGCATTCCAAAGTGAGCTTTTTTTCTTTTCTTACACTGCAGCTGAATATTAAGATTCTCCAAAATAGGGACTTTCCTGGTGGTCCAGTGGTTAAGAATCCACTGCCTGCCAATGCAGGGGACGTGGATTCGATCCTTAGTCCAGGAAGATTCCACATGCCTTGTGGCAACTAAGCCCATGAGCCACAACTACTGAGCCCACCTGCCTAGAGCCTGGGTTCCACAACAAGAGAAACTACCTCAACGAGAAGCTCTTGAACCGCAACTAGAGAGTAGCTTCCACTTTCTGCAACTAGATAAAGCCCATTTGCCACAACGAAGACCCAGCACAGTCAAAAATAAAATTAATTAATTAAAAAAAATTTCTTGTTGCAGACCCATCAGACTGGATGAAGGCTCAGACAAGCTCTTCTGCTATTACTAGTAGGTATGAACTCCCTCAACCCCTGCTGGCTCTGCAAAGGGCAATCCAGCATATCTGCTGTCAGAAATGACACATTTGGAACCAGATTCCTCTGTAGGTTTATCTGAGCTTAAGACAGGGAAGATTGATCAGGGAGGCTGATCCACTACCATCACTTTTCATTGTTCTTCAGCACCTGGACTTTGTGTGTTTAAACAAGCCAGGTAGATGGCTTCATGCTGGCTCCCAGCGATTAGAGACGCTCCTGCATCCTGCTGCCCCCCACCCCGTCCACTCCACCTCAGCCCACTGTAGGACAGTCGGTTATTAAGAAAGGAAGTATCCACATCTCCTGAGAATCTGTGGACAGCCATTTGAACTATGGTGTTAGAGAAGACTCTTTAGAGTCCCTTGGATTGCAAGGAGATCCAACCAGTCAAGCCTAAAGGAAATCAGTCCTAAATATTCATTGGAAGGACTGATGGTGAAGCTGAAACTCCAATACTTTGGCCAACTGATGCAAAGAACTGATTCATTTAAAAAGACCCCAATGCTGGGAAAGATTGAAGGCGGGAGGAGAAGGGGATGACAGAGGATGAGATGATTGGATGGCATCACCGACTCGATGGACATGAGTTTGAGCAAGCTCTGGGAGTTGGGATGGACAGGGAAGCCTGGTTTGCTGCAGTCCATGGGGTCACAAAGAGTCGGACATGACTGAGCAACTGAACTGAACTGAATATAAAGAGATCCTGCTGGAAGGGACAGCAATAGTAGCAGACAGAATGCTGTTGTCTCCTGGAACAGTTGCTGGTCTGGATATCATTCCGGGCATAGTTTATCACTCAGTAAAGAATGTAGACAAGGGGTAAGATTGATTATGGATTAGATAGTGACCTTTGGGTTGAGGTAAGGGAGCTCTGCTGGAGGTAGGCATGAGGATGAAGATGGAAGAGGGACATGGAGGGTGATGGGGTTTTGATGGTTGGAGATGACAGAGGGTGGAAACAGCCCAGGTAGGGGACGATGGCGCAGGAGATGGGATGTCAGAGGAAGAATGGTTGTTGCAATGATGGGCTGAATAGCTCAGGAAACTAGCTGAAAGGTCCAAAGCCAGGGGTGAAAATCTGATCGTGGCTTGGGGTGGCTGGGGAGGGGACAGGTTGCCTAGGGGAGGCACTGCTTTGTGGTCACCCACGCCTGATCCCAGAGGCACCAGCTGGAATGATACCCAGACCAACCGTGTTCCAGGAGACAACAGCGTTCTGTCCGCTTCTTGACACGGTGTCCCTTCCAGCAGGGTGTGTTCACAGGGCCATCTACAAAACCCTCAGGGTATTTACTAAACTTGCTTCAACAGCCCAGCCGGGAGGTCCTTCCTGGCTGAGATTTAGTCAACCTGTTTCCCTAGGAAGCCTCTTTTCCCACCACAAACAGATGGGTGCTGATGTCAGCAGTGGGCAAAGCCGTTAGTCAGCACCAGAGGGGCTCGTGCTGAGGGGCCAACGGAAGGAAAGGCGCCGCTGGACATGGCCTCCTCTAACCCCGACCCCAGTGAGGGAGGCAACGCAAGAGGCCACCCGGGAGGCCCTGCCAGGTTAGTGTACAACCTTGGGTGGCCTGAGGCACAAGCTTAGCCTCGGAGAAGCCTGGATGTGGGAAGTGGCTGCTGCTGCTGCTGCTGCTAAGTAGCTTCAGTTGTGTCTGACTCTGTGCAACCCCATAGACGGCAGCCCACTAGGCTCCCCCATCCCTAGGATTCTCCAGGCAAGAACACTGGAGTGGGTTGCCATTTCCTTCTCCAATGCATGAAAGTGAAAAGTGAAAGTGAAGTCAAGTCGCTCAGTCGTGTCCGACTCTTAGCGACCCCATGGACTGCAGCCTACCAAGCTCCTCCGTTCATGGGGTTTTCCAGGCAAGAGTACTGGAGTGGGGTGCCATTACCTTCTCCATGTGGGAAGTGGAAGTGTCCTTTAAGGCCCATCTGGTTTAAGGCCATGCAGAGAAGAGAGAGGTGTTCTGATTCCCATTTCCCAGATGAGGACACGGAAGCCTTGGGAGGGAGAGAGCTGCACCCAGGGCCCCGTGGAGGGGCAGCAGTAGAACCCAGCTCAGCACCTCCAGCTCTGGACAGCTGCAACAGCATCTGCATCTGTGCATGTGTGGGATCCTGTTTGGGGAAGTGGTCTCAGAGGGGCTGGTATCAGACTGAGCCGGGCTCCCCGCTGGGTCTGCCATTCCCTTGGGGGAGGGTGTGACTTGGAGCTTCTGTCTCTTCTTTGGTGACATTGGCAGGCGGGTTCTCCACCACTGAGCCACTGGGGAAGGCCCTCTTCTGTGACATTTGTTGTGTGCTTAGTCCCTCAGACGTGTCTGAATCTTTGTGACCCCATGGACTGTAGCCCACCAGGCTCCTCTGTCCATGGCATTTCCCAGGCAAGAATACTGGAGTGGGTTTCCATTTCCTTCTCCAGGAGATCTTCCCCACCCAGGGACTGAACCCACGGCTTCTGTGTCTCCAGCATTGGTAGGTGAATTCTTTACCACTGAGCCACCTGGGAAGCCCACAGGAGTGTTCAAAAATTCCTCCTCCGATGGGAGGAGAGTTAACTGGGATGGGCAAAAGTAAAGCTCCCCATGAATGTTAGCCTTCTTCCCCCTACAAATCATTAGTTCTAGTGGGGGTTCTCTGTGTACTTCAGTGTGGGCTGGTGTGTGAGAGCACGTGTGTGTGTGTGTGTGTGTGCGTGTGATATCTGCAGATCTTGGCCAGGCAGCCACAGCGAAGGGAAGTCACAGTGTTCCGGGGTCTGGAAGTCTTTAGGGGCTGAAGCTTCTGGGACTGGTATGAGGGGTGCTGCTGACAGGAGGAGGCACGCCAGGACACCCACTCTCCGAGCTGCTGCCAACCCTGAAGGCTCAGGGGACAGGGCAGGCGGTCTCAGGTGGGGGGCAGCCCCTCTTAGCGAGCAGCTCCACTGTCAGGCGTCAGTCATGAGGAGGTCCCTGTGGGCGTTCGTAGCGCAGCCCAGCCCAGAGTGTCTGATGAGGGGTTAGAGAATGGGCTTGAGGGCACCAGAAGGGGAGAGAAGAAGCACGGCTGGCCCTCAGGCCTCCAGCAAATTCCACCTTCCTTGCAGCCCAGGCGATCTTGCCTCCCAGCCTGAATCATCCTCACTCTAGTCTGAATGAGAGTCCTGTTATTTGTGCTAATTGTTGACATTTGCACAGCACGCAGTCCCAGGAGCTTGGGGACCCAGAATGCACAGCTACTCTTCCACATGCTGATTTTATGACATCAGCAGAACTGGAGCCTGGGGAGTGGCTGGGGGCAGAGGACAGTGGCCTTCAGCACTGATTCTAAGCTGCCTGTAATGTTCCCATTGCATTCACAGAGGCATGATGTGTTGGAGTCCTGGAAGATCAAAACTGAGGGTCAGACCTCGATGGCCTTCCAGTCCAACTGCCTCGCTTTATACAGAAGGAGACTGAGGCTCTGGTTAGCGGCAGAGCAGGCTCACAACCTCACCCTGCCTCTTCCATATTCATCCTTTGACTTCATATGCATGAAGCACCCTTTTGGTGACCATCCTTCATACACACGCAGCCTCCCTCTCCTGCAGTACCTCCAGCTTTATTTTGCTTTCTGGCGCTACCTGACATTATATATGGATGCTCTTTCTCTTCTGTCCGCTTCCCCCATTAGAATGAAGCTCCAAAGGGGCAAGAATTCTTCCCCCATTTCATTAATTGCCATATTGTTGCATCTAGAACAAGTACTTGCTCAGGAAGGAATTGCGGGATTCATTCACTCATTTGTTCATTTATTCATCTGTTGGCTACCTCTCAGGTGGGTCTTCTGCATTGCAGACAGTGACAGCACAGAGGTGTCAGACCCACTTCTGTCCCACAGAGCAGGTGGCTTCAGACTCTTTTCTCCAGGCTCCAGATGCCTGAAGATGGGAGGCAGCATGTTGCTAAGGTACCCTGGAAGGAACTCTGGAAGGTCCCTTCAAGCAGGGAGGGGCTGGGGCTTGGGGATAAGAACCCTTCTTAGGAAGTAGATCAGGTCCCAGAGCAGCCTCCAAGGCACAGTGGGGACCAGAGGAGCAGACACAGGTAGCCTATGAGCAGAGGGAGAGGAAAAGGAATGTAGTGACCCACAGGGCTTAGGGGGGAGGGAGCAGGGATGGGGATCCTGGGAAGACAGAGCAAACAGGGCGCTACGGAGGGGCTGGGCCCTGGGTGTGTGTGGGGTGGGGTGGAGGAGAAGGACGCGGACATTTGTTAACATCTGTGTCAGTTGAGTGGGCGCCAGGATGGAGAGAGAGAAGACTTGTGGTCAGATGGGGAGACGGGACCCAGAGCCAAATCTTGGTTGAAGGCTCAGTTTTCTCATGCATAAAATGGAGATGGTGACTGACCCTGGGGATGGGGGAAGGGGAGATGAGCCTTGTACTGAAAGATCATCTCTTTGAATACACTGAGCCCCTGCCGGATCCCCGAACAATGCTGGCTTGTCCTCCTCACCGCTCCTCCATTTACCCTATCCCCAGCTCTGGGGCTCTGACCTGTGGAGTGGGCCAGACCCCACCCTCCCTGTTCCCCAGCTCCTATGGATGGTGGCCCAAAAGGCTAACCGGTTTCCTCCATCCAACTTGACCAGAACCATCTGGGCTCTGTGGATGCTGCGGGTTTCCTGACGGGGGCCCAGGCCTTGGCCTCGCTGGGGGCTGTGAGCAGGAGAGTAACAGCCCAGATTTTGCAAGCCTGAAATAGTTTATTGCTGGGCTGAGGCAGGGAGGAAGGAGGGCATGGCCCCGGGAATGCAGGAGGAATGCCTGGGAGGCTTGTTTCTGGCCCCCACCCCTCCCCAGTTCCCCAGGGGGAAGCCAGCAAGGCTCTCAGCCAGCTGGGCACCGGGTTGCGCAGAGAGAAATGGTTTGGGCGCTGAACATTCCTGGTGCCGGGGTGTTCTCAGGGCGTAGCGGTGGGTGTATGCGTGAGGGGAGACCTGGTCTTCCTTTTGATGTGGGGACCATCTCCAAGAAGGCTGCCTGGATAAGCCTGCCTCACTCCGCATCGTTCAGGCTCCCCACAGGCCTGACTTTGGCTGGGAGTGCCATAGACATACATCTTGCCTGGTGCTGGCAGGGGAGGGGGCTGTGCTTTGGCTTGAAGTGTGGCCCCTGTGTCCTCCTTCAGACTGGAGCTCTCTGAAGTCAGGGTGTATGTTTTCTCTTAAGATTGGGGGCTTTCCTTACAGTCTGAGGCTGTGATGCTGTGGGGAGGGCTGTGTTAGCCCGCTTCACCCTAAAGTTTCCCATGGCTGGGATGGGGTGGCCACTGAAACTGCAACTGCAAAGGGGTCTTTACCCCCATTCCTTTAGATCCAAGACTGTATTGTTAAGGACCCACTGAGTCTTCTGTGGACCAGACACCAGCGTCCCAACAGCCTTTGCCCCACCCCCACCCCTGTTCATGGGACATCTGAGGCCCTACTATGTGAGGCGGGGAGGAACCAGGCCCTGGTCGGCCACCTGGACAGTCCACTTGGCCCTCCTGGCGCCACACTCTGGGCTCCCCCCACAACCATTCTGCTTGGGTCCTAGGGTCTCCCCCCGACCCCGGGAGGGGTTGGGAGTAAACAGGTCAAAGCGCGCCAGGCATCTGTCCACTGATGATACCTGTGCATTCCTGGGCCCTGCATCGGGGCCAGTCATCTTCCCTTTCATGTTTGGCGGTCTGATGGAGCCAGTGGATATGGTGAGGGTTGGGCAGGGGCCCTGGGGCAGCCAGGCAGCAACAGTGGAAGACAGAAGGCAGAGGAGTGACGCCCAGCCGAGGTCACAAGGTTCCAGCGCCCTTAGGTCCCGCCAAGCTCTGGCAGGGAGGACACAAGGGGTCAAAACTCTGCCTGGCCAGACTCCATCCCTCTGTTTTGGGCATGGCTTCTGGCTTCCGTCGGCAGCACTTCCTTTTCCAATCTGCCCCCACCCCACGACTCACACACTCCTAGAGTAGCTCCAGGGGCTGAGTCTGTGGTCACAGTGATGGAGGATCTGTGTAGAGTTGGGCCACTCTGTGCTGGGGATTATGGAGGTGGAAATCAGGGTTTAGGATCAGACACTGACCAGGGTTAGGAGTCAGCCTGTTTTCTGGGTTAGGGGGATTTGATTTTGGAGGTGGGATTAAGGGTCAGTCTATACCTAGGGTTGGGAGTCAGTCTGTACCTAGGATCAAAGACACGGGTTCCTCAGGAACAGCGTATTTTACACCCAGAATTAGGCGGTGATGGGCACCTAAGGGTGAGAGTTTGTTTTCCTCCAGAACTGAACCTACAGCGTGGCCACAAAAGGTGACCCCGGGGAGTCATTCATAGACGGCAGAGAATAGAGTTTGCAGGGGCAGGATTCATTGATCCCTTGGCCATCCCCTCTGGGGACCCACCAGCAGGAGGTATGAGGGACAGAGTGAGGAGACTCAAGGCTCTCAGAGAAACCTTCACCAGGAACACTGGTGGGGATGGAGCCCAGTGTCCAGGCTAAGTCCAGTGAGTGGTTCAGAGGCAATACTGTCCAACGCATGGCCAGCCAGGAAGAATACTGAGTAACTCCATGGATAGCGCTTCTGTTTACACTGTACCTCTTGAAACGCAGTCACCAGTAGCTCATTCTGCAAACATTTCCTGAATACCTACCATACTTTAGACCAGAGGTTCTCAAACTTGAGTGCACAGAGGAACAACCAGGAAACTTGTGAAGAAGGCTGGTTCCTGGGCCCCACCCCAGGGGCTCTGGAGAAGGAAGGTACTGGGAGCTGCCCAGGAATCTGCACATCCAATAAAGTCCCCGGGCGATTCTGCTGTGATGAGATTGTTTTAATTGATTTATTTTATATTTGGTTGCACTGGGTCTTCATTGCTGTGCGAAGCTTTTCTCTAGTTGTGGCAGGTGGGGGCTACTGTCTAGTTGTGGTTTGAGGGCTTCTCACTGCAGTGGCCCCTCTTGTTTCGGAACACAGGCTCTCAGGCATGTGGGCTTGGTAGGGGTGATCCACGGGCTCAGTTGCCCTGTGGCATGTGGGATTCTCCCAGACCAGGGATCGAACCTGTGTCCCCTGAATTGGCAGGCGGTTTCTTAACCAGTAGACCACCAGGGAAGGTTTTTTTTTTTTTTTAATTGCTGCTGTGGTAGTCTTATTTTCACTTATTTTTTCAGAGTTGTAATAAAACTTTTAATAGAGGGTCAGAATACTAACAAGCATCTTCCAGCATAAGAAGGAAAATGCAGCAACATGAATTCTTTCAGTTAGAATGGCATAATGTAGTAGTTTTAAGACCATACTTTTGAGACCTGTCCTCAAAAGACTCACGGGGTTAAAAAAAAAAAAAAAGGATTGTGGAAAATACCATAACGCCTTCTGGTGAGTTCACTGCACAGAGTGGGTGCCAAGGATTTCTGGGATAAAAGGGTGTGTGACCATTTTCAGAAAAAACCTTGCAAGAAAGTTAGGGAGTTTCTCTCATTTCTGACCACCAGTCAGCTAAAAATGTATGTTCTTATTGCAAGAATTGTATAAAAACTTAGCTGTGTAACCTTCCCAAAGCATTTTCATGTGCTTGGCAAGGTAGGAGAATTCCGGCAAACACACTGGAGGTTAGCTTTGAGCAAAGACGTGAAAAGCAAAGTATAATTACTGTATTAAATGAAGCAAAGTAAAAGAATGCACATAAAAATGCCGTCTTGGTACAGTGCTGGGGAAGGAACAATGCATGACAGCCATTATTATTAATAACTTACCAATTTCTATAAACAATCATTCTGAAAAGCACGACTCAGGCAGCGCAGGTCAACTTTGTTTAAACTGTGGCCCTGTGCTCTGCCCCACTCTCCCCTGCCTTGTTCCACCCGCCAGGAACCTAGACTGCAGTTGGCATACCGAAACAACAAGGGGTGTGTGTGTTTATTTTCCCAATATTAAATCACAATATTGATTATGCTTTAGCATACGGCGCATTTCTGTCTCCCCCAGCTGCTCCCTGGTCAAGAATCTGGCGTGAAGTGTTCAGTCATTTTGAGGACCTTGCTGAAGGCAGGAAGCCCGGATGGTTTGCCTCCCCGCTCCCCATTCCCCGGCTCACTGCCATTGGCTTGCTTCTAGAAGCTTATATAACCTTTCTTTATTTAAGGCTTCTATTCTTCAATCTGAGGGTGAATGGACTTCCGGGCCTGCCTGTGGGGCAGGAGCTGGAGGTGTTATGCTTCTCCAGCAGGGCGAGAGGGCTGGACTGAGTTCCAGGAGCTTCTGGAGGCCATGCCCTCCTTGGGCTGTCCTGGGATAGCAGACCCTCCCGTGGGGAGGGCAGGAGGTGACGTTCCATTCCCCTGCCTGGGCTGCAGGCCGCCTGGTCTCAGCCTTCTTAGATACCGCCAGGAAGCTTTTTCTTTTATCCCAGTTAAATTTCACCTTGTTGATTTCAGGCCAGTGTTTCCAGGGAGGCATAGGGTTTCAGGCTGGCTGGGGACTTTTCCAGCCCTCTGGACACCCCCATACCTCTGGAGCGCCCCTTCCCACAGGAGAGCTCCATCTCATTCATGCATTCAGCAGGCATTCCTTGCACACCCATTAGGTTTCTGTGGTGGAGGCCTGGTTCACAGGGTAGACAGGTGATAGGCACAGGGGTGAATCATTTCTGTCTAGGGTGGTATAATACTACCTCATGCCAGAGGATTAAGGAGGCATAGGAGGGGTATCTGACTCACTCTTGGGGGGCATGTGGAAGGCAAGGAAGTCTCCATGAAGGAGGGAATGGTTTATCTGAATCTAAAATTATGAGAAGGGAAAGAGGGGGTATGTGTAAGCATACAGGTGATTCACTCTGCTGTTCAGCAGAAACTGACACAACGTTGTGAAAGCAACTACACTCTTGTTGTTGCTGTTCAGCCGCTAAGTCGTGTCCAACTCTTTGCAACCCCAGGAACTGCAGCCCACCAGGCTTCTCTATCACCATTTCCCTAAGTTTGCTCAAATTTATGTTCATTGAATCAGTGATGAGAAAGGAGGAGTGGACTGGGGGATATTTAGGCAGAGAGAGTACTCTGAATGTGAGTCTGGAGGCTGGAAGCAGCACGGCCAGAACTGGTTTCGAAGTCACTTTCTAGACGCCAGAGCATGAGGTTTGAAGCAGAGAGGAGATGGGGCTGAGTCTGGAGAGGCCTGCAGGGGTGAGCTCACAGGCGAGTGTGGGGAGCTAGAGCCTTACCCTGTGGATGCTGGGGAACCATGGATGGTTTCAACTAGAAGGGAGTGAACTGGTTAGGTCTGCTGACTTGACATGGTCCATTAACAGCAGCACCTAATGTATCCCAGGGGACCAAGGAGCCTGGAGGGCTACAGTCCATGGGGTCACAAAAGAGTCGGGCTTGACTTAGCAACTAAACAACAATGTATCTTTCCTGTGCTTGTGGGGCCCCTGCTTCTTAGCAGAGAGCTCTGGGAAGGCAGGCTGTCATGAGAACTGGTGTCATGAGCCACTCAACTGCAAAAGGTGGGGAAAAGAGCAGACCCTGAAGCCAGAAGGATCTGAGGTTGAATCCCTCACTGAGTTCTGGCAAGATATCGAAACTGCCTGAGCCTCAGTGGCTGCGTCTATAGAGTGAAAAGAAGTGTTAGTCACTCAGTTGTGTCTGACTCTTTGCAACCCCTTGGACTGTAGCCCGCCAGGCTCCTGTGTCCTTGGGATTCTCCAGGCAAAAATGCTGGAGTGGGGAGCCATTTCCTCCTCCAGGGGATCTTCTCAACTCAGGGATTGGACCTGAGCCTCCCGCATTGCAGGCAGATTCTTTACCCTCTGAGCCACCAGGGAAGCCGTCTAATACTATAGAACAGGAGCCATCTAATATTGATGGCCGTGTGGTAGACAGAGTTGGGGAGAGCCTACGTAGGAAACAGTCTGGAAGTGCAGCCCAGGGGAAGGGTGGCTGAAGCTCATTCCACAATCAACTTGGCAGGGGGGAGCCTGGTCTCCCAGCCTGGGGTCCTGGCCTCCGTCCCCATAGCTGTCTGATCAGCAGTCTGCAATGTGCCTCCCCGAGTGAGGTCTGACAATAGCCCTGGGGAGGTATCCCCACTGTAAACAGTGGGTCCCTGTGCTTCTCCTGATCTGGCCCCTCAGCCCTGGGTGCCCTGTGGCCCCTGGGTCTATGGCTCCAGAGCAGTGGTGGAAAAGAAAGATCTGCCCAGCTTCCTGCAGGCCTCGTGATTGTGCAAGGCTGTCTGATTCCAAACAAACTGCAAAACCTACTGCCTCTCAGGCATTCTGGCCAGCAGGTGGCCAGGCGGCCACTGCTAGGGACAGCCAGGGCCTGGGTCACAGGCCACGCCAGCCCGACCAGGGGTGAACCTAGACTCCTGGTGTCTGGGCCTGGCATGGTTGGGTTGCTGGCGAAATGGAAAGATCTCTGGACAGGGAGTCAGGCAGGGGTCCTAGTTCCTAGTCCTAGTCCTAGTTCCCCCCACCAATTCGCTGTGTGACGTAGGGCAAGTTCCTTGCCTTCTCTGGGACTTAGTTGCCTCGGCTGAGCCCGAGGAGTTTGGTGGCGATGATCCCACAGGGTGCCTTCCATCCTGGTGTTCTGGGAGTCTGAGTTCTTGTGCCCTAGAGATTGGACAGCATCTCCCCAGATTCTGGATGAGGGCCACGCCCACCCCTCTCGATTCATTCAGTATCAGCTCCAACTCCAACCACAGGTAAGAGAAGAACTCTGTTTGACTGTAGCCAGTGTAAGAGCAAGGCCATTTTCTTGGAAGTTTCCTGGTGCTGCTTCATTCATTATTTAATTCACTCTTGTATTCAATGAGATGGAAACATTTTAAAAAATCATTCATTCATTTAACAATTATTAAGGGACACCTACTAGGTGGCAGGAACCATGCTCGGATCTGGGAGTCACTGGTGAGCCGGATGAGCAGGGTCCTAGTTTACTGGAGCTCACAGGCCCGCCCAGCCTGAGTTTCCTGAGATGCGGCAACAGCAGGCCTACAAGTCGTGTGTGGAGAGTAACCCGCGAGAGCCCCAGTCCCTGGAGGACCTCATGCACTCCCACCGTGCAGAGCCCTGTCCTCAACACGAAGGGAAGTGAATGCCAAGTCACTTCCATTGTGTCTGATTCTTTGTGACCCTGTGGACTGTAGCCCATCAGGGTCCTCTGTCCATGGGATTCTCCAGGCAAGAATACTGGAGTGGGTTGCCATTGCCCTCCTCCGGGGGATCTTCCAGACCCAGGGATTGAACCCACATCTCTTATGTCTCCTGCATTGGCAGGCATGTCCTTTACCACTAGTGCCACCTGGGAAGCCCCTGAGGGTAAGCAGAGGAAAATAAATCCTGCCCCCAGGAAGCCCTCATGTGGACAAGGTGCCCAGTCCCTACCTCTGGAGCTGGTGGGGGAACCAGCCACCACCTCAGGGACTCACAGAAGCCTTGCGTCAGCAGGCGCAAAGCTGGGCCCTGCCCTGAGCATCCTGAGGAACAGCCTGCAAGGAGTGGGACCATTTCCTCTTGGGCCTCTTGCCTGGCATACGGGCTAACATAATGTTTGGTGAGACGGGGTCTTCCCCAAAATCGGAGGTGACAGATTCAGAGGTGTGTCTTTATTAGCAGTTACCTGCTTTAACTCCCCTGCTAGATAGTTCCTGGGGACACCGGGAGGGACTGGAGGCGCAGCCAGGAGGGACTCAGGGCTGAGTGATGAAGGAGGTGCCTGCCGAGGGGAAGGAGGCCGCACAGCAGCTCCTACCACCTTATGCAAGAGGGGGAACTAAAGGGCTTTCTGGGAGGCATTAGAAGACGAAGTTGCTGGGTCCAGGGCAAACTCAGCAAGCCCCTGGGGCCCTAAGTTAGCAGTAGCAACTGAAAGGGGGGGATTACAGCTCCTGGCCCCCCTCACAGAGGCACCACCCCCTGGTCCCCGCCTGGGCCTCCTCACACAGCTAATCTGCTGCCTTGCCTGAGCTCCTGCAAGGGGCCTGGTGAGGGGCTGGTCCCTTCCACTTAGAGGGGAACAGAGCCTTCCTAGGGAAGGAGCTGCCTGACCCCTGACCCCTGACCCTGGGGGCACAGGCCCTGAGCAGGCTGGGTGGCCCAATTTGGGGCCAGTCAGACACTTGACTGGGCTCTGGGTTTAAGGGGAAATCACTGCTCTTCTCTAGGCCTCTCCTTCCTGGTGATCAGTGAGAATTAGGGATGTGGACCACTGGCAATCCCAGGGGTCCTTGGGCTGGTTCCAGCAGGCATGAGGGAAGCCTCCTCTTAGTCATGTGGTTTCTGGTGAGCAGGTGTGTCCCCAACACAGATGGGTCTTTGAATTTTTGGACTGATGGGAGTCTAATTGTTAAATAAAAATGAGAAGATATTTGAAGTCCCACAGTCTGGTCCCCACTGGCCTTCCCAGGTTTACTTCTTTAAAAAAAAAAAAAAAAAAAAATATATATATATATATATACACATCTAAATATATATCTATATATTTATTTATTTAGGCTATGCTGCTTCTTAGTTTTGGCATGCAGGGTCTTTTTTTTTTGGCCCAGTTGTGGCATGTGGGCTCTAGTTCCCTGACCAGGGATCAAACCTGAGCCCCCTGCATTGGGAGCATGAAGTCTTAAGCACTGGACCACCAGGAAAATCCCCCAGTTTTACTTCTTAATACCTCCTGTGTTGTAACTGATGTTGCAATAACAGCAAGCTGCAGACACCGTGCTGTCTGTGTGTGATGTTCAAAATGCTCTGCAATTCCCGGTCCTGGCTCACTCTCCATTTCTTAAGGCCCAGTGCTGTCAGCACCCCTCCTGCCCCTCCTCACAGCTCTCAATGCACCAACTCAGTTAACCATCTTCTCTGTGTCTTTCTCCCAAGAGACTCTTGGCTTCATCTTCTTCTTCTTTTTTTTTTTTGATGTGGGCCTTTTTTAAAGTCTTTATTGAGTTTATTACAATATTGTTTCAGTTTTATGCTTTGGTTTTTTGGTCACAAGGCATGTGGGATCTTGGCTCCCTGACCGGGACTGAACCCTGACCCGCTGTACTGGAAGGCAGAATCTTAACCACTGAGCCACAGGAAAGTCCCACTGTTGGCTCCTTGAGAGCTGGGGTAGAGCTGGCGCCTGGGCCATACGGGACCTGAGCCTGCCAGCAACACCTGGTGACCAGGACAGCTCACAGGGTGCAGGGGAGACGAGAATGGCACAGGAGCACAGTTGCAGAACTGCCTGGGTATGGAGGGCAGTAGAGAGACTTACAGGGAGGCAGGAAAGTGTGAAAACGGGGTTGGGTTGTGGGGGGGATCTGTACGTAGAAGCTTCCAAAAGCGAGACCTGCCAGGGTAGAAGAAGCCCAGCAGAAACAGAGCATTCCAGGGGGAGGGAATGCTGGGAGAGGGAGACGGCTGTGGGCAGGAGCTGGGGCCTGGAGAGAGGGTGGGAGACGTGGCCAGGGTGGTCAGGCTGGGCCTCAGAGGCTGTGCAGAGGATTTTAGGCCTTACCCAAGGAGTAACGTGAAGCTATTAAGGGGTTTTAAGCAGTTGAGGGAGTGAGGTGATGAGATTTGCATTTCTAAAAGATCACTTTCCTCAGTGTGGAGAGTGGATTAGGAGGGACAAGAGGCTATTGCTGTTGAGAAAGGGGATGGAGAGGGGAGCGGACAAATTGAGAGGTTTAGGATGGAAGCTGACAGAACTCAGAGACTGCATGATTTGGAGGGAGAGGGTGCAGCCTCCAGGCTTCCCACTCACCCCTCGGGCCGGTCAGTGGCCCTGGGCAGCCTGTGAGCCCCTGCGTGCTTGTGGACCCCCGTCGGCCACGGTGCAGGGCTGGGGATGCTGGAGCCAGCCCCTCTCCTCTGAGCAGCCCCGTGGGACAGGAGTGTGGGGCCAGGCTGCAGCTGCCCAGCTCTTCCCTGCGGTCAGTGTGCCAGTAAACCTGCCCTCATGGACGAGGGCCACAGATTCACACGGACTCAGACCGCCCATATGTGCGTGTGTACCTTAGACTCATAGATATATTCATAGCATAGTGTAGCTTGGATGTAGACATTAGAACACTTACCCCAAGACTCAGATTTACAGAGTGGGCCCCTCAACGTGTACTTGTTGACATGTATAGTTAGGTCTATCGATGATAAAATAAAAAACAACCAACATTTATTGGGTGCTTGATACGGGCCAGATTTCAAACACTTCATATCCCTGGTGGCTCAGACGGTAAAGAACTTGCCTGCAATGCAGGAGACCAGGTTCAATCCCTGGGTCAGGAAGATACTTTGGAGATGGGAATGGCTACCGACTCCAGTATTCTTGCCTGGAGAATTCCAGGGACAGAGGAGCCTGGTGGGCTCACAAAGTGGACTCCATGGGGTCACAAAGAGTTGGACACAACTGAGCGACCAATACTTACATGATAAATCCCGTAAAGATGCACAAATATTTACAGAGCATACTCACAGTACCTGTGTGTTGTTGATCATACATGTACTCACACGTATGCACAACCTATGCACATTCAAGCACCTAAATATTATTCAGTGCATACTTTGTTATAAAGGTACACACATTTATTATAGAGGCATAAGTTTCTGCAGAGATATTTTCAAGTGCACACGCACAGGCACACTCATATATGCAGTATACATGTTCAGTTCACATGTCTACATTTTCTCTTTTGTGCCAGGTACCCAGGTTGTACGCACACATCCTCATAGGCAACACAAGTGATACACACTTGCACATACATCACAGGCTTGTGCACACACGCACACATGTGCAGGACACACAGATACACACTCTTTTACCTTTTCTCACGCAGGGCAATTTATGACTGGCCAGGCTCATGTCCGGACTTCCCATTAACATTAATGAGGTGATGTCGCTGGGCTGTTCCTAAACGCTTGTCCTGCAGAGGCAAGGGCGGGGGTGGTGGCCAGGAGGAGGGGACCGGGAGGCCATGGTCACAGAGGAACAGCTAATTATCCGGCTGACCAGGGTTTGATTGTTTTTCCCACGGTTCCCCCAACTGTCCCTAATGCAAGGCCAGGTCTGGCTGCGCCAGAGGGTGTTGGGGGCAGGAAGCTAGATGAGGGTAGGGGGAGGGGAAGAAGGGAGCAGGAGAAAATGGTGGGGGGTGAGCGGTGACTGACCCCAATTTCAGTATCCTCCTCCCCCTTCTTCAGACATCCCCTTTGCCTGGAGCTGGAATTGTTTCCTGAAGGGGTTCAGAATTTCTGAAGTTTGGGTTCCTGGGGGCTTGTCCTCCTCCCCATGAACTTTGTATGAGTCACATTCAACTTGTTATTTCAGGGACTTTCATTCGCTGACTTAGGGGGCAGAAAAGGAGCCCCGCCCATATGCTCCTCCCTTAATGAGGAATGCAGGAGTAACCAAGCGCGGTCATCACTGCCTCCTTCCTCCATCCAGTCTTCCCACCGTCACGTCAGTGAAACACCCTTCCCAAGCACAAGTAAGGGTGGGCTTCCCGTGAGTTCCTCAGAGGAATGGCTCCCAGGCCTTAAGGGCTAATGCTCAAATCATGATAGTAATGGGAAACTGCAATAATTTAAATGCAATAAGCGCAAATAGCCTCTGCACAGCTCTTCCCTGCTTGCAAAGGTGTCTTTCACGTCTTGGTTCACACGAGGCTCAGAAGAGTCCTGTGAGGGCTGCAGGGCAGGTGGGTGTGTGCACGCTCGGCCATTTCAGTCGTGTCCAACTCTTTGCGAACTTACGGACTGTAGCCCTCCAGGCTTCTCTGTCCATGGGATTCTCCAGGCAAGAGTACTGGAGCGGGTTGCCATGCCCTCCTCAAGGGGGATCTCCCCGACCCAGGGATCGAAGCCTAGTGTCCTGCATCTCCTGCATTGCAGGCCAGGGGAAACCCTGGGGGGCAGGCACGGTTATCCCCATTTCACTGATGTGGAACCTGAGGCCGAGAGAGGAGGGGGGGGTCTCCCATGGTCACGTGACGGGGGAGGGGCAGGCTGAGGCTTGAATCTTTTAAGCCTCTTCTCTGTGAATCACTGCATGCTCTCTTTCATGTATTTGTGTGGCTCCCCCCGCCCACCCACCCCACCATAAAATGAATTAGTCTTCATGTGCTTCCGGGGCACTTTGTGTTAAATCTCCTGGGAAGCCTGCAACAGTCCTGGGGTGGAAGGTGGAGGCCGAGGGTCATATACCCTGACGCTGGGAGAACCTGGGTGGCCAGCTTGTCTCCTCAGGACATTGCAAGGCCTAAGCCTGCAACAGTCCTGGGGTGGAAGGTAGAGGCCGAGGGTCATATACCCTGACGCTGGGAGAACCTGGGTGGCCAGCTTGTCTCCTCAGGACATTGCAAGGCCTTCTTGAGCTCAAATGGCACCGAGATGATGTCTGGAGGCTTAAAGATCAGAGAGCTGGAAGGAGACCTCTAAGAGCCCTGATCTAAACACTGCCTCCAGGCATGTCCAACTCAAGAATTATTAGCTCAATTTACAAACAAGGAAACTGGCTGAAGTCATTAGGGCAGCCATATTTATTGAACACCTGTTATATTATTAAGCCCTGAACTCAGTACTAGATGTGGTGGGAGGAGTCAGTGGTCACAGCTCTCTAAAGAGCTTAGCGTCTGGTGGGGAAGAAAACATTTAGGACATGGGAATCACAGACTCTGGGTCTGAGTTCCAGCTTAGAAAGTCATTTGTTTTCGAATGGCTTTGAAGGAAAGTCACTTTAACCTCCCTGAGCCTCAGTATTCTCATCTCTAGAATGGGGATGCTCCTGCCCTCCTTCAAGGTCATGGTTACAACTAGATGTGTGCAATGCCTGTCCCAGTGCCCCTCATAAACACAAAGCTCAGTTGATGTGTTCTTCCCTCAGTTTCCTGCCAGACTCTTCCTGGCCTCACTGTTCCATCTTCCCTCTCTCCCTCCCGCTGGCCACTCCCTCATGACTGACCACCTCTTTTAGAATTATCTGAACTCTTGGCCCAACTTTGTCAAATCGCCCACCATCCTCGCCCTGTCCTAGCTTGGGTGGGTGCAGGGACCCTCTTATGAGGGATGTTGAACAGCAAGGGGATCACGGGGAGTCAACAGCTCTCGCTGCAGCCTCTACTTGATCCCCCTCCCACCTGGAGGAGACAGGGAGACCCAAAGACATCCCCTCCCAGCTTCTCTGGCTTCCTCAGTCCAGGGCGCTGCTTTTCCCAGGAAGACCCCCTTCACCCAGCCCGGGACTCTTGAAAGCTGGTGGGGAAACTGAAGCCCTTTCAATCAGTGTCTTTGAGGGACTGAATCCAGAAAGGCAGTTAGATGCACGGATCAACTTACCTCGCCTGGGATATTCCAGGAGGGGTGGCTTAAAATCCCGCCAGGGGATGTTTGTTCCCCTCCCAACTGTGGAGGTCAGCCCTGTTAGGTGAGAGCGAGGGTGAGCTTCTGTGACAGGAGTCTCCTTCGAGCTGAACAGAAAACTGCTGCTAATAAGTTTGGGAGGGTCAAGGTCTGTCTGCCAGGGCTCTGCAGAACCTGAGCCTCCTCCCTGTCTCTGTCCAGATGGGGATGAGGACTTCTGAGTACCTGTCCCCACTGTGCCATCACCTCCCACCTTGGCCTTGGGTCTTCTCTCTTGGCCTCAGTCCTCTTTCCTGTAAAATGGGTGAATAACCACCCCACCACGGCCAAGCCTACCCACACTGGTATGTTATGAGCCTCTCATAAGAGTACAAATGAGAAACACTTTTATGGTATTTATTTTTTTAAAGACGTTTGATGCAAACCAATTTTAAAGGACAGGGAAGCCTGGCTTGCTGCAGTCCATGAGGTTGCAAAGAGTCAGACACAACTGAGCAACTAGACAATGACAAAATTTTTAAAGTCTTTAATGGATTTGTTGCAGTATTGCTTCTGTTTTATGCTTTTTTTTTTTTTTTCCTGGCCATGAGGCAGGTGGAATCGTAACCCCCAGCCAGGGATGGAACCCACACCCCCTGCAGGGGAAGGAAGTCTTAACCACTGGACCACCAGAGAAGTCCTGAGAAACACTTTTAAATGCCTGCTCTGCATTCAGTTAGGGACTTGGACAGAGTTTTGGGGTTCCAGCCTTCGTTTTTGGTGGACAAGAGGGCTGCCCATGCTGGTAGGGTGTGCTTCACTGTACCTGGCCCTCCTCCAGCCTTAAGTAGTAGAAACACCAGCTAACCAGAGCCAAAGATGCCTCAGAATTCTCTGGGGGCAGCACAATACTGTGGGTCCTGCCAACACCAATAGGAAAGCTTGCTGGCTGCCTGGGGCTCTGTTCACATTCTCTGGGCTCAGCAGGTCCCTGGGGGCCTGTTCCCTTGGGAAGATAGCCTGGCAGGAATCTGCTAGTGTCCCAGGTTCAGGGCCTATGTGAGGGCACCTGGGGCAAGGGGTGAGTGGGAGGTGCTTGGAGACAGTGGGTTAGCAGGGGACTTGCCAGGAATGTAAGCAGAGGGGGCGGAGTGTGTGAGTAAACAGTGGAGGGGGCAGAAGGCCATGGGGAGAACAAAACGGGAATGTGGATGCGGATATGCGGGGCAGGGCACTGGCTGGAAGTGACTGGTGGTGAGGACCAGGGCTGGGTGATTGGTGCCCGGGTTAGAATTTCACACTGGACTGTGAGCTTGTCCCCCGGTACTCAGGCTGTGATTCACCAGCATGAGGAGTGGATGGAGTTGGGATGGGGTACTGGATTCTAGGGTTCCTTCCCTGACCCCTCAACCAGGGCCGGCCCCTGTGTTTTCTCAAAAGTTTTACCTTAATAGCCTGAGATCTTACAGGGCGAGCCGGGCTCTGTGCCTGCTGTGGGCTTTGTGCCGTTTCTACCTAAGGTTAAGGATCTTTTAGGATCAAACCAGTCCATCCTAAAGAAAATCAATCCTGAATATTCACTGGAAGAACTGAAGCTGAAAGCGCCAATACTTTGGCCACCTGATGCAAAGAACCAACTCATTGGAAAAGCCCCTGATCCTGGGAAAGTTTGAAGGCAGGAGGAGAAGGGGGCAGCAGAGGATGAGATGGTTAGATAGCATCACCAACTCCACGGACATGCATTTGACCAAACTCCAGGTGACAGTGAAGGACAGGCGAGCGTGGCATGCTACAGTCCATGGGGTTGCAAAGAGTTAGACACGACTTAGCAACTGAACAACAACAAAGGACCTCTTCCCAAAAAAGGGCCCTGAGAGCTCACACGTGCTTGTAAAATCAGGGTCTCAGGGTCACCGGGTTCAGAAGCCTGTTTGTTCCATTTTGCCTCTTTGCACAACATCCCAAGGCAGATGGCCTCCCCTCTTTCAGACCTCAGGTCTTCTTATCTGTACAATGGGGATTAAATAATCCCTGCCAACCGCAGCAAGACCTGTGGGGTCGGGGGACTGGTGTGGGCTCTGGAAGACTCTGACAGGACCCCAGAGGCGGTCTTTGTGGGTCAGAGGGTGGGTACTTTAGCGGGACTTGGGGAGGAGGAGGAGGGAGCACCTCCTTGGCCTGCTCACTTCACAATAAGCACATGATTTAATGCAGCCAGTAAATCCTTTTCCGCCTCAGCTTCTCAGCTACCGCAAAACAGGCTCATAATTCAGTTGTTAACAAGTCTAGGATTAGGGCTGCAGCTGCAAGATGCAGGGGGTGCCTGTGTGTGTGTGTTTGTGTGTCTCTGTGTTTGTGTCGGGGGCTGTGAGTCTGACCATGGAGACGGTGTCCGTGTGTGTGTCCATTTGTGTGTGCGAGTGTGCATCTGGCCATACAGGAGTAGGGGTGGAGGTGGGGCACGGTGTCCGTGGAAGAAGTCCTGGCAGCTGGCTCAAGGGGAGACCTCATGGCCTCAGGGAGTGGTAAGGCCTTGTCGAGCTGTTCCTGGAACTATAGACTCTCAGGGTTGGGAGGAACCCCAGGCTTCATCATGCCCCAGAACTTGAGCAGCAACAGGCAACTGTGGGAGAAAGGAGAAGAAGGGGGTGTCATTGTAAGTCAGTGACCATTGGCCTTGGTTTTCACATATTGAATTTATTTGAAGCAGAGCCTGCTTCTAAATCCCCTTCATGGATCACAGCCTTGTGTGGCGAAGGGGCTTGCGTAACTCAATGAAGCTATGAGCTATTCAAACCAGTCAATCCTAAAGGAAACCAACCCTGAATATTCATTGGAAGGACTGTTGCTGAAGCTCCAATACTTTGGCCCAGACTTGATGCAAAGAGCCGACTCCTTGGAAAAGACCCTGAAACTGGGAAATATTGAAGGCAGGAGGAGAAGGGGGCGACAGAGGATCAGATGTTTGGATGGTATCACCAATTCAATGGACATGAATTTGAGCAAACTCCAGGAGATAGTGGAGGACAGAGGAGCCTGGCTTGCTGCAGTCCATGAGGTCAGAGTCAGATACAACTTAGTGACTGAAGAACGGTAACAACTAATAAATTCCTGTGACTCTTTTTCAGGTTTTCAGGACCTGAGAATTGGAAAATAGGGGTGGAGAAACCCCCACTCAGAGATGATGAGATGTGGGTGCTGTGGGAGCAATCTGCACACCCAGGAGCTCTGTCCTCCTGGGTGCAGGCTGGGCTTCTTCGGACGTGCGCTCACCAGCAGGATTAATGCTCATGCGGTGGGGAGGCAATGGAGACAAGACTCCTCAGAGCCCCCAGCTGCAGCAGTGAGAAGAAGGAATTGAGCTCCCCATGAGCAGCTGGGGTTAACCCCACGAGGCAGGTTACTCAGGCATACGGAGTGAGCAGCCAGAGAGCCCTGGTTCGAATCCCAGCTTCCCCGATTGTCAGCTATGAGAGGGCAAGTTACTTCATCTGTCTGAGACAGTTAAAGAAGATAGTAATTTAAGAAATGTTTGTCCCATTCCCCCTAAAGGGTCTCAGAGATTTGTAGCACACAGAAATGGAGCCTTTCCCAATGCGCTGGCCAGCTTTAAGGCATAGTAGGGCATTTGCCCCAGGGCATATGAGGTGTTTGCACCTGGCATGGGGGGTGTTTGCATGTGGCATGGAGGTGTTTGCACCCGGGCGTGGCGGGATGTCTGTCCTACAGACATGTATGTCTGTCCTTTGTACACCAGCTGGATGTTCTTCCCTTGGCTCCAGAACACCCCATGCTTTCTGATTCTTTTGGCCATTGCAATGCTATTCCCTGGGCCTTGAAGGCCCTTTCTCAAATACCTGTTTTGGCTGAGGCCCTGAACCCTCAGCTAGGGTATTGCCTCTGAGGGTCAGGACTACCTTTCAAAAGTGCCTGTTTCCCACCCACCTCGTGGTAGGCGCTCATTTAAATACTCGCGGCATTGAGTTCTAGCACTTCTTTCACTGTCGAAGGGTAAGCTGCCCATGTCACTCTCCTCGCAATCACCACCTCCTGAGAGCAGGACATTCCCCCTAAGCACCTGATGCAGTGGCTGTTTAAATAACGAGTGTCGATTACTTGCAAGAATGAGTGAATCCATGGGAGGCAAAGCGGACAGAAAGAACGTGCTCTGAGAGTTCAGAAGGTGACATTGTTTCCTGTTAGGGAGAATCAGGGGAGATTTTATAGAGGGGCTAGCTTGGGAGCTGGCCTTGAAAAGTGGAGTTGTGAGGAAGGGTTAGGAAGACACTTCCAGTAGGGGGATTGGCATGTGCAAAGGCCTGGGGGCAGGAGGGAACTGGCCTCTTGGGGAAGCCCAATGGAGTTGGAGAGGGTCAGGAGTGCAGAGGCTGACTTTGGTTGGTCACCCAGCTTTCTGTCCTTTCTTCTGGGCAGAGTTTTTCTCTCCCATTTCTGCTCTGCCTCCTCCAGGAGCCCAGGGGATTGATCTGCCCCTCTCAGTATTCCCCCTCCTCTGGCTCAGCACCCTCCCCGCTCTGTTCTGGGACCGTGAGCCACACCCAGGAGCTCAGCATCGGCTCCTCTGTTCTCTCCCCATCCCTTCTCCTTGAGCCCTGGCTCTGAGCCTTGGGGAGCTCAAGCTGTGAGTTCGAGTTTGGGCAGGAGCCCACTCACCCTGCAGTGATGTGTTGGGGCTGTCTGGGCCACAGGGAGCCAGACAGGAAAACCGCCAGTCCACGGAGCAGGGTGGCTGGCCGCAGTGCGCCAGCCTGGGGCCCGCCCTGCCCCTCCCGCCCCTCCCTTCCCTAAGGGATGTCCCCAGTGGACTGGCCAGTGGCCCGTGGCTCTGGGGGGAACATGCTTTCTGCAGGCTGTGGCTGAAGAGGACATGAACCGGCTGTCCTGCCAGCTCTGTGTGGGGAAGGGGAGGTGCCCCTTGCCGGCCTGCACCCCACAGGACGCCAGCCACAGGCAGAGTGGAAAAGCTCTGGCTTCTGTCCCCTACCCCACTGGTCATTTCCCCCTTGGGGCCCTTGGATGGGAAAGCCAGAGCTGCCAGTACCGGGGGCAGTGACCCCCCAGGGGGGTGTTTATGGGCATGGGCTTGGAGAGCCTGAGAGAAGCCCGCACTGACCGGGACCACTGGTTCTTCAGCTGGCAGACTGTGGAGGGATGCGGGGAGGGAACGCCTCCCCTGAGAGCTGGGCTCCCCGCCATTCCCACCACCTACCAATCGGCTGCTGGGTGCCAGGCTCCCCTGGCTCTCAGAGGGCTCCCGGGGAGAAGAGGCCAGAAAGGTGCCAACAGAGGCCCTTCCCAGCCCTTGTCCCAGGCCTCCTGGGTCTGAGGCAGGCTCCTGAGGAAAAGGGGGCTTTTACCGCTCCAGTGATGCAGAGAGGGGCCTCCTCTGAGAGGGGCCGGGCATGGAGGAGTGGTCCCTGGGGGTGGGGAGGCACTAGAGGGGTCGAGGAGTGTGGACATGGCTGGCCCCCTGGTGTGGAAGGCAAACAAGAACCGGCTGGCTCATACCCTACACCGCAGTCCCCTGCAGTGAGGGTCTCTGACCCAGGCTGTTGGTTTTCTTCCAGAGCAACAAAGACAATCAAGACAAGGATCCTGTTTCCTTCAGATTTACTTATGGATTCAATCCGCCCTTCCTCAGTGCTTGCCCAGTTTACTTGTTCCTTCCTTCTTCAGTCTATTCACTTCTTTGTTCATTCATTCAAGAAATACATCTGAGTACTTGATGAGTACTCAGTCTTTTGCTGGGCTCTGAGGTCTAAAAAAAAGACCCTGATGCTGGGAAAGATTGAAGGCAGAAAGAGAAGGGGATGACAGAGGATGAGATGGTTGGGTGGTATCACCGACTTGATTTTGAGCAAGCTCCGGGAGCTGGTGATAGACAGGGAAGCCTGGAGTGCTGCAGCCCATGGGGTTGCAAAGAGTCGGACACGACCGAGCAGCTGAACTGAACTGAGGGTCTAAAGAAGTAGGGAATGAGAGTTCTTAACCTTTGGGGGAGCGAAAATCTTCTTGATGAGTGATAAGCAGTATATATCCCCTCTCCCAGAAAACTGCCAACGTCACCAACCTGGGTTAAAAATTCCTTAATGCTATCAGCCTTGCAGGGAGGCAGACATAAAACCGGGAACACAGTGTGATAAATGCTAAGAGGGTCTGATTTCTAGCTTACTAAGTAAGTCTCTTACTTCTTTGAATCCTGGTTTCTTCACTTTTAAAAAGGGGATAATTATATCATCTCTAAGTGTCACTGTGGAGAATAAATGAAATGAACTCTAGAAGGGGCCTATGTATAATAGGTGCTCATGTATGTGAATTCTCTTTTCCTTCCCTACTTTTTCTTGAGGGATGCAAACTCCTTTGACAGCTCTAAGCATGGAGAGCAAACATGCTAACAGAGTTCTGGAGGAAAGGTCACGTTTGAATGGGTTTTGAAGGGTGACTAAGGGTTTATGATAATGTCTCCCTCTCTTTCCCTCTCTCTTTCTTTGTTCTTTTAATGCAAAAGTTTTGGGTCCTTATTACCAGGGGCCAGAGATGGTGCTAGAAATGCTGCTTCTCAATAATGTTAAGTCTTGACTGCTACCCTCTTTGTGCCTTGCACTGTTCTAGGCATCTTGCATTTATCAGTTCACTCAAGGGTTATCTCATAACACTAGGAGATGTGTACTATTATCATTCCATTTTACAGAAAAAACTGAGGCACAGGTAAAGCAGTGTCGCCCAGCTAGTAAGTAGCAGAACTTGGATCTAAACCTACTTGATCTGGCTCCAGAGTCCTTACTGTAAACCACTACTCTACACTGCTTTACGAGGGTGGCTGTGTTTTCTCTCCCAGATTTGAACTTCTAACTCCCTCTCATCTTCTTGCAGATGACTTCTGTTGGAACAAAGAATCCAGGAGGAAAAATGAAAGTCCTAAAGGAAATCTACTGTCTTTCCCAAAAATACAAGTTTCAGATTTAACTGGGAGGGAGAAGAAGGCCTCTAGCGGAATAACTTTAAGGAGTGGTAGGAACATCAGCCTGGAGCCAGAAGAGACAGTTTGGGTTTTGTTTTTGCCGGCGATTCATGGGGTCGCAAAGAGTCGGACACGACTGAGCGACTGAACTGAACTGAACTGAATCAGTCTCCACAGGCCTCCATTTCCTCATCTGTGAAATGGGCATGTCAAGTCCACAGACTGGAGCAGAGTCTGTAAAAGCCCTTTGAGGCAGCTGCCCTGTGTGCCTCCCATGGCCTCACCAAGGGCCAGTCCCGTTCCAGGGCTTGATGTCTGCCTGCTCCACAGATTGTAAGTCCCTCCCGGGAAGGGCTGGGTCTGTGCTCCCCACCAGCTCTCTGCACCACCTCTGGCACATTGGCACTCTATAAACACTTGCTCGGTGAGGAAGCCAAGAGGCACATCAAAAGTGCCAGACCTTACTTACACCGAGAGATCTCCTTCCTTTTCACAGACTGGAGGCCTGATCTGTCGTGGTTCGGGCAGTTCCAGGAGAGAAGCCAGGGTTACTGGAGGCACACCTTTCCCAGGGTCCAGGAAGAGACCCTCCCGCGAAACCATGCTGTCCTCAGCCGAGCACCGTCAACCTCCATTCCCCTAGTCTTTAGATGCCCAGCAATGCCCAAGCACACCCAAACCAAACAGTACTCTGCAGCCCCCAGGGCACAGACAGGTGGCCTGAGAAGGGCCAGGTCACCTTAATTCCACACAAAGAACCTGCCACAGTTCTCCTGTGAATACACTGGCCTTCTCCACATGGTCCCCCAGAGACCTGCTGGGGGCGGGGGGGCAAAAACAGGTGGGGCAAGCACCAAGGTCTGGAAACCAACCCCTATCAGAATTTAATTTTGTAACTTGCATGCTATATATCAAGCCATAAGGTCATTGGTTATTTAAGAAATCTGTGGGACTTTCCTGGTGGTCCGGTAGTTAAGAATCCACCTTGCAATGCTGGGGACATGGGTTCGATCCCTGCTCTGGGAGGATTCCACATGCTGCAGGGCAACTAAGTCCATGAGCTGCAACTACGAAGTCCATGTACCCTAGAGCCTGTGTTCTGCAACAAGAGAAGCCACTGCGATGGGAAGCCTGCACACGGTGACTGGAGTGTAGCCCCTGCTCGTCACAGCTAGGGAAAGCCTGTGCACAGCAACAGAGACCAGTGCAGTCTACATAAATAAATGAATAGTTTAAAAATATTCTCAAAAAAGAGAGAGAGATCTGTGGTGAATCCCTTTGTAAAAGTAGAGAGAGAATTCCTCAAGGGAATTATTTGTATAAATCTAGGTTTGCTGAAAGGGGAGCAGAAGCTTGTACTTGGCTCCCCACTGTCAGACCAGGAGACTGAGGTCCAAGTGCTTTGCCCAGGAACTAGGAGTAGAATCTGAGCAGAGAGCAGGCCTGTCCCACTAGGGAGGACTTGGGGAGGAGATGGACTCTAGGCCGTAGCAGGCAAGAGCAGGGGCCTGTCCTGCCACGTGGGGTGCCGTCAGGGGTGAACAGGGCGGCCCAAACCGGTGAACTTCACGCACGTGGACAAGCCAACACAACCCTGTGCGTCCGGGTCTGAGTCCAGAGCAGTGCTTCCTGAGTGGGGTCCAGCCGGTCATTGCTGGATGAACACTCAGAGCAACCAGAACGGATTCCATTCCTCTCCTCAGCAGCTGGCCAGCTCTCAGCGGGGGAATAAGTCAGGTATGCAAAACCCCACGGTTCCACAGACTTTTCTCGGTCACCCTCTATGTGCTTAGGGCTCTAGGCTGCTGAGGAAGGGGTGCGATGTGTAGATGGGAATAGAGAGTGGAATAAACAGGAACTACAGTCAGTCCTCAGCCTGAGGGCCCCTCATCTGCAGGAAGAGGCTGCCACAGCCCGAGCCCACAAGGAGAATTTGAGAAGAGCAAGCACAGAGGTGGGGACAACACAGAAAACCTGCAGCTCTAGATTGTATCTTTTTTTTTTAAATTATTTACTTATCTGTTTGGCTGTGCTATGTCTTAGTTGCAGCATGTAGGATCTTTCGCTGTGGCATGCAAACTCTTAACTGCGACATGCAGGATCTAATTCCCTGACTAGGGATTGACCCCGGGCCCAAGTATTGGGAGTGCAGAGTCTTAGCTACTGGACCACCAGGGACGTCGTAACTTGTTCATTTTTTAATTCATCTGTTCAACAACTATTAAGCACCTACTATGTGCCAGCCATCATTCTAGGTTCTGGGGATACGGCAATGAACAAAACAGATTAAAAACCCCTCCTTCCTGGAGCTCATTCTGGTTGGTGAAGATAGCAAAAGAAAAAAAGAGATAAAAGTGGGTATACACATCAGTAGGGGGCTTCCCAGGTGGCCCTAGTGGTAAAGAACCTGCCTGCCAATGCAGGTAGATTCAAGACAAGGGGTCAGTCCCTGGGCTGGGAAGAGCCCCCAGAGGAAGGCATGGCAACCCACTCCAGTATTCTTGCCTGGAGAATCCCATGGAGTGAGGAGTGTGGCCGGTGGGCTACAGTCCATGGGGTCGCACAGAGTCAGACACGACTGAAACAACTTTGCACATGTGCTCGCATACACATCAATAGCCACAATTGCTCCAAAGAAACATAAAGCAGGGCAAAGGAGCTGGAGAGTGGATAGGGGATGGGAGCCTATTTCATGTAGGAAGGGCAGGTTAAGTTTTCTTTGAAAAGGGGACATTTGAGCAGAGACCTGAGGGAGAGAATCGTGTGGATATATGGGGAAGAGCATTTTAGGCAGCAGAAGCAGTAAGTGCAAAGGCCCTGAGGCAGGTGGATGCTTATTCTAATGGAATAATGCTGAGGGCAGGGAGGCCGGAGTAGAGGGAGAAGGCAAATGGAGGGACTGAGGTCAGGGAGGTAGCAGGGAGGCAGTTCACGTGGGGCCTTGTTGGTCATAGCACAGTCGTGAGTGAGGTGAGCAGAGGAGGGACATGATCTGACCTAAGTGTAACAGGCTCACTCTGGCTGGCGTGCAGAGAACTGACTATAAGGGACAAGTGAGGGTAGAAGCAGACCAGGTGGGAGGTGATGGTGGCTCGAACAGAGGGTGGCAGCAACCAGGTGAGCAGTAGACGGAAAGTGGTTAGACTCCCTGCTCGGCTACCTTCTAGCTTGTGTGCTGCTGCTGCTGCTGAGTCGCTTCAGTCGTGTCCGACTCTGTGCGACCCCATAGACGGCAGCCCACCAGGCTCTCCCATCCCCGGGATTCTCCAGGCAAGAACACTGGAGTGGGGTGCCATTGCCTTCTCCAATGCATCTAGCTTGTGTACCTGGACAGATTACTTAACCTCTCTGAGCCTCTATTTTCCATCTGGAAAACAAGTGTGATAATAATACTCAGCTATTCACTTGTTACTCACCTACACGAGACATAGTATAGTGCCTGGCACTTATTTGGTACTCACTCAATGCCAGCTCTTCAGTTCAGTTCAGTTTCTCAGTCATGTCCGACTCTTTGTGACCCCATGGACTGCAGCAGGCCAGGCTTCCCTGTCCATCACCAACTCCCAGAGCTTGCTCAGACTCATGTCCATTGAGTCGGTGATGCCATCCAACCATCTCATCCTCTGTCTTCCCCTTCTCCTCCCACCTTCAATCTTTCCCAGCATCAGGGTCTTTTCTAATGAGTCAGTTCTTTGCATCAGGTGGCCAAAGTATTGAAGTTTCAGCTTCAGCATCAGCCCTTCCAACGAATATTCAGAACTGATTTCCTTTAGGATTGACTGGTTTGATCTCCTTGCAGTCCAAGGGACTCTAGTCTTCTCCGACACCACAGTTCCAAAGCATCAGTTCTTCGGCCAACTCTTAGTCATTTTTAAATATTTTGTTTATTTATCTTTAGCTGCACTGGATCTCTGCTGCTGAACATGGGCTTTCTCTAGTTGCAGCGAGCGAGGGCTACTCTGTTTTGGTGCGAGGGCTTCTCATTGAAGCGGCTTCTCTTCTTGTGGAGCACGGACTAGGGGTGTGGGCTTCAGTAGTTGCGGTACACAGGCTTAGTTGCACCCTGGCGTGTCTTCCCAGACCAGTGATGGAACCCATGACCTCTGCATTGGCAGGAGGATTCTTAAACGCTGGACCACCAGGGAAGTCCCTCTTAGTCATAATTAACCCCTGGGAAGCACTACTCTGGGAGCCACATATTCAAGGCAGAACTAACTGAGCCCAGAAAGCTCGAGGAGATCCGAGAGGCCAGCTGGATCTGGGGGAGACAGTCTCAGGGCTCAGCTGGGCACCGTCCTCCATTGCCTGCCTTGGTTCCCATGGCCCTGGAAGGAAGTGTCCTTCGGTCTCCTGTTTATTTGTTTGCTTTTTACTTACGTTGACGTTTCAGCTGAGAAATCAGCCCTGCCAGTCAATGGGTCAAACATCCCGCCACCACGGGCAGGCAGCCACTCCTGCAGAGTCAACATCACCCAAGACAATGAAGGGGGAGGGGGCAGTGGGGAGCCCACAACCCACAGTGCTCCCTGGCAAGCCCGTGACCCTTGGGGATGACTGTCAGAGGTAATGATGGGGAAAAGAATCTAAAGAGGAAACTCAGGTCTGGGGTGGGTGTTGGTGGCTGCAGCGCCTTCAGGACTGACCCTCCGGCTCTGGACAGGCAATAGCTATCCTAGACAAGGGATGGCTCTGGGGAGCAACTGGGGACATTTGCCCTCCCTGGGGGACATCAGCCTGGAAGCCTGAAGCCTTGGTCTACCCTGCTGCACCCTCGCATTGACTCACCCTCCTATCTGTTTATTTAAAATACTGAAGTCTGCTGTGTACCAGGGCCTGGGCTTAAAAATTGTTCCTCCCACAAAGAGCATTTCTTCGGGAAAGTGAGAGTCAGATGGTGAAAACAACTTCCGCCTATGGGGAGTCTCCAGGCTCTTACACCCAAGGGCTGACATTACAAAGAGTTCATCCCTGGCTCTGCAGGCCCCACAGCCCCACAGCCCTCAGCTCCAGAAGTGGTGTGCAATCTGGGGGCCTGCCGTCATCTCTAGCTTAAAGGGGAGGAGGCCTCTGCCCCTGGCTATGGAGGCTGACCTGCATGAGGTCTTCAAGCCCCTTCCTGGGGCTAATGGCTAATGGCCATTTCCCCCCTTCCCTGAAGCCTCCCCTAATGTAAGCAGCCCCTGCTGGGTCTTCATACCACCCCAGGCCTCAGATATCCTTCCAGAAAGTTCTTCTTCCTGCCATAAACTCTGGCACTGCTAATCCAGTCCAGTGCCCAGTGGGATGCCCAGAGCCTGCTTCCGGTCCAGCCCTGGCTCCCTGAGTTGGGGACGGTGGTGGGAACAGGGCTGAAGGTCGGGGCTGGGGCCAACAGGGCCTGTGAAACTGCAAAGTGTGTGGTGGGTCAGGAGGGCCCAGCTTCTGTTTGTTGACCCTGAGTGTGGACAGAGGAGAAAGCATCTCATCGCTTCCCGCGTCTCCTCCCTGGGCTGACTGAGCTCTGCCTGCACCTCCCCCGCTTCCCTGGTCCTCCACCCAGGCTTCTCCCCTTCTCTTCCATTCCTCCCCAGCCCCCGCAACGCTCCCTGGCCACTCTACTTCAGGCCCACTCCAAGTGGGGCTTACATATAAAAATATCCCAGCTTTTTTTGAGCTTGTTATCTACTATTTTTATCAGATGGTCCAAGCAAAGCGTGGCTGAAAAAAGGGAAAATCATACAGCTCTGTTTGCCAAGCTCCGTAGAAATAGCAACGGGGTGGGCTATTTTTAACAAGATGAATACCCCTGTCCTCTGAGGTCTCCCCTGGGCCCATACCAGCCTCCTTTGTCTCTTTGCCTGGACAGCAGATTTTAAAACACACCCAGAGTTGCCAAACCACTAAATGCACCCAAGACGGTGACTGAAGTTCTCGGAGCCCAGGAGGACCGTGGGGGGTATTTTTTCCCCTTCCCTTCCCTCCCCTGAAGGAAATCACACTCTTTTGTTTGAAAAGCCTTCCAGGTTGGTTTTCAAGGCCTTTTCCTGGTTGTCCCACTCCCACGGGAACAGCAGAGGTTGCTCCGAAACATGTGGTGGTTTGGGTAGAATGACCCCAGAGGTCTGGCATGGCCCGTGGTGGCTCGTGTGCCAGGCTGTGGCAGGGCAGGGACACAGAAGGAGCCTGCAGAAGCCAGGGCCTCCAGCAGGGGTGGGAGGAGACCATGGCGGAGGCTGTGAGCTGGGAGGCACCAGGGCTGCACCGGGCCGCTGTCCTTACAGTGGGCTGAGGCACCACTGCCCCTGGGGCTCGGCCATGACAAAACCAGGCTGTGAAGGGTTTGAGGGTCTTCTGAGCTCCTGTGTGCCCAGGAAAGAGTCACACTCACCCATCATTATGGGAAAGCCACCTCCTGCCCCAGAGCTGAGCAGAGGGGAAGAGAATGGTGCTCAGGAGTGGGGAGATTTTAGGGAGGGAGGAAGTCACAGCCTCTCCCCAGGCCCCAGCATCCCCTGGTGGACCACGAGGGACCTGACTAGTCTGGCAGTCTGGGGTGTGTGGCTGGCAAGGCAAAAGAAAATAGAAATAAAAGGTAACATTCACCAATTCACCGAGCACTTTGGGAGTCATTGAATGAAACACTGTATATCACGTGTATTATTATCTCCCTTAATTTCCACCACTACCCTATCACTGAGGCATACAGAGCCCCTCTCTGTCCTAGTGGTTGTGTGTGAAATCCAGAGATCTGGGATTATATGATTATCCCAGGACCCTTCATTCTGGCCAAGAGGATGGGATTCTGTGAGAGGCTCTCTCTGGTCCCAGACCTCCCCTATAGCCAGGAGCATGGGGACAACAGTGGGCCATGCTGCCAGAACTACAAGCAACAAGGGTACTAAGCTGCTCCCACCAGATGCAGATGCAGCTAGAGAGAGGGTTGGGAGTCTGGGAAGAGAGACTGGCAGCGTCCCCTATAGTTAGTGGAGCCAGACACTGACTCCAGACAGCCCAATCCCATGCCTTCCTACTGACCTTGACTGGAGAGCTGCTCTGCTTGAAGTCAGGGCAAAAGGAAAGAGGGGTGGATCCCGGGGGGGAGGAGGTAAACGAGTGACTGGTGTCATGCCCTGTCTAGTGTCCAGTCCTTTGCAGAGCTGTTCTTTCTAGTAGCAACACCCTCCCCCACCCCTGCCTTCTCCATCTCATAAGCCCCAACGTGGTTTTCAAGACTCATCTCAACGGCCTTCCTCTGAGAAGACCTCTCCCCTTTGCGAGCAGGACGGGGTCTCTGGAGCCTCCAAGAGACGCCTCTACCCAGCCCTTCAGCCCCAGCGTATGGTGACTGCTGCCACTTGCTTTCCTGGGGAAGGGACCAAGGCCTATTGGTCCTGTCCCCCCAGGCCAGCACAGCATGGGAGTGCGGAAGATGTCTGCTGAGTGGATAGAAGGGACACAGAGGAACGGGGAGTGAGAAGGGAAAATGAGGAGCAAAGAGCAGTGGGGGTGGAGGGACAGTGGATCAGGAGCAATCACAGGCCAGGGCCTGGTGGCTGGTGGGGCACGATAGGAGGGGAGGAGAGGGCTTTGTGATGGGCCCAGACAGGTGGCTTCCCCTGCCCTGGAGGCTCTGGCGGAATTGCTCTCCTGAGGGGCTGGTGTCATAAGTAGGAAGAGGCCACCTGCCTGTTTATGCAGTCACATCTGTTGCTAGCCCGCTGTCTGACTGGCACTGCACTGGGCACAGGGCCCTCGTCTCTGCTGGCTGCCCCGGAAAGGGCGATCAGAGTGACAGGGAGCAGGGCCCTTGAAATCATCTGGAGCCCTGAGGAGACGCAGCTGCCCCTCTCTGGACAGCGGGCACCTCCAGCCTCTCTGCCTGACGCTGTGGCTGGCACGCTGCTTAGAGGACACTATGGCTGGGACATGGCTAGAAACCACGAGGCCTGTCAGTCTTGCCGTGCTTCAGTCTTGCCCCTGAGGGAAACTCTGAGAGAAGGAGTGGGGGCTCCCACCCAGGCTAGCGCCCCACCTCAGGGAAGGACGGAGACCAGAGGGGAGGGAGTCAGCTGGCAGCAGCTGCCCAGCCTGGCAATGAATCGTCCCAAAGTTTGCTGCCTCGTCTCAATAGCTTTGCTTCTGTAACGAGCTTGTGACAAAGGGTACATTGACGTCCTCCATGGGGTGAGGAGGGCCGCTCACATGTGCAGGGGAAGCCCCTTTGGGGAGGCAGCAGGAGGCGGCAGCACGGACCCAGCCATGGAGCAACATTCTCCCCAAATTGGCCTGGTGGGTGTGGCTGGGCTGAAAGGGCTCAGACCCGGGTGTATGAGCTGATGGAAGACTTTGGTTGGCTGAGCTGGGGTGGGGGCCCCGGAGGGGGTGGGGCTGAGCTGGTGCAGGCAGAGCGCTCGGCTGTTTGGTTGAGGTTGTGAGATGCAGCTGTCCTTTGCTGGACCCTCCCTTCTGCTGGGGTCCTCACGGTCAACAGGCTCCCCAGACCTCCTCAAGACCCCATCCCAGGTCGTCTGCACTTTTAGAGGTTGGGGTCTCCATGCTGCCTGTCGGGGGCCTCTGTGGCTTCTGGCAAGCTGAGCGGCCTAGGGTGGAGGCCCCTAGAGCTCATGGTTCTGGATTTGATTAGGATTTTGTTTGTTCAAAAGTTACTAGGAACAGTCTTTTTTTGTTGATTCAATTTAATATGCATACGTATGTGAGTATTTGGTTTTCTCCACCAGAAATCTGGCTCTGCGGAGCTGGAGCTGCGTTGGTTTGTGGCCCCACCTTTAGGCCTGAGGTAATCCATGTATTTAATCCGGGACTTTTTATGAGTGTGGGCTGAGCCAGGCAGTGGTCACACATCTGTAGGCCTATGGGCTTCCCTCGCTAGATGGCCTGGCTGTGCCCAGCCCTCTGAATGTGAAAGAAGGATTGGACAAGAAATAGCCCCGAGGCAGCCCTTGTTGAGCCCAATAGGGACAAACAAATCATGGCTTGATGGGGTGCCTGCCCTGGGTCTTCAGCCACACCATATTACGGGACGCCCTCCAAACGTCTGCTCACTGCCAGGCACAGGGTCCACAGCGGTTTGGCCCATGAGCCCTACAGGCTGAATCATCAAAATATGTGTGCGTACATGTGTGTATGTATGAGCGTCTGTGTGTGTGTGCATGCCTTAGCGAAATGGGTATTAAGAACCCTGACTCTGCCACTTACCTGTATGAAGTCAACAATAGTAACTCTATGGCAATTGACTTATCCTCTGCATACAGTACCTTTGTTTCCTCATCTGTGAAATGGGGACAGTGGGAATAACTATTTCATTGGGTTGTTGTGAGGTTAATATGGCAAAACACTTCAGACAATGTTTTGCACACAGTAGGCACTCAGTAAATGTGAGCTGCTACGACAATCACTGTTGTCATCTTAGAAGGTGTCTCAGATCCAGCTCCCCAGAAGCAAATGTTAAGATGGGGACTTCCCTGGTGGTCCGTTGGTTAAGAATCCTCCTTCCAATGCAGGGGATATGGGTTCGATCCCTGGTCAGGAGAACTAAGATCCCACATGCTCTGTGGAAACTGAGCCTGTGGGCAACAACAAAGACCCAATGCAGTCAAAGAGAAAAAAAAAAAGCTTTCTTTTTCATGGCTGAGCAGTATTCCATTGTGTATATGTTGATGTATGGCAGCAAAAATCAAACCAATATTGTAAAGCAATTATCCTTCAATTAAAAATAAATTAATAAAAAAATAGGGGATCACAGCTAAGTGATTTCCTAAAGCAATACTCCCTGGGGACCCAGGTGAGAGACTAAAGGTCACTGGACAGGAGGGGAAGAGGCCAGCAGGGGTGAAGAGGGTACTCCTAGCCTGTCCCACAAAGGGACTCTCGAGGTTGTCCCCTCAGAGGTAAGGGAGCTGGGACCTCAAGTCCTGCACCCTAGCCACTGGCAAAGGGCCACGTTGGGGGTAGAAACTTCCAGGTACTTCTGGCTCTGCAGGTGAAGCAGCTCCTGTAGCCTGGGGCAGTCACCCAGGGAAGAGTGCCCAGAGAGAAAGGTCACAGAAGGTGAGGGAAGTGCCCAGACCCTGCACAGAGCCCTGGGGGAGCCTGGGGGCCCTGAAGGTGGCACCAAGGGTGCCCTCCAGAGAAGGCCCTTGTGAGGAGCAAGTGCAGAGCAAGTGCTCAGGGCCTGACCCCTGTCAGCTCTTGCCCCCGCCTTTCTACCTCACCAGCCACAGGCTGCCTCTGGTCCAAGGCCAGGGCTACCTCCGGGGTCTGCGAGGCCCCGGCCAGGTTCAGAGCGTCATATATTTGTGTAGGACAGCGGCTCCGCCCGTGATCAAGGAACCAGTGAGAAGAGCCTGCCTGCTTGGCTGCCCAGAGCACCGTGGGAGAGAGGCAGCCCTGCCAGCCAGCGCGGGACGCCCTGGATCTGCCCCAGGGCGCTGGTGTCAGGAAGGCGGGAGAAGCTGTGACAGTGTGACAGCCACATGCATCCCCCCAGCCCCTCGTAGGCACATCTGCCACCTCTCTCCTGCTTCCTGCTCCACTCTGCCCCGCCCTGGGCAGCCCTGAACCTCTCTCACGGGCCTGGCGGCAGCTGCCCAAACCAAAACCTATTAGCATTGCCCTGGGGGAACCACCTGCCTGGGTATCAGAGGGAATGTTGGAGAACACGGCAGGCCCTGCACACCTGGCTCCTGTGAAAAGCCTAGACCCTCCCAGGAAGCTCCCATGGCCCAGGGAGGCAGGAAGGAGAGGCAGGAAGACCACCTGTTGTGGGTGACGCCAGGGGGCCCCACACTAAGGATAACAAGAATAACCTATTATCACCCACGATGTGTTGAGTCGTCACCGTGTTTCAGGTGGAACCCTTTCCAGGAACCATTTTATTCAAAACTCACCATGACTCCATGAGGTCCCTACTCCCAGGTCAGAGAGGTGAAGTTTCAGACCCAAACTCACGTAAGTTCCTATCCGTTCTCCCTGTGCCTCGCTCGCCCCGTCAGACCATCACCAGCACAGCAGCAGAGCAGGTCTGGTGGACAGTTGGCCCAGCGGACAGTTAGCCCATGGCTGTCCCCACTCTGGGCCCTGCAGCGGCTTATTGAGAGCAGAAGCCCAGAGCCTCACGTAGGCCTCCACACCTTGAGCTGGTCTGGCTTCCCACCACCCCCAACCTTCTCTCCTACACCTCATGACCCCCGTCTAGCCCCACCAGCTGCCTCTGCTGTTCTTCACATGGCCATGCAACCTCCAGCCTCAGAGCCCTCCACAGACTGCCCCCTTTGCCCAGCAGGCTCTTGCCCAGCCCCCGTATGGCTCCCTCTCACTTACTTCATGTCTCTGCTCCCGAGACCCCCAACTTTCTCCATTCCCTTTGTTGTCGTTCAGTCGCTAAGTTGTGTTGACTCTTTGTGATCCCATGGACTGTATAGCAAGCCAGGCTCCTCTGTCCTCCACTATCTCCTGGAGTTTGGTCAAATTCATGTCCATTGAATCCCTTTACTCTGCTTTATCCTCATTATTTTTGGTAGCTTTTCTGTACTGATTCTGTGCCTGTCTCCCTTCACTAAAATGTAAGCTCCACAGTGGCAGTGATTTTGCCCTCAGTTCACTGCTGGATCAGGTCCTCCATCAATGTCATTGATACTTGATAAATGCGTGCAGAATAATTGAATGGCACCAAGACCTGAACTCAAAAGCCCTAAATGGCAGGCACCCTGGGGTTGGAGAGGGTGGCTGCCAAGGTCTGCCTGAGCCCTGTCTGTGGCTTTTCTTGCAGCCAGAGGGAACATAGCATCTTCTGGAGAGTTTGACCCCAGGCACATGCTTCATGGCCCTGCGAAGCCTGCCTTGGGTTCTGCACAGCCTTCTTTTCTGGGCTGCTGTCCTTAACTAGTACTGCCCGCTTCCTTTCTTTTATTTTTATTTTTTTAAATTAACTTTTTGGCTGCACTACGCGGCATTCCGGATCTTAGTTCCAGGACTAGGAATTGAACCCATGCTCCCCTGCAGTGGAAGAGAAGAATCTTAACTGCAGGACCACTGGGAAAGTCCCCCCACTTCCTTCCTCTTAACTCTGAGGCCTAAGGGAAACATTGCCCTTTCTCTTTCAGCTGTGGATTCAAGTCCAAGTTCAGAGGAGCTCAGCAGACACCAAATTCCACACCTACCGTTTCTTTCAAAAGACCTTCTGAATCCTCTGAAGCCTTTGTTCTGCAAAATAATATCTACCAAGCATCGTCTATGGGGCGTGCATGCTAAGTCGATTCAGTCTTGTCCGACTCTTTGCAACCCGTGAACTATATATAGCCTGCCAGGCTCCTCTGTCCATGGAATTTTCCAGGCAAGAATACTGGAGTGGTTTGCCATGCCCTCCTCCAAGGGATCTTCCCAACCCAGGCATCGAACCCATGTCTCTTATGTCTCCTGCAGTGGCAAATGGGTTCTTTACCACTAGTACCACCTGGGAAGCCGAGAGGGACCCAATCTCCAGCTCTCTCTGCCTCTTTCGGTCCAACCTGATCCAGGAGGCCATACAATGCGTAGCTGAAGCATGAAGGGCTGGATTGCTGGGACAGGGCCCAGAGAAATGCAGGAACAGGAGAGGAAGCCTTGAGAGGTGGCCCCATCCCACCCTACTCCCTTGGATGAGAGGAACGATGTCTTGGAGGAGCCGGGTGGAGAGCCAGCCTTGCAGAGGATGGAGAGCAAGCCAGGCACTTGGTTGGAGGGACACCTGCCAGCCTGTGTCTTCTTCCTCGAGCCCAATTCTAAGAAAGCCTTTTTCCCTCTCCAGCCCTGTCCCCAGTCCCCAGCTGCTGACCGCCTGCTGCCCAAACACCCAGTGCCTGCCCAGGGCCTCTCCTCCGGGAGTTCCCTGGAGCTATGGCAGGGGTTTGCTTCCCCCAGCCCACCAGTGTCCCCCCAGGGGAAAGGCGGGCTGCCTTCTCCTGTGCTTCAGAATCCAGGCCACAAGCTGCCACCTGCTCTTGCCCTGTGTGCGCACGCACAGGCTTCCTCATTCCAAGAACTCCGAGATGTTAGGCTTCCGCCCAGGTTTCTCCCTGTCTTTACTGACTGCTGGTGATGAATCCCGGAAGGAGAAGAGAAATGAAGGCCTCCACCAGGCGAACAAACCGGTGTCATGAGTGTTTTGAGGAGGGACCCTGGGAAGGGCAGCTACTGGGAACAGGCGGACACATAGAGCCCCAGGGCGGGTGGGGTCCATGTGGCAGGAGGCGGTATCCAAGCCTCATCAAACCTCAAAAGGGCATCGACAGCTGACCATGAGCTTCCTCTCTGGGCTTTAGACTATTAGAAGGGCTCCTGATTGGGTGGCAATGGGGGGGGACCCTTAGGACCTATTTCCTTAAGATTCCATGTACCCTGAGATTCACTGGCCTTGGGGATCCCCCCACACGTCCTCTATTCCTCCCTGCAGAATGGAGTGGGCCCAGGAACAGGGGTCTCATCTTCAAAGCTGGGCTAGCACTCAGCCAGTTAGTTCCGTTGGAGTCCCCCCAGCCCCCTTGCCCCTCAGGCTCTGCTATGCAGGGAGGGTGTGTTCAAGTTCCACAGGGAAGACCAACCAGCCCAGGAACTTCCAAAGCCCCAACCCTGACTGGTGCACATGCCTTGAGGTGTTACTGTCTTCTCCTTGACTATTGGGCCCCCAGACCAAGATGACCTCAAGGGTAGGACACATCGTGCCTGGTCTGTGTCTCCAGGCCCAGGAATGAGAGGCACAGTGTACCACCTCCACCACTTGCTAATTGTGTGACTTCAGTCATGTGACTCTGCCTCTCTGTGCCTCAGTTTCCTCTTCTGTAAAATCGGTAGACTCACAGGCCTGAGTTAACTGGGTTAACCCACATAAGCCCTTCAAACAGTGCCAGGCACCTGGCAGTGCTCAGTAAACATTACCTGCGTGTCCCTGACACCTCTTAGTGTTCCTTCCTGAGTCGTGAAGGAGTCTGGGGTTGGGGCCAGCTAGGCTTTCTCCCCAAGATGACCTGATCCCATAGGAAACATGAGAGGAGAAGGGGGCCCACAGAGCTGCCTCCAGGCCCCTGGAGGTTGTGGCCACTCTGGAAAGCCCCGACTCACCACACTGTTTGGATTGGGTTTCTATTCCCAACCCCAGTGAGAGGCCTGCTATTTATGGGCCCCCCATCCCACCCCCCGGGCAGCCAGACAGTGCGTGGGCTGGGGACCACATGGCTGGCAGCCCGCTCCCCCACCCGGCCCGGGCGCTCTGACCGGGGCACGTTTCGCACGCCGGTCACCCTGCTGGCTGGGCGGTGGATTTCCCAGCTCCGTCTGGTCCCCCAGGTGGGGAGCGGAGATGGAGGGGGCGTGAGGGGTCTCCCACCTCTTCATCCCGCCCTCTGGCTTCCAGACATCTCTGAGAGGAGGTGGCTTCTCAGGGACACGTCCCTTTCCATTTCCACCCTGACAACGACACCTGCCTCACGTGGTGTCTGCCGTGGTGAAAATGAAGGCTCTGGGGCCAGACTGCCTGGATTCAACCCCCACTTTGGGTCCTCATTAGATGTGATCCTGGGCTAGTGGATGAACTTCTTTGTGCCTCAGTCTCCTCGCCTGTAAAATGGAGCTAGTGCTAGTACCGGCCTCCTAGGGTCCTCATGAGGGTTAAAGGAATTGACACAGGTCAAGTGTTTAGCACTGGTCTGGGCACACAGAAAGCTCTCAGTGAGAGAGTGGCATTGACATACATGGGCCTCCCTGGTGGCTCAACGGTAAGGAATCCCCCTGCCGATGAAGGAGATGCACCTTCCATAGCTGGGTCAGGGAGATCCCCTGGAGAAGGGTATAGCAACCTACTCCCGTATTCTGGCCTGGAGAATCCCATGGACAGAGGAGCCTACCAGGCTACAGTCCATAGGAACGCAAAGAGTCAGATATGGCTGAAGCTACTGAGCACACACACACTGACACATACACACTACCATGTGTAAAACAGCTAGCTCCCGGAAAGCAGCTGTATAGCATGCAGAGCTCAATTCTGCTCTGTGATGACCTGGAGGTGTGGGATGGGGGGAGTTGTAGGAAAGAGGCTCAAGACGGAGGATATATATGTATACCTATAGCTGATTCGTGTTGTCGTACAGCAGATACCAACACGACATTGTAAAGCAAGTATCCTGCAATTCAAAATAAATAAAAATAAAGGCCAGCTCTCGATTAAAGTCAGTATTCTTATTCTTGCAGGGTCTGGTGCAGGATGCCAACCCTGCCTTCATCATCTGGCTCCTGTTCTCTGCCTAGGCAGGATGGCTGTCCCCTCTGCACAGATGGAGAGACTGAGCCCTGAAGGGGAAAAGTGACCTCTTCAAGATTGCACAGCTGGGGGTGGCAGAACCCAGGTCCTCTTGGGGCCCTTCCCAGCCCATCTGGGGATGGCAGAACCCAGGTCCTCTTGGGGCCCTTCCCAGCCCATCGGCTGTCTCTTGATCTGTAACCACTAGAGCCCTCCCCCGCCCCCGCCCCTCCCCATGGTCAACCCCATCAGGGGAGGGTGAGGGCCCTGACAGGTGTGCGTGCAGCAGGAGCCTGGCTGAGCCTGTCCCCAGGGCCTGCCTGCCCCTTGGCCAATGCCTCCAACCAGCCCACTCAGGACAGTGGCTATTTTTAGCAGGTGCTGTTTGCCCGGCAGCGGGAATATTTGCGAAGGGTCAGTCCAGTGGCGTCCCTTGGCTTTCAACTAGAAACAGCTCTCGGATGTACAGTCGATTGGCTGAGAGCATGAGGCTTTGGCGAACCTTTTCCCTTTACAAAATGTGGCTGTTTCTCCTTCCTGTCCACCCTGTTGCCAAGCCCACAGCTTCTGTTCCTGGCTCCCTGCCGCCAAGATGGTGACAGCCTTCCCAGGTCTGATGGGATGAGCAAATTGGGCAAAGTGTGGTTTCCTGGCCCTGGCCGGGCATCTCCCCTCTGCTAATAAACCTGTGGCTAACCATCCATGGCCTCATGCTCCATGGGTTAGAGCACCATGCCAGCGAGTCCAAGGTCAGGCTCTACGCAGGCCGACTGGCTTCGCGGGTAGGTGCATTCTGCCCCACACCTCAGCCTGTAGCCCTTGCCAGTGCAGCTGGGATGAGGGGGTCAGGCCTGGGGGCAGCTGTGAGCCAGCTAGAGTGTGGGCATCTCTGAGTTCCCAGCCCCTGAGAGGGCCTCACTGAGCTGGTCCACCTGTTTCCACTGGGCAAGGTATGGAGTAGGGCACTTTCCTCCGTGAAGGCTGGCACATATGTTTTGTGGGACTAGAGACTGAGAAAGTGCCAGGCAGACGGGCACATGGCCGCTGAGTCAGTTTTCTGCATCAGCTGGAGAGGCCCTGGAGAGGTGGCAGAGCGTGGGGATTAAGAGAACAGACCGTGGGGGTCAAACCCCTGACAGGACACTTGGCCGTGGTGCACCACTCTATGCCTCAGTGTCCCCATCTGTAAAAGGGGAATGAACGGAGGGATGTCGTGGGGATGAAGTGAGCCAAGGCTTGGCAGCCCTTAGAGCTACAGCTGCTACATGAGTGTTAGCTCATGTTACCGTGGTAGTGCCTCAACTGGGTTTCCCTGGTGGCTCAGATGGTGAAGAATCTGCCTGCAATGCAGGAGACCTGGGTTCAGTCCCTGGGTTGGGAAGATCCCCTGGAGAAGGGAATGGCTACCCCCTCCGGTATTCTGGCCTGGGAAATTCCATGGATGGAGGAGCCGGGTGGGCTACAGTCTATGGGGTTGCAAAGAGTCAGACCCCACTGAGTAGCTAACACTTTCACTCACTGTTCACCTCAACTCTCAATGCCAGTTCCATGGACCGTGCCCCTCATCTGGCCCTCAGTACCCCCTCTCCCACGCCTTCCCTTCTACAAGTGAGTTTTCACTGGCCCCATGGCCCTCAAGCTGTTGAAGCACAGGCACGTGGAGGGCCCCTCCTCAGTCCTCTGGGAGGGCTCAGGTGGATCCTGCCCCGACCCATGCCAGAGAGAAGCTCAGAGTCTGGGGAGCAGGTTGGCACCGGGCAGGTGCCCTGCTCTTGTCCCGTGGCTCCTGCCCAGGAGGGCGCGGCCCCTGAGCTCAGGTCTATAAATAAGGTATCTGGGAGGAACGGCTTTAATTTGCACTTTACCTATTGGTGTTTACTTTGCTATTTCCAATATGGCAATTTAATTCTGTAGGGCGCCTGGCTGGGGGTTGGGGGGGGGGGAGCACCCGGGCCGTGCGGTTCCCTGACCGCACCAGGAGTGACTCCGGGTCCCTGTGCAGCTCTGGACACAGATGCCGCCGGGACAGCCACGGTCTGTGGAGGCCCCGGGTGTGAGCATGGAGTGGAGGGGCTTGTCGGGACATCGAGACCCCTCTGTACCTAGACCCGCGGTCCTCCAGGCTCTGTCTGGCTCCTCCTCGGGATGGCAGTGTCAGCATTTCTCTTCCCTCCTGCCCACCTTCCACATCTCTTCCCGCCTTAGGTCAAGGCCTCCCTCTCTGCTGAGATGACCACCCTCTTACCACCCATCGGGGAGCTCTCTCCAGAGTTCTCTCATAGATATGTGGCTAATTACGGGACAGTCTTTGAGATTTTTCTCCGCCTCGATAGTTTGCTGTTTTCAATTTTTGTATTTTGTCTCTGTGATGAGACTGTGGGCTCCCTGAGGGCAGGGCTGTGTCTCCCCCAGACTTGGGCTCCTTGAAGGCAGGGACTGTGCTTTCCCCTCAGATTAGGGGTCTTAAAGGCCTTGGTCCTGCTGTACTCCCTCTGGTCAGGGTTGTCCACCAGGGCCACCCAGAGCACATTTGTCCTTCCCTTCACTGGCCAGAAGGACCACACTAATACTTTTGTGGCCCATGGGGCCCTTTCTGTGGGCCCTTTTCTTCATAAACTTCACTGGCACAAAGACAACTTCATTGGAATAAAGACAAACCTGTTTGTATTATGTATGAAAATGTTTTCTTTGGCTTAAAAGATCATCTTTTTCCTTTTGACCTTAAAATAAAAGTAAACATATTCATGGGCCCTAAGCAATTATAGTCCAAGTTCTTAAAAAAAAAAAAAAAAAGAAAGAAAGAAAAGAAACAAGAACCAAAACTATAACCAAAAAAATAATTTCTTAAATAATTTTTTAAAGCCTGAATAAACCCTGCAGATAAAAAGGGTTCATAATATTTCAGAAAGAATTGATTAAAATACAAGATCTATGGAGATCTTAGAATAATTTTTTTTTAAACACAGGAAAAAAGAAAAATTCCTATAAGGTTTTCAGACAGAGAAAATTATTTTAAAGGAAGCAATCAATTTGGTCTCTGGGGAAAAAAAAAACCTTAGGGACCAGTCCTGTCCCAGCTGTGCCTGGTAGATACACTTGGCCTGGCCAGAGGGACCAGCACAGAGCTCGCCATATCTGGCAGGGATACCTTTCCCAGCCCTTAGCTTCTATAAACCTTGGGGAGTCCCCACGAGTCAGGGAGGGCCAGAATTCCTATCCCACACCATCAGCACGGCCACGGCTACTGCCACTGGCCGGAGCGCCACAGGGAGCCCCCTCGGTGGCGTGGTCCTCCGTGCCAGGCGCTGGGCTGAGCTCACGTCACCCTTGTCTTATCTAATCCTCACAGCCATCCCATGAGGCAGGCACTGTGATTATCTCCCATTTCACAGATAAGGAAAATGAGGCTCAGAGGGGAGAAGTGACGGGTTCAAGGTCACCCAGCCTGTCAGTGACAGGGAGGGAATGGAGGAAGCAGAAGTCTGCCTTCAGAAGTTCTAGGTCTTTCCGCTCCAGAGACGGTGAAGGGTCAGGCCAGGCGTAGGTCAGGGTCGCCACAGAGATTCCTTCTGACATCTCCAGCCTTCCCAGCTCCAGGTCTGCTAGCTTGCTGGCCTCATCCTGCCCTTCCAGCCACCTGGTAGAAGGGGCTGCCTGGAAGTCCCCTCTGGGTGGGCAGCTGTGGGGCCCAGAGGGCAGAGGTAACCTCGTGGCGTGGAGGGTGAGGAGCTCAGACTGGGGGTCGGGTCTGGAGGAACCCTGGTCAGTGATGGCATGGGGGTGCTTAGGGCTCCGCCCCGAGCTGGGGACCCCTTCTCCTGCTCTACTGGCCCATCTCTCCATCACTAAAGTTATTTTCTTTTTTTCTTATCTTCCCATTTTGCTCTTCATTTCTTGGCCTGTCTTTTCAAAACTCCATCTCAGCTTTTTTTTTGACTCATCAATCTCTTCACCTTCTGTCTCTGCCCTGTTCCTCTCTCCCTGCTCCCTTCCCCTCCTCCTGCCACCTCGGCATCTTCTCCCCCCACTTCTCACCTCTGTGTGTGTCTGGTAGGTTTCCGACATCCCTGGCTGCTCTCCTGCCCTAATCCCCTGCTTCCCTTCCTCCTCTCTGTCTCTGAGTTCTTCTCCACCTCCTCCACCATCCGTCCCCCTGTCAATCTGTGTCTCTCTTTGTCTTTCTCCCTCTCCCATTATTTTGAGACAAGACAGTGCCTGACCCAGCGGGGACACAGCAAAGGCGAGAAAACATGCTTCGAGGGAGCATCAGGCGCTGGCTCCCCGCTGGATGTGGTGGGGCCTTCTCCCGGCTCCAGCTGATCAAGTGTGGGTGAGTGGGAGGGGCTTCGTGCCTGAGCTGGAGAAGGAAGGGAAGCAGGAAAGGCCTTTTGTGCAGCCTGGGCCGGTTGGCTTTCAAGCGGCAAGTCTCTCTCCCAAAGCCATCGCTTTGATCCCTGGAGACATAAAAGGGGCCATCTGCATTTGTGTTTCATGCAGGTAGAGGAGCGGGAGCAGGGACAGGGAGACAAGTGGGGAGTGCCATAGACATCTTGGGGCCACATTTGGTCCATCTCTGGGCCTTCTAGGCTGGGGGTCCTCTCCATCTGCAGGCATAGATAATAGCTGAATAACAGGACTCTGTTTAAGATCAAATGAGATGATGTGTTCTAACTAAAAAGCCCAGTGAAAGGGCTTTGAGGGGTTTGGTGTGAGCCAGCAGCAAAGCATGCTCTCTAAGTGACTCCCAGGGCTTACTTTAAAAGCTTTCATTTCTTCATGGTGACTCACCTCCTCCAAGAAGCCTCCTAGATTAGCCTCAGTCCCCTGGGGGTCCCTCCAGTCACTGAACCCCTTCAGCTCTTAGGTACCTGGCTCACCCTCCGTGTCAGAAGGGTCACTGGTCATTTCTATGTCCTCCAAAAGTCAGAGGGTGGCTAAGGACAGGGCCACATCTCTGCTTTCCCTTGTGGCTCCAGGTGGGGTACACTGGATGGCCTTGATCGTAATAACACTGCCTCGTGTTCCTGAGGAGCCTCTGACTTTCAAAGTGCTTTGGCAGATGCTATAGCACTTGATCCTCACCCAGCCTCATGAGGAAGGTGGGGTGTGCCTGTAAGATGTGCCCCATTTTACAGGTAAAGAAACTGAGGTTCAAAGAGACTGAGTAACTTGCCCACCCCAAGGTCAGTTGGCAGCAAGTGGAACTGGAAAGAAACCTAGAACCTGTGTGCAATTCCCATTTTATGGATAGGGAGACTGAGGCAGAGGACAATGGAAACAGAGCTTAATTAAGATAAGGTCCAGATTAAAACCGAAGTTTCTAGTCTCTTTTTACACACCATAATGACCAGACTGTCCCCTGACCTCCATGTGGTAGACACATATTTGGGGGACATCTGGCTTTCAGAGAGGGCTGAGAAGTCCCAAGGCTGTGTCCAAGGGGGCCTGCCGGGTGATCAGTGTCATGGGGGTCCCCAGACATGCCCTTGTGGCCCTGCCAAGGGGATAGGCCACTGGTCCTGTCCACAGGTGACATGAGCAGAGGATAGGTTGGACAAGGACCCTCATCTGTCTCTCTTCTTCCTTTCTTGCCAGGCTGAGTGTGCGGCTCAGCCTTTGGCAGCCAGGATGTCGCGGAGCACAAGAGACAAGGAAAGGCTGGTCCCATAGGCGCTTCCTACAGGCCACATACACCTCTAGCCTCTTTTCAGATGATTTAAGAGGGTCTCACGGTTGGTCTTAAATCATTTGAAAAGAGTCGGACACGACTGAAGCGACTTAGCAGCAGCAGCAGGACGGTTGGTCTGGGAACTCACCACAATAGGTCAACCCCTCTCCAGCCATTTCGGCTCTCAGGATCTCCGAGTTCTGACTCAGAATCCTTGATCTCTGGCTTCTCAGCCCCAGGACTTCAGGATTAGCGTCCCTGCCTGGGTTCTGTGTTTTGTCTACAAAACACACCCTAATCCATTTCCCCATTTTATTAATGAGAGAGGCCTGTTCCTGAGATAATCAGAGTTTCCAGTGTTACCTTACCAATGATGTGCCGGCTAAGGGCAGAGATTTGACATTTGAGTTAGAGACTGTAACTGTATAAGAGAAGCAGGTAGAATTTCCAGGTCAGTGTTTGAAATATTGAAAAGAGCTCAAAGGGGCTGTCCTAACCATCATTCACAGTTTCCTGAGGGTTTGGGCTCTCAGGCTGGAGAAACTTAGAGGAGTCATGGGACCCTTCTATGGCACACAAGGGCTCCAGACACACACACAGAGGTACGCAGGCATGTTGTGTTGAGTGTTGTTAATCTATCAGTCATGTCCGACTCTGCGATCCCATGGACTGTAGCCCACCAGGCTCCTCTGTCCATGGAATTCTCCAGGCAAGAATACTGGAGTGGGTAGTCTTTCCCTTCTCCAGGGGATCTTCCCCACCCAGGGATCAAACCTGTTTCTCCCACGTTGCAGGCAGACGCTTTACCGACTGATCCACCAGTGAGTGCAGGCATGCACGTGCTGCTGCTACTAAGTTGCATCAGTTGTGTCCAACTCTGTGTGACCCCATAGACGGAAGCCCACCAGGCTCCCCTGTCCCTGTGATTCTCCAGGCAAGAACACTGAAGTGGGTTGCCATTTCCTTCCCCAATGCACGAAAGTGAAAAATGAATGTGAAGTCGCTCAGTCATGTCCGACCCTTAGCGACCCCATGGACTGCAGCCCACCAGACTCCTCTGTCCCTGGGAGTCTCCAGGCAAGAGTACTGGAGTGGGGTGCCATTGCCTTCTCCCCATGCACGTGCACATACACACAAATAACACACATGCCCCAAAAGAGCCAGCAGGCTGGGCCTAAGGTGATGAGATTCGCTGGCCAGCCAGCCCGTTAGGCTCAGCTTGTCTCCTGGCCGCAAGCATTGTGATTTCTCACTTGGGCCATTCATTTTAAGCCCTTCCCATATGAGCTGTGAGCTGCCTGTAGTGTGGGAACTCCTAAGCTAGGCAGGTGATAAGATCTATGGACTGAAATCACAGGTCCAAGTGGGACAGGACATGCACTTCGAACAGGAGATCAGAACCAGGGGCCACGTGGAAAGCACATCACAGTGGAATAGTCTGTGCTGTGGTGGGTACCTTTGGATACTTTCTTGCCAGGATCACTCTTTACGCTCTGGGGGAGTGGTGAGGAGTTCTGGGCTTCTAGCAGCTGACTATCTTCAAGTCTCACCTATTTTGCCTCAAAGAGCCCTTGTAAGATTTACCTCCCTAATTAGCTTTGGCTTTCACTGTTACAGGGCTTCCCTGGTGGCTCAGATGTTAAAGAGTCTGCCTGTGTTGAGAGAGACCTGGGTTCGATCCCTGGCTTGGGAAGATCCCCTGGAGAAGGGAATGGCTACCCAAGTATTCTTGCCTGGAGAATTCCATGGAGAGAGGAGCCTGGTCGGCTACAGTCTATGGGGTCACAAAGACTTGGACACGACTGAGCGGCTTTAACTAACTGGGCTGTTGCAATGAGTGTTCATTCCTTAAGGAGGTACCCCAACAGGTGGAGGGGCCTCAATGTGTGCCTGGAGCTGGGGGAAGCTCACTTGAGAGGCAGTGACAGCCAAAGATAGTCCTTGAGGTGTGCCGCCCATCAGGGGAGCTGGAGAACTCAGTTTCTGAGAAGACAGTAGGTAGAGGTGGAAATAGCTGGCAGGTCCAGCCTCTAGCCTGGGACGGAAGACGCAACTCACTAACCCAAAATCTGTCGGGAGCTGGTCTTATCCAACTTGTTCATTTTAGAGACCCAGAAATCGCAGTCTGGGGTGGAAATTGACCTACCTTGCACCCCGTAGCTGACCACCAGGAGAGGCAGGAGTCGAATGCACAGTCAAATGCATATCTCATGATGTGCAGTCCAGCACCCTCTTCCCTTGACTGAAGCTCTGTGGCTACCAAGTGACTTTTCTTCCCTCCTGTGAGTGAGAGCAGTAGGGGCAGTCTTGGGGGCAGAAAAGAATGGGTATAGGTGAGGGCAGGACTGCTTTGGCCAACACCTCCTGGCATGTCCCTTCTATCTCGGTCTCAGTTTCCTTATCCATAAAATGGAACACTTAGCCTCTGTGACCGCCAAGGCTCCAAGATGATCCAGACCAAAACATTCCTCCCTGGCCACTGAGGCCACAAGAGATGGGCTGGAGCCAGAGTGAAGCAGTGGAAAGCTGTGGTTCCAAGACCAGGAGGCGCCTGCTCCGGGGTTGGCGGGGTGGGGTGGGGGACAGAAAGCAGGGAAGTTAACGCTGTGCCCTTCACCCCAGCTATTTTTACCCGAGAACACTGGACGACAAGAGGCCTGGCTAAAAATACCAGTGGCCCAAGCCCTGAGCATCATCTCCCCAGAGGGGCAGGGTGGGATCTGGCAAGGAGTGGGGTGTGGGGACCGGAAGTTTAAAGGGTATTTATCCTTCTTCCCAGGCTGGGGTGCCTCTGGGGTGACTGGGAAGGAGTCTCTTCCCACCAGGGAGCCATTCCCCTCTGATAGCCCAAGAATAAGCTTATTTTTGTCATTTTCAGCCATTCCAGCCAGCCCCGTCCATACGCATATGCGTTCTTTTCTTTTAACCCAATGTAATGAGTCTCCTACAGTCGTGTTCCGCTCTTTTTCACTTACTCTTTCACAAACGTTTAATGTTGCCACATGGTCTTCGTCTTAGTCCTTCTTAATGGCTACATAATATTCCACCCAAGAGACTTTTCTATTCCCTGATCTCCAGGCATTTGATGTCTTCCAGCTTTCCGTTATTATAAATAAAGGTGTCTGGGACATCTTTGTGCATGTGGCTATTTCTTTCTCGTTAATTATTTCTGTAAGATAAATGCCCAGGTCTGCAGGCAAGACTGTTTTGTGCTGTTTGATGTGGCTTGCCAAACTGCTTTCCAAAAGTAAATGGAGGAGGTTTAATGTAAGGATACATCCACAATAGGAGCCAAGTACAATCAAGCTTCAGGGAAACCAGAGCTTGAAGTCAACAGGAGTTAAAACAGCCGCCTCCAGCTCCAGGGGGCCTCCCTTGTTCCAGCTTCTCTGTTCTCTCAACACTGTCTCTCTCTTTCCTGAGTTTCTAAAAATTTTGTTCTAGCAGAGCTATCAGCTCTGAGCACGTATCACTTTGTAACTCACTGCTCACGTGTTCTGAGCACTTACTTTGTCCCAGGTACTGTACCAACTGCCTGTAACAATTATTTTAATTTTCACAACCACCTTCTGGGGTAGGAATTATAATTAATCCTGTTTTACAGGTAAAGAAACCAAGGCATGGAAAGACTAAGTAACTTTTTCAAAGATGTAATCAGTAACTAGTGGGGCCAGATCTCACCTCTCTGGACTGCCTCACTGCAGACGTACTCAGAACCACATCTGGGTTTCCCTGGGGACACAGAGGCCCCACATCCATCACCAATGGCCTATGGTTTCTGTGTCTCTGAGTTCAAATTCTGAAGAGGGAGGATCTGATTGGCTCACGTCAGCCTTTGGGTTGGAACCCTAGAATCAAGGTCCGATTTCCTATGATGGGAGCAGGGTTAGACACGAGGAGTCTGGGCCTTGAGGGCAGATGGACAGACCACCCTGATGTCCCAGTATTGGAATTGCCTAAAAAATATTTAAAAGTAGGACAGGGGACTTCCCTGGCAGTCCAGAAGCTAAGACTCCATGCTCCCAAAGCAGGGGGCGCCAGTTAGATCGATCTCTGGTCAGAAAACTAGTTCCCACATTCTGCAACTAAGACCTGTTGCAGACAAATAAATGTGTGTGTGTGTGTGAAGTCACTTCGGTTATATCCAATTCTGCAACTCCATGAACTGTAGCCCGCCAGGATCCTCTGTCCATGGGATTCTCCAGGCAAGAATACTGGAGGGGGTTGCCAGGCCCTCCTCCAGGAGATCTTTCTGACCCAGGGATTAAACCTGCATCTCTAAATGTGCCCTGCATTGGCAGGTGGGTTCTTTACCACTAGTCCACCTGGGAAGCCCAAATAATAAGTAAATATTACTTTTAAAAAACTAGTATAGTTGATCCTTGAACAATATGGGAGTGAGGGGCACCCACCCTCCATGCAGTGAAAAATTTGTGTATGACATTACAGTCGGCCCTCGATAGCCATGGCTCCAAGTTTGCAGATTCAGTCAAGCATGGATTGTGTAGTACTGCATTTTTTACTTGAAAATTTATTGAATTTTTATTGAAAAAATATTCCACGTATAAGTAGGCCTGCAAAGTTCAAACCCATGTTGTTCAAGAGTTAACACTTACACACTGTCACTCTGAACAACAATCATACACTGTATAATTGGTGTCAATGCTAACTGGCTTGTGTTTGCCTTTCTTGAATTATTTGTAATGCTGAACATGTTTCCTATGTTCCTTTTGTGTGTGTTGTCCATGTCCACCCATCTAGGACGTGTTTTTTATCTTACAGTTATGAATGTCACAGAGAAAGACACTGTGTTGAGAGGGGTTGTGGGTGGAGTAAGGCTCATTTCTCCCTAAATGGTTTCTCCTTTGTCCTGAAGCCTGTGGGGGGTGGGAGGGGGGGAGTGGCAGGGGGCTTTGACTGGCCTTCTAGTCAGTGTCCTGAGAATCTGCCTTTTCCTTTTGAGTCTGCTGTGCTATTTAGACAACCTTGAGCAGGGACTTCTGAGCTCGGAGGATCTCTGCATTTGCCCTCTGCTGTCTGGCCCCTTCTTCGGAGTGAATCAGCTTCTAGGAGTTCCAGTGCCTCAATGTTCTGCTCGCGTGCTGGGACACATCCTTTAGCTGCACCCTCTTTTGCCCACTCTTCTTGGCTTTTGTCTTGTCCTGATTCTGGGCTTACTGTGTGCACAATTTTGCTCCCGAGCCCCCAGGGAGAGAGCCCCTGTATCTGAGCCACTCTTTGTAGAAATGTGTCATCATTCTTATAAGAAGCTGAGGGTCCCCTCCAGCCCTCTGTCGTAGGCCCTTTGGGGGACAAATTACCCACAGGTTAGCTCCAAAGCACAGAACCTTTCACTGAAGGGGGTAAGGCCAGAGAGGGGGCAGGTACAAAGAAAACTAAGTAGCTGACACCAACAAGGAGCAACCAGACCCCGTGAGAGACCTGTCCAGGGTGCCAGGGGTGTGGAGGCAGAGGAGCCCTGTGGGCAGGGAGAGCAGACAGCTATCAGGTCAGGTAGCTTTGCACTGAGCTGTTCACTCCTGCAGATGCTCTGAGCTGTGGAATATCTCGGGGTGCTGGTGGTACAAGAGGTGCTCTCTGAAGCCAAGGGTTCAGGTTTGCCTGTGAGATCCCACCAGTGACCTTGACCTCTGTAGTCCAGAGCTCCATTGCAGGCACTGAGAGCCTGCACACGCTCAGTGCTTTGGGCTGTAGCCGATGGTTCATAGCCTCCTCTAGGGAAGTACAGGTGTTTCCAGTGGACCCTCCTCTGCCACGCCTTGGAGATGCTCAGGGGCTGCCCACAGGCAGTGAAGCCGATAGAAGCAGCAGGAATTAGTGCTCCTCTCTGCTGGCTCCCTAGGAAGATGGGTGGCTCCTGATTGTGCAAAGCCCAGTCTGCCTGCCACCCATCCTTCTTCTATATCATGAACCACAGTTCAAGGGTGCTTTAAAATCTTTGCTCCTGATGTCGGGAATATTATCCCTCCTAACTCAGAAGATCAGCAGATGGAATGTCCTGGGGCTGTTTCCTGTAGCTAAGACCACAAAGTTCCTCTATATTTGTTCTCTTCTTTTGTGGTGATAAAAGTTTTACTTGAGTACAACACCCTCCACCAAGGACTACATTCTCCCGCTTCCTTTGCTGGTAGATGTGGCTTGTGACTAAGTCCTAGCCAATGGAATGGCAAGGAAGGAGTGCTCTCTTTCCTTTTTCCCTTTCCCCCTGGCTGGAATGCAGATGCAATAGCAGGAGCTGGAGCAGTCATTTTGGACCATATGATGGAAAGCTGCCCATTGAGGAAGACAGAGCAACAAGATTGAAGGAAACTGGATACCTATCACAATTAAGTCACCACATCCTCTGTGGACTATATACTTGGATGTACATATGTGGGAGAGATCAAATTCAACCCTGTTAAGTCTCCATATTTCGGAGTTTCTTTTTTCCAACAGCTAAACCTATATATACTCATTATTGTTGTCTCTCAATGAAATGGCCACATCTGGGGCTACATGGTTATGTCTGGTCACTGGAGCGGCTGGGGCTCCATTCTTTGGCAGACTACTACTTTAGTGGTCTCCAACAGATCATCCCTCCCACTATTCACACCCTTGTGTGGTCTCTGCTCACAGTGACTCTGGATCTAGCCATGCGACTTGTTTTGGCCAATGGGACATTAGCAAGAGTGATGCAAAGAGAGGCTGGGTAGTACCTACATAACAGGACTTGTACTATTAGAATTCTGGCTCTTGGGACACTCCTCCAATCCCATCTGCCAATCTTGAGAAATCCAACGCAACTGAAAGGAGAGGCCACTTGGTGAAGAGTTGAGGCCCCATTCTCAGCCTCAGCTGACCCTGCACCAATTCCCCAGCCCAAGTGAATCTATCCTGGAAGTGAGTCCTATAGTCTGAGGCATGGAGCCATGGAGAAGAAATAAGCTGTTCCCACCATGCACCATCCAAACTGCAGAATCAACATCAAATAAGTCACTGCTGTCTTAATCCACTGACTTTGGGTGTAGCTTGTTATGCAGCTCTAGGTAACTGAAACATATGTAGATGGCCCTGGGCCCTTTGCACTGTCTGGAAAACTCAATGGCCACTGTGCTTTTCTCTATACCAAAACACCAAGTGTGTCTTTCTCAAAGCTTGAAACTAAAATACTACACCAGAAGTGGTTGATGCTCTGGAAATACATGATGGGGGGTTACCCTTACCTCTAGAACACTATGCCCCTCCCTCAGCTCTGCAGGTGGTTATCACTTGGCTTCATTCTTAGATTAGTAGTTCCAGGAATGAGGTGGGTTCCCCAGACCACGCCCGCTTTCTCTTAAAGCTGCTGAAGTGCCATGTCTCTTAGATGAGGGTTTGGGGGCAGCATTTGGCAGGCAAGGGACTCTCTGTGTCAACAATGGACTCTCCAGTACCCGCATGAGTCTGTATTGGAGGAACCATTCAATGAATGAACAAATAAATAAATTGTGAACAAAAAGTAACCCATCAGGATCAGAGAAGGAGGTCAAGGTGAGAGAAGCATAGAGGGGTCTCCCAGGAGGGCAGGGTCAGTAGAGAGTCCAGGTGTGATGAAAGAGTGCTTTGGAAGTATCTTTAACTCTTGCATAATATAATTATAGTAGCTAACATTGAGTTCTTACTGTGTGCCAGGCACTGTGCGAAATGTTTTAGGTAAGTTATTACGTTAATCATCTCAACAAGCCTGGGAGGTAAGTATTATAACTTTCATCCCATTTTATAGATGAGGAAATTGAGGCCCAGAGAGGTTAGGTAACTTGCCTGAGTGGGCATGGAAGGATTTGAACTCAGACAGTCTGGCGCCAGCACCCAAGGGCATAGCTACCACGCTCTGAAAAAAAAAAAAAAAAAAAGCAGCAGGAGTCCCTTATTCCACCCTTGGAGAAAAGGCCAGGACTTGGCATGCTTTATGGGCATGAGTGCCAAGCCTGAGTCCACCACGTGCTCTGGGGAACTTGGAAAGCCCAGGTCGGAAGAGAAGAAGGGGAAGAGAGGTGGGTGTGGGGCCCCTGTGCCAGGCAGCTGGGGCACTAACACTGAGGCCCAGAGGTGGTGCTGCCGGCTCTGCCTGGGCACCCTCACCAGCTGCTCCCACTCACTCCTCAGAAACGAGCCTGGCCCATTCACACGTGTCCCTAATGCCAGGTTCCAAGAAAGCCACCTAAATACCTGGTATTTGAGATGTAAAGAGACCGGCTCCCTGTACTTAGCGCTTCGCTAACTTTTCCAATTATAGCGCCCTATTTTCCAAAGTCTAAAATGGACATATGTTATAACTGTCTTGGGCCCCAAGGTTTCAGAAACACCCTTAAGACTCCTGAAATATAATAGTATATTTTAGACTAATTCCTAAAGGGCCAAGCGGGGTTATCTTTAACATCTGCCAGCACTCACACAGATCTGGTCTTTGTTTGCAAATGAGCCTGGGGCCTGGGCACAGGGCAGGTGAAACCAGCTCTGCCGAGCTGGGTGGGAAGTTGTGAGGAGGGAGATCCCTGGCTGCCTGGGGCTAGGAGTAAAGGGGGAGACACAGCCCTGCCTCAGGGAGCCCCAGTCTGAGGGGAGACACAGCCCTGCCTCAGGGAGCCCCAGTCTGAGGGGAGACACAACCCTGCCCTTGGGGAGACATAGCCCTGTCTCAGGGAGCCCCAGTCTGAGGGGCGACACAGCCCTGCCCTCGGGGAGACACAGCCCTGCCCTCGGGGAGCCCCAGCCTGAGGGGAGACACAGCCCCGCCTCAGGGAGCCCCAGTCTGAGGGGCGACACAGCCCTGCCCTCAGGGAGCCCCAGCCTGAGGGGAGACACAGCCCTGCCCTCAGGGAGCCCCAGCCTGAGGGGAGACACAGCCCCACCTCAGGCAGCCCAGTCTGAGGGGAGACACAGCCCCGCCTCAGGGAGCCCCAGCCTGAGGGGAGACACAGCCCCGCCTCAGGGAGCCCCAGCCTGAGGGGAGACACAGCCCCGCCTCAGGGAGCCCCAGCCTGAGGGGAGACACAGCCCCGCCTCAGGGAGCCCCAGCCTGAGGGGAGACACAGCCCCGCCTCAGGGAGCCCCAGCCTGAGGGGAGACACAGCCCTGCCCTCGGGGAGACACAGCCTTGCCCTCAGGGAGCCCCAGCTTGAGGGGAGACACAGCCCTGCCCTTGGGGAGACACAGCCCTGCCCTCAGGGAACCCCAGCCTGAGGGGAGACACAGCCCTGCCCTCGGGGAGACACAGCCCTGCCCTCAGGGAGCCCCAGCCTGAGGGGAGACACAGCCCCACCTCAGGGAGCCCCAGTCTGAGGGGAGACACAGCCCGGCCTCAGGGAGCCCCAGTCTGAGGGGAGACACAGCCCCACCTCAGGGAGCCCCAGTCTGAGGACAGTCACAGCTCTGTCCTCAGGCAGCCCAGTCTGAGAAGAGCACCCCTACCCAAGGAAGCCCCCAGACTGAAGGAGGAGGCAAGACCAGTCATACTAACACCCAGCAGAGGACATTGGAGGACTGTGTTGGGAGTCACCCCTGTGGTTCTGCTGTCACAAGGTGGGCAGGTGGCTGAGAGAGGCAGGTGGGAAGGCTGCAGTGAGCTCTCAGAGCCTGGAGGCAGGCGGAGTAGGTAGGTGGGGACAATGGAGCTGAACTTTCATCGCTCCCTGGAGCCGGTGTGACTGCAGGCCTGCCAGCCGGGGCATTTTCTGGTCAGTCCCAACTGTCGTTATTAAACGTTTATTATGCAACGGGTATGTGCTTTTCTGGTCCCAGCGTTTGACCAGCGGTCTTGGTGAGTAAATGGACTAGAACTAATCCTGTAGCTAAACAGTGAGAGCTGCAGAAAAGTCAACGCCTCGCCTGCCTAATAGCATCCAGGGAGGGGTGAGATAGAAAGTCCCAGGACTCGGGGTGCCCTTTCCCTGGAGATGGAAAAGCAGCTGGCCTGGCAGCCAGGCCTCCTGACAGCTTTGTGAACAGACAGGGCAGAGATGACTCTGGAGCTTGCGAGAAGTTGAAGGGCAAAGTGGGAGATTGCGCCTGATCCGTGTACGGGACAGAGCCCTGGCCTGACAACAGGAGAACTAATTTCAGTCAACTCAGTCTTTCATCTGGGAGCCATCAAGTCAGGGGGCTACCCTGGGAGCTCAGCAGTAAAGAACTCTTCTGCCAATGCAGGAGACCTAAGAGACACAGGTTTGATCCCTGGGTCGGGAAAATCCTCTGGAGAAAGGCATGGCGACCCACTCCAGGATTCTTGCCTGGAGAATTTCACAGACAGAGGAGCCTGGCAGGTGGCAGTTTATAGGGTCGCACAGAGCTGGACATGACTGAAGCTACATAGCCTGCAAACACACCGTCACCCCAGAAATAAGGAAGAGGATCCATTCTCTGCAGCGGCCAGGCCTGGAGAAGAGAGGGGAAATGTCCCCAGTCTGCAGGAAGACACAACCCCGCCCTCTGGGAGCCCCAGTCTGAGAAGAAAAGTAAACACAGTTCAGGGACTCAAAAGACTGAGCCATCGTTTGCTGGGCCCTTGGGAAGTAGGGTCCATCCTTTCCTACTCACCTTGTGGTTGGGTGAAGGCTAAGGGCTCCTGGGGTAGCCATCTAGAGGGAGCCAGTCTAGACCCGGATAGACACCAGAATGGGTCAGGTTCTCTGCCACTGTTGGGAGTCTATTCCAGGCAGTGCCAGCCCAACACTCCAGGTGAGTTTTTCAGTCAAGCCCAGAGTGGATTTCTCCGGCGTCAGGAAATTGTCCTTATGGTACTAGCCAGGCCATTTGTCCTGAGTGGGAGGCAGTTTGACCCTCTCCATGGAGAAAGGGCCTTTTTGGTCTGGAAAAGTCCCTCCCTCTGACCCCACACTGGATGCTTTGGTCCTAGAATAATTCACTAGAATGTACTCTCCACAAGGGTGGGGATGTATATCTGCCTTGCATGTTGTTTTAACCCCAGGGCCTGAGACCTTGCCTGGTGCATGATTGGTGCCAAATAAAAATTGTTAAATTAATTAGAGGCCATCTTCCTTTTTCTGTTAAAAAGCAGAAACATCACTTTGCTGACAAAAGTCCGTATAGTCAAAGCTATGGGTTTTTTTCAGTAGTCATGTATGGACGTGAAAGTTGAACCATAAAGCAAGATAAGCACTGAAGAACTGATGCTTTTGAACTGTGGTATTGGAGAAGACTCTTGAGAATCCCTTGTACAGCAAGGAGATCAAACCAGTCAATCCTAAAGGAAATCAACCCTGAATATTCACTGGAAGCACTGATGCTGAAGTTGAAACTCCAATACTTTGGCCACCTGATGTGAAGAGCTGACTCTTTGGAAAAGATACTGATGCTAGGAAAGATTGAGGGCAGGAGGAGAAGGGGGAGACAGAGGATGAAATGATTGGATGGCATCATGGACTCAATGGACATGAGTTTGAGGAAACCCTGGGAGATAGTGAAGGACAGGGAAGCCTGGTTTGCTGCAGTCCATGGGTTGCAAAGAGTCAGATACGACTTAGCAACTAAACAGCAACAATGACATCTTCCGTTTCAACACTATTTCTGAACTCACCTCTTACTGAAAAAAATCTCCTTGCTCAAACCTTCCCTCCTTCAGGGCCAACTACTCCACTGCAGTGTATATAAAATTCATTTGCCAATATGATCAATTGAATTGCAATAACTAGCTGTTTTGAAAAGGAAAGACAATAAATCGAGACTATAATTATTGTTGCACACAAGCCCTGTGCCTGTTGCCTTATAGACATTTTATGGCTTAATCCTTGAAGGAAGGCCCTGTTTACTAACAAGGAAACTGAGGCTTGGGAAAATTAGAGTGCGCCTGAATTTACACCTCTTGGAAATATAGAGCTGGAACTTGGACCCGTTCCTGACTCAACCCCCACCTTGACTCTTTTTCTGAATGCCTTGGAATTATTTTTTTCCAGTTAGGTTTGGGATCCAAAAGGTAATTCCGTAAGGATTTGTTTAGGTCCTGCCTGTGCCCTACGCTGGACAGGGCACCCAAGAAGTCCCAGGCCCTAGAGTCGCCAGGCCAAGCAACAGCTGAGCAATGGGCCTGACGGAACCTCCAAGGCCAGGTGACCCAGTCTCCCCATGGGTTCGGTTCCCAGCAAATGCTGATCCTACCAGCCCCAACTTAGTGACACGTCATCCAGACCAACAGCGAATTATCTTCCAAGACAGGGGGCCGGAGCTGGCAAGGCTTCTCATCTGGGCCTTCACCCTGCCTGATCCCCTGGTGCCACTCATGGACTGCAGGCATGCAGCTCACCCTTTCACCTTGTTGGTTCCTGGACTTTTCCTCTGGCCAAGCTGAAAGGATTCATCCTGCCAGCAGCCTGTCTTTTGGACCCTTCACTGAAATCCTCTTTGGGATTGCTCTCATGTTTCTGCATATACGTGTCAGTGTCTCATCCCCTTTATTATAATTATTATCTCCTAGTAGGCACCAGGCATTGGCCATAAAATTATTTCTAATCTTCATTAAAACTCTACTGGGATTACCCTCTCCTATGCCTAGGGAAGTGAAGGCTTGTAATTTGGAGAGGTCGTGTATCCTGCCCAAAGTCACTTAAACTCATAAATGTCAGAAGTAAGATTTGAATCTAGAGCTGTATGCTCGCAAGAAGTTTTCTAAGCCCAACTAGCTGTTTATCAAAATTTGCTGAAGAGCTTTTTAAAAATGCATCTTCTTTACGACAAAGCCGTGAGAAAGAAGGAAGTGGCTTGCTATGCTTTCATGGGTGCTGTGCGTGCCTGGAACACCTCCAGAAAGAAGGCAAGAAGGTGGTCACTGCTGGCCCCTGGGGGACGGTTCCCAGGAAGGAGCATCCGAGGGAGATTTGCTTGTCACTGTGTTCTCTTCAGCACTGGTCCATCCTTCCTCTCGCCTTCCTGCCCTCCCTTCCTTTTCTCCTTCTTTCCTTTCTTCCTCCCTCCCTCCTTCTGTCCTTTTCACCTTTTCAAAACGATATGAAAATGAAAATCATTTTTACTATAGATTCTAGACCCCATTGCTAGATCTCCTATAAGTCATGGTCTCCAGGGTTGGGTGTTAGGAAGATTTATTTTAACAAGCCTCCTAGGTGGGTGCTGTAGTTCTCTGATCTCAGCTTCCTAGAGGCCCGAAGGAATCTCATCTCACCTGGTATGCCCCTCTTCCCCTAATATTGAGTCCAGACCATATGGACTCAAAGCTGCCTCTCGATACCTGGAATCCTCTCCTCGGTGTCTCCCCAGGGACCTTTTCCAGCCAGATATCAGGAACTCCAGACCTACCTGTGAGCCAGCACCACCCAGGGATGGTGTCCTGTGGCCTCACTGAAGCTCAGCGGTTACCCCCTCTCTCAGACTTTGCCAACACACACGCCTGGGGCCTGCCACCCTCCGGCCCCAGAGCCTTCCACCTGCAGTATCAACAGGCTAGTTATTAGGGTTCTTTCCTATAGACAGCAGTTTCCTGGCCAACGCTTCTGCCAGCTGACTTTTTCCCATCATCATCTATCTGGGAGACCTGCTAGGATTCCAGAGTCCTGCAGAGCAGCATTGCATCTCTCTGGGTCCAGCTGTTGGCATCTGTCCAGGAGTGGTGTGAGCGTGAGGGACTCTGGAACCAGACACATCCTGGGCTCTTCCACACTTAGCTCCCTGACACCAGGAGACAAGCTCGTGTTGTGCGTGTGTGTGAGGCATGCGACCTCTAGTTCCCTGACCAGAGATAGAGCCCAGGCCCCCTGCATTGGGAGTGTGGAGTCTTAGCCACAGGACTCAGGGAAGTCCCTGGAGCAAGCTTTTGATCTCTGAGAAGTAAGGATGGGACGAGCTGAGACGTGTCAAGCTCTCTGAGCAAAGCCTGGCACGTACGAAGAATGCCCTGATGCTCTCTACATCGTTACCATCATCCCAGTCTCAGAGGGAAGACTAACGAGGGATGGCAACTGATGTCTAGGCTCTGTGGTTAGACAAGTTGGCATCTAATCCCACTCTGCAGCTTCCAAGCTGTCTCTCTCTCTCTCGCGCCTCTTAAAGCCTCATTTTCATCACCTGTGAGATGATGCTGATGCTGGCCTCCCGGGAAGGTCAAGGATGGGTCTGGTATCAAGCAGATGCTCAGCCAAACATTTATTGAATGAAAAGCAAATGAAAGTGGGGCAGAAGGAAGCCTGGTGGCCAGAGGTGTACTGCCTCACGCTGCCTTGGGAGGCTGGGGAGGGTCTATCAGCACATCTGACTGGAGCACAGGAGGACTGGCGGTCTGGGACCCCTCTCCCACAGTGCCCAAGGAGATCACAGCCAGTTGATCCAAGTGATCACAGCCAGTTCCTCTCAAGGAGGAAGACCCTGGACTACCCAGGCATTCACTGCACTGAGAAACGGGCCTGCCACCCAGCCTACCCCTCCTGCCAGCAAGAACCCACCACACTCGCAAGCCACATCACTCCCATCCAAGAGGAAACATTGCCTCAAGGGCCGGGAAGTCTCCCTGGGAATGTGGTGGGCAAGAGCCCTCTTGGCATTCAGATCAGAGTGGTCTGGACTTAGTCCAAAGGAGAACAGACGAACAGAAGTCGGGCCTGCGTGGTGAAACCTGTGGTGCTGCTCACTGGCCTGGGAGACCGCCACCCTCCTGCCATGCCTCCAGGCTGCCTCCTGCCAGGGCCCATCGAGCCTCCTTCTGATGCACCAGCCCGTCTTTAGGGGCATCATTTAGCCCATCCGCGTTGCAGCTTGAAGCTGGAGGAGAAAGGCCACCCCCAGCCCTGCTGAGTCCAGGGCTCATTTGCTAGTTTCCCAGAACCAGAGACTGTGAGGTGCCCACCTTCAGGCACAATGAGCTCGCTTATGCCTTCGTTTTGCAGTTATTTATCTGTTACTGTCAGCCAACCTCCCCTTAATAGGCCGAAAAGCTTGCTGAGAGGCAAGCTGTTATTCATCTTATTACCATTCCTAGGGATTAAGTAGATGAAGCTCGGGCGTTATTATTAATATTCCCAAAGGCCAAGGGATAGAGAGTGGCTAGAGTAATTGAGCACGGAGGGTGGGCTGGGCTCTGTGCTAAACTCTTGCTATTAACCATTAACTTGCTTTGTCTTCATGACAACTGGGAGATCAGTGCTGTGATGATCTTTGCATACAGAGGGGAAACTGAGGCACAGAGCAGTCGAGTAACTTCTGCAAGGTCATACAGCTAAGAGGTGACAGGATACCAACCCCAGCGCTCTGGATCCTGAACCTAATTCCAGCTACCCGATGAGCACTCGGTGGGCACCTGGGCTGTGACTGAGTGACTACTGTGCGGACAGGCAGGCACACCATGCTAGAAGGTCGAGGATTAAGTCTGCATTTTTGGACTGACTTGGAGCTGACATTAGCATCTTGACATCCGAAGGCCTCTAGGCTCTGGCTCCTTCTCGCCCTACCACCCGCCTGGCCCCACATGAGCAGACCAAACAGGGTTCCCTTTCGAGGGCCCCAGCGGGGATGTCATACCTGATAGTCCTTGGCCCCTGTGGGAGCACGGCCTCTCCCTGTCAAGTCCATAGAGTTCACCCAGTGTGGCCTGGCTGCTGGCTGTTCTCAAGACAACGGGCTGGGTGAACCCGTCTTTTCCCCGACCCTGCTTCTTTGGGCCTTCTTGAATAATCAGTGCTTGCGAGTGCAGAGCCCAGGGTCAGACTGCCTGAGTCCCAATCCTGGCTCTACTCTGTGGCCTTGGGCCAGTTACTTAACCTCTCTGTGCCTCATTTCCTCATCTTTACAATGGAAATCAAAAAAGATTGTTGTCAGGATGGGTGGGAGGATGAAAGGAGTTAAAATAGGCAAACGGCTTAGAACGGTGGTACCTCTCAAACAACATATATGTTTTCATGTATTTCATTATGCTTCTTCTTACCTATGCATTTAGATGGATGATTAGCCAGTACAGAGGGAGGGGAGGGCTCCTCAGGCAGGCAAAGTAATAATGGTCAGCCAGGACACATCCTTGTTCTTACTTAAAGTCATTTCTGGTTGGGGTGGGGAGAGAGAAGCCCCCCTCCCAGGCACCCCTGGTCCTTGGAGACCCTTGCTGGCATGTCTCACACTTTGCTGAGACGGATAGCCAACGTCACCTGTTCAAGACTTAGCATTCAAGTACGCTTGACCACAGATATCTCAGATGGCACAGGGGTAAAGGATCTGCCTGCCAGCGCAGATTGGCAGAGGTTCGATCTGCCAGGTTCGATCAACCAATAAGAGACCCAGGTTCGATCCCTGAGTTGAAAATATTCCCTGCAGTAGGAAATGGCAGCCTGGTCCAGTATTCTTGCCTAGGAAAATTCCATGGACAGAGTAGCCTGGCGGGCTACAGTCCATGGGCACAAAGAGTCAGACGTAACTGAAAGTGAGCACGGAATGAAAATGATGGACACCTGACCGCAGGCATAGCTATCTACTTGATGTATTTTCATCAGTCATTATCAAAGTTGTTTATACCCATGAATCTCATGACTCTATAACGTCCCTTACGTAGCAGAGGTGTCCACGTTCACTGACCAGAACAGATTCTTCCGCTGCCTCTGGCCACAGCTCTGTGCAGCCTCCCAGCCACCCTCGACTCTAATCCCCATGTCATTCTGCTTAGATGGAAATGGAACATGATCTTATAAAAGCATCGACACCCAGAGTTGAGCCATGACTTTTTTTCCATTTCCACAACATTTTACTTTTCCTGAAATTGAGGATGGTTGTTTTTGTTGCTGTTAACTTGATTTTCTATGTCCTTAGAACAAATTCAGTGGCTTCTCATGTTGTAGAGACAGTAACAGTTAACACTCTTTGAGCACTTTCTCTGTGCCAGGCACTCTTCTAAGCACCTTCCATGTATTGACTCATTTAGCCCTTACAATAGCTCTCTGAGGTGTGCCCTACTGTATCTCGTTTTACAGATGAGAAAACAGAGGGACAGAGCAGTTAAATGACTTGCCGCGATCCCAGAGTGATTGTTCCCCCACACCCAGGCTCTTACCCTGGAGGGTGAGCCCCACCTAGTCCCTCGTGGCCCCATGAGCATGTCTGCCAACCCCTTCCAGCCCCTTCCCTCTCCTGTCTCTGTCTTCTGTCTCTACAACCAGACTGTAAGCTGGGTGAAGGCAGGCTCTTTTCTACAATCCTTGGAGCAGGGCTGGACCCAACAGAGCTCCCTGTGCTTGCCAGGACAGTCCTGCTCTGGGCTTCCTGCTTGTCCACAAGTTCCTCCATCTCGGACCTTTCAGGTGGGAGGCAGGGAGGGCAAGTCGTACAGCTGTGGGAGTGAGAGCCAGGCCCACAGAGGCTCAAAAGGCCAAGGCATTGGAGCCTGAACTGCCTCCTCCGGCTGCAAGTCTAGGGCGGTTCCTCACATGCTAGGCTGCCTCCTGCAGGCCCAGGCATGCACGCATCACACTCGTTACACATCCAGATGTGCAAACACATATACACGTGATTCACTTATGCTAATTATGGACATGTATTTCCACATGGGCAAATTATATTCATATATGGCATGCGTGCTTAGTCACTTAGTTGTGTCCAACTCTTTTGCAACCCCATGGATTTTAGCCTGCCAGGCTCTTCTGTCCATGGGATTTTCCAGGCAAGAATACTGGAGTGGGTAGCCATTTCCTTCTCCAGGGGTATACATATACATACAGACTCAACTGCATTTCATGTACATGTCCACACACACAAGCATACACCCACACATGATACACAGGCATGCCAGTTATACAAAGATGCATTATATCCACAAACATATATGAACACAGAAATACATTATACAAACATGTATATACCTTGTCTACAGACTCAAACCTGAGCAGATCCTATATTCACAAATACAGACACACAGCATACATACATATTGTACAGACCAAAACACAGAAAGATGTAAATATATACCCACAATTATACAACCCGCATTTGCGTAACATATGCTCACACAGTCACACAAACACGGGCACAGAAGGTTCACATATTAAAACCCACAAATATTTGCACACAGAACATGTCCAAATAAACACCATGCACAGAACATATCTGTGCAAACATGTACAGTAGAAGCACATGTGCACGTCCAAAGATGCAAAAACTTGCACAAACTCACTGACACGTGCACACACACGTGTGCAGGCACACAGACATGCCTGTGCGCACACATACTCCTTTTGGGGGGAAGAGGGGAGAAGGCCCATGTGTCCAGGTCCTGTGGACAGGCTGGCTTGGGGGTGAGCGTGTTTCCTGACCTCCCTGGACAAGGCTAGGACAGCACCTGCCTTGTTACATCACTGAAGGGGGCAAGGAGGGTACACAGTCCTCAGCCCCTGGAGAGTTGAGGGACAGCCCCTCCAGACCTCCTGTCTTGCTCTGGAGCCCTTCCCAGGGTTAGCACCTGCTGCCCGCCCAGGAAGGCCCAAGAAGCTGCACAATTATGCTCTTTTACAAAGGAAAATATGGAGATTTTTAACAGCAACTTGCATTTTATGAGCCAGTTTAAGGAGAAAGGGGATTTGAATTTGAGTCTGTCAGAACCAAGAACCACACTGAGCCATACTTCTGAGCATCTAGGCTTCCTTTCCCTGTGGCTATGCACACAGTAGGTGCTACAGGTATGCTTGTGGAGTGAGGTCATTGAAGGACAGCAGCCCTCAGGGTCAGGGGTCTGATAGATGGCTGGGGGGATATAGGGAGTGAGACCCAGACTTCTGAGGCAATGCGGATGTTTTGTATGTCTGGGGACCTCCTTTCATCACCCCCAGCCTGGAGGTCCAGCCGCAGTGACTGTTGGGGCCCACCAGCCCAGGGAGGCCCCCACCAGAGGCTCCCAGGAGTGGTCCCTTCCTCTCCCCTTTGCCCTCCTTCCCCAACCTGCTCTCCTCGCCACCCCCAACTTCCCCAGCGGCACGCCTCTCCCTCAGACATTCATTTCAAGGGCTCCGCGGTTTCTCTGCAGGATTTGATTTGCTGCTCAGGCATTTCCTTGAGTGGCCCCTCGATGTTTGCCCTTGTCCAGATGGCATCCAGATGCAAACATCCCCTCTCCCCCACTCCCCACCCCCCACCCCCAGCTCCTGCTCCTTAGCTCCTCGGCTGGGGGAAATTAATCCTGACTCCCACCTCACACCCGCTGCCCCGCATCCCTGGCTTTGTTCCTCAGGCCTGAGGTCAGGCTCAGGCTGACACCACTGCCTGCTTCTCTCTCCAAAGCCAGGACTCCTGGCTGTCCTATTACCTGCCCCTCTCTCGGGCCTTTGTTCAATGCAACAGGTAATTGCACTGCGAGCCAAAGCAAATGTCAGCATGATAATGAGCGTGATAGGGTGCTGGGCCCTGGCAAGGAGTGCGGAGAGCAGGCGGTGTGACTGAGTTCAGGGAGCAGGTGACGAGCACCCTGGACCTCCAGCCGAGGTCCTCAGAGATGACCAAATCCGGATAAAGAAACCAGGGTGCAGAGAGGGAAAGAGATAGTAATCATGCTGACAGTTACAGACCAATGTCCACGTACAACAACAATATAAAGATCAGCTCATTTGGTCCTGTGAGCTGGGCGTGAGTTTCCTCATTTACAGAGGAGGAAACTGAGGCCCCAGATGAAGAGAAAAATCCACTGGAGCAACCATCGACAGCATAATTTCTGTGTGCTAGGCACAACAGGGAGCTCGGCCCTCTTAATCCTTGGAACCCTTTGAGAGCTGGACTTCATTGTCCCCATCTTATGGATGAGATAACTGAGACTCACTGAGGCTTAGTAACTCATACATGACCATGTAGCTTTGGAAATAGCAGAACTGGGCTGTAAACCAAAGGCTTCCAAAGTCCGTGGGGCCTCCCGTGGGGCCTGGCTGGGTCAGTAGCAAGACCAGGCCTTCGGGCACTGTCTTGGCACAGGGATGGCTGCCCTGGTGCAAAACACCTCCAGGGGGACAGTCCTGGGTAGGAATTCCTGTGTCTGGTGGTGCCTCGCTGTCCTCAGAGGCCAGGCCCCAGGTCCCCAAGCTGGTCCAAGCACTGGACTCTTGACCTGGAGACAAGACCGGCTCTCAGTCACCCTGCAAGAAGCAGGCGAGGCCTTTACTGATCTCACTCAAGCCCTCTGCTTCCCCTCAGAAGTTAATCGTTACACACTCGCCACTCTTCTGGACATGGCAGTGGCTGGGGCGGGTGGGGGCATGGAGCTTCTCTGGTCCCAAACCCCCCTACACCCCTCTTGAGCTCCAAGGTGGGGGCCTCCCTGGACTCCAGCTGGCCTCCTGCTGTGCTCAGATGGACTTTACTCTCCTGCCCTCGTGCAGTCAAGCTTCCCTGACAGAAAGTGGGCCATCTGGCTCAGGCTCAAGGCTGCTGTGTGGCGTTTGCTAGAACCCCTGGGCATCAGACACCAGCTATGTGAGGGGCGAGGGCCGGGCGGCAGACTGTCGCCCCGCCGAGCCTCCGGCAGCTGTGGGAATGCCAATGAGCAGGATCTGCCTAGTGAGAGGCCGGGGTGGGCCTGAGGTGTGCTGGCAGGGTCATCTGGGCCCGCGGCGGGGGGGTGGGGGGGGCTCACCCGTCCCTCTGGTCATGAAGCCGGACAACTCCAGAGCCGGACACACACAGGGTGCCTTAGGGAAAGGGTGGAAGGCCTCACCTGCCTGCCTCTCCCAACACCTCCTCCAGGTGGCCTCCGAGCATGCTGAGGGGTGTAGGCCAGCACTGTCTGGACTCTGTGTCCCCTCCCCTTCCTTCGGGAATCTAAGTGAGCTTGGCATGGCGGCAGACGAACAAAACACCTGAGGAAACCCCGGAGGGTTGGAGGGCTTGTTTTCACCTAGGAACTGGGCTGACCTGCGCCTGCAGAGGCTTCAGGGAAGACCCCAGACTGAGCGGAGCGAGGAGCCTCCCCGAAGTCACCACTCTGGGTGGGCTGGCCACGCCTGTGCCCTCGGGCCCTCGGGTGGGTGGGCACTTCCTGCTGGAGCTTGTGGGTGAGTGTGTCCAAGAATGGGAGGGGTGGTCATGGGGAGAGGACGCCGTCGGCAGCTGCATGTTGGTGGGCAGGGAGCCTGGGAAGGGACACCGCGGCCGGCACGCCGGGTCCCGCAGGTTAATGTTTGACCTGGAGCCACGTGTTTTTCCACTGGTTATTTTTATCCTCTGTACCTGGCAGTGGGCAGCGGGCGACCTCCTCTGTGGGCAGAGGAGGGGGGCAGGGTGTGCAGCTGGGACTGCTCTGGGCAAGCAAGGGCTGCAGGCGCGGCTTGGGGGTGAGGGGCAGGGGAGAGACAGAAGGGACCAGCCAGGAGCCGGGCAGCTCACTACTGCTCAGCCACAGCCCAGGCCCTGCCCTGGGGCCACTCCAGGCCCCAGGTCTCCTCTCCCAAGAAGGAATGGCACACATGAGGGATGGACCAGCACACCTGAGCTGTAAGGGGGAGACCAAGAGAGCCTTCTGGGAGTCCACAGCTTTTTAGGAAAGTTGAAAATGCCCTTCCCCACTTCCCTGACCTCCTTGCGTTACTCTCATTGGTAACGACTTACTCTCAGACCCTGGACATCACAAGTGAGAGGTTTCTCTCTTCTGAGACCCCATGGTCTTATCCAGATGGTAGGAGAAAGTCAAAGTTGATTGGCCCCATCCCCTAGGCCACTCCGATGGGGGAACACAGCCCTGCTCTCAGGCAAGCCCCATTCTAAGGGGGTGGGGGCTGAGTCTTCACTTATGACAAGAGCTTAGCTGCTTGGCATCTAAGAACCCCAAAACTGAACTGAAGACTCCTGCTTTGGCATACAGCTCTGGGTTTCTCAAGCCCTTACTATCTCTCTGTTTTCCTCCTTGGCAGTGGGCATCCGGCCTGCGCTGGCTTTAGGGCTGTTTACGGCCCAGTGGCCACTGAGCCTTTCTCACCCTTGCCAGGGCCTGGGGGAGGGAGGCACTCAGAGGCCACTCAGCCTGGGGCCACAGTTCCACAGTGCCACAGTGCCAGCTGGGCAAAACCAGCCTCCCTCCTGCCCCTCTGTGAGGTCCAGAGGGCTTTCAATTTACACGAGTCTGGTAGGAAGTAGGCTTCCCTGGAGGCTTAGACAGTAAAGAATCCGCCTGCAATGCAGAAGACCCAGGTTTGATCCCTGGGTCGGGAAGATCCCCTGGAGAAGGAAATGGCCACCCACTCTGGTATCCTTGCCTAGAGAATCCCATGGACAGAGGAGCCTGGTGGGCTACAGTCCATGGGGGTCACAAAGAGCTGGATACAACTGGGGGACTGAGCACACTCTGGTGGGAAGTGGGTCTCCAGTAAACCTGCTCACCAGCTGCCCGCCCCTACCCAAGCACCAAAGACCTCCTCGCCCCAGTGCGCGCCATCACTGGTCTGAAGCAGGTGGGCAGGCTGACCCCCAGCCCAGGGTCTTCTCAGGATCTTTCAGGAGAAGCACTAGGGCCATCTGGGTTCTCTGAGACCCCATGCAGGGCTTCCTTTGGTAAGCAAATGAGGAATGAAGCGCCTGCAGAAAGAGCAGTTCACCAGGGAGGGTCCGAGCTCTCTTACTGTCCTAGCACAACTGCCTTAAAGTGGGGTGTAGGAGTAGCGCTGGGGAACAGGAGACTCTCAGCCAGGGCACAGGGAGGGGGATCAGCTCATTGATCAGCAGCCGTGCCCGAAGGCCACCTCCAGCTAGGATAACAGGTCTTTCTCTTGGGGGACTGAGCTCCCCACCCCCGCCTACCTTCCTGCATGTCTTCCCTTCTCAATGCTCCCTAAACTCCCAGCCCACTCTGTTCCCCAGTATGTGCCAGGCACTAGGCTGGAATCGTTCACCTATAGGCCTTCCTCATTCCTCAGTACAACCTGGGGGGATGGTGGGGGGAGAAGTCTCTTTCTCCCCATTGTACAGGTGAGGAAACTGAATGGACATCGTTAAACAGTTAACCCAAGGTCACCCTGCCAGCCAGTGGCATGGCTGGGATTTAAACCTATGTCTATCTGACTCTCGTTGTAGGTAGCTGAGAGACCATATTGGCTATACATCCTGTGTGTTTTATTTTTTACTTTCTTTAATTATATTTATTTATTCCTTTTTGGCTGTGCTCGGTCTTTGTCATCACGTGAGCTTTGCTCTAGTTGGCAGCGAGCTGCAGCTACTCTTCGTGGCGGTGCATGGACTTCTCGCTGCGGTGGCTTCTCTTGAGGTGTATGGGCTCTAGAGTGCATGGGCTTCCGTAGTTGCAGCCCGTGGGCTCAGCCGTTGCAGCTCCCGGGCTCTAGAGCACAGGCTCAACAGTTGTGGCACAAGGGCTCAGATGCTACTGAGCCACCAGGGAAGCCCCTATCCTGTGTATTTGAAATCCCAGTTTTCTCTTCATCCCACTCTACCGGAGCCCTCCCCCATTAACCTGATCAGAAGATTGAATACAACTGGCTCCTACAACCGTCTCATATTTCTCATCACAAGGAAGTCCTTCCTGGAGTCTAACCTAGGTGTCTCCTGCTGTCTCTTACTCTGAAGTCAGGGAAAGTGCAGCAAAGATGATCCCTGTCCCATGCCCTGTTCCATGAGACTGGGGCTTTCCTCTGTTGCTCCGGAGGGTGGGTTGCTCCTGGTCATAGAAGCAGGAGTCCCAGACCCAGGGAAGAGGAGTGAATTCTGGCTGGGAGAAGGAGGAGTTCTCCCGGGCCTCCTCACAGGGGACTTGGGCCTTGCCTGGGGACCCTTCCATTTCCTGCTGAGTCCAGGACAGGTGAGGAAATAGTCAGGATGAAGGCAGGGGCTGCGAGACCCTTGGAGGGCCCTTGGCCTCTGATGCTGGTTAGTTCATTGGGGAAATTTGAGGCTGTGCTCTTGGAACACCAAGATGTCCCAGAATCCAGAAACCCCCATGTGGCCCTCGCACCCCTGTGGAGGATGGGGCTGAGGTGAAAGGACCAAGGCTCGCACCCACGTTCCCTGAAATGGAGGAATTCCATTCCTCATCAGGGTGGGGAGGGAGGGGGAATTCCGAAGCTTTGGCTCCAGGGCCCTGGCGTAGGACCCAGGTCTTGCATTTCTTAGAAACCCGCTCACAGCTTTCCGGGAGAGTCCTCCTGACTTCTGGCCTCCCCTGGCTTCCTGGCTGTTCTGGCAGGTGGATCAGATCATCCATCTCCACTCTTGGAGACAGGGTGGAGCGGACACGGTTTGGCTCCTGTGGTTCCCTGTGGCCCGGGAGGTTGGAGTGAAAAAAGCCTCTTACCCCTGAGCCGATCTGAACCTCCTCTTTCAGGCTGCCATGCCCCAAACGCCCCAGCTGTCACCTGCAGCCCACCTCTTCTCGAGAAGGGCGACAGGTCCATGCCACAAAGGGGAGGGGTAGCCAGGTCTGTCACCCAAGGCATCCTTGTCTGTCATCCTTATCCTCCTCAGGGCACCCTGAGTCTTCTTCACTCCCTGGTCCATGGACACAGTTTTCTCCACCTCGGGTTGGGGCCGTGAAGAGTTTAGAGTTGGAGCAGACAGAAGTCCTCGAGGCGGGAGACGTAGTCATGCCCACGGATTACAGGCTAGACACCAGTGCTATACAGAGAGCAATAATAACAGACTTTCTAAAATGGGGCACTTTATGTAGATTGACTCATTTAATCCTCACAACCACCCTGGGAAGTCAGTACTATAATATCCCCATTTCCAGATGAGGACGCTGAGGTCCAGAGTGGTTGCGTAACTGGCCCAGGGGCTGGCGGCTAGGAATCAGGATGGGAACCCTGGTGGTCTCCCCCAGAGCCCTCACTCTGACCCTCCATACCTGTCCCACCTGATACAGTCCACTAAATTTATGGGACTATTTCACTGTGAAATAATGAAAATGAAATGCAGTTTAAAAATTCATTTCCTCAGTTATACCAGCCACCTTTCACGTGCTCAGCAGCCGCATGTGGCCCATGGCTACCATATTGGATAGTGCAGATACTGAACATTTTCGTCATCCCAGAAAGTTGTATTGAGCAACACTGGCCTACACTCTAGTATCTCTTAAGAATCAAGAAGATGGAGACTTCCCTGGTGGTCCAGCAGTTAAGAACCCACCTGTCAATGCAGGGAAGCTGGGTTTGATTTCTGGTCTGGGAAGGTTCCACATGTTGTGGGGCAACTGAGACTGTGTGCCACGACTACTGAGCCCACAAGCTGCATCTACTGAGCCCGTGCGCCCTGTTAGCCTGTGCTCTGCAACAAGAGAAGCCACGGTAATGAGAAACCCATGCGCTGAAACTAGAGAGTGGCAGCCTCTGCTTGCCGCAGCTAGAGAAAAGTCCAGGCACAGCAGTGAAGACACAGTGAAACCAAAAATAAATAAATTTTAAAAAAATCAAGATGGAACAATGGAAAATCATCCTTCAGTGGATAGAATAAAATAATAATTAACAGTCTGGTAATAATAGCTCTATTTTACCAAGCTTTCTACGTGCCAGGCACAGTGCCAAACCCATAATCTTTACTCAATCCCAGGCTCAGGAAGGCTACCCAAGGTCACCATAGCCAGGAAGTGAATCCAGGTCTGGATGACCCTGGTCTCGTCCTCCCCCCACACCCCCCTCTCCAGCCTGCTCACCCCTTGCCTAGCCCCCAGGAGTTTATAGTCCCTGGGGAAAGGAGGGGAAGGCAAATACATGCATTTCACAAGAACAGGGATTAAATAAATCAGCACATAATTAACATCATCACATTTCTTCAAGCCTGTTGACCAGAACATTGCGCTAATGAGGTCAAGGTCTTGATTTTGAGCCCTGTGAGCATCACTTCATTTCACACGAAAAAAAAACCCTCACTCCCTGCCCTGAGGATTGCATCAGGCCTCTAGATAATGTGATTAGGAGGCTGGGAGGCTGTGGACGAGTTTCACCAAAGCCTGTGACCCGCTATCAGAGGTCAGCTCGGGGCAAATTGTTTTAGGCCGGACCAAGTTGGAGAAAAAAGCCTGGTAAATGCTGGCAGGTGCTCGTCTTTTGTACAATGAGGAAAGCAGTGTCTTCCTCCTCTGGGAAGGGTGGAGTTAGCAGAAAGCAAGATAGAAGAGAAGGCTTTCCATGTGGCACAGTGGTAAAGAACACACCTGCCAATGTAGGAGATTCAAGAGACACAGGTTCGATCCCTGGGTCGGGAAGTTCTCCTGGAAAAGGAAATGGCAACCCGCTTTAGTATTCTTGCCTGGAGAATCCAAAGGACAGAGGAGTCTAGCGGGCTATAGCCCATGGGGTCACAAAGAGTTGGACACGACTGAGTGCAGACACACACACATACACACACAAGATAGGAGAGAGCATCTGAGACACGCTACCTGCCAGGTAAAACTCTGGAGGGACGTGGGGTTTATACAGACTTGGAGGCCTTGGGTTGATCTGGTGGCTCAGCTGATAAAGAATCCGTCTGCAGTTCGGGAGACCAGGGTTTGATCCCTGGGTTGGGAGGATCCTCTGGAGAAGGGAAAGACTACCCACTCCGGTATTCTAGTCTGGAGAATTCCATGGCCTGTATAAGTCCATGGGGTTGCAAAGAGTTGGACATGACTGAGAGACTTCCACTTTTACTTTGGAGGCCTTGGCTTGGGTGAGGAAACCTGCCTTTAATATCCCATAAGGATTGTTCTGTTGTGGGAAAGTCAGCTTCAACCAGAGTATGTCACCTGGGGAGATAAGGACTAGTGAGTAAGAAGAGCAGACAGTTCAACAGAGAGTTGCACCTTCTCCCCTACAAACCCGGGGTCATAAAGACACAGTGCCTATACAGGGCCAGGCACGTAGTAGGTCTCAGTAGATTCTTAGTTGATTCATGTAAAGATCTCTTTCCTTAAGGACCTTTTCTTCTGGGCCAGCACAGCACCAGGTTTGGGGACTCTGATGAGGTGCCAAAGCACCAGCCAATGACTGGCTGTGCATGTCAGGACAGGCTATGCTGTGCTGCAGTTACAACTGAGCCCTGACATCTCAGTTGATTTACACCAGGAAGATTTGTTTCTTGCTCACATAATTTAGCCAAGGTAGATGAGCAGCGGTTCTTCTCCACAAAGTCAGTTAGGGACCCTGATATTAGATCTATCAAATTTCAACAAGTGGCTTCCATGGTTGTACCTGCAGAGGCAGAAAAGAGCAGGAGGGTTACACACAGGCTCTCAAATACTCTGGCTCCGAGGTGACAGACAGCATCCGGGTTCACACCCTATCAGTGAGATCTAGTTTTGTGGTCTCACCTAATGGTGAAGCACTGGGAAGTAAAGGGTGGAGAAGGGCATGCAGGTGTGTGGGGCAGAGAAAATGTCGTTTCATCACCTCTTCACTATTTCTCACCTCTTCACTCAAAACCCATTTTCTTCTCATGTAGAAGGACTCCAGGTACCTTTTAGCTCTGGGATTCCAGGTCTCCGTGGAATGTTATTCCACAAATATTTCTTAGGTATCTCATCTAAATGCTGAACGTTCTCAGTGGCGTTTGATCCTCCTCTATCAGAGGTGGAATTCACTTTTTTAAAAACAATCAAAATTTATCTGACAACCCGATTTAAAAATGAGTAGAGAGACGTCCCTGGTGGTCCAGTGGCTAAGACGCTGCCCTCCCAATGCAGGAGACCTGGGTTCGATTCCTGGTCAGAGAACTAGATCCCACATACTGCAAGTAAGAGTTCGCCTGCCATAACTAAAAGATCCTGCATGCCGCAACTATCTGGTGCAACCAAATAAACATTTTTTAAATGGATAAGACATCCGAACAGACAGCTCATCAGAGAAGATGTATAGATGGCAAGTAAGCCTATGGAAAGATGCTCAGAGTCATTGATCAAGAGGAAAATGAAAACAATGAGAAACCGCTATATACTTTTTTGAGAGGCTACATTTTTTTTTCATTGACAATATCAATTGCTGGTGAGGATGTGGGGCAAGAACTCTCACTCATCACTGATGGAAATGCAAAATGGTACAGCCACTTTGGCCGTTTCTTATAAAACTAAACATAGTCTTACAATATGCTCTAACAATTGTACTCCTAGTTATTTACTCAATTAATTTTAAAACTTAAGTTCACACAAAAACCAGTAAGGGGAAAAAAAAAAAAAAACCAGTAAGGGAATATTTATAGCAGCAATTTATTTAGAATTGCCAAAAATATAATTGCCAAAGAACCAACATGTCCTTCAATAGGTGAATAGATAAACAGACTGGTACATCCACACACCTTAATGCTACTTAGCAATAAAAACAAAAGAGCAATCAAGCCACACAAAGACGTGGATGAATCTCAAGTGCATACTACCGAGTGAAAGAAGCTGGTCTGGAGAAGCTCCATACTGTGCAATTTCATTTATATGACATTGTGGAAAAGGCAAAAGTGTAGAGACTGGTACACAGATCAGTGGTTTTCATGGGTTTGGGATGGGAGGAGGCTTGACTAGGTAAACCCAGAGAATTTTGTAGGGTGGTACTCCAAAATCACTGCAGATGGTGATTGCAGCCATGAAATTAAAAGACGCTTACTCCTTGGAAGGAAAGTTATGATCAACCTAGAGAGCACATTAAAAAGCAGAGACATTACTTTGCCAACAAAGGTCCATCTAGTCAAGGCTATGGTTTTTCCAGTGGTCATGTATAACTGTGAAGAAAGCTGAGCGCCAAAGAATTGATGCTTTTGAACTGTGGTGTTGGAGAAGACTCTTGAGAGTCCCTTGGACTGCAAGGAGGTCCAACCAGTCCATTCTAAAGGAGATCAGTCCTGGGTGTTCATTGGTAGGACTGATGTTAAAACTGAAACTCCAGTACTTTGGCCACCTCATGCGAAGAGTTGACTCACTGGAAAAGACTCTGATGCTGGGAGGGATTGGGGGCAGGAGGAGAAGGGGACGACAGAGGATGAGATGGCTGGATGGCATCACCGACTCGATGCATACGAGTTTGAGTAGACTCCAGGAACTGGTGATAGACAGGGAGGCCTGGCGTGCTGTGATTCATGGGCTCGCCAAGAGTCGGACACGACTGAGCGACTGAACTGAACTGAACTGAGGACTAGTCTATGTGATACATCCATTCTGTGTGAAATAGTGGATATTTATTGCAACTGTCAAAACCCATAGAACTTTAAGCCCAAGAAATGAGCCTTAATGTGTGCAAATTACAAAAAATCGTTTAGGAGTCTGGGAGATTGCAGGACAGAACACAGAACGTGACAAAAGAATCTAACCATATTACAAAAGTGTAACACCACCTCCTTGCAGGGGATGGGAGGAAAAGTCCTGAGAAAGTAACTCCGGGAATGACTGGAATCCGTAAGACTAAAGACACAGAGAACCGCACATAGCATTGTACTCTAGCTGATAAAGTTGTGTCCCGTGGAAATGTGGGTTAACAATCTGAATTGTTACACACTTAAGGAAATGGCAATCCACTCCAGTACCACTGCCTGGAAAATCCCATGGACGGAGGAGCCTGGTAGGCTACAGTCTATGGGGTCGCAAAGAGTCGGACACGACTGAGCGACTTCACTTTCACGTTCTTTACACTGGAACTGAACATTTAAGTAAATGGATAGCAGATGAGAGCCAGTTGCTCACTGTTGGAGTGAAAGGTTACAATAAGAGGGGGAGGCTGGAATGATCCATGTGGTAATAGACTAGAGTTGGGGACGTAAATACAAACTCAAGTCTAACTTAATACAGATACAGATAGTTACAAAAGAAATACAGAAATGTGTGGACACACCAGTTAGTAAAGACATATATTTCCTTTACCTGTCAGCTGGGAGTGTCTGTAAGAAACTACACCCCAGGAGTGATAAGCACACCTAGCACTCAGATCTTGGTTTCTAACCTCATTCTTCATTCAAGGAAACCACGGCTCCCTGAAAAAAAGGCTGAGTTCAATTCTAGAACTGGGGCAGGAAATATACAACGTGAGGCCAGAGTATCTTATAATTAGCCAGGAAGTGAAAAAGTACAACACAGACACACACACACACACACACACAAGAACCAACTGAAAGAATTCCACTGGCCAAAGATAGAATAGCTTGAGAAATGGAATAAAGTAATTTTGAACTATAACCCAGGTATAAAATAAGTTTCCATGAGCCCAGAACTTATGTAAATAAATGATTCCATGACCAATGGGGGAGAAGAGACAAAATTTTCCATGCAGAAGAATTCCAAATAACGATATAGATGCTTCACTCTTGAGGAGGTAGAACATAGCTCCTTCCCCCTTAAGTATAAGCTCTGGACAGTGACTTCCTTTCAAAGAAGGCAGTATAGAAAAGGTGGGGTGAAGGGAAGGAGTAACTTTACAGTGGAAAAAGCTAACAAACGCCACTTCAGCCATGTGATCGAGGTCAACATCAATAGAGATAAGTCGTGTAGATAGTATGTACCCTTGATAGGATGCGATGAAAACGACACTTTATCTGTGTTCTTCCATCATAAACTCCTAACTTGAGCCGAATCATGAGAAAAACATCAGACAAATCCCAGTTAAGAGATGGATGTTCTACAGAATACCAGACCAGCAGGGCTCAAACCTGTCAAGGTCATTAAGAACAAGGAAATGAGGGAGCTGTTACAGCCAAGAGGAGCCTAAGGGGCATGCAGGCTAATGTAATGAGGTGTCCTGGGTAGGATCCTGGAACTGGAAAAGGACATTAGTAAAAACTAAGGAAATCTGAATTTCCTTAGGAAATTAGGAAGTATGAATTTCAGTTAATAATAATAATACGTTAATGTTTGTTCACGAATTTTAACAAACATACCAAACTAATTAAGGTATTTATTATAGAGACATTTATTCTGTTGCTGCTGGTGGTGAAGAATCCGCCTGCCAATGCAGGTACACAAGAGACATGGGTTCAGTCCCTGGGATGGGAAGATCGCCTGGAGAAGGAAATGGCAACCCACTCCAGTATTCTTGGCTGGAGAATCCCACGGACAGAAGAGCCTGGTGGAGTACAGTCCGTGGGGTCACAAAGAGTCAGTCACAACTGGAGCGACTTAGCATACACATAGAGGAACATGGGTATGGAGTGTATGGGAACTCTGTATTATCTTTGCAATTTTTCTGGAAATCTAAAGCTATTCTAAAGCAAAGAATTTATTTTTAAAACGTTATTTGAAATCAAGTTGAAAGAATCATGTGATGGATTAAATTTGGGGGAAAAAGTTTGTTTCTGATACAATGGGTTTAATTGACGTTAAAGGGGCTGTAAATAAAACTACAGAAAGCCACCGTTTTCTTCGCCACAACCGAAGCTGCAGGAAGGAAGGGACTAGTGACACCGAGACAGCTCAGGGACGACCTGCTTTTTGATGCTTTTTATGGTGCCCTTGTTGATAGAAAGAAATAAAATGGAAAGCAAAAGCAAACCCAGAAAGCACTGACCAGCAGCATGATCAGAGTAACTGTTCTCTTCAGAGGTAAGTGTGTGAAAGTTCCCGTGTTTTTTTTTTTTTTTTTTTAATTAAAACAAAAAGCCCACCCACCCCCACCCCCACCCCGTGAAGTCTTCGGACTCCACCTCATCAAGGCATGTTGCTCTGGGTTCCCTGAGGTGTGGGGGAGCACGGGAAAGGGGGTACCCTGAACAGAACACAGGGGCCAGAGCCCAGTCCGCTCACCGGCTATGACCCTGGAGATCACCCAGCCTCCCTCCACCTCTGCTCTCTCATCACCATAATGAAGCCCGAAATTGCCATTTTCCGGCTGGTGGAAAATTGGAGAGGATGTGTGTGAGCCAATAAGCCCAGCATGGGGCATGGCAAAGGCCTTCCGTGAATGATGGTGACTCTCAGCAGAGGAGATGGGGGACAGGCAGATGGATCCAGACAGCCTGGATCGGCCTGTGTAGACAACAGGAGGGAGAAGTTCTTGTGGACGGAGCTGCCCGGGAAGGCCAGTACTGCGGGTGCTCAGCATGCGGATGGGCAGGAAGGGGCAACAAGTACACTCTGGGCATGAGAATCACAGGAGAAAACCTGGGATGGATAGAGAGGCAGCCACGGAGCAAGGGAGGAGAAGGAGGCCTGGAGTCGCTGGGGAGAGGCCCAGGGGTGGGCAGGGCCTCCATACCCTGGTAGGATATCCCTCAAGGGTTTACCAGCTTAAGCAGCCTCTTGGGTAACCCCAATTCATTTTGGAAAAAATAGATGGTATTTATTTATTATAGAAGTGAGGGCACTTCTGGAGAAAGAGAATCGGCCGAGCCTAGGGCATGCTCCAGGACAGACATCTTCAGCAAAACTTCTCTTGGGGAAGTCTCAGTGGTTACTGCCACGATTAAGGCTTTGGCCCTCCAGAGCAGCCTGTTCCCTGAGTCTACCTGAGGCCTTGAGCCCCAGCTGGCCCAGTCCAGCCACCGAGCGCAGAGGGACACAGAGACTGTGCCTCCACCCTCAGCCTGGGCAGGAGGAGCGAGGGGGGCTGAGGACAGGAGCTGTGTCTCCACCTTTGGGCTGGAGGCTCCAGCTGGCAAGGGTTGGTCCCTTCCCGCACACTGGGGGTTTCCTGGGGGCTGGCTTGAGTCTTTTCCTTAGTGTCTCCCCCAGGATCCTGCGTGGAGATCCGTCCCAGTGTTTTCCTGGGATTCGGGGCAAAACTCCTGCTTACTTAGAAAAGTATCCTCCCCAAACTGGGCAAAGGACAAGGGCTAAAACTAAACCAAGAGGCAATTTGGATGTTCTCTTACTTTCCATAATCTCAGAACACATTTTTCTGGCCTGCGAGGGGGTACCTCTTTTGGCCCCCAGTGCCTGGCCTTGGGGTTGGTTGGCACCAGGAAGTGCCAAGGATCTGGGTCTTGACAAGATAAATCCATCTCCCCACCGTCTTGGCCGGCAGAGCAGAGCCAAGGCGGCCCGCCCATCCCCTACAAGGCAGGATCCTCCAGGGGCCGCCAGGCCGAGGCCGTCGTAAATAGCTTAACTGTGTTTACGTAGCAGCAACATGCGTGTTACCATTCACAGCGACCGCATTCCAGAGGGCAATCACGGGTGATTTACCCCGCCGCGCACGGCCGCCAGTCCCTGTGGTGGGTGGGTGGGTGGCCTCTGGGGCCCAGCTTTGCTGTCTCCTTCTGCTGCTGCTGCTGCTAAGTCGCTTCAGTCGTGTCCGACTCTGTGCGACCCCATAAACGGCAACCCAGCAGGCTCCGCCATCCCTGGGATGTCTCCAGGGGACTGTTTTTAAAAAGCTGCTCCTACCTTGCTGCACCCTGCCACATGTGTGTTCTGGAACTGGGGACCCCTCTGCAGACTCCTCAGGGCCTTCTGAGGGGTCTGAAGGAGTCGTTGGGGGTGAGACTTCTGCAGCCCTCGGCCCTCCCCACCCCTCTTCTCATCTCTCTGGCTGGTGTTTAGAACTTGCCCATCACGTTCATAGAGATGGATGGACAAGGCTGCAGCCCTGTTCTCAGAACTGGCCCTGCTACCCGCAGCAGCCCCCAGCCAAGATATTATCAACAACTAACCTTTGTGGAACCTCACTAGGCACCATTTTTCTAGGCTTACAGTTCAAAGAAAGTGCTGTCATGAACAAAACTGAGCAAGGAGAGTTTACAAAACTTGCTTGAGGATGCACAGTGGGTGAGGGGCGGAGTCAGACCCATCCGGGCAGCCTGCACTCCCAGCCACCACACTTCTCCAGCTCTCTCGTGCCGTGAGCTCTGCCTGCACAGGTCTGACTGCTAGATGGGGCAGGGTGACTGAGTGGGAGATAGAGGCCAGGAAGCAGAAGCTTGCCAGCTATCTACGCACACTCCCATGCCCTGTGCCTGTGCATGCAGGTGCTTGCCAAGGAGGCGTGTGTGTCTCCCACAAAAACGTGCACATATGCACGGGCCCCGACCCACACAAGGGACTTCCCTGGTAGCTCAGAAGGTAAAGAATCTGCCTGCACTGCAGGAGACCTGGATTCGATCCCTGGGTCAGGAAGATCCCCTAGAGAAAGGAAAGGTGGCCCACTCGAGTATTCTTGCCTGGAGAATTCCAGGGATGGAGGAATCTGGCAGACTACAGTTCATGGGGTCAGAAAGAGCTGGACATGGACTGAGCGACTGACACCACCCACCCACACGCATATCCTATAAGTGCTTTTTATAAGCACCCTCTCACATGCATCAGGGCATGCACACATATCTATACCTGCACCCTCTGTAAATGAGTCCATCCTATATGTAGACGTACACTACATGTGCAGTCTCACGGACCCACATAAATGCAGACACGCACACCAACATACATGTGTGTGGGGGGAATGTCCCACCACTTTGCTAACCAAAAGCATCCTTCCTTTCCCTCGCTTCCAACCCAAGTGTCAGCCCTAACACAAATGAGGCAGAATTGCATCATCGTTCAACGTCTCCTGTATTCACTCAACCAGTATTTCCTGAGTACCCACTACATGCAGGGTCTCATGGCAGGGACTGGTGGAAGGCACAAATGGGGGCTCAGCCCAGCCTCTCAGGGGCACCATACACAGGGCAGAGGAGGGCCATGAGCCATGGGACACAGTCATCACTGTTGCCAAGAGCCAGCCTGTGTGTGTGTGCATATGAGCACATGAGCTCAGTCACATTCAACTCTTTGTGACCTCATGAACCGTAGCCTGCCAGGCTCCTCTGTTCATGGAATTCTCCAGGCAAGAATACTGGAATGAGTTGCCATTTCCTCCTCTAGAGGATCTTCCCAACCCAAGAATCGAACCTACATCTCCTGCGTCGAGAGCCAGCCTGGGGGATGCTAACTCAAAGAGGGCTCCAAGATCCACTATGGTGATTGTGTACGTGCTTCTGGAGGCCAAACTGCCTGCCCAATTGTAGGCACCCTTAGGGCCCTAAGTGTTCCTGCAGGCTTAAGGTCTGCAGGCGGCCCATCCAGGGACTCTGTATGGCTTTGGCAGGGCCTGGGACCTCTCCCCAACATGCTCACAGTCGAAGCAGAGCATGGCCAAGCCGAGTGAGTCACCAGGCAGGCCACACCCTGAATGCCTGCCTGCCGGCCTTCCCTCCAGTGTGCTGGCTCGGCTTTATCCACACGGCCCGCAAAGATGTTCATGGCACGAGTCTTCCTGATGCCCTGCTCCTCCGCCTGCCCTGCCATGCCCTGCGCTGTGGGTTACTTAGGCTCTGCCCCAGCAATGAGGGGCCAGGCCTTTTACACAATGCCTATTACCCAAGTGCCATGCCAAGAAGAACCCTGAGCTTGGAGCCAGGCAAACAACCTGCTGCCCAGGACTGGCTGGATGGGTGACCCGAAGGGGCCACGCTTATGAGGTCCCTGAGCCTGGTTTAAGCTCTGCTTTTGCCATCTTGAGAATTCTTAGTAGTTTTGAATAAGTTCTCTGAAGATGATGTATCCAGCCCCACCACCGAGACTTTCTGTGGATGGGTTAGCAGCCCTTCCCTGCCTGCTCCCACCTACCCCCCAGCCCCACCGCCCACCCCCAGCCTTCCTGCTGCTCCTGCCTGCCCCCAGCTGCCCTGCTGCTGCCAGGTCGGCCTCCTGCCCCGGGCTGGCCCCGACTGCCGAGATGTGGGCGGCTGTGGTTTCCCGGTGCCCACAGCGCGGCCGCAGCATGTTTGAAGATGAACTTGAGCGGTGTCTTCAGACTATGTTCCCTCTGTAGCCCAGTCTGTGGTCGCCCTGGCCGGCTCCCGCCCCACGGTCACTTGCCTGCCTGCTGCCACCCAGGCCATGAGAAGCTGAGAAGGAGGGGCCCCCAGACGGTACCCAGCTTCTGGCTCTCGGGTCATGCATGGACCGCTCAGCTCCAGCCCCACCACCCCTCAGGGACACCGCTGGCTGGACACTGTCTCCCCCTCAGTTCCCTCAGCTGTGAAGTGGAGGTTAAGCAGTCCTCCCAGCAGCCCTGGTGGGAAGACTGCTAGTAGCACACAGGAAGCATCTGGTGGGAGTCTGGCATAGAGTGGGTGCCTGAGAGCATGTGGCTTCAGCCGCTCATTAGTTCAACATTAACAGAGCGCTGGGCAGGTGGAGGATGGAAGGGGAGGCCCGGCCAAGGGAGCTCGCAGGTGGAGTGGGGAGGGGCTGGGCTGGCTTTAGGCAGAAGGGTAAGTAGCTTAACCAGAATGCAGTCAGAATACTGCAGCGTAAACTTGAATGGTGGGGAGACCGAGGCCCTGGAAGAGGTGGTGACTTGCCTACACTAGATCTTAGGGGTCTTGTTCCTCTGCCCACCAGACACTCCCAATGACAGGCTGTACTGTCTCCCTGGTCGTGCAGAAGTCACACCAGGCTTGGTACCCAGCTGCTGTGGCCATGTGGATGGGTTGTGTTCCAGCTTCATCTTCAGAGCATGAGCCCAGGTCTTCTTGATGGGATGTGGACATTACCCATGCCCCTTCCACCCTTTCAGGTAACTGAGTATTTATTAAGCATCCCCCTGTATACCCATCACCTGCAAAGGCTCCATGATCATTCTGGGGCACAACACAGCAGCCCTAGATATTTAGCTTGATAGAATCTAAAAATTAAACATCTATAAGATAATCCATACCTCATCCATCATCCTAAAGGTTAGTTGTACATGGAGAAACTCTTCTGTAATATGCAATTTAAATTAGGGAAGAAAAATGCTTACAATATAACTGAGAATATAGCATAGAACTTTATTTTGACCAGACAATGTAAGCTCTTATCCCAACACTTGTTATCAATGTAAAATTTCTCTTTAGAGGGAAACATATCAAATGCTTCTGCATGAGAAATAAATTATCATTTTCACTTTTGTATCCTCAATATAAATTCCTGCCCTTTGGCTTTTGGGATTAGGGGTGAGGAGGCCAATATCCCTCCATTTCCACATCCCATAGCCCTAGGTACCACCGGGTAAGTGGTAGCCAGCTGCGGGTCCTCTTGCCTATCACCCCTTCCAATTCCCAGACTTTCCTCCTGCCCAGTTCTTGGGTTCACTTGCCTTCCGGGGGCTCAGTCCACTCCCAGCGGGTTTAGAGAAGACAGAAGAGCCTTGGGAACGGCTTACTGAAAGCAGAGAGTTGCAAAGGGAAGCCTTTGTGACCGCTAAAGGCAGCTGGAGAGAGGAAGGGGTGGGGCCAGCAGCATCTTGAGAGGCTCACTGTGCTGGGATGTGGAGAAAGGGCTGTGGGGCCACAGTGGACACAGGCGGAGCTGATCAAAGGGAAATTCAGTAGTCCAGACACCAAGGAGCTAAGGAAGCTTGCGGACGAGCAGGGAGGGCTCAGAAGAGGTTTGGAGACAGAGCCCCTGCCCCTCCACTGGTCGCAACCCCACAACCTGACAGAGGCACCCATTCTTTGCCTCGCTGAGCCCTTGTCCAGCCTATGGTCCCCAGGACTTGGGATTATGCAGCCTGGGAACCAGGCAATGAGTCTCATGTCTGCCCCAGGCTGCAAAATGGATTATATGTTGTTGTTTTTTTTTTTATTAGCCGTCCCTTATTAACTCATAATTACAATCATGTAACATTTAATAGAGACACAAAGCAATCCCCATCGCTGCCCCACAGTCATTCATTAGCTAACAAGATGGAGCGGCTCATAAAAAAGGGCCGTTAAAAAAAATTCCGCAGAAATGGAAAGCAGGAGGTGATGCAAGCTGTGGTTAACAAAGGCCGGGGAGGCGTGAGCGGGTGTGAGAGGAATAACCCAACCCTGATAAGCCACAAAGCAGAGCCGGCAGCTCCCGCCTCCTTCTGCTGCCTGAGTCAGAGAAGCTGGGATGTGTTCAAAATCAAGCAATGTAATTAGCAGGTTGCATCATGCCCCTCGATTATAAATTACAATGGGCACAAAGAGGGTGGATGGAAGAGCAGGGATTATATGGGTAACTCAACCCTGGTGCCCAGGAGGGGGCTGGGAGCTGCCACCGGCCACTCACAGACCCTAGTAGCCTCTGCCTGTTGTATCACGGGACAGTGAGAGGCTTAATCAATGCCTGCTTTGTGGAACCTGGGATAATGATTTACAAACCAGAGGAATCGGGAGGTGCGAAAAGAAGATGACCCTCTTAACCCAGCCATTGTCTGCCCCCGCAGCTGGAATGCCCAGCCCCCACACACTCCGTGCACCTGTGCACACGGATGCCGTTTGGGGATGGTCCAGGTGAGGAGCCCTCATAGGGGCTGAGCCGATAAGATCTAAAGGGGCTGAGCAGGGATTTGAAGACACCGTCAGGGATGACTGACACTCAGCAAACAGAGATAGACTGCCACGATGCTGAGGTTTGCAGAGCAGTGGGGGTGGGCGAGGGGATGGGAGCTCAGGTTGGATACAGGACAAGCTCTGTCCTGAGTCCAGCCATAGGCTTTTCCACCAGCAGGTTATGGGAGCCTGGGCATAGCCTCCTCTCTGACCCTCAGTTTCCCTGTTTCAATCCATCAGTGGGCTGTACGACCAGGGCAAGCCATTTCCCATCTACATGCCTCAGTTTCCCTAACAAGCCTGACCTGAGCTGGCTGTGTGACCTGAAATGAGCTCACTTTTGTGTTAGTGGGGACCTCGGTGTCCTGGTTTACCATGAGGACAGTGACAATCATTCAAGTCCAGCTTGGACCTTCTCTGGGTCTAGAAGAAACACTCCCCAAAGCTCACCAAGTAGCCAGGTAACCCACCCCTTGGAGGCCTGGCAGCTGTGCCATCTGGCCACCTGCGTGAATCACAATCTGGTGAGGCAGAGGAGAGTCAGCACAGGCACGCGGCAGGCTCAGGCAAAGCGAGGCGCTGGTGGCATGGTTCCCCGCAGCCAGGGAGACACACCCTTCACTTCCTCCCGGTGGCAAAGGTTTGCCCTTTCCGTCTGACCTTTGAAAACAGTCTTCACTCCACAGTGTTTTCTTAGCAGCTCTATTCTTCCACAAGGAAAATAGTCCCATGAACTTCATTATCTCTGCAGAGGGAGGACAAGGAGATAGCTTTGCCCTTAAAGGTCAATGAACTCTGCTCTCTGCAAAACCAGACTCGGGGCAACTGACCAATAGGAAATTTTTTTAGCAAGATCTGGCCCCAGCAGAGTCTCATTCTGAATCAGGGAGAGAGGTTGTGGCTGCCCCCTGAAGTGTGAACTTAGCCACTCTGGGGCCTCCGTTTCCTCAGTTCCATACTGATGGGAGAGGAGGAGGCGCCATCAACAGCAGGTGAAGGCTGAGCTGGAGTTCTGACCAAGGCTGCCTTCACTTGGACCAGGCCCTGAGTCCCTGGACTATCGTCCAGGCCATGGGGCTCATCGTTCAGGTCCCTTTGCTTATGCAGCCACATAGTTGGAACTTGCGACTCTGATCACACTCTGCCCTGCTTAAAGCCCATCGAAGTCCCCCCTCCCCAAAGTCCCAGGCCAGGGCCCCACCTTCCTCCCTGAGTTACCCTGAATGGCCCATGCCCCCTCAGCCCACCCCCAGCCATTTCACTCCTTCACGCCTTGGCACAGGCTGATCCCCCTGCCCAGATTACTCTTCCCTCCTCTTGTTCAGATTCAGCCTTTGGACTTCATTCCTGTGTCACCTGCTTCCAGAAGCCCTCCCCTAGGTGCCTCTTCTGTGGTTCCCCCAGGCGCCGGCCCTGAGCAAAGCTCCATCTCAGCAAGAGCTGTATCAAACTGCAATGCAGCCTGTGTCCTGGGTCTCAACTAGACAGTGAGCTCCCATACCCAGGGCAGTCCCTGCATACAGTCAGTCCCCAGAAGCGCCTTCCTTATTGAACTGCTGCCTTTTCCCACAACAAAGAAGAGGCAGATTTAGTCTGAGACCTTGGCCTGGGGGAGAATTATGGAAATTACTCATTCATTCATTCACTTACTCATCTGTGTAGTGAAGGGAGGCGGGGGGAGTACAAGACTCACCCACTTCGAGCTTTTTCTGGACGATACTTCCAGAAGCCCCTGAACCTGGGGAGGAAAGTGTCTCTGAAGCCACCCCCCACCACTTCAGGCCAGGCCCCAGGTGGGCAGACCCCCAGGTGGACAGTGGCAGTGGGGTCACTGCCCAGTCTGCTTAGCCCAGCAGGTCCTGCCTCTTATCAGCTGCCATCTCCCTGCTCCCTCCGTCAACAGAAGCTGGGTGTGAGGAGGTGACGAGTGGGGCGGGGGTGGGGAGGGTGAGGGGGGGTGGGGGGTGGGAGGCCTCTTCCCCACCTGTCAGGAGCTCCCGGCGTGCCCTCCTGGTTGGTGCGGCAACCGTCCTTGCTTCCACATCGCCCAGGCAGGTGGCCATTCTTCTCCCGTGTCAGGATGACAGGAGATCCCTAAGTCGTGACCTCCCTCAGGCGTCTGTCCTTGGTACCCGTCTGCTCCTGAGCAGAGAGCCAAAATATGAGCAGAGATGCAGCGCCTGGATACCCTGCCCAGCAACGACAAGACCGAGAACAGGTGTGCTCCCATTAGGTCAGACAGGAGACTTGGACTCAACGTACGGACACGCCCACCCGGGTCCCCACAGCTCCTGGGGGCCCACTTCACCCTGCAAAACACCTCTTTTCCTTCTTCCCCACCCTTGGAAGTTGAGGTATGCCCCATAGGTGGCCTGTACCACATCCAATGTAGGTAGAGATCTGAGTGACAATACATTAGTCATATGCTATGGGCTTCCCGTGGGGCCGCCAAGAGTCAGACACAACTGAACAACTAACCACAGCGCAGGACATGGGCTTCCAACGTGGGCTCAGCGACAAAGAGTCCGCCTGCAATGCAGGGGACACCAGAGATGCGGGTTTGGTCCCTGGGTTGGGGAGATCCCCCTGACTAGGAAATGGCAACCCATTCCACTCTTTGCCTGGAGAATCCCACGGACAGAGGAGCCTGGCAGGCTACAGTCCACGGGGTCACAAAGAGTCAGACATGACTGAGCGACTAACACTTTAACTTTTTTAACTTTCATATACCTGGCACTGTTTGAAGTACCTTATTTTCATTCATTCAATCAATAATATTTATTGAGTGTCAGGCTCTGTTCCAGGCACTGAGGGTGTGGCATTAAGCAAGGCAAAGCAAGTTTCTGCTCTCAGGAACTTTCTAGTGGGAGAAACAGAATAAGCCAAGAGGGACTTCCCTGGTGGTCCAGTGGCTAAGACTCAGCCACTCGCAGAGCAGGGGATCCAGGTTTCATCCTTGGTCAGGGAACGAGATCACAAGTACCACAGCTAAGAGTTCACATCCTACAACTAAGACCCAGCACAACCAAATAATAAATATAAATATTTTAAAAAAGAATAATCCAAGGACTTCCCTAGTGGTCCAGTGGTTAAAAATCTACCTACCAGCGCAGGGGTCTCTGGTCCGATCCCTGGTCTGGGAAGATCCCACATGTGGTGGGGCAACTAAGCTGGTGTGCCACAGTAGCTTACTGAGCCTGGGCTCTAAAGCCCACACACCACAGCAACTGAAGCCCACGTGCCCTGGAGCCCACGCTCCACAACGAGAGGAGCCACCCCAAAAGGAAGCCCAGGCACCGCAACTAGAGTGGCCCCCACTTGCCAAAACTAGAGAAAGCCCATGTGCAGCCACCAAGACCTAGTGCAGCCAAGAATAAATTAATGTAAAAATGAATCATACAAGAAGTGAGTAGATAGAAAATAGATTAGGCATGAAAAATCAATCAGGAGAAGGGGTGATCAGCGAAGGTGTTTGATTTGGTGACATTTAAGCTCGCCCTTGAAGACGCTGAGGGTGGGAGCGTGGGACTATCTGCAGGACAAAAATGCTAGGCAGAGAGAAGCGTGAGTACAAAGGCCCTGGGGCAGGAAATGCTTGGTGAGATCAAAGAGCAGCTAGGAGGCTGCTGTGGTTGGAGCAGAGTAAGAGAGGATCAGAGCACAGAGAATGAGATATTGTGTGACATTAGCTGTGTGTTAACTCATTCAGTATCACAACAACCGTACCAGGTACTACGGTTATTCCCTTTAGCTGATGAGAAAAGTGAGCTATGGAGAAGGAAAGTAAACTGTCCATCCAGGGAAGGACTTCCCAGGTGGTCCCGCAGCTAAGACTTCTCGTTCCCAGTGCAGGGGGCCCGGGTTTGATCTCTGATCAGAGAACTACATCCTACATGCTACATGCCTCAACTAAGACTTGGTGCAGCCCAATGAGGAAAGTATATTTTAAAAGAAACTCACATTTAAAAAAGAAAATCACCCGGGGAGCTTGTAAAGAACCTGGTTATCAGATTTCTAATTTTAACAAGCTGCCCAGGAGATTATGACAGAATCTTCGTGATCCCAGCTTTGGTGAGCCACGGGGAGGTGGCTGTGGGCAGACTGGAGGGGAGGACAGCACACTGGACAGGGGCCCGAACCTGGTCGCTCTGTGATCTCTGGGGCAACTAAGTGACTGCAGTCTCTGAACCTCGGTCTCTTCATCTGTGAAATGAGAGGGTTGAACTCCATCGGTGAATTCCCCACTTTCTAGATAGCAGTGGAATTCTCCATTTAATCAGGTCTTCAGTGGGGCTCACAATATGAAACAAGGCAATGAGTCTCTTTCTAGGGGGTGGAGGCCCTCATACCCTTGGCAGTCTCTGAAGTATAACTGACCGATTCCCTGAGCTCCAGTCTCTAGAGAGCATGGGCACCTGCTCAGTTGCTTTGGGTTCTAGATGGATACCCTCTTCAAGCAGTGGCCCCTGGAAAGACCCTCAGCCCCTGGTCCTATAAATACTGCTTTAGGGACTTCCCTGGTGGTCCAGTGGTTAAGAATCCACCTGCCAATGCAGGGGACATGGGTTCAATCCCTAGTCCGGGAAGATCTTACATGCTGAGGAGCAACAAAACCAATGTGCCACAATTCCTGAAGCCCGTGCTCTGCAACAAGAGAAGCCACTGCCCTGGGAAGCCCACAAATGGCAATGAAGAGTGGCCCCCGCTCGCCACAGTTAGAGAAAGCTCACGGGCAGCAATGGGACCCAATGCAGTCAAAAGTCATCAGATAAATACATAATTTTAAAAAGATATTGCTTCGGGAGCCCTCCGAGGAGCTTGCTCCAAACCCAGCTGTAGACTCTGAGGAGGCCTGGGTGCTGATAACAGGGTAAGTTTGGGAGGTAAGGGACCTGGTTCTGGCACGCAGTCAGTCTCCTTCAACTTGCCGGGTCCTTGCACCTGCTTGCTGTCCTTGCTGGGGAGGGGAAGTGGCATGTCCTTCCTGCTGATACTTGGGATGACCTTTGGACCAGTTGTTGAGGACCTGAGTAGTGAGTGACAGCTGGTGGCGGGGGGCGGGGGCAGGGGCAGCAATTTGCTTCCACGAGCATGGGCCCTCTGACATCTTGAACTGACCCTCCTTCTTTGCCTTGGGATGGGAAGGACACCTCTGTCTGACCAGGCCCCTGGAATTGGCCAGGCCCTTCCTGGCTGAGATCCCCGCCTGTGGCCATATCATAGATGAGGAAAATGAGGGCTGGAGAGGTCAAGAGACCGGTTTGGAGTCACGTGGCTTCAAAAGTGGTGAGAAAGTATGAAAGTGAAAATGTTAGTCACTCAGTCAGGTCCGACTCTGTGACCCCATGGACTGTAGCCCTCCAGGCTCCTCTGTCCATGGGATTCTTCAGGCAAGAATACTGCAGTGAGGTGCCATTTCCTTCTCCAGGGATCTTCCCAACCCAGGGATCGAACCCAGGTCTCCTGTGTTGCAGGCAGATTCTTTACCATCCGAGCTTTCTGCTCAAACCTCAAGTCTGGGGCTTCACTTGCTATTGTTAGGGTCCTCTTGGACTCGGGGGAAAATGTCCTGCAGAAGACAGACAGATCCCTATCCTGACAAAGCTTGCATCCAGGGGAGGGTAACCTCAGGTTGAAGTCCTTCCATACATTCCCTCAATATCTAGCACAGTATCCTGCCTACAGCAGGTGCTAAATAGCTGTGATAATCTGCTCCGGAGTTAGCGGTGAAATGATTTTCCTATCTGAGCTGCCTTGGAGTCCCTCTGAAGGGCTGACTTCCTCACCCAGAGAATGAGGACAGTACTGTTCTCTCTCCAGCCTGGTAGAGAACAGGAAGAGGGTGTGGCGAGCAGAGAAATTGGCACAGGCTCCTACTATGTGCCATGCTAGGCCTCCCACTGCATGATAGAAATGACTTACTCCATTTTATGGAGAAGGAAACTGAAGTTGCAAAGCCAGACCCACATTGATCACCAAAGCTCTTGTTCTTTCCACTGCATCCTGCAACCTCCCTATCCTTGTCCCTGTGCCCAGCATGGCATTTGGTTTGCTCTGCTTTTTATCCTAAGATCCCAAGTAAGACAGGACAAGATTGAAATAAAGCCCATAGAATCCCTCCCTTCTGGTTGCAAACACTCAGGGGAGGAAAGAGCTGGGTTTGTGCTCAGAGTTCAGAGCCCCTTCTCTGCCCAGCATGCGGAGATGACACAGATTCCTCAGCACTTCCTTGAGGCTGGGGGGAGGTGCAGGGATCAAGTGGTCCATGGGGTCCCCTTCCTCCCAGGATGGATGCTGGCTGCTTTTGAAGGCCTCATCGGGGTCTAGGGCCTGGCTGTTGGCTCTGAAGTGTGAAAACCTCTCTCTCCCCAACACAGCCATGTGGGTGCTTGGCCACCCACACGGGGCTATGGCCTTGGACAGACAGAAGTCCTGGAGTCAAGAGGCTGGGCTTGACCGGGGCACAGCTGGCTCCTGCGGGGAGACCTTCCTGGGCCCCCAGAGTGAGTCTATGTTCAGGCTCAGTCTGGGACGTGGCCCAAGGGGAGGCCCAAGCCTTGAGTCCCCTGAAGTCTGCAGCTGCTCCTGGGACCACCCCATGAGATGGGGGCTACTGGGTCCTGGAGAGACCTGTGGGGCCGAGGAGGGGCGGTATTTTCTCAGCAGGATTTATGTGTGTGTCCGTGTGTGTGTGAGTGAGTGTTTAACAAGGAGTGGGGCCTGCCTGACTTCTGAGCCTGGAATTTATACAGCCCCTCGTTGGCGGCTGCAGTTTATCTTGAGCGAAAGAATAATAAACTAAGTTGACAAGATGATGTATTCAAAGCATCTTCCCGTCACTGCACGGAGGCCTGCCCGCTGTTAGGATGTCTGGTGTGGTGGGGACCGTGTTATCGAGTGTTTAGCCCCCACAGATTGTCAACAATGCATTGTTTGCGGGTTTGGGGCAAGGCGGAGATGGGCCGGGCTGGGGTGGAAATAGGGGGTCTGGCTGTAAGGGCTGGCGAGAGGAGAGCCTCCGCAAAGGGATCAGAGAGGTGTCTGCCTTTGATGGAAGCTCAGAGATCAATCCCTCCTCCTTGCCCTGATGTTCCCTTGCCTGCCTCCCAGAGTCCTCCCCACTGCCCTTTACACTGTCCCAGCCCAGCCACGAGTAGAGGGACAAACTCAGGCCCCCACTGCTCTCTGCAAGAGAGCACCCCTACCCTCCACTTCTCGTTTTTAACTTAAGCAAAGAAATCAACATTAAACCTCAGCTGCAAGACTTCCCTGGTGGTCTGGTGGTAAAAAATCTGCCTTCCAATGCAGGGGACTCAGGTTCCATCCCTGGTCAGGGAACTGAGATATCACAGGCCGCAGGGCAACTGAGCGCACGCGCCGCGACTACTGAGCCAGAGCTCTTGAGCCTGGGCCACAATAACAGATCCCGCGTGCCGCAACGAGGATCCGGCATGCCACAACCAGGGCCCGAAGCAGTCAAATAAATAAATAAATACCTTTTTAAAAAAAGAAAAAGCCTCAGCTTCAGAAAACAATGCCAGACTTACTAAGCCCTGGAAAGGATGAGAGAAAGCCAGTAACCTGGGCTCACTCGTGCGAGAGCTCTCACCCCAGCCTCCTGACCCTCTGCCAGAAGACCTTGGGCCATCCTGAGGCCTCGAGGACCTCCCCTCCCTGCGTGGGAGGGAGCCACAGTGCCTGCCCCACCTATGTTATAAATGACACTGTTGCCACATATTAAGAGCTTATTATGGGGATGAAGTAAGATGAGGATTAGGCAAACACTTTTAAAACTTGGAAGCTGAAGATAAATTCAAATTATTCTTTTCTCAAAGCCCTCTAAGCTTTAGGCAGGAGAGCCTTGGCTCCTGCCTCAGCCAATGGGCTCTTTCCCTCAACCTCCACTATTGGGAAGTCCTTTCTTATACCTTACCGCTCTTGTTTCAGTTTTAGCTGTTCCTTCAGGATGTCTCACATACAGATTCCAGTTCCGAATCTCTCTAAGGGCACCTCTTCTTTTCTGGCTCTAATTGTCCTGATTTCATCTCTGCCCTGAGGCTTAGAACTCCACCTAAACCTTCCTATAGGAGTGTGTTCTTACCTCCTAAAAGGCTGCCCACTCCAGCATTCTGGCCTGGAAAATTCCATGGACTGTATAGTCCAAGGGGTTGCAAGAAGTCTGACACCACTGAGCGACTTTCCCTTTCCACTCCTAGACAGTAGGGGACTCTCCTTGGCCCCACAGACCCCGGCCCCGCTGGGGGTGGCAGTAGCAAGGACCGGGGGGTGGGGGGTGGGTGGGAAGAGAGGCTCCACATACGGAGTACTTGACTGAGCAAATGGGTCCATTCCAGGAGTCAAGCTGGAACCTCATTTGGTCTCTTAACAGCCAGTATTAGCCCCATTTTGCAGATAAGAAAACTGAGACCGGGGAAGACTCCGGCTTTTGCCCTCTGGCAGATAACAGAAGGAAGACTCAAGACCGGGATATCTGACTGACTGCGGAGCTGCACTTGACCTGGCAACCTCAAAGCAAGGAGGTGGTGGTGGGGGACACCCAAAGGCTGTAGAGCTCTAAGTCAAACAGCTGAACAGGTGGGGTCAAGGCCACAGGAAGAGCCATGGGGGCTGGGGGCAGGGGCTCAAGGCTGTGGGAGTAGGGCTGGAGTGAGGAGCTGGGTAGGAACAAAGGCCCTACCTGGAGGAGCCCCTGGGGAGAAGTTGACGAGGAGCTCAGACCTGAGCACAGGACAGGTGTGTGTTCTGGGCCACCCGGGCTGGGAACAGAGACATTGAACAGCAGACAACAGCCTTCTCAGATCCCCCCTCCCTGCCCACCCCGTCAGTAGAACTCAGCTATTTATTCACTCATTCGTTTACTTCTTCATCCCTTCACTTCATCCTTTATTTTACCCTGGAGTCCAGTCCCTCGCGGTCTAACAGGAAAGAAAGACTGATCAGGGCCCCAGAGGTCCCCCTTCACCTGTCCATTTCTTCCCCGTGTAATGAGCGCCTGCCCTGGGCCCTGAGTTCTGTCTGTACCCTCATGCGCCAGCGAGGGGTTGCAAGAAACAGAAACAGACTTGCGTGTTTATGTGCTCATCAAGTCAACTAAGATTTGAGCACCCTTCATGGAAGGCGACAGGGCCAAAGAGAGGACCAGGACATATGCTGCCCATGGTGAACTCAGGCCAGTTGAGGACGTGAGAAAAGAGCCCAAATGTTTCGGCTCCGACAGCATGCAGCTGCAAACTATACTGAGCAAGACACAGCAGGAGAGCACGATGGTCCCCAAAGGGGGTGAGTGTGCACTCGAATTTTGGTTCATTCACCTGCTAGTGAGCACCTTTTGTGTGCTGGGTGTTGCTACCAATGACAGGAGGGCCTCTGGAGGAGGTCATCTCTTTGATGGGCAGGCTACTGTTTTGGGCCCCCTTTTAGGGACAGGCCAATCTTGGGCTAGAGAACTGTGGTCATGAGGAGTGGGAAGCCACAGACCCTTCCCAGCCACTGGGAAGGAGACGGTGGTTAGGAGCTGGAGGGCACTTGGCAATCCAGGCAAGGGAGACTGCACCTGGGCCGTTGTATGTTCTGGCCCCAGCCCTGAGTGACCCAGGGCCAGACCACAAGATGCAAGCCGAGAACAGGGGGTGAAGTGGGAGACTCTGGACTCTGGTAGAGCCGGAGGACCCTAGCTCCATGCAAGGACATATGTGGGGATCCTTGGGGCCAGTTCATTAGAACAGATAGCCTCATCCAGGACTTTCTGGAGTGCTGACTTGCACATATCCTCCCCATCTGGAGGCAGATTTGCCTGCCTACTTGCATATGTTTGCATAAAGCCTGCTCCTAACCATATTCATTTCAGGCATTTTGATTAGTGTCATTGCTGTCCTTTCCCAGCTGGCTGTCCCCATGCCTTTTGCTCCCCCTTCTGGAAGGGAAGATGGGGCAGGGACCATACCCAGCTGCAGACATCTCAGTGATCTCAGTGCTCCTTGGCAGCCTCGCTGGGGGAAGTCTGACGTGATTTTCCTGAGAGCCAATCAGCCTGCCTGGCCATACCGTGCTCTGCCTGAAGTTGCTGTGAGTGAGGTGGTCCCTGAGGACCCGTAAGCTGAGCCATGTGCTCCACGTTCTTGCTGGGCCTCGGGGAGCGCCAGGCCAGAGTGAGAACCGCCCGCGGACTTCAGAGCGCTAATGGAGTGATGAGTGAGCGTCGCCTGGAAGTCTGGGGGCCATCCCATATGGCTTGCCTCCTCTGACCAGAGGGTCGGGGGCCTGCACAGCGCTGGGCTCGGGACCTCGTCCAGGACCTGACTGCAGCCGCTGGGTCTGCAGAGCACCTCTGCACAGCATGCATGCTCGTACACAGGTATACACGTACACATGGCAGAGTGGAAATTTGACTCTGCCGTTCTCCTACAGCCCTGAGCAGGGAGGGAGCTAGCAGCTCTTAAGTACTGTGTGACTCTAAGCAGGGCCCTTGGTTTTCTTGAGTGATGGTTTCCCCTTCTGTACCTCAAGAGTCTTCCCAGTGTTGGCTTTTTGCAAATGCATGCTGGCAGTCTCAGCTCATCATCCGGGCCCAGAGGGGATCCTCCTGTGGAGAAAAGGCCCCAGCCAATTCTGCCACCCAGAGGCTCATAGTCTTCCTCCCCTGGAAGCCTCCCTCTGGCCTCAGATCTTGGGCTTCAGTGAGCACCCAATGGGCATGCCTGCAGCCAATCAGCTTGCTCTCAATGTGATGTGAGGGGGTTGGGAGTCAGGGTGGCAGAGCCATGAAGCTGCTGAAAAAATGCAGGCGCCCCACCTTCAGTTCCACCCCCACCAGCAGCAGGAGCTGAGGGGTCATCTCCGAAGGTCTCTCGCCCCCCAGCCCTGACCTCATGCCCACTCCTCCACCTCCCTACCACACACATCCTGGGCCGTGCAGGGCTCAGCTTGTCACCGACAGGCTCTCCACTAAATGAGGTGGCTTGATTGCCCCTTATCTCAAGGGCTTATCTCTGTGGTCACTCGCCTGCCAGACTCCAGAGAGCCACTCAGTAGTCTTCTTGAGCCCCAATTCTCCCTGGCCCCGAAGAGACACTGGATTCCAGTGACCCTCAGGGCTGGTCAGTCAGGTTGGAGACAGAAAGGGGATGGATGTAGCTAAGAGAATGGCTTTTCCCCCTTGCCCGTCATCCTGACAGCTTCAGACATGTTCTCACTCACTGCCTTGTGATCCAAATTTGAGAGGGCTCATGCCTCCCAGTATTCAGCAATCCTGCTCCCAAAGCAAAACACAGGTAGACATCGGCAGTACAGTTATCTACCTACTTCCTGAGCTCCGTGAGGTGGGGCTGTGTCTCCTCTCAGCCTGGGGCTCCCTGAGGCTGGGCTGTGTCTCCCCTCAGACTGGGGCTCCCTGAGGGTGAGGCTGTTCTCCCCTTTGGTGACATTCTCAGTATCATCCAGCCTGAGACAGCCCAGCTTCAGCTTCACGTATTCCATGCATAAGTGGTCAGAACTCAGGGTCTACAGGAGGCCTTCTGTTGCTCAAGGATCATTCCTTAGAGCTGGGCCTGATGACTGGACAGCAGGGGCCAGGGGAAGGGTCATAGGGCACCTCTGACGGAAACAGGGAATCACCTGTGGGGATGTATATGCAGTTGCAATGGGAGGCAGCGGAATGGACAGGATGACCCTTTTATTGACTCTTTGGGTCAATAAACCGTTTTTAAGTGCTCAGTGTTCAGCACAGGATGACACTGGGAGGGGGGAGGGGGAGCTTTTGTTCTGTTTTGTTTTGAATTGAGAGGGGGTGGTTGTTAATAAAGACAGAATGAGAAAAGGAAGGAAAGAAAGAGGACGGAAGGGTGGGAGAGGAGGAAGGAAAGAAGAAGGGAGAGAAAGAGGGAGGGAACTCACAACCTTTCCTCTTTTAAGTCTCCCATCAGGGAGTTGATTTGTTTAAAATCCTCTTATCTCCACCACTTGCTTCTCCACTGGTTGAGAGGTCTGTGGAGCGAGGCTGGTTTTTCTCTCAGTGACAACAGAATTCCAGGCTCCACAAATGGCCCGTGGGTGTCTGGGCAGAAGAGGAAGATGGGTTTGAGCTGAAGGCCCCAGGCTGCCTTTCCCCACTCTTTCCCCACCCAGCTTCACCCCAGAAGCAGCTTTGTCCAGCTCCAGAGCTCCAAGACCCAGGATGGGGAACAGGCTGGCCAGCCTCTGGGGGAGGCTTGGGTCGGCTGGGTCTCCCTCCAGCCCCGTCTCCTCCCTGTCCCCTCAGGCCTGGGTGGTAGTCAGGGGGTGTCCTCTCCTCACAGCCTCCCCCAGTGCCAGCCCCGCAGAGGCCTCCCAGCCTTCAAGGCTCTCCTCCCCATTCTGTGGGCTCCTCTCCCCAAGTGCTTCCTCTTCCAGGAAGGAGCCCTTGATGCCTTCCTCTCCCTTAGCCACTCGTTCACGTGTTCCTCCTTTCAACACATAGTTCTGAGCCCCTGAGATGTGCCAGGCATAGGAGATAAGGGGCCTGGGGAGCTCAGAGTCCAGTGGAGGAAACCAAATGTCAACAGTCAATTAAAGCCCTTTAGGGTGGGTTACAGCTCGCTGCAATCTGTAACGATCGTATCTAACATCGACTGAGGGCTTACTATGTGCCAGGCACTAAGTGTTTTACATGAGAAACTCATTTACTTCTGGAAACAACTCTACCAGGTAGAGCTATCACCCTTGATGTTTCACAAAGGTCCTACGTGTCCAAGGTCTCATTGTGTGACGGTCAGGCCTGAATGGAAACCCAGGTAGTCAGGGAGAGAGACTGAGCTCTCAGACCCACTCCTGATGGTTTCTACACACCCTCAGGGCCGCTCCGGGCCGCTTGACCCCCACAAGAGTCCTGGGCCAATCCTGCTGCGTGCCCTGCTCCTTAACAGGGCTGAGAGGCCCATCTTGAGTGAGGCTTGCATTTGGCCTTGGCTGCCCCAGCTGCCCACTGCCTATGGCCCACCTCTCTGTGGAGATGAGGGCATCACTTCTAAGTCAGGCTGTCCACCCCTGGCAGGCACAGCCCCCAGTCTCCTCAGCACTGGACCCAGAATGAACCCAGGGCAGGACTCTCTGAGCTAACCAGGAGGAGGGTGGTTCAGAGGGGGAAGAAAGTGGTGCTGACTGTGAAGAAAGTGCCATTCCCCTTGGAGGAAAATTGTCTCTGAAAATATCTTGCTGGCCACTCTCAAGGCTCAGCTGCCACAAGGCTCAGAGAGACTGGTGAAGGACAGCTGTCATCTCAGGGGTTGATGGGAGATTGGGCCCCCGACAGGGTGGCCTCTGGAAACTCAGGTTGTGAATGTCTCTCCCTGGGCTCTTTTAGCAGGCTCAGCAGTGCTGGGGGATGTCCCAGGCCTGAGATGTAGGAAGGGAAAGAAAGGGAGAAAGTAGGAAAGGAATTGGGAGCAGAAAGTGTGCACAGGCACACCTGCATGCTGAACACCTACTGTGCGCCCCCCACCACCTGGTACTGGGTGCCCACACAGGGACGGAGGCCCCAGCCTCCAAGAAGCGCTCCAAGTTGGCTGTAGCTGGTGGTGGCCCATGGGCCCCCAAATCCCAGTATGGAATGAGGGCTGGGGTGGAATGACCCATCCCCAAGTCAGCCAGGCTCACTGCTCCCACCCCACAGAGGCAGGACCAGATGATCAGCTCTCTGTCCAAGGCCTTAGGCCCCAGTGCCCTTGCCTCCTGGCCCAGGAAAGGGAGATTCCAGCCCCCACCCCAGAGAGGAGGGCGTCAGCTCCTGTCTCTGAAGTTAACCATGGAGGAGGCTTTGCTTGAGGGTCTGTTCAGGTCTAAGGTTAGGGTCTGACCCCACCTGCCTGGCCCATGCCCAACAAGACCAGTGCAGGTGAGCTGAATGATCCTTGGCACTGCCTTGTTCTTTGCTGTGGGCGGACAGAGCACAAAGAAGGCTCCTCACACCTCATAAGCCTCTCCCATTGGCCTGGAAGCCTCTCTAGGTCAGGTAGGAAAGCGAGAACCTACCAGAGCTGATGCCAGAGCTGATGGCCTGCCTTGTCCTGGGGCCAAGGAGCCTGAGGAGGAAGGTGGGACCAGCCAGGGTGAGGCCTCCTCTTCAGACCAGGCCCTCCTAGTTCCTGGCTGCCAAAGCTGAGCCCTGAGCAAGTAAGTGTGCACGTGGGTATTTGCGTGATCATATGTGTCTGCCAGCCTATACGTATGTGCGTGTGTGTATGTGCCTGTGTAGGCCTATGAATACGGAGGTCTGGGAACTCGAGGACTTGGCCTCTCCTTACTTCCAAAACCGCAAGGCCACTGGCTGGCCTCAAGTCTCGATTTTCCCAAGGCCCAGACAGGCTGATGAGAAGCAAACCCAACTGAGCTGCCCATGGGCACAGGTGGCCCAGGAACCCACTGGCTTGCCTGCTCCTGGGAGCCGGGTGGCCTCACACCACTGAGGGACCTCCCTGGGCCTTCCCCATCACGAGGCAGAGGAGCAGTTCACGAAGCCAGGGCAGCCAGGCTGGCCCAAGATGAGGCTAGGGAGCCCCTCTGCTAGGGAAGCCGCCTGCTCACCTGCCCTCCAAGCAGGCCTGGGGTGGGTTAGGAGATCTGCACTTGTGACACGCGCCCCAGGTCAGCCGGGGTGGCACAAACACAGCAAAGTGTAATAGTTAAGATACCAGGTTTATCTCTACCTGAGTTTGGATCTCCACTTGATTTCTCCCCATCCTTAAAGTAGGGTTAATAATGTGACTTCGTAGAGATAACGTCAAGTCACAGGTGCTCAGAAGATAGTAGAAACAATAACAGGCAGAGTAACAGTGACAGCAGGTGGCCTCAGCCCAGCTCTGGTTGTGTGCCGAGTGCTCTCTGCCATCACACGACTCATATCCAGGAGGCTGGGGTACTGAGTGCAGGACCCCAGTCCTGTCCCCTCCCTTGTAAATGGCAAGCAGAAGCCTCCTTGCTGTGGGTACCATGTGGGCTGCGGGCGCGGTCCCACAGCTGACCTTGTTCACCTAATCAGGGCTCCCAGAAGCCCCTGCTCTCCTGGGAGATGCAACCCAGAGCCCCTAGGAGCCAGACCTCTTTCCTCCAGGCTAATTGGCTAATCATTTGCTGCCTTGATAGCGGAAGGTCTAGACATGACTGCTCCCGGGCTGAGCACTCCTTCTGCCCACCTCCCTGGCCCCTCAGAGCAGCGAAGGATTAACATGCAGGCTGCGTTTGCTCACCTAATTCCTTATCGAGCCCCTGTCCTCTGACAAGAGAGGCAGACAGTGTCTTTTTCAGGCAAAGGACCCTGGGAGGCCTCTGGACAAGGGGAGGAAGGGACAGCAGGAGATGCGGGGAGAAGAGGAAGCCAGGGCAGCTCTCCCCGCATCCTCGCTGCCCAGCCTCACCCATTCCCTCTCGGTGGACAGAGAGGACAGCTGCGGGCCAGAGCCATCTCAGCTCCCACTTAAACCCCCACTGAGAGAGGAACCCCAAACAACCGTTTTGAGAGAAGAAACCCCAGTGAGGGCTGGCAACTGAGCCACCGTTCCATGATGTGGCACCTGCCTTGAACCCAGGTCTCCAGACACTCAACTGGGCACTTACGCCATATCTCCTGCCAGTGGGGCAGAGACAGAGAAAGCACTGCATGGGTCCCCAGATTGGGGTTCCAGTGGCAGAGGAGTCAGGGGGTACAGGCTACAAAGGGTGGGCCCCACCAGGGAGAGAAGGTGGAGGGGAACAAAGTAGGAAGGAGGAGTCCGCTCCAATGGGGAAGGATGGTTTGGGCCACGGGAGACGTCAGAGACTCCAACAAGTTGAGAGACATGAGGCCTCAGTCCAGAGAAGAGCAGGTGTGGGTGCTCAGCCTCTGCTTGAATCACTCCATTTCACTCCATCCCAGTCTGTTTACAACCTCTTGAGGTCCATATTATAATTCCTCTTTCCCAGATGAGAAAACGGAAGTCTAGAAAATCTCTAGAATGTACCCAGGTTCGCACAGCTGTAGCGAGCAGAATAGTGAACCGCTTGTCCTGGCATCCAACTTTGGAGGAGGTCCCAGGTCACCCCCCACAAGCAGTGCCAAAGAAAGGCAGAAGTCTCAGTCCTCATTCTTCAACCCCACCTCTCAATGTGCTTGATGCAGGAGTCAGCTAAGAATCCAAATGTCAGCTCCCAGCTGCCCACCAGCCCTCAGCTCCCATGCTGCCCAGCCCCGTGCTAGGAGTTACTCAATCTCGCCCGCGTCCAGGAAGCTTCCTGACCATCCCACCCCAACTGCCTCTGCCAGACCTCCAGAGCAGACCCTGTATTGGCCGAGATGCGGAAGGTGGGATCCTGATCTATTTGGATGGCTGCATGATGCAGGGCTTTGCGTGGGTCCAGACTCACACAGCTGTGGCTTTGAAACCTAGCTCTCAGGGACTGCCCTGGTGGTCCAGTGGCTGAGACTCCACACTCTCAGTGCAGGGGCCTCGGCTTCCATCCCTGGTCAGGGAAATAGGTCCGAGTTTCCATGCCATAACTAAGGACTCCACATGCCACACAAAGATCAAAGACCCTGTGTGTCACAACTAAGACCCAGGACAGCCAAATAAATAAATAAATAGTTTAAAAAGAAGAAGAAAGAAAGAAACTTTAGCTCTCAGTTGTGTATTGTTTGGCAATCTGTGCCTCAGTTTCCTCATCTGTAAAATAGGGCTAATAATGGCACCAACTTCAAAGTAGGTAAAGATTTAGAGATGCTGCCACTGGGGAAGGAATCCCCCAGAAAGGGTTAAAATAAGATTTGAAAAGTGCATGTGCTCTCTCTGACATCCTAGAACATATTAACGGCAGTTGGAATCTGAACTTCGAAGCTAGGAGAAGAGGATGAGGCCCACGTTAGAGGCTGCCCAGGTCTAAGGATTCCTGGACCAGTGCTCCTCCGCCTTGGCCGTGAAACCACAGGGTCACTGTAGCTGTGAGTGCTCAGCACCGGGCCCTCCCAGCCCCCACACTCCCTCCTGCGGGGGCTGTCTCCACCTGCCCGCGGTGGTCTGAGGTCTGTCTCGGGCGTGGGGCTCTCTGCAACAGGCGCCTATTGTCTGCTGGCCTGAGTGCACCTGTAGTGTTCTTCCCAGCCCGGTGAGTCAGCTCTTGGCAAGCCGTGGGACAGCCACTCCACATCTTCTTAAGCTTGAAAGAAGACCTTTCTTTTCGCTCTTCTCCCCCTTCCTCCCTCTGCTCTCCATGAAGTGGTCATCTCTGCAGGGCAGCAGAGAACAGCATTCTCTGCCAGGATTTCTTGAGTCTTCTTGGTCAGAAGGCAGGGTGAGGCCTGGGAAACAAAGACAAGGCAGCCAAGTGCTGGCCAAAGCCCCTGAGCTGCTTGAGGGCACTGCTCATGCCTCCAGACTCCCTGCTTCCAGTGGGGGCACCTAAGTCAGGGCAAGTGCAGCCACACTTCAGTTATCCAGAGCCCCCACAGTGTTCTGGGATTAGAAGACTTTCTTTTCTAGCTCAGTTCAGTCCAGTCGCTCGTCATGGCCAACTCTTTGTGACCCCATGAGCTGCAGCACGCCAGGCTTCCCTGTCCATCACCAACTCCTGGAGCTTGTTCAAACCCATGTCCATCGAGTCGCACTTAGTATTTATTTTTATTTATTTGGTTGCACCAGGTCTCAGTTGCATGTGGGATCTTAGCTGAGGCATGCAGAATCTTTTAGCTGTGGCATGTGGAAGCACATGCCACAGTTGACCTGACCAGGAATGGAACCAGGGCCCTCTATATTGGGAGTGTGGAGTCTTAGCCAGTGGACCACCAGGGAAGTCCCCAAAAGGCTTCTGAAGAGACTAAGGATGCTCCCAAGAGTTGTCTGACAAGAGTCTGACAATTAAACTTTACTGATCTACTTTTCCCCTACCTGAATCAGAACCTATCTGCCCTTACCTTACACACTAGTCTTGCATGGCTGGTTATCTAGCTTACATACGTATTAAAGGTTTAAAGTCAGAATGGGGGGAAAAGCGATTAAGAATATTTTCTTCAACAGTAAAAGGTATCAAGTGAAGATACAAACAATAAAAAGGAGACCCAAGAACTCAGAATTCAGGGTAGGGGCAAAGAAAATGACATCCCCCACTCTCTAGGGGCATCACTATGGTTCAGTTACAATAGAGGATGTTTTCAGTGGGAACCCTGTGGATTATGGTCAATCTCTGCTTAAGAAGATTTGAAAAAGTGTGATATATATGTTTTTGTAAGAACTTTCAAAGAACATAATTTCATATTTCTTTGTGTTTTTGACATTTAAAGAATTAAGTAAATGAGAGTTAATAAAGACAGACAAAGTGGTTTAGACCAATGCTCCCACTGAGAACAACCAGAACAGCTGGACAAAATAGTTTTAAAATCTCCCTAAAGGCATCAGGAAGCTAACAAGACAGAAATGAATTTCCAGACCACACCTGAGACCTAGAAAAGTACACTTGGCATTTAGGGCCATTTTTCCCCTAAGAATGTCTGCCAATCTGGGAGGAGGTCAGCTGAAAGTCCAAGAAGCCAAACAACTCTTTTGACAGCCTTATGGGACTAAGACAAGGATTGGAGCTCCAGGCTTATCAAGAGGTGAGACTTAGGGAACCCTATGTCTCTGGGCAAGCACCACGAGAAAGCTTTACCCTAGGAGTTAGGGGTAAGCCAGAAGAAGACAGCTCAGTTTCCAACCATTCTGCCCCTAAAATTGAAGTAGGTATTCTGTGCTATCAGAGCCCCAGGCACCTGACAGACACAAATGTGAATCGTTTCTGAAGGATGGTAACATCATTCTGAACCTCAGATTATTTTTACAAACAAGACTGTAAATGTAATGTCTAATGCATAATCGAAAATATCCATATACGCGAGGGGTCAGATAACAAAATTTTTAAAATTTTTAAAGTCAGAAATGATAAGTAGAAGCAGATCCAGAAAGGCTACATGTATTAGAGTTATCAGTAAAGATTTAAAGTAACTATGCCTGCTATGTTCCAAGAGATTGTTGCGGTTATACTTGCTGTTTAACAAATTATCCCCAGAACTTAGTGGTGTAAACAATGATTTTTTTGTCTTGTGATTTTGTGAGTCAGGAGTTCAGGAGGGGCTCAGTCGGGCAGTTCTCACTCAGGGTCTCTCATACACTTGCTGTCAGATGTCAGCTAGGGCTGGACAGCCAAAGCGGCTCCCTCACAGGGCTGGTAGCTGGCGCCGGTCATTGGCTGTGAGCCTGGCTAGTGTTGTTGACCAGAGTCCTATGCATGGCCTCTCCAGCATGGCAGTTTCAGGGTAGTTGGATGTCTTACATGACAGTTGAATTCCTCCAGAGTGAGTGTCCCAAAAGAGCTAGGCAGAAGATGCAGGGCTTTCTCTGATATTAGCCTCACAAATCACACAAGCGTCGCTTCTGGTAAATTCTACTGGGCACAAAGAAGTGACTTAGAACCGTCCAGATTCAGTCAAACAAAGAGAAAACACAGACCTCCCCCCACGACTCAATGGGAGGAATGTTGAAAATTTTGCAGTCAAGTTTTTTTTAGCTCATCTTTTTTGTTTGTTTAACTTCATTTATTTTTAATTGGAGGAGAACTGCTTTACAACATTCTGTTGATTTCTGCAGTCGGATTTGAAAACTTCCACAGGGGCAAAAAAGGTAAGTTGCTCAGTTGAGAAAATTCCAGCAGACTGATGATCTCTTGTGAGCAATGAGATAGTCTAGGCTTTATCCAAATGAACTGTGCATCACCCCCAGGAGAATCTGAACATCTTCACAGCCCAAGGCACTGCTAGAGATGGTCAAGATATAATGGGTGTCCCAGCTTCACATCCACATTGACAATGATATCTCCTTCCCCTCACATCTCCTGAGGCCTCTGCTTTCCCCCCCAAGTGGCAAGGAAACTTCTCAGAAAGCCCGAGAATCTTAAAAGCATGCAGTGGCAGAATTAGAAATTATCTCGGGTGTGGTATCTATCTACCCAGGGGCTCCCCAAACCCAGCTGATCATTTAGGGCACCTTCTAAGATATAAGATTCTCAGACTAGGGCAAGAGACTCACAACTTCGAGATCTGCCAGGGATTAGAATCTAAAATAGTCAAGGAACTTCTTTTATCCACAAGAATAAAGACAGGAAATCCAATACAAAAAAAAAAATGAGCGGAAAAAATAAGAACAGGCAAGCCACAAAAGAGGAAACACAATAGCCAAGGATATGAAAAGATGGGCAAATTCATTAGTCATCAGAGAGATGCTTCAAACAATAGTATGCCTATCCATACCCAACTGAAGCACAAAGTAGAAAGGTGGATTATACCTGCTATGGGGAGAGAAGACTTCTGTGCCCTGTGGGTTGGAGGATAAGCTTATATATCCATCCTGAGAGCAGCTATCTGGCTGTATTTAGTGAAACTAAGTATGCGAACACCCCATATCCCAGAATTCCACAAATGAGTATAGAGCCTGGAATAATGATTATATAGGGTGAAAAGAGGATACATACAGGGTGCTTGCGAAAGCAAAATCTAGGGTAGTGGGGAGTTGGAGGTAGCTTAAGGGTCCATCCCAGGGTGGGTGGATAAGTAAGCTGTGTCTCCCTTCCACATGGTGCGCAGAAACAAGCCAGATGTACCTGCCAGGCTGCATGGATCTCTCTTTAAATCTTTGTTTATTTACCTGGCTGTGCCAGGTCTTAGTTGCCGATGCAAGGTCTTCAATCTTTGTTGCAGCATGCAGGATCTTTTCAGCCGCAGCCTGCAAGATATTATAGCTGCAGCACACAAACTCTCAGTTGTGGCATGTGGGATCTAGTTCCCTGACCGGGAACTGAGCCTGGGCCCCTGCACTGGGAGTGCAGAGTGTTAGCCACTGGACCACCAGGGAAGTCCCACGGATCTTAATAGAAGTGTTCAGTGAAAAAAAGAAATAGAGGAGCTTACAGCATAACACTATTTATGTAAATGATAAAACATACAGAAAACAACACGACCCAGTATACAACGATGCATATTTCAAGACCACTATCAGGCACACAGAATGAGGGTCTGGAGGCAGGGGTTGGGACTGGTGGGAAATGGGAGTGGAGATTGGATGAAGGAGAAAAACAAAATGAAAAATAACATTAAAGGAGGCTTTGAACAGAACAACGATGGTAGTGTAATTAGTTCACTTGTCTTCATCTGGGATAAAAATAAATAAGTAAAGTCGATTTCTAGACTGAGCTTCAGATGACTTGCTGTGAGTCCAAAATTATGGGTCCTAGTGATTCTGCTAATGCCCTCCGCAACATCCAAGATAGGTGTCATCAGTGGCTACCTGAATACACCCAGTGATGCAGAGCTCATTCCTGTACTAAGTATTAGAAAGTACTTCTTATTATATTATACTATTAAATTATATAGTATGACATTTATATATCATAATTATACTATTACAATACAATTCAGTTCTAACAATTAGAAAGGGCTTCCTGAGGCCAAAATTCATTTCCTAGTACCTTCCGAACCATTGATCCAAGTTTTATTCTTTGAAGTAAATACAGTAATCAAGTCTATCCTGCTTCCACATGCCAGCCCTTCAGTGACCCTCTCTCTTCATCACCCACCCTACCTCCACTCTAGCCAAGCTGTCCCCTCAAGTCTGATCTGGCTCTGGGTGCTTTTCCTCAAACAAGGCTCCCTCAGAGAGGTGCCACATTCTGGGTACAGCCTGACCAACTCAGAGTATAAGAGGACATACACCTCCTTCAGCCTGGGTCCTATGCTCCTATTAATATAACCTCAGATTACAGTTGCTTTTTTCTAAGCATTTCTCAATGAATTTATGGTCAACCAAGGCTGCAGTACATGGGGTCACTAACAGTCGGACCCGTCTGAGCGACTTCACTTTCACTTTTCACTTTCATGCATTGGAGAAGGAAATGGCAACCCACTCCAGTATTCTTGCCTGGAGAATCCCAGGGAAGGGGGAGCCTGGTGGGCTACCATCTATGGGGTCGCACAGAGTCGGACACTACTGAAGTGACTTAGCAGCAGCAGCAGCAGCAAACTTCTAGACCTTTTTCAGTAGAACTGCTATGAGGCCTGCTCCATCCATTTTCCTCTACACACCACAGACTCACACACATACACTCATACACACATTTGGCCAATGAACCATGCACTAGTATTCAGCCAAGAGTTCATTTTACCAGACTTTCAAAACAGAGTTTGTTTCAGCACCCTCTCCACCTCCAGTGCCACCTGAGATGCATCTTCCTCCCTTCACATAAACCTGGCCAAGATGGTTTGGGAGGGGCCCCACTTCCCAGCGTAGCATCCTCCCTGGCGCTCAGTGCCTCCCAGAGTGTAAAGTCACAGGGTCCTTCCTCTCCTGGAGTCCAGGATGCCTACCACCCGTGGGACCACCGTCCTTGGGTTCACTGCTGAGCGAGCATTCACGGTGAGAAGCCAGTGGCATTTCCACTGTTGGCTGCATGAGCAAGGATCCCACTCACCTCAGACAACTTTATTCAGCAATCATGTTTTATGAGCATGTTTGGGGCCAGACCTTGTGCTAGACGCTGGGAACACAAAGGAATACAACCCAGCTCCTGCCCTGGAGGAAATGCACAAAGACTTGGCCACCGCTGGCTGCCATGATGGCTTGTGATCAGGCGGTTACACGAGTTGAGGCTGTGGGGCTGGCCACTTCTGCAGATTTTCTCTCTGCCAGTGTCACAACCTCTATCAGGAGCATGCCCTCCCATGCAACCAGCTCCGGGTTGTAAGACCTGTAGAGCCTTTATCTGATGGGATAGCCTGAGCATGTGTCCCCAGAGGCATCACTTCTAGTCTCAGACATCTCGAGTATGATCAATCGAACATTTCCCAGGCAAGAATACTGGAGTGGGTTGCCATTTCCTCCTCCATGGGATCTTCCAGACCCAAGGATTGAACCCGCATCTCCTGTGCCTCCGGCATTGCAGGTGGGTTCTTTACCACTGAGCAGCCTCAAAGGGAAGTAAGCAGCAGCTGGGAATGGTTGAGCAGAACCAAGATACCAGCCCAGGCTCTTCCTATGTTACCCTGAGCATGCCCTCTCCCTGCCTCCTCCCCACCCCTCCCCTGCTTCTGTCCACTGTTCTCCAAAAGGGAAAGAAGTAGGAGGGGACCTTCCTCTGTACCAAGCCCTGCCTGAGAGGACTCCCACCTGAGTCCTGACCTTCCCTCAGGGCTTGTCTCCACTTGGGAGTCAGAAATAAGCACAGTGAGCTGTGCCCTGGTGAGAGATAAGGTTCCTGGGCATGAAGTTCAGAAGAGAAGCCACCCAGCAGTGGACAATGGTGAAACTGCGTGAAATGGTGAATTTACCGAGCACTTTGCAGCTTTCCAGCCCCTTCTCCTCTCACCTCCAGTGAACTGGCAGGCAGGGAGGCGGCAGCGCTGGCCAGAGAGGGCAGCGGAGGCCTGGGTGAGCAGGTCCCCACTCCCAGCTGCCTCCATCAGGGCAGGAAGCAAGAGCTCTGTAAGACTCTGTGGGTCCCCCAGATCTGTTTTCTTTTTAAAAATTCATTATTCATTTATTTATTTCACTGCACCAGGTCCTAGTGCTAGCATGCAGGGTCTTTAATTGCAGCACATGAGATCAGTTCTCTGACCAGGGATTGAACCCAGGACCCCTGCATTGGGAATGCAATCTTGGCCACTGGACCACCAGGAAAGTCTCTCTTTTTTCTTTTTAATTGATTTTTGTTGGAGTATTTAGTTGCTTTACAACGCTGTGTTAGTTTCTGCTGTACAGCAAAGTGATTCAGTTATATGTATACATATATCCCTCCTTTGGATTTCTGTCTCACATAGGTGGCCACAGGGCATTGGCTAGAGTTCCTTGGGCCATGCAGTAGGTTCTTATTACTTTTCTATTTTATACATTGCATCAATAGTGTGTGGATGTCAACCTCAATCTCCAAATTCATTCCACTCTTCCTTTCCCCCTTGGTATCCTTGTGTTTGTTCTCTACATCTGTGTCTGTATTTCTTTGCAAATAAGATCATCTATACCATTTTTCTAGGTTCCACATGTATGCATTAATATATGATACCCGTTCCTCTCTTTCTGATTTACTTCACTCTGTGGGATACTCTCTAGGTTCATCCATCTCTGCAAATGACCCAATTTCATGTCTTTCTATGGCTGAGTAATACTCCATTGTGTATATATATCACACCTTCCTTATCCATCCCTCTGTTGACGGACATTTAGGTTGTTCCCATGGCTTGGCTACTGTACACAGTGCTTCAGTGAACACTAGGGTGCATGTGTCTTTTTGCACTACGATTTTTTCTGGGTATATGCCCAGTGGTGGGATTGCTGGGTCATATGGTAGTTCTATTTTTAGTTTTTTAAGGACCCTCCATACTGATTTCCATAGTGGCTTTATCAGGTTACATTCCCACCAACAGTGTAGGAAGGTTCCCTTTTCTCCACATCCGCTAGAGCGTTTGTTGTTTGTAGATCTTGGGATGACAGCTGTTCTGACCCACGTGAGATGGTACCTCATTGTAATTTTGATTTGCATTTCTCTAATCATTAGTGATGTTGAGCCTCTTTTCACGTGTATGTTGGTACCCATCACCCAGATCTGTTTTCTGCAGGTGGGGGACCCGTGCTTAGCCAGGGTGGGGAGGCTGGGCGCGGCCTTGCTGGCAGCACCTCTCTGCACCGGGCCCAGGGGCCCAGAAGTGAAGTGTGAGCAGCAGGTAGCCCTGCAGACCTGAGAAGCAGCATTCAAGCTGGCTGCACTCAAGCCCTGAGCCCCAGGAGCCACCTCCACTCACCCCACAGCTCAGCCAAGGACCAGGGATGGCAGGGGGCCCCTCAGTCTCACAAGCCCAGCTCTCCCAGTTCACATCCCCTCACCCCAGGACCCCAGCCTCTTCTCTGAAGCGTGGGCAGCAGTTTGACATCCTCCACTGGGGTCTGCTGGGAGATGGCGGGTCGTGGGCTGAACCCCTCTGCATGGATGCTCCAGGGTGATGGAAGGCAGGGCTGTTCTGGGCCAGGGCCCTGCAGGCCTGCCACCCCCACCCAGGAAGTGCCTCCAGTCAAATTTGCTGATGTCTTAGAGCCTCAGCCCCCTTGAGTGGCTTATGGAGGCCTCTGAGCTAAATGAGGTGATGTGGGTGGCGCATTTTGGAAGCAGTCAGCACATGGCTAGAGTGTGCTGAATGTGAGGAGCTGTTACTGTTGTCGCCAGTGTTACTGCTCAGTTCTAGGCCGCTCCCCACCATTGCCTGAGGTTGGGGGCATTCTGTTAAGGTCTGAAAGACCAGCGTCCCATGTGAGAGTCCCGGAGAGCTCCCCACAGGGAGTGGCGCTTTCTAATGTGGCTCAGAGATAAAAGAGACAGTCCTGAGATTTGGGGGTGGGGGTGAGAGGTGGGGGGGGGACACACGATCTTGAGATGTGGGGGTGGGGAGGGGGAGGGTGTGTGTGTGATGTGGTTCAGCCACAGAAACACCACCCTGGAGCCAGCAGAGAGACGCCACAGGAGACTCAACACAGAAAAGGAGAAGAGGAGGCCTTGGCTACTCCATCTCAGAGGCCTGGTTCTCTGGGCATATTCCCTGCAGCATTTAAACCTTCCAGCCTCATCTCTGCCACAGTATGGAATCAGAGGCCAGGGCCTGTGTCCCTCCATCACTCAGCCACTCCCTCCTTCCGTCATTCACCTGGGCTGCACTGAGCATCTCTCATGAGTCCAGGTAACAAGTTAAGGATTAGGATCGACAGGACACTCCTGCCCTTGGATTGCTCTTGACACTTCCTTGAGCAGCCTCACTCTTCTCTCCAAGATCAATGTGGGATGGACCAGAATCTGGTGAGAGAACCCCCAAAAAGTCAGGGTCTTATGCGCCAAACTGCCCCTCTCTGTCAGGAGGATATTTTCAGTGCCAGTCTTGGATCCAGGGCTCACTTTCATTAAAACAGGTGGCATTTCCTTACTGTCTCATTGCCCATCAGGGAAAAGAAGTGCCCCTTTCTCTTCCCTGGTCCTGGCAGTGGCCTCTCAGCCACTCGAGATCTGGTCCCTCCTACCCCTCTGACCTCTTCTGCCACTACTTCCCTTCTTACTCATTCCACTCTAGCCCCTTTGCTCTTCTTCCAATCAACAGGCTCGGCTACGACCCCAGGGCCTTTGCATATGCAGTTCCCTCTTATGCAGCACTTTCCCCTCATTTTGCACATGGCTCCCTCTTTCAGGTCGTTACTCAAATGTTATCTTCTCCGTGTAGGCTTCCCTACCTCTCTGCTATGATCGCATCACCTGCTGACACCCATAACCCTATCCCTTATCCCTTCTCACCGCCCTCTAATACACTTATTTTGCTGTTTTCACCTTCCACTAGAATGCCAGCTCCATGAGGTCAAGAACCTCGGTCAGTTTTGCCCAAGGGCCTGGCACATAATGTGTCCTCAGTAAAAATGCTGACCAGGAAAGGAGGGGAATGCCTAGAGAGTTACGTACCCCAAGGAGACCTTAGCCCTAATGGGGGATGTTAAGAGTCCAGTAAATCCTACTGGGTGCTGACCTGCAGCCAGGAGCACAAGAATGGGAGAGTTGCTATGCAGAGAACTAAGTGAAGAATCAATGGGGCTGTGCCCATTGCCCCCTCAGTGCCCCCGCATTCTGGCTGCAGTTTGATGTGTCTGAGATGAAGCATTTCCCCAAACCCAATTCAAATCTCATCCGAAAAGAAGCCTGTTCTATTAATGCCCCCTGACTTTAGCTGGCTTTCTGCCCAGTTTTTCAGCCTCAGCTCAGGGAGATACCCCCTGCAAGAAGCAGCGAAGAATGCAATGAGGAGACATTGGCTAACTGACACCTCCTGTGTGCCAGGCACATCCCATGCTCTCTCCCTCCACAGCAGCCCATTTTACAGATAAAGAAACTGAGGTCCAGAGAAATTATATACCTTTCCCAGTGTCACAGAACTAATAAGTGAGGGAGCAGAACGCTCACCCAGGGTTCTGACCTCTTGCACTTCCTCCAGTCCCAGAGGCCATGGGAGGGACTTCATTAGGTTCAGCTGGAAGTGTGGATTGGGGACTCTGCAGAGGGGTCTCCATGGGGCACTCCTGAGAAGGGCTGGGTCCCCACGGATGCTGCCAACACTTCCGCTCCAGCCGCAGGTTGAAGGCCCCACGCTGGGTGGGCAGTGGGAGTGCCTCAAGGCCATCTCCGGGGTCAGGGCCGGCTTGCTCGGCTCCCGCTGGCTGCCAGCTCCCTCTGCTGGACCCAGACCCAAGGACGCACTCAGACACGGGGACGCCGCTGTCTGTCTGCACTTAGGCTCTGGCAGCCCCTCCCTGTCGCCTGTGGGCAGTCACACGTCGGGCACCTGCTGGGTCCCTCCAGTATCTGGAGAGGGATCCTCCAAAGGATCATCTCTGGATCACCTGGGAGCCTCACTCTGGGGGAGAGAACAGGGGACGGGTTCCAATCCCAGCCACCACCGTGCTCTGTTCAGACACAGCCGTGGTCTCTACGGGGCTGCGTCTCCTCCATCAGGCGGGGGCTCCCTGAGAATAGGGACCATTCTGTCATCAGACTGGAAACTCTCTAAGGGCAAGGCCCTACTGTCCTCCTCAGACTGGGAGCTACCTGTGGGCAGGGGCTGCCTCCCCTCTTCAGACTGAATGCTCCTGTGTCATGGGGCTGCACCACTGTGATATAAACCCACCTAACGCCCCCCTCACCCTGGTACCCTGGATCACCTTCTCAGCAGCCGGGCCCCTCCCGGCTCCGGGCATCTGCTCCTGCCACGCTCCCTACTCCCCAGGCTCCCCTTCCCCACCTCCAGAGCTGAGCTGAGTCTAGGCAGTGCTGGCAAGTGCCACCCTGACCTCAGCAGTCCCAGAGGCGACTCGGTGAGTGGCCTAAGAGCTGTGCCAGGAATGGGACGTGACTCCCCCCCCCGAACTCAGCTGCAGGCTCGGCCATGGGGAAAGCGATACCTCTGAGAGGTGGAGTGACCAATGACATCAGCCTACGTGACTGTCGGCCCAGCTTTCCCCTCTGCCCTCCACTCCCCACCCACACTGCCTGCCTACCACACTGACCTTCAGCTCAGGGGCACAGGCCTTTCTACGTGCCTACCCCAAGGACAGGGGCAGTACCCAGGGGGAGGGGCTGCTCTCGGACTCCTTGTCTTCGAGTAAGGGGACCGAGGAGGCCACAGGTCCCAGCCCTCTCCAGCCCGGGCTTCTGGGGCAGGAGACAGCCACTTCCCAGGTGACCCCTTCCCGCTCTGCTGGCAGCCCTGCCCCGAGGCAATTGAGCGATCTCTTGGCTCCACTATGGATCTTCCTCTTGAGTGCCTGGCAGGCCTCCGGGCGCTGGAGGCCAATGTAGAGGGCACCTGGTTCCCCACCCAGGCCTGCTGACAGAGGAGGCAGGCCTGCATCTCTATCGGGGCAAAACCTCAGCCAGACTGGGCAGGGCCAGCTGTCTTAAGCAGTCAAGTTCACCCACCTTAGATGATCACCACTTGCCCCTGAGACGCTTTCCAGAGAATCCTGTTGCTGCAACAGCTCTTCTCAAATGCCCCCAAACTTTCACCCCAAGGATGCCGGTTCCAGAGCTTGGGCAGACCAGCAAGAGATGCCCCAAATTAGACCAGCAGTTGCCAGGCTTGTTTCATTGTGCACCCTTATTGGGAAATATGATATGAATACATACTCAGTATATGTGTATTTCTTTAAAATTATATGCATTGAGGCCAACATGACAGCTAGCCTGAAGTATAATACTAGTTGGGGCAAGTAACAAATCAGCAGAACAGTACAACACTTAACAGGGATATCCAGGAACAAGAAAGCCAGCGTGAGCCTAGATAAGCTCCCATATATCTCTGGGGGTATGGAAGGCTGTGTGCACACTAAGAGGAGACTGGAGAGGGCCTCAGCTATCAACCCATCCCTGGCTAAGCACAATGAGAGTAACAGTTGGGGCAGACTCATAAACTGCCTAAATCTTGAATGTGTTCCCCAACCCACACACAAAAGCATTGGCAGAGGATGCAAGCCTAACTGGATCAAGGCATTTAAGCACAATTTCTGACCAGTCATTGGCAGAACTCTAAGCTTTGCTGACCTGGGGCAATTCATAGGAAGCCAGACTTAAAAAGAAGAATTTTAAAAATAAACTGAGCAGAGGCACCAGCAGCCTCACACTGTGAGGAAGACAGATTCCATAGAATTAGTCTTGGCAAGTCACTGCACAAATAACAAACACAAAACTCAACAACAATAACCCTGGTCACGATCGTGAGGAGTCAGAGTTCAGAGTTGCTATAACACGCTGTCTAAAATGTCCAGTTTTCCAATACAATTCTTTAAAATGTCCAGTTTGCAACAAAAAATTACAAGGCATGCAAGGAAACAGGAAAACGTGATCTATTCAGAGGGAAATAAGTGGTTGATAGGAACTGTCTCTGTGGTGGTCCACATGCTGCACTTATCAGCCAAAGACTTTAAAGCAATTATTATAGAGAACTGAAAGACCATGTGTAAAGAATTAAAGGAAAAACAACAATTGACTCATCAAATAGAGGATATAAGTAGAGAGACAGAAATTGTGTGTGTGTGTGTGTGTGTATGAAAGCTAATGGAAATTCTGAAATTGAAAAGTAAAGTAACTGAAATTAAAAATTCACTAGAGGAACTTCCCTGGTGGCCCAGTGGTAAAGAGTCTACCTGCCAGTGCAGCGGACACAGGTTCGATTCCTGGTCCATGAAGATTCCACATGCTTAGAGCGGTTAAGCCCATGAACCACAAACTACTGAGCCTGCTGTTCCCTAGAGCCTGTGCTCTACAGCAAGAGAAGGCACTGCAATGAGAAGCCTGAGCACAGCAACAAAAAATAACCCCCGCTCCCTGCAACTAGAGAAAGCCCGTACGCATGCAGCAACAAAGATGCATCACAGCCAAAAATAAAATAAAGAGTATCTTTTTAAAAAATTCGCTGGAGAGTTTCAATAGCATCTTTGAGCTGGAATAATAAAGAACCAGCAAACTTAAAGATAGATCAATTGAGATTATTTGAGTTAAAGAACAAAAAGAAAAGAGGAATGAAAAAAGTGAACAGAGCCTCGAGTACTTGTGTAACACTGAACACACTATACACTCAATGGGAGTTCAAGAAGAGGAGAGAATTAGAAAAAAAAATTTTTGAAGAAATAATGGTCCAAAACTCCCCAATGTTTTGATGAAAAACATTAATTTACACTTCTAAACAAAGCCCAAGTAGATATCGTAAAACTGCTGAAAGAGACAGAGAAAATCTTGAAAGCCGTGAGAGGAAAATGATACATCATGCGAAGGAACCACAGTAAAGTGAAAGTGAAAGTCGCTCAGTCGTCTCCAACTCTTTGAGACCCCCATGGACTATACACTCCATGGGATTCTCCAGGCCAGAATACTGGAGTGGGTAGCCATTCCCTTCTCCAGGGGATCTTCCCAACCCAGGGATCGAACCCAGGTCTCCTGCACTGCAGGTAGATTCTTTACTAGCTGAGCCACAAGGGAAGCCCAACCAGAGTAAAGTTAACAGGTAATTTTGTATCAGAAACAAGAGAAGCCAGGAGTAAAGTGGCATAATCAAGAGGTCTCTGTCCAATAAAATATCTTTCAAAAATGAAGATGAATACAATCCCAGAAAACAAAGCATGAGAATTTGTCGCTTATAGGCAAGCCTTAAAAAAAACAACCTAGATGTGGACTCCCTGGTGATCCAGTGGTTAAGGAACTACCTTGCAATGCAAGGAACACAGGTTGGATCCCTGATCTGGGAAGATCCCACATGACATGGAGTAATTATCCCCACCTGCCCTAGAGCCTGTGCTCTGCAATAAGAGAAGCCAGTGCAGGGAGACGCTCGCATACCACCGTGAAAATTAACCCCCCACTTGCCACAACTAGAGAAAGGCCACATGCAGCAATGCAGACCCAGCGCAGCCAAAAATACTACTACTAAAGGACGCCCTTGGGGTGAAAGGAAAGGACAGGACAGTAACTCGAACCCACATGAGGAAATAGCACTAAGAAAGGCAACTGTAGAAGTAAATTAAATACAAGGACACTGCAGACATATGTTTCTCTTTTATTCTCTTAATCAAGTTCAAAAACAATTGTCAGGTGAATAACAGAAAGAGACTAGAGGGACTTCCCTGGTGGTCCAGCGGTTAAGAACCACCGTGCAATGAAGGGAATGCAGGTTCGATCCCTGGTCTGGGAACTAAGATCTCTCATGCCAAGGGGTAACTAAGGCCGAATAACACAAGGAAAGATCCTGAAGGACAAACAAACATTCCGTGTGCCACAACTAAGACTCAACACAGCCAGATAAATTTTAAAAAAAATTTTTTTAAGGGGGAGAAAAGAGTTATACCGGAGACAGGAAAGGACACCAGAAGGTAACATGAATTCATAGAAGAAAATGAAAAAAGTACCAGAAATGATAAAGATGTGGCTTAATATAAAAAATTCTATAAATATATTTTTTCCTTTCTTGTCTTAAATTTTTAACAAGACATAAGATGATATAAAGCAATCATTATAACACTATTCTTGGGTTTATAACATATATGGATATAATATGTGACAACAATAGCACAAAGGGTAAGTGAGGGAAGTGAGCTATATTAGAGCAAAATTTTGATAATTTAGTAGAACTGAGTTGGTATTGATCTGAAGCATATTGTGATAAGTTACATATTGTAGTGGAACTGAGATTAATCACTCAGTTATTATCTCTAGAACTGAGATGAATAACTCAAAAACGTAATAAAGAAACAACAGCAAAGGTATTAAAAAGCACATTAGAAACGTATTTAGCAGGAAAGAAGACATTAAAGGAAAAAGCACAAGGGAAACAAAAAAAGACATGACAGACCCAGAAAACTGTGTGAGAAAGCCAGCTATGTCAATAATTATGCCAAATATGAATAACTTAAGCAGATTAAATGCGGATGACTTCATCACTATTGGACTAGATTTTTTTTAAAAAGATTCAGTTTTATGTTCCTTACAACAGATATGTTAAATCCATAGACATTAACCGGTTGAAAGCAAAAGAATGGAAAAATATACACCGTTTAAGCCAAAACCATGAGAGAAGCAGAGTGCTTACACCAACGTTAGATAAAATGGGCTTTAAGGCCAGAACCTATACTAAAGGCAGAGATGCTCTGTAATGATGAAAGGGCCAGTTCATCAGGGTGATATAACAGTGAGCATCTAACACTGGAGTCCCAAAATGCATGAACAAAGCCTGACAGAAGCGAAGGGAGAGACGGAGAATTCCATGATAGTAGCTAGAGGGACGCACTGCTGAACAGCAGAAAGCATTTGCAAATGAGGACTGATAAGGGGTTAATATCCACAATATAGAAATAGCTCACGTAACTCAACATCAAAAAAAGAAAGGAAGAAAGAAAGAAACCTAGTTTAAAAATGGGTAAAAGACCTGAATAGACATTTTTCTAAAGAGGAAATTCAGATGGCCAGCAGGCACATGAGAAGATGCTCAATAGCATTAATCATCAGAGAAATGCAAATTAAAACCACAATGAGATATCACCTCAGGCCCGTCAGAATGGTGACATCAAAAAGAAGGTAAATAAGAAATACTGACGAGAATATGGAGAACAGGGCATCCTGTAAACCGCTGGTGGGAAGGTAAATTGGTGCAGCCCCTGTGAAAAATAGTATGAGGTTTTCTCAAAAAAACTAAAACTAGAACTACCATGTGACCCAGTAACTCCACTCCTGGATATATATCCGAAAAAAAATGGAAACACCAATTCAAAAAGGAATGCACCTCAGTGTTCACAGCAGCATCATTTACAATTGCCAAGATATGGAACCAACCTTAGTGTCCATCAATAGATGAATGGATGAAGAAGATACATTGCATATATATACACACACATATACGTCTTATGTATATACAAATAGTAGTCAGCCGTAAAAAGGAATAAAATTTTGCCTTTTGCAGCAACATGGATGGACTTGGAGGGTATTATTCTAAAAGTGAAATAAGTAAAACAAAGAAAGACAAAATACTATATGGTATCACTTATATGTGAAATCTAGAAAAATAAAACAAATTAGTGAATATAACAAAAAAGAAACAGACTCACAGGTATAGAGAACAAACTAGTGATTACCAATGGGGAGAGGCAAGAGGGAAGGGACAAAATAGGTTTGGGGATTAAGAGATACAAACTTAATGTATAAAGTAAGCTACAAGGATATGTGGTGTAACATGGGGAATATAACCAATATTTTATAACAACTATAAATGGGGTATAAACTTTAAAAATTGTGAATCACTACGTCATACATCCTAACTTATAAGATATTGTACATCAACTATTCTTCAACAAGAAAATTTTAAAATTGAAAAATTTAAGTGGTTAAATGGATAAATAAAAACCAAAAGAAAAAAATTTAAAAAAAAATTTAATATATGCCTTTCAAAGTACTAGGGCAAAAACTCAAGAACATGCAACCCATACAGGAAAATAAAAAGGAAAAACTAGAGTAGTTGAAGATTTCAGAACTTCACTTTCAATAATGTGTGGAACAACTAGCCAGAAAATCAGCAAGAATATACAAGACTTGAACAATACTATCAAACAAATTAATCTGCCATGTATTAGAACACTACCCAACAATGGGTAAAGAATCTGCCTGCAATGCGGGAGACCTGGGTTCAATCCCTGGGTTGGGAAGATCCTCTGGAGAAGGGAAAGGCTACCCACTCCAGTATTCTGGCCTGGAGAATTCCATGGACTGTATAGCCCATGGGGTCGCAAAGAGTCAGACACGACTGAGTGACTCACACTTTCATCCAGCAACAGCAGGATTATACATTATTTTCAAGTACACAAAGAATATTCACCAAGATAGACAATATGCTAGGCTATAAAAACAAGTCTCAATAAATTGAAAAAGATTAAAATCACACAAAATATGTTCTCTAACCAAATAGAATTCAATGAGAAACCAGCAACAGGAGAAAATCTGGGAAATCCCCAACTCTTTGACATGAAACAACATATTTCTAAACAACTCATGGGTTAAAAAGGAAATCCCAAGGCAAATTTTTAAATATTTTGAACCAAATGACCACACATAATATCAAAATTTATACAGTGTAGTTAAAGCAGTGCTTAGCAGTGAAATCATAGCTTTAAAAATTTGTACTAGAAAAAGGTGTCAAATCAAGAACCTGAACTTCTACAGTAAGAAATTAGAAAAAAGAAAAGCAAACTAACCCCAAAGCAATCACAAGTAATGAAATAGCAGAGATTAGAAATCAATGAAATAGAAAGCAGAAAAACAAACAGAAAAAAAAAACCCAGTGAAATTAAAATTTAAGATTAATAAAACTGACAAACTTTCAATTGACCAAGAGAAAGGAGGGGGAAGGGAAAAAAAAATACAAGTTACCCAAATAAAAACCAAAGAGGGAATATCACTAACAACTCCACAGAAATTAAGAGTGATAAAGGAATACTATGAACAACTTTATGCCAACAAATTAGACAACTTAGATACTTAACATCATTAGTCTTTGTGTGTTAGTCGCTCAGTAGTGTCTGACTCTTTGTGACCCCATGGACTGTAGCCCACCAGGCTCCTGTGTCCATGGAATTCTCCAGGCAAGAATACTGGAGTGGGTAGTCATTCCCTTCTCCAGGGAATCTTCTCAAGACCAAACCCAGGTCTCCTGCATTGCAGGTGGTTTCTTTATCCCCTAAGTCACCAAAGAAACCATTAGTCATTAAAGAAATACAAACTAAAACCACAATGACAGACTCGCCTGGCTGTCCAGTGGTCAAGACTGCACTCCAATGCAGGGAGCAAGGGTTTGATCCCTCACCAGGGAATTAAGATCCCATATGCCACATGGCATAGCCAAAAAGAAAACAAAAACAATGAGATATCACCTCAGATCCACTAGAATGGCTATAATCAAAAGATAATAACAAGTGTTGCTGAGGACATGGAGAAATGGGAACCTCTCTCTAAAAAGCTTAACATGAATTTACTCTATGATGCAAGAATTTCACTCCTAGGTATATACCCAAGAGAAATGAAAACTTATGTTCACATAAAACCCAAAAATGTTCATAGCAGCATTATTCATAACTGTCAAAAAGTGGAGACAACTCAAATAACCATCAACTGGCAGATGAATCAATAAAAAAATAAAAATAAAACAATCTAATCACACAACGGGATACTATTCAGCTGTAAAAAGGAGTGAAATACTGAGGCATGTAAAAACATGAATGAATCGCGAAAACATTATGCAAAGTTAAAAAAAAAAAAGGTGTAAAGTACCATACATCGTATGATTCCATTTTTAAAAAAATTAATTTATTTGGCTGTGCTGGGTCTTAGTTGTGGCATGTAGGATCTTCGATGCAGCATGTGGGATCTTTAGCTGTGACTTGTGGACTCTAGTTCCCTAACCAGGGATTAAATCTCAGCACCCCTGCATTGGGAGTGCAGAGTCTCAGCCACTGGACCACCAGGGAAGCCCCTGTATGATTCCAGTTATATGAAATGTCCAGGAAAGGTAAATCCACAAAGACAAGGAAGTAGATCAGCAGTGGCCTGGGGGCGGACTACAAATCAGCGGGAGGAATCTCTGGGTGGGTGATGGAATTGTTCTAAAATTGGATTGTGGTGATGGTTGTACAATAAATAGCACATTTAAAATGGGTGAATTTATGGTATTTAAGTCATACTCGACAAAGCTCTCTCAAAATGATGTATGAAAGTGTTAGTCACTCAGTTGTGTCCAACTCTTTTCGACTGCATGGACTGTAGCCCACCAGGCTCCTCTGTCCATGGGATTTCCCAGGCAAGAATACTGGTTCAGTTCAGTTCAGTCACTCAGTTATGCCCAACTCTGAGACCCCATGAACTGCAGCACGGCAGGCCTCCCTGTCCATCAACAACTCCCAGAGTTCATTCAAACTCACGACCATCGAGTTGGTGATGCCATCCAACCATCTCATCCTCTGTCGTCCCCTTCTCCTCCTGCCCTCAATCTTTCCCAACATCAGGGTCTTTTCCAATGAGTCAGTTCTTCACATCAGGTGGCCAAAGTATTGGAGTTTCAGCTTCAGCATCAATCCTTCCAATGAACACCCAAGACTGATCTCCTTTAGGATGGACTGGTTGGATCTCCTTGCAGTTCAAGGGACTCTCAAGAGTCCTCCAACACCACAGTTCAGAAGCATCAATTCTTCGGCGCTCAGCCTTCTTCACAGTCCAACTCTCACATCCATATATGACCACTGGAAAAACCATAGCCTTAACTAAATGGACCTTTGTTGGCAAAGTAATGTCTCTGCTTTTTAATATGCTATCTAGACTGGTCATAACTTTCCTTCCAAGGAGCAAATGTCTTTTAATTTCATGGCTGTAGTCACCATTTGCAGTGATTTTGGAGCCCCAAAAAACAAAGTCAGCCACTGTTTCCACACCTATTTGCCATGAAGTGATGGGACCAGATGCCATGATCTTAGTTTCCTGAATGTTGAGCTTTAAACCAACCTTCCCACTCTCCTCTTTCACTTTCATCAAGAGGCTCTGTAGTTCTTCTTCACTTTCTGCCATAAGGTGGTGTCATCTGTATATCTGAGGTTATTGATATTTCTACCAGCAATCTTGATTCCAGCTTATCCTTTTCCAGTATGAAAAGGCAAAAAGATAGGACACTGAATGATGAACTCCCCAGCTCGGTAGGTGCCCAATATGCTACTGGAGATCAGTGGAGAAATAACTCCAGAAAGAATGAAGGGATGGAGCCAAAGCAAAAACAATACCCAGCTGTGGATGTGACTGGTGATAGAAGCAAGGTCCGATGCTGTAAAGAGCAATATTGCATAGGAACCTGGAATGTTAGGTCCATGAATCAAGGCAAATTGGAAGTGGTCAAGCAGGAGATGGCAAGGGTGAACATCAACATTCTAGGAATCAGCAAACTAAAATGGACTGGAATGGGTGAATTTAACTCAGATGACCATTATATCTACTACTGTGGGCAGGAATCCCTTAGAAGAAATGGAGTAGCCGTCATAGTCAACAAAAGAGTCTGAAATGCAGTACTTGGATGCAATCTCAAAAATGACAGAATGATCTCTGTTCGTTTCCAAGGCAAACCATTCAATATCATGGTGATCCAAGTCTATGCTCTGACCAGTAACGCTGAAGAAGCTGAAGTTGAACGGTTCTATGAAGACCTACAAGACCTTTTAGAACTAACACCCAAAAAAAGATGTCTTTTTCATTATAGGGGACTGGAATGCAAAAGTAGGAAGTCAAGAAATACCTGGAGTAGCAGAAAAATTTGGCCTTGGAGTACAGAATGAAGCAGGGCAAAGGCTAATAGAGTTTTGACAGGAGAACACACTGGTCATAGCAAACACCCTCTTCCAACAACACAAGAGAAGACTCTACACATGGCCATCACCAGATGGTCACCACCGAAATCAGATGGATTATATTCTTTTGCAGCCAAAGATGGAGAAGCTCTGTACAGTCAACAAAAACAAGACCACGAGCTGACTGTGGCTCAGATCATGAACTCCTTATTGCAAAATTCAGACTTAAATTGAAGAAAGTAGGGAAAACCACTAGACCATTCAGGCATGACCTACATCAAATCCCTTATGATTATACAGCAGAAGTGAGAAATAGATTTAAGGGACTAGATCTGATAGACAGAGTGCCTGATGAGCTATGGATGGAGGTTCGTGACATTGTACAGGAGAAAGAAAGCAAGACCATCTCCAAGAAAGAGAAATGCAAAAAAGCAAAATGGTTGTCTGTGAAGGCCTTACAAATAGCTGTGAAAAGAAGAGAAGCCAAAAGCAAAGGAGAAAAGGAAAGATACACCCATTTGAATGCAGAGTTCCAAAGAACAGCAAGGAGAGATAAGAAAGCCTTCCTCAGTGATCAGTGCAAAGAAAGAGGAAAACAATAGAATGGCAAAGAGTAGAGATCCCTTCAAGAGAATTAGAGCTACCAAGGGAACATTTCATGCAAAGATGGGCTCGATAAAGGGCAGAAATGGTATGGACCTAACAGAAGCAGAAGATATTAAGAACAGGTAGCAAGAATACACAGAAGAACTGTACAACAAAGATCTTCGTGACCCAGATAATCATGATGGTGTGATCACTCATCTACAGCCAGACATCTTGGAATGAGAAGTCAAGTGGGCCTTCAGTTCAGTTCAGTTCAGTCGCTCAGTCGTGTCCGACTCTTTGCGACCCCATGAACTGCAGCACGCCAGGCCTCCCTGTCCATCACCAACTCCCAGAGTTCACTCAGACCTTAGGAAGCATCATTAGGAACAAAGCTAGTGAAGGTGATGGAATTCCAGTGGAGCTATTTCAAATCCTAAAAGATGATGCTGTGAAAGTGCTGCACTCAATATGCCAGCAAGTTTGGAAAACTCAGCCTTCGCCACAGGACTAAAGGTCAGTTTTCATTCCAATCCCAAAAGAAAGGCAATGCCAAAGAGTGCTCAAACTACCACACAGTTGCACTCATCTCACATGCTAGTAAAGTAATGCTCAAAATTCTGCAAGCCAGGCTTTAGCAATATGTGAACCGTGAACTTCCAGATGTTCAAGCTGGTTTTAGAAAAGGCAGAGGAACCAGAGATCAAATTGCCAACATCTGTTGAATCATCGAAAAAACAAGAGAGTTTCAGAAAAACATCTATTTCTGCTTTATTGACTATGCCAAAGCCTTTGACTGTGTGGATCACAACAAACTGTGGAGAATTCTGAGAGAGACAGGAATACCAGACCACCTGACCTGCCTCTTGAGAAACCTGTATGCAGGTCAGGAAGCAACAGTTAGAACTGGACATGGAACAACAGACTGTTTCCAAATAGGAAAAGGAGTACAAGAATACTGGAGTGGGTAGCCATTCCCTTCTCCAGGGGATCTTCCAGACCCAGGGATCGAACCCCAGTCTCCAGCAATGCAGCCACGTTCTTTACCGTCTGAACCACCAGGGAAGCCCCTGTATATAGCCCCTGTATATTTTATACACATTCACACACGAAAAAGAAATTTTAAAGGATGAGATAAAATGAATATAAAAATTTCTAGTTAATTCCTTCCTGACTTCTTCCCACTTTGGAGACAACTAAACTAACTACAAGAAAGGATGTGTTCTTCAGTGGTTAGAGACGTGGGCCCTGGAGCCAGGCTGCCTGAGTTCAGATCCCAGCTCTGCCACCTAACAGCTGAATGACTCTGAGGGAGCAATGAAAGCTCTTGGGGGTTCTGTCTCCCTGTCTATAAAATGGGCATGATTGATGTAATGAAGATCCTGCATGCTGTAGCTAAGACCCAATGCAGCCAAACAAAGAAATACATAAAAATTGTAAATGCATTTTTCAATGGGGATGATAAGAAGAATTGATAATTAAGCAGGATTTCAGGGGCTCCTGGCAAGAGACAAGGGGGAGGGGCCACTCCCAACCCACCCCTGGGGGGCGGGGTGACCACAGGATGCAGGCCCATTGCCCCTTTGGAATCGTCCTCATTCCCAACTCCTGGGCAAGGCAGGTTCACCAAGCCAACACATAAAGGAACTACTGTGTGCTTAGCACCAAGCCAGTCAGTCTGAAGGATGATGTTCCCCAGGCGCACACGGTATGCAGACTGCCTCATAGATTCACAGAGTCTGATCACTATTGTGAGCATGGAGAAATGCAGACCCTGAGAGGACACTAACTCCTCAGAACACCAGTAGAGCTGGCACTTCTCATGGCTGGAAAGAACTCTGAAAAGGAAATGTTAACAATGCCACGGCAATTCTGAGCAGCACAAGGAAGAGGGAGTGGGGAGGGAACCTTCCAGGTGGTGCCCACAGGAGCAGGGTATGCCCGTGAGGAGGGGAACCTAGACCTGCCAGCCTGTCACCAGCCTCTGCAGAGCGGAGAACGCAGACAACCTATGGGCAGGGCCCCAAACTCCCGCAGATCAGGTCGGTGCCCCTCAGCCCCTGCTCAGACCCTGGACCCGAGCTCTATTCTGGATCCACAGGCCCTGTCCAATCCTCACTGGCCCGAGAGGATGTCCAAGTTCGTGGACCCCAGACTGCAGCTGTTCCCGGGTTACTGGCACTGACCTGACAGCTCCCAGGTCCTTGCTGAGTCATCAGCCTCCACCAAGTCACCCTCCTTGCAAACCTGGAGGGGGCTGCAGCTGTGTGGGCTCTGGCCCCCCACCCTTCAGAGGCTGCAGAGGGAGGGGAGCGGGTGGGTTTCCAGGAGCCTGCCCTCTGCCCACCCCAACTTCCTGCCCTCTCCATTGAGCATTCACAGACTCATAAGTGAAGTTGCTCAGTCGTGTCTGACTCTTTGCAACCCCGTGGGCTGTAGCCTACCAGGCTCCTCTGTCCATGGGATTTTCCAGGCAATAGTCCTGGAAGGGATTGCCATTTCCTTTTCCAGGAGATCTTCCCAATCCAGGGATCGAACCCGGGTCTCCCGCATTGTAGACAGACGCTTAACTGTCACCCTCTAAAAATCACTTTCACCCCAAGTTGACTTCTAGAGATCACTTTTCAGAATAGGGCTCCAGCTAGAGAATTGCAGACGACCCTCTCCCACCCCAACTGTCTCTGCTGACAGCTTTCTGCTGTATCTCCGCTAGTCCATCCTCAGGCCACTGTCGCCTCCCAGCTCTCCCTCTTCTCCCTCCCTTTTGGGGAGCTCACACGTGGCACAGAGCAAAGATTCAGGAGGACGCCAGTGATACTCCAGGGCTGAGTCCCCAGTTCTGCCCTTTATTGCTGTGAGATCTTGGACAAGCTGTTTGACCTCCCTGTACCTCCGTTTCTTCACCTAAGAAGTGGAGATAATAATAGCACCTATCTCTTAGTTATTGGGAAGACTGGGATTAGAGACTGGCATTACTACTGACTCCTTACCCACCCTCCTTCCCCCACCTCCCAGCCTTCACTCTCTCCCCCTACACGTATCCAGGGATTACACAGAGAGGTGAGACACATATAAGCATTTCATTAGAACCACTGCCTTTCTGAGACATGAGGGCAGTAGTGTGTTGGAGCCAATTTGCTTGGGTTTAGACAATGAGAAACATCTCTTCCCCACTTCTTCCTCATTAACTTCATTTGGCAGGCTGAAATCAACCATGGTGGAAATATTTACACCACAGACATTGGCAAATGCTACAAATAAAGACTTTTCCCCAGAAAGTTGGTTGTTAAACAATTACCAGCACATCACTGCCTGGAGATCAGGGTACCCTGGGCATAATTACTATAGTTAACCCCTGGGAAAGGGCTGGAGGAGCCCTGAAGGGGCTGTGAGTAGAGATAGCCTGCCCCGTTTTTCCCCCATCCCACCTCCCAGCTCCACTGCAACCCTGTTCCTAAACCACTGAGATTGCCTCCTGACTGGGGTCCCCACCATAACTCAACCTCCTCCAATCTCCTCCCTAACCTGGAGAGCAAACCCATCCTAGGCCTTCTTCTTAGAATGAAGATAGGCCCACCAGGCTCTTCCTCTGAGTACTTCCCAGCCTTATTTGTATTGCTCATTGCTGCCTTGGGCTTCCCTGGTGGCTCAGAGGTTAAAGCCTCTGCCTGGAATGTGGGAGACCGAGGTTTGATCCTTGGGTTTGGAAGAGTCCCCTGGAGAAGGAAAGGGCAACCCACTCCAGTACTCTTGCCTGGAGAATCCCCTGGAGGGAGGAGCCTGGTAGGCTACGGTCCATGGGGTCCCAAAGAGTTGGACATGACTGAGTGACTTCACTTTCTTTCACTTTCTTTTTCTTTCATTCCTGCCTCAGGGCCTTTGCCCCTGTTATTCCCCTCTGCCTGGGCTGCAGTTCCCAGCCTCCATGCCCGTTTCCCAGAACAAACTGCCAATCTTCAGATCTCAGGGGTTTCCAGGAAGACCTTCGCTAATTGTTCACCCTACCTCCAGGGAACCGTGCTTATCACTGTTTTTATCATTTTTATAGTGGTGATTATCTTATGTCTCACTCACAAAGACGGTAAGCTTCAGGAAGAAATGTGATAAATATCTGCCCTATGGATGAATGAGTGAATAAATGAAAGATCTAGTTGGAATCCTGGCTTTAGGGAGTAAGCAACCCCTTTTAAATCACGTGGGGAAGGCTATGCCTGTAGTCAGGGCCTGGGCCCCGGGTCAGAGTCTAGGTTCTCTGTCCCATCTTTGACCCACCGTGGGACCTGGCAGCCTCTGTTTCCTCTTCTGTAAAATAGGATAATAATAAGGGCAATTACGTGTTTGGCATAACCCCAAAGTTGCTATGAGATCTGATACGGCATCAGCGCGAGAAATTTCTATGAACTGTCCAAACAAGTCTGTAGAGAGCTTGGGTTTAGGTCCCAGCCCCACTGCACGATAGCTGGGTTAGGTTAGAGAAGTTACTCAATCTCCTTGAGTTTTCATCTCCTCAGCTGTGCAGTGCAATCCCAACCTCACAGGGCAGTGGGCAGGTCAATCGCTCAGCCCCGAGTCTAACGCGGAGTAAGCACGGAGCTCCGTGGGTGGCCAGGGCAACTGTTACCTTTGGCTCCAAACCTCTCTTACACAGGATCTGTGTGGAACTGCTTACTGAGAAACCAGAGGACGATGGGATAGGATGTGTTTTTATAGTACACCTGGGCCAGAAGGGTGGATCAGGCCTCCTGGGGAGAGGCCTCCCCGAGCATCTCTTCCGGGCCAGGCACCGTGCTGCACACACAGCAGCGGGCAGCAGGCCCTCTGGGTCGGCCCCAGGTGGTTCCTTCCACAGCAGTAGCCCAGGAAGAAGGTGAGGCCAGCCACCGGGGGAGCGTCTGGGGAGGCTCCTGCCATAGGCAGAAGCCTGGGGGAAGCAGGCCACAGGACATTATGCAGTGAGGTTGGCCTGCTCAGAGTGCGGGAATAGGGCCTCCCACTTGGACAGGCCATGCTGAGCACTTGACTGGAGCGTGGAAAGGCAGGTACCGCATCTGAGCACCTGCTGCAGGTCAGGCTCTAGCCTGGGCACTTCACACCGCATTGGAACAATCCTGCCAGGAGGCGCTCCTAGCTCACTTGTTTCTGTCATTGCTGTTGGTGTGCTGGGTCTTCATTGCCATGCGGGCTTTTCTCTAGTTGCGGCAAGCAGGGGGTACTCTCTAGTTGCGGTGCACGGGCTTCTCATTGCAGTGGCTTCTCTTGTTGCAGAGAGCTCGGGCTCCAGGGCGCACGGGCATTCTAGCTGTGGCTGCCGGGCTCCAGAGCTCGGGCTCCAGGGTGCACGGGCTTCCGTAGCTGTGGCTGCCGGGCTCCAGAGCTCAGGCTCAATAGTTGTGGCGCACAGGCTTAGTTGTTGCGCGCCATGTGGGTTCTTCCTAGATCAGGGATTGAGCCCGGGTCTCCTGCACTGGCAAGTGGATTCTTTACTACTGAGCCACCAGGAAGCCCTCCTAGCTCACTTTTAAAGGGAGGAAACAGAGGCTCAGAGCAGGGGTGGGTGACTTGCCCAAGGTCACTTAGCCAAAATGTGCTCAGCCACGAATCCTAATCCTAAACCAGCCGCTTTCCCTGCCCCATCCTGGTTCCCTGGGGAAGGAGGCCAGGCCCTAGGAAGACCTGCTCTGGGCTGCCTCAGGGGAAGAAAACGGAGTACCAGGGCTCAGGGGCCTGGACACTCTCTCCCAAGTCTCTTCCACTTCCAAGTAGAGGTGGGGACTCTGTGTTCCTCTAGAAGAGTAATGTCATTAAGAGTATTTTTAGATATAATTTAATGAGTGGTTATTATGTGCTGGTGAGCTTTCATTAACTCGTTAATCCTCAAAACAGCCCTGTGGCTGGGTCCCATGATTATCCCCATATACAGATGAGAAATTAAAGTCCCCCAAAGCCAGCATTGATTCCTCTGGCACCTCTTCTGCTCCCTTGGAAAAATAAGGTGTGTGGTCAGGGCACTGTGGAACACTGAGCCAGAGGCACGTCATGACTGAGCAAAGGATGAGTGGGTTGGGAAGTCCCCCCTCATGTCTGCCCCAAGTCCCCCAGGCTGCAGTGAGAGCCTCACATTCCATAGCTTCTCTGGGCCAGTCGGCAGCCACCCCCAACCTCGTGGCCTTGGCCCGTCCTCTCCTGGGGGGTCGATTCTTCTTTGTTCCCCCGGCCCCAGGGAAGCGTCCTTACCCCAGAGGGGCTGGCTGAGGTCATGGGTCTGTGCCCCCTCCCCAGGCCAGCACGGCCATGCCGGCAGCCCCGTCAATCAGGTGCAGCCAGCTCAGCAGCTGGCCTTTTATTTCCTAAATTAAAAGGGCTTGTGATTCCTGATTGAATTAAAGGCGGGAAGGTCAGTTCTAAGACCAGCAGGGAGGTTTCAATCACGGGAGACTGGAGGCAGCCAGGGTGGGCAGGAGGGTGGGACGTGGAGCAGACGAGGTTGGGGCTGTCACTTCTCTCCCAGACTAGCCCGAGGTGGAGCACGGTGGAGGACGGTTACACCCCCCAACACACACACAAGCCTTTGGAGCATGTTGGCTTGAATCAGAGAAGTTTCATTTCCCTTTTGCCTCTTGCACAGTAGGCAGCCTTCACCACTGTACTAGGAAGCCTCACTTGCTTATCTATCAATTAAATACCCTCAGAAAACTGCCTTCCACACTACGCCTCACTTCCTATTGACAGCAAGTTCTTTTTGGCTTCTCTTCCAAATTCCATGTTGGGGACTTCCCTGGCGGTCCAGTGGTTAAGAATCCACCTGCCAATGCAGGGGACGCAAGTTTGATCTCTGATCCAGGGATCCTGAGCTCTGCAACAAGAGAAGCCACCGTGCAGGCCTGGATGGGAGGGGAGTTTGTGGGAGAAAGGATACACGCATATGCTGAGTCCCTTCACAGTTCACCTGAAACTATCATGACATTGTTGATCAGTTATACCCCAATACAAAATAAAAAGTTTAAAAAAAAAGAAAAATTTTAAAAAAAAGTGAGAGAAGCTACTGCACACAGCAACTAGAGAGTAGCCCCCACTCACCGCAGCTAGAGACAGCCAGTGCAGCCATAATTAAACAAATAAAAACAAAACAAACTCCATGTTGGACCTTCAGGAGATGCGGAGGATGGAGCTTCTTGCTCTGGAGTCATAAAGGACATTTAGCCTGCTTTTCCTCCACATGTGACTCAGGCTCTGGGTGCCACAAACCTCTAGAGCCTTCCCAGAAAGTGAAGTCGCTCAGTCGTGTCCGACTCTCTGCGACTCCATGGACGGTAGCCTACCAGGCTCCGCAGTCCATGGGATTTTCCAGGCAAGAATATTGGAGTGGGCTGCCACTTCCTTCTCCAGGGGATCTTCCCAACCCAGGGATCAAACCTGGGTCTTCTGCATTGCAGACAGATGCTTTACCATCTGAGCCACTAGGGAAGCCCCTTCCCAGAGACCTGGGCATAAGAGAAGATTGCAGTGAGCCTCAGGAGACCTCGGTCCTGGCTGTGTGCCCTGGGGAAAACCCCCTTTTTTTGTTATGGGACTCAGTTTCCCCTTTTATGCAATGGGCAGCACAGCCCTTACAAGGTTGGCCCCCGGCCTTCCTTTCTGGATAGCCAGGGTTAGGATGTGGCTTCTCACGTGGTCTGGCAGTGAGACCCTCTTGTGTAACCACGGGGACCCCTGCCAAAGGACTAGTCAGGAGTGGCCAGGCCTTGATCCCTGCCCCTGCCAGGTGCATAGGGAAACCCTGGAGAAAAGGCCCCAATGTCTTCCAAGGAGAAACAGGCTTTCCCATGGTAGGTGTGAATGGGGTTAGACGTCAGGAGGAACTGACTTCCCAAATGAGGGTGGTTTCTGAAACAGATCATACAAAAGCCCTCTCTCCTTGCTACCTCCCCACCTCAGCCCCAGTGGCATCTCCATGGGGGAAGCCTAAGATATAAGGGTCACTCTGCAGCCTGTAAGGCTGAGGTCAGACATGGAAAAGAACTTCAAAATAGTGGGCTAGATAAGGAGTGTCCTACATCATCAAAGAAGGGGTTGCCCTGGGGCCTATTAAGGAACTGGGGAGTCACAGGCCACACTGGAGGCAGTGGAGGTGAGATCTGGGCCGGGGTCCAGACAGCAGTGTCCTCCTTGCTGGCCTTGAGCGGATCCTTCTCCTCTTCTGCAGATGGGAGGTGATGATGCCAGCTTACCAAACAAGGTAGGCTCAGGCTGCCAAAGGCAGGGTGATGTGGCGGCTGAGAGACAGTGTTGCGGGTGGCTTTGCCCTGTGTATTTGGATGTTGTACATCCTTCCAGAAGTAAACCATATCATATTTTTAGTGCCTTGGCATAGGTTGTGCCCTTCTCTACAGGCAGATCCACGGCCCTTTCCAGCTGCTGTCGCAAGGACTTTGAGCTCATTGAACTCACTGAATCTTCTAAGTGACTGTTGTTAGCCCCATTCAGAGAGCACACCAAGACTCAGAGAGGACTAGCAACTGGTCCAAGCTTAGCACTAGCCCTTAGCGGGCTCCAGGGCAGTGCTCCCATGGTGGATATATTCCAGTCTCTGCACTGTCCAACATGGTAGTCACCGGTCCCTTGTGGCTTTCATCTTTTACTTCTTAAAATATATATTTATATGATTTATTTGGCTGCACTGGGTCTTAGTTGTGGTGCATGGAGTCTTCAATCTTCCTTCTGGCTTGCAAATTCTTAGCTGCAGCATGTGGGATCTAGTTCCCTGACCAAGGATCAAACCTGGGCCCCCTGCATTGGCAGCGCAGAGTCTTACCCACTGGACCACCAGGGAAGTTCCCCATGTGGCTTTTAAGCATTTGCCATGTAACTCATGCAACTGGGGAACTTTGGATTCTAATTTTACTTAATTTTAGTAACAGCCACATGGGGCTAATGGCTACTGTACTTCAGACTCTGCTGAGCCATGAGCAGGGACCATCTAGATGTATCCCTGTCATGTTCCAACCACCCTCCTCCTGGCTGCTCCCAGCCCAGACTTCCAGGAAAGCTCTCTCTTTTTTCCCACATTCCTCTGTGAGGGCTCCTTTGTCCCACCCACAGCTACCTGCAGATTCCCTACCTGCCCTGAAGGTGTCCTGGAAGGCAGGTGCTGCCCGGGACCGTCTGTGTGAGCTCCCGGTAGGGTCTGACCCTGTGAGGTCTAAAAGCCTCACGTGACACCAGGCAGAGAACACTGCTCCCCACCCCAGAGGGGACCCAGCCCTCCTTGGTGGACGCTTAGTGACCCACGACAACTGCGGAGGCATGTGTCAACAGCCCTCCCACACCAGGGCCTCAAGCTGGAGGATTCCCTCTGGGTCACACCCTCTCCTGGGTCTGACAGGCCTCCAGCTCTGTCCCCAGGGCCCTAACACAGCCCTGGACACTGGAGCCACAGGAAGGGGTCAGGCACAGGCGCCAGGGTCATGGGAGCTGGAAGGTTCCATTCCCCTAGAGAACTCCCTGGGGGAGCTCTGGAGGACTGCAGGGGAAGAGATGGACTTCCCAGAGGGCCATGACGTAGGAATGTTTTCAGCTAGGTGGGCAGGTGGGAGGAAGCATCTGCTGCAGGAAGAAGAGCGAAGTCAAGGGCACAGAGGCTTTCTGGTTTGGCTTCATGGTCACAAGTGAAAAAAGGGTCAAATCTACAGAGAGCCAGGTCAGAGCACGCAGCTGGCTGATAACATCGATAGCCACGTGTGGCAGCGCGCCTTGCAGGCCAGCGCCTTCCGGACCCGTCACACCCATCGTCTCACTTGGTCCTCACAATCGCCAGAGGGGTGGATATGCCAGACAAACGAGGAAATGCAGGCTCCAAAAGAAAGCCACCTGCCCGGGTCCCAGAGCTGGCAGGTTGTGCCCCCGACCGCCTGGCCTCGCCCGACGCTGCACACGCCCGCCTCCTTCCTGAGACTCTGCCACTTCACTCTGCAAACAGCAGATTTCAAGGAAGGTCTGGCCGGGTGTGTGCTGATTGCTGATTGCTGAGTGGGAATGGTGAGTGGGAATGGGAAAGGCTGGAGGCCGGGAGCCAGAGCAGGAATGGCTGCTTAATTGGGAAATAGGAAGCCTGACCTGAGGTTCTTAGCAAACTGGATCAGGAGGGTGAGGGAAGGCCAGGTGGTGGGGGTGGGGCAGAGGAGGACTGGGTTAGAGAAGGAGTTTTGAGTTTAGAGCATGTTAAATTTGAGGGGCCCTGAGAACTTCAGGGCTCTGCAGCTCAGAGAAAAAGCCCTAAGGTAGGGACTTCCCTGGCCATCTAGTGGTTAAGACTTCACCTTCTAAATGCAGGGGGTATGAGTTCAATCCCTGGTCAGGAAGCTAAGATCCCACATGCCGGAAGGGCCAAAAAACAAAATAGAAGCAATATTGTAACAAATTCAATAAGGACTTTCAAAAAAATGGTTCGGTTCAGTTCTATCGCTCAGTGTCCGACTCTTTGCGACCCCATGAATTGCAGCACACCAGGCCTCCCTGTCCATCACCAACACCCGGAGTTCACTCAGACTCACGTCCATCGAGTCCGTGATGCCATCCAGCCATCTCATCCTCTGTCGTCCCCTTCTCCTCCTGCCCCCAATCCCTCCCAGCATCAGAGTCTTTTCCAATGAGTCAGCTCTTCGCATGAGGTGGCCAAAGTACTAGAGTTTCAGCTTTAGCATCATTCCTTCCAAAGAAATCCCAGGGCTGATCTCCTTCAGAATGGACTGGTTGCATCTCCTTGCAGTCCAAGGGACTCTCAAGAGTCTTCTCCAACACCACAGTTCAGAAGCATCCATTCTTCAGCGCTCAGCCTTCTTCACAGTCCAACTCTCACATCCATACATGACCACTGGGAAAACCATAGCCTTGACTAGACGGACCTTAGTCAGCAGAGTAATGTCTCTGTTTTTGAATATGTTATCTAGGTTAACATTAAAAAAAATCTTAAAAAGAAAAACACTCGAGGTAGAAGAAAGGATTTGGAGGTCAGTGAAGATCATGGCATCCGGTCCCATCACTTCATGGGAAATAGATGGGGAAACAGTGGAAACAGTGTCAGACTTTATTTTGGGGGGCTCCAAAATCACTGCAGATGGTGACTGCAGCCATGAAATTAAAAGACGCTTACTCCTTGGAAGAAAAGTTATGACCAACCTAGACAGTATATTCAAAAGCAGAGACATTACTTTGCCAACTAAGGTCCATCTAGTCAAGGCTATGGTTTTTCCTGTGGTCATGTATGGATGTGAGAGTTGGACTGTGAAGAAGGCTGAGCGCCAAAGGATTGATGCTTTTGAACTGTGGTGTTGGAGAAGACTCTTGAGAGTCCCTTGGACTGCAAGGAGATGCAACCAGTCCATTCTGAAGGAGATCAGCCCTGGGATTTCTTTGGAAGGAATAATGCTAAAGCTGAAACTCCAGGACTTTGGCCACCTCATGTGAAGAGTTGACTCATTGGAAAAGACTCTGATGCTGGGAGGGATTGGGGGCAGGAGGAGAAGTGGACAACAGAGGATGAGATGGCTGGATGGCATCACGGACTCGATGGACATGAGTCTGAGTGAACTCCGGGAGTTGGTGATGGACAGGGAGGCCTGGCGTGCTGCGATTCATGGGGTCGCAAAGAGTGGGACACGACTGAGCGACTGAACTGAACTGAACTGAACTGTGGACAGTTGAGGCCTCAGGTGGACTGATGAGGAAGGGAGACCCCAGTCTCACCCTAAGGCCTTCTGGTCTCTCCGGGACCAGAAGTGGTAGGCCTTCAAGGACATGGAGGAGGAGACCCCAGGGAACATAGGAGATCAGAGGCTCGGCTCAGGAAGATGGGAACACAGAGGCCCCAGCTGATTTGGTGCCCAGGAGGTCCTGGCGGGGCCTGCAAAGCAAGGACCAGGGGTGAGCAGGGGCAGAAGACAGGCTGTGTGGTGGGAAGTGGGGGGTGGGGGGCATTCTCGGGGAAGAAGAGGAAGATGGGGCAGTGTTTGGAGGGGCAGTGCGGTGCACCTCTGGGGGGCTCCAGGCACGCCCCATTGTCCGCCTGCCTGGCTCCATCTCGTGAGAGTGGCTCCTCTGAGCTCCTCCCCAACACCCTCCCCAGAGTACTTTAAAAAGTGCTGAACCCACTGCAGGCCCTGGGAAGGGTTTGCTGATTCACAGAGGTGGAGGGCATAGCAGCCAGAAGATGGCAGAGCCCTCACCCTGCCCTGGGGAGGGCGGGCATCCCGAGGCCTGGGCACACGGTGGCCTGGAGGATGCAGGCGGGGCAGCAGCACCCCCGCCATCCTGCACACACACTCTGTGCCCAGGTGGAGGTCGGCAAGGGCCGGCCCCAAGAGCCAGGAAAAGAGAGACAGACCCACGGATGGATGGATAGCCCCTGAGGCAGAGGAGAAGAGAGTGCCATATGAGCAGTCCTAGCACAATGGTTCTCCAGGAGAGGGCACAATTCCCGCCAGCGGGGAGTCAAGGAGGGCTCCGTGGAGGAAGTGGCGCAAGTGCTGGGCCCTGTAGAGGTAGAGGGAAAGCGCACAGGCAGGAGGTGGAGAGGCCTTGCCAGCATCTGGCCGGGGGCCTGGTTGGTTAGCTCCTGTGGGGGCTGGCTGTGAGGGATGAGTGACAAAAGGAAGCTGGGTTCCAGTAGAGAGAGCTTTGAATGTCCCACTGAAAAGTCTGAACTTTATCCTGCGGGCAGAAGCGAGCACTTGCAGGATTGACAGCAGGAGGGACCCCTGCGGTAGGGGGGGTTGTGGGAGGGCAGCAGGGTCCTCAGTGGGAGAGCAGAGGAAGGGAACTCTCCCACAGCCAGGCTGGTAAAAATAGCTAGGAATTCCGCCAGGATAAAAATAGACGTGGGCGGGGGTGTTCACCTGTACCGACAGGTAGGAAAAGTATGTCATGGCTGAGGGCCACCTGACAGGTCACGAGAGGGAGCCGGATCCCCATAGAGCAGCTGCTTCCTCCTCCACCCTTGGAGACCCAGACCCTCTGGGCAGCTCTGAGCAAGGTCTGACCACGAGGTGCGGTCTGGAGTTGGCTCTCCTGGGCCTGCAGGCCACCCTCTCTCTCCCGCTCCGGTTCAGGGCAGGCCTGGCTTTGGACATCTTCTGAGAGTCCTCTGGACATCTGCCTTACTTTCATCTTGTTTCTGAAAAGAGTCTCTTCCCCGAGGGCAAAGCATCTCTCTCCTAGATGTCTGCACTGGGTTTTTTTTCTTGCTGCTGTTATTTTTAGCTGTGCTCAGTTGCTCAAATGTGTCCAACTCTTCGGGACCCCATGTGCTGTGGCCCGCCAGGATCCTCTGTCTGTGGGATTTCCCAGGCAAGAATACTGGAGTGGATTGCCATTTCCTTCTCCAGGGCATCTTCCCGACCCAGGGATTGAACCTGAGTCTCCTGCGTTGGCAGGCAGGTTCTTTACCACTGAGCCATCAGAGAAGCCTATTTTTAGTTACTATTCAGTAAAATGTACTTTCTCTTCCTTCTAGTATACAGTTCTATGAATTTTAACATATGTCTAGATTCGTGCAACCACCACCACAATTCAGGATATAGAACTGTTCCTCATCCCCTAAAAATCCCTCATGCTATCCCTTTATAATAAGTTACACCCTTACCACACCCATAACCCTGGCAACCACTAATCTGTTTTCCATCACTATAATTTTGTCTCTTTGAGACTGTCAACTAAATGGAATTGTTCAGCACATAACCTTTAGACTAGTTTCTCTCATGGAGCACAAATGTCTGAGATCCATCCAAGTTGTTGCATGTCTCGATATTGTGCCTTTTAATTGTTGAGTAGTATTCCATTGTCTGGATGTACCATACTTTATTTAACCATTCACTCACTGAAGGACATTTAAATCGTTTTCAGCTTTCGACTATTATAAATAGAACTGCTGTGAACATTCACGTACAAACTTTCATGTGAAGAAAAGTTTTCATTTCTCTGGGATTGCTGGGTCATTTGGGAAGCATGTGTTTAACTTTACAAGAAACTAACATACCTTTTTTCCAAGTGCATGTACCAATGTACATTGAGGGTCCCACTTCCTCTGCATTCTTATCAGCATTTGGTTCTGTCAAATATTTTTTTTTTTTAATTCTTTCATTACATATAATTGTATGTTTTGGGGTTTTGTGTTGTTTTTTTTTTCCTTTTTTGGCTGCACTGAGTCTTCATTGTGTTGCAAGGGTTCTCTAAAGCAGAACGACTTTAGTTTCCCTGCAGCACGTGGGATCTTAGTTCCCCAACCAGGGATCAAACCTGTGTCCCCTGCATTGGAAAGCAAATTCCTAACCACTGGACCACCAAGGAAGTCCCGAGAGTTTTTATTAGAGCTATCCTTATAGGTGTGTTTTTTCTGGAGTTTGTGTGGTGTATCTCATCAAGATTTCCACTCGCATTTCCCTCATGGCTAATGATGTTGAATATCTGCTCATGCATTCGGCTCTCATCGTTACACCCTTATGGTGAAGTGTCTGCACAAGTCCTTTGTCCAGTCTTTAATTGGGTGGCTTGTTTTCTTGCTGTTGAGCTTTGAGAGTTCTTTACAGAATCTGGATAGAAGTCCTTTTCTGGGTGTGCGGTTTGCAGATATTTTTTCCCACTCTGAAGTTAGTCTCTTCATTCTTTTGGCAGTGTCTTTGGCATAGCAAAAGTTTTTAATTTTAATGAAGTTTGATTTATCGGTTTTTCCTTTCATGAATCATGTGTCGGTATCATTTTTAAAGCCCTTCACATCACCCTGAGTCATGAAGATTTTCACTTACATGATCTTCTGAAAGTTTTACAGTTTTATGTTTTACATTTAGATCTCTGATCCATTTTGATTTGCTCTTTGTATTTAGGTCAGAGCTAATATTTTTGCTCAGGGTGACCAGTTGCTCTAACGCCATCTGTTGAAAAGACTACCTTTCCTCCACCAACATGTCTATACCACTGTACCTGCTGATCACATTTGTGTGTGTCAATTTCTGGACATTCTATTCTATTTCATTGATCTATTCCATCACTTTGCCTTGATTACTGTCTTGATGACTGTAGTTTTATGCTAAGTCTTAAAATTGGATGGATTCCTCCTGCTTTATTCTTCTGTTTTCAAAATTGTTTTTTGTTATTCTAGTTCTTGCAGATGGTGACTGCAGCCATGAAATTAAAAGACGCTTACTCCTTGGAAGAAAAGTTATGACCAACCTAGACAGTATATTCAAAAGCAGAGACATTACTTTGCCAACTAAGGTCCATCTAGTCAAGGCTATGGTTTTTCCTGTGGTCATGTATGGATGTGAGAGTTGGACTGTGAAGAAGGCTGAGCGCCAAAGGATTGATGCTTTTGAACTGTGGTGTTGGAGAAGACTCTTGAGAGTCCCTTGGACTGCAAGGAGATGCAACCAGTCCATTCTGAAGGAGATCAGCCCTGGGATTTCTTTGGAAGGAATAATGCTAAAGCTGAAACTCCAGGACTTTGGCCACCTCATGTGAAGAGTTGACTCATTGGAAAAGACTCTGATGCTGGGAGGGATTGGGGGCAGGAGGAGAAGTGGACAACAGAGGATGAGATGGCTGGATGGCATCACGGACTCGATGGACATGAGTCTGAGTGAACTCCGGGAGTTGGTGATGGACAGGGAGGCCTGGCGTGCTGCGATTCATGGGGTCGCAAAGAGTGGGACACGACTGAGCGACTGAACTGAACTGAACTGAACCCATCTGTAAATTTTAGAATCTACTTGTTAATATCTAACCCATGTTAATTTCTAGCCCTTGTTAATATCTAATTCCTGCTGAAATACTGATCATCATTGTGTCCAATCCATAATTCACTTTGGGAAAATTGACATCTTTAGTACATTGAACCTTCCAACCCATGGATACAGTATACTGTTGATTTGTATCAGTCCTCGTTGATTTCTCTTTTTTTTTTTTTTGGCCACACCTGTAAGGCATGTGGGATCTTAGTTCCCTGACCAGGGATTGAATCCAGGCCCCCTGCAGTGGAAACATGAAGTCTTAGCCACTGGGCCACCAGGGAAGTCCCTTCATTGATTTCTTGCAAAAACATTCTGTAGTTTTCAGCATATAGATCCTGCATAGCACATTATGGTCTTCATTTGTTCAGCTAATACTTGGCTCTTCCATTAGACTATCAGCCCCGCAAGGGCAGGGATCATATCCATGTTGCACCTGCTATATTCAGTGAGCTCCCTGAGGTCTGCTGTAAAGGGCAGGGTATGAAGCAGGCTCTCACTAAGTATTTCTGAGTGAATGACAGTACTTCTGCATTCATTTTATGTAATCTTCTCTAAATCCCTTCAGGATAGAGATTATGCTCCTTACTTCATGAAGGAGAAAACCCAGGCTTGGAAAGGAGCTGTAGTAGCATCATCCTAAGACTGGAGCTAAAGATTCACATCCCTTGGCATACATACCCTATAAAATCCCCTCCCTTTGAGTGTGGAAAATACCCCTGAATATGATGAGATATCATTTCTGTGATTAGATCACACTCTATGGCAAAGATGAAAGGATTTTGCAGATGTAATTAAAGTCCCTAAGCAGTTGACTTTGAGTTAATCACAAAGGAGATTTTCTTGGGTGGATCTGACCTAATCAGGTGTGCCTTTAAAAAAAAGAAAGAATTTTTTAAGAAAATGTGGACCACTTTTAAAGTCTTTATTGAATTAGTTTCCCAGGGGGCACTAGTGGTAAAGAACCCCCCCTGCCAATGCAGGAGATGCGAGGGATTCGGGTTCCATCTCTGGGTCAGGAAGATCCCCTGGAGTAGGAAATGGCACCCCTCTTCAGTATTTTTGCCTGGAAAATTCCATGGGCAGAGGAACCTGGTGGGTTACAGTCCATGGGGTCACAAAGAGTCGGACACAACTGAGCAACTTTCCTTCCCTTTCCCTTTTTGGCCATGAAGCCTATGGGATCTTATCTCCCCAACAAAGATCAAACCCACACCCCCTGCATTGGAAGGTGAAGTCTTAATCACTAAGCTGCCAGGGAAGCCCCTGCCCCTAGGTGTGCCTTTTAAATGAGAGTCTAGAGGACACAGATGGAACAAGTCACAGAGATCTGAAATAGCCCAGGTGCCCTCCTGTTGGCCTTGAGGAAGCAAACTGCCATGTTATGGAGCGGGTCACATGGCTGGGAAGAACATGGGCCTCTAGGTTGGGGCCCCCAGTCGCCCAGCTGCAAGGAACTTGGCAGAGATGACCTCAGATGACATCATAGTCCCAGCCAACACCTTGATTTCAGCCTGCTGCAACCCAGGACAGAGAACCCAGTGATGCTGTGCCCAGACTTCTGAGCTACAGAAACTGTGCAATAAGAGATGGGTGTGGTTTTAAGCTAAGTTTATGGTGATTTGTTATGCAGCAATAGGAAATGAATACAAGGCCCTATGCTGGGGTCCCCACGTGGGACTCTAGGCTGCCAAGATCTTTCTCCCCGCTATTCAAGCAGCTCCTGATGGCTTCTCCTCTTAGGGAGCAAAAGGAGCCTTCCAAGTTCATGCCTTTTGTTTTGCTGTATTTTGTTCTTCCGTTGGGACCTCAGACGTACAGAGATCTGTGATACTCATTAATGGTCCATAGGCAGCCCATTTCAATTTATGTTGGTTAGTTAGTTGGTTTTAATAGCACAATAAACTTACTTACCACCACCCAGAACAATAGCTAGTTCTTGTTCTAACATCCATAAAGTCACCACCCAGAACAACAGCTAGTTCTTGAGAATAGCCACATCTCACCATGGCCCTCACTCTGCTCAGCCCTTCCACCTAAATTTAACATTCATCATTCCCCTGCTTAATACTTTATAGAGTTTAATCACATCCATGTGGATTCCATAAAATTCATTTTAACATTTTAATGGTTTTTAACTTTATAAAAAGAATCATGGGGTACATAATTTCTAGGGACTTTTTCATCTCAATTTTTTGTTGCCAAGATTCATGCATAATGTGGCAAGTTAAAGTAGGCCATTCATTTTAACTGCTGTATAGTATTTCATCCTGTGACCACACAGCCACAGCCTGTTCATCCACTCTGCTGCTGATGCGTATCTGGGTGTTTTCCAGCCCTGCTATCATCAACCGCGCTACTCTGAACATTCTCATGCAAGTCTCCTGGTTAATTAATCCATTTCTGTGTCTATTCTGCTTGAATAAAGGCAAGGAAAGGACTTTGTTTCTTTGTCACAGGGGAAACAGGAGCCTAATAGAACTTCCCGCTAGGGCCCCACCATTGACTGATTGCTCCCACTGCACTCACCCCAAACTGCTGCTCCCAAAAGATACATCCAAATGCTGTCAGCCCAGACACCCAGATATGGGGCCCTGAGCCCCACTGCCACCCACCCAGGGAGTGTCAAGAGCACACAGCTGCTCCCCCCGCCAACCTGAGTTTCAAACTCAAGAATCAGCTCCAAGGAAGCTCCCTGACCACAGTGGCAGCTCCCTCACGGCTTTGGCCTCAAGGACGTCACTCTGTGCGCTTGGAACTCAATATTCCAGAGTGTCCCCTGGCCTAGACCACCACAGAACAAGTGATGATGGCAAGCAGTTGGCCAAGCAGGAAGTGAAACGTAGCCCCAGGCCAGCCCCTGCCCTTGCCGGACCTCGATGGAGACCCTGGTTGAGTCACTGACCCCTCTGGAGCTAGAGTGTCCTCACACAGCCCAGAGGCGATGCCCACCCAATGAGATAAGAGGTTTGACATCTGGCTGGAGGGAAAGTACGAGAGGGTGGAAAGGCCTGAGAGCAGTTCAGGGTCCTTCCTGTGCAAAGCACTCTAGCCAGGGCTGAATAGAAGTGATGCTCATGCCCAGAGTCCCTCACTGTATTGTCACATGAAGCAGGAGGGGACGACACCCTCTCCAGGCTGTGATCCTGTCTCCCTGACCCCTGACTGCCCTCTCAGCACGAGCTGACCTCACCTCCATGGGTGGCATGGGGAATGAGAGTCCTGGCTATGGGACAAGGGAGCCCAGCAGCTAGGGACTCAGCCCTCTGCAAACAGAACTGAATCAAAACCCCAGCTCCACCCCTTTCCAGCTGTGTGACCAGGCAGCTTGCCTAAGATTTTCAATCCTCAGTTTCCTCACCTAGACAATGCACTGTGATGTCGTGATTAGCAGTCCCCTCCTCGTGCTCCTGCCTTGACTCTGCCACTGACTAGATATGTGACCCTGGACAAGTCACTGAATCTTCTGGTGCTTTCGTTTCCTCAACTGTAAACTAGGGTTGCAAATGCTAGCCACCTCACAAACGAAAATTAAATGAGCTGATGTTTGTCAAGAGATTGAGTGCCTAGCACACAGTAAGATCTCAGTAGTGACGATCAGAGTGATAGCCAGCATCATTCATTCATTTACTTAAGTAGTTTCAGTGGTGGCGGGAAGTCAACTATGAACCAGGCACTTTGTCTGAAACTGTGGGGGAGGGACCTCCCTGGTGGTCCCGTGGCTAAGACACTTTGCTCCCAGGTTTGCAGGGGGCCCAGGTGTGATTCCTGGTCAGGGAACTAGATCCCACAGGCTGCAACGAAGATCCTGCACACTGCAATGAAGATTGAAGATTCTGCGTACCGCAACTAAGACCTGGTGCAGCCAAATAAATACACATATATATAAGCTACAGGGGAAACACAGCAGAGAAAGACTGCCTTCAAAATTCAAAGTCTCACCACCTAATGACTCTGAGACAGACCCAGGCACCCGAGAGGGGCGGAGGAGGGGCTGCGCTGCCTGTGAACTGGGTGCTTGGCTAGAGAGAAATCAGGGCGCTTCATGAGGGAGGTGGCACTTAGGGATGGGACCTTTAGGAGGACTGGGGGTTTGTACGGAGGGGGAAGAGGGCAGAGAGAAGTGCTTTATCCAGACATTACTGTCCAGCAATGTGGGGAACACACCTCCAGGTGCAGCTAAGTCTTAGCCCTTCCCTGTTCAGAGAAGAAATCGAGGACCAGAAAGAAGGGGTCCTGCAAAGCCCAGTTGGTGGCAGAGACCCTAGGACTCCAGGCCACACTCTGACACCAGTGAAGCTCCATCACCCTGCCTGGTCAGCTACTGCTGTGGAGTGGAGCACCCCAGAACTGAGTGGCTGAACCAAGTCGCTTGATAACGTCTCATGTGCCTGTGGGTTGGGGTCCTGGGATGGGCCCGGGAAGGGCTCTGGCTCAAGTTGTGTCCTGTGGTTTTAGTCTAATGGTGGCTGGAGCTGGAGCTGCAGGAGGCAGTCTGGACCTCTCTGCTCTTCACATAGTCAGGGCCTGGCCCTATCGTCTCTCAGCATGAGTACTTTGGGCTTCCTCCCAGTACATGCAGCCTCTGGGCTCCAGGAGCAAGCTTCCAGCCAGCAGTTTGGACATCTTCTCTGTCTCAGCCCTAGAGTCATGCAGAGTCTCTTGTGCCACTTCCTATTGGGCACAAATCCACCCAGATTCAAGGGAAGTGGGGCCAGACTCCACCTCTTGACAAGAGTGTGCAAGGTTCTAGAAGAAACTGTAGGATGGGAGACTTGGGGAAAGTAACACCTGCCACCTGTACCTCCTGACCCCTGGCCTTGCTGCCCCTCCAGGGGGACATACCCCACCTGCAAGCAGGGGTTCCCCTAATAATGCACCTTGAGAAGGGCAGTGGATGGAGGCGGGGAGTTAGGGAGTGCAGGGCCAGTTACACAGTAGAGTGAAAGGATCTCAGGTGGGAGATCCCCAGGCTGAGAAGGAAGCATTCCCTCCACTCCAGCCAGAAGCCAAGCATGGGGGGAATGGAGGCCCCTGGAAAAAGAGGCAGCCAGCTGACGCTGCTGGCCCAGTTCTGGATGGGGGAGGAAACTCGGCTTCCCCACATCCCAAAGGTCAGAAGGAGACATGAGTTATCCCCAAAGTGGGGTCAGGGTCCAGGCCCCAGGTCCAGCCAGCCTCCCACTCAATACTCCTGTGTTCCCATGTCACGTTAGTGGTAAAGAACCCTCCTGCCAATTCAGGAGATACAGGAGACTCGGATTTGATCACTGGGTCAGGAAGATCCCTGGAGAAGGAAATGGCATCCCACTCCAGTATTCTTGCCTGGAGAATTCCATGGACAGAGGAGCCTGGAAGGCCACAGTCCATGGGGCCACAAAGAGTCAGATGCAATTGAGCACACACATCAAAACATCCCAGGTCCTGGCTGCAGGCTAACCCGGTCCAGTCCCCCAGCACCAGAACTGCCTCTCACAGGCCTCAGAAGAGGGAAGCAGGGCTGTCAAAGTTCCCATCTGGGATGGGGTCCATGGGCAGAGTCCTCATGGGCTTCACACCTGCAGGAGTTCCCCAAAAATCAGCTGAAGCCTCTGCTAACAGAGGCCTGCAGGCAGGAGGACCCAGATGGAGGAGAACAAGCCTCACCTCCAGGGGTCAGGAATCAGAGGCCGAGCCAGGCCCACCCACCACCCACAAATCCCCAAAGCCGGGCCTGGGGAGAGGGGACCTGCTCACGCCTGCCACCACCATGAAATATAGTTGACCCTTGAATGATGTGGGGGGTGAGAGGTGTTAAGGTACACGTGATTCATAGTCAGGCCTCTGCATCCACCCAACCACAGACCATGTCTGACTGTAGTATTTATTATTGAAAATTATTTGCATAGAAGTGGACCTGAGCAGCTGAAACTCACGTTGTTCAAGAGTCAGCTGTGCACTTGATTATTCAAAGCACCTGTCCCGAGGTTCTCCCGCAGGCTGCCAGCATCCAGGGAGATGCCCACACCCTGTGCAGTCCATGGGGGCAGCTAGGCAAACATCAGTCGTCATTTCTGTGGGCTCTACACAGGAAGGGGCCAGCCTAGAGCTGTGGGTTTGGGGATGGTTTTTGTTTTTTTTTTTTTGGCCACTCTGCACAGCTTGTGTGATCTCTGTTCCCTGACAAGGGATTGAAACCAGGCCCTCAGCAGTGAAAACACCAAGTTCTAACCACTGGACCACTAGGGAGTTCCCAAGCTGTGCTTTAGAAGATTACTCTTGGGAGAAGGTTAGAGGGGGCAGTCTTCCACTTGCCTCCCACCCCGGCCCCCAGGAATTAGATTCTTCAGAGAGAAAGCCTCTATCTTAGCCTGGTTTCCTCCAAGAGTGGGGTTTGAGAGGGCTTTGGGCTGGAGTACAGATAATTTATTTTTGAAGTCACCCCAGGGAGCAGGAGTGACAAAGGACAGGGGACAGAGGTGAGACAGGGAAGTGGAGTCAGCCAGTACCAGGAGGTTTTAGCACATTATCTACCCTATGGGTGACTGGTGACCCAGCAGGAACCGATTTAAAAGTCTTAGGACATGTGTCTCAGAATTGTCTGCCCAGGGCTTCCCTGGTGACTCAGGGGTAAAGACTCTGCCTGCCAATGCTATTGACTTGGGTTTGATCCTTGATCCGTGAAGATCCCACATGCAGTGGGGCAACTAAGCCCGTGTGCCACAACTATTGAGCCCGTGCTCTAGAGCCCGGGAGCCGCAACTACTGAGCCCACGCGCTGCAGCTGCTGGAGCCCGTGGGCCCTAGATCCCATTCTCCGCAACAAGAGCAGCCGCTGCAACAAGCCTTGCACTGTGACGAAGGGTAGCTCCTGCTCGCTGCAACTAGAGAAAACCCACACAGCAGTGAAGACCCAGCACAGCCAAAATTAAATCGTTTGGGGTTTTTTTTTGGTCTGTCTGCTCCGGAGGGCAAATAGGGAAACATTTTTCTGTTGGCTTCTGTCCTTCTATTGAGCAAAAGTGTCCCCCAGGGACCTTCTTTCGAAGGTGTGCACACGGGGGAGACCTCAGGGGGTCTCAGGCTCCAAGGAGGAGATCCTTGTGTAGGACCTTGGAGAAACCCCAGGGAAGGAGGTGGGAGGCTCTGGGCTCAGCTAGGCTCTGTCTGATGGCACCTGCATGGAGGGGTTTGAAGAAGTGTGGGGCCTAGAGGAGCTTGGACCCTGGTGTCTCTCATGGGCCTTCGCCTTCCTGCCTCCGTCAAGCCATCAGCTGCATCAGTAGCTGCCTGCAGGGCCAGCTTTTGAGGAGGTGAAAAATACTTTCCTATAGCCAGGGAAAGCTCAAAGCTTGCCCCCTCCCCAGCTCCCGCTCCCTGGTGTGGAAGCAGGCGAGTTCTAAGTACTCGGTTGCAGAGCCCTGCTCTGTCCAGCTCAAGGACCAGTCTGGTTTAGCTTCTGAACAGCTTCCCTCGCCAGGGGGCCTAGGCCTGGAAGGAAGCTTAGTCTGTTCTGCCTGGAACTGCGGCCAGAATCTCTCCCTAAGCGCCTGGCTGCTCGTGGCCCCCCGCCCAGCCTCTCCGCAAGCACTTGTTTCCTGCCCAGCCAGCCGACCTCACTTCATTTCTCTGGCAGCAGCTCGGTCGGGCTTCTCCACCTGCCCCCTGCTCAGCGCCTTGCTCTTTTCCGGGCCGCACCCCCAGCGCCTTCCCACCTACCCCGCCAGCTCCAGACATTGGCAAGGGCTGTCCCGGCCCCCCGTGGCTTGGCCCTTTCTGAGCCTCTTTGGGGCCCTGCCTGAATCAGCAATGACAAGTACCCTCTCTTCCTTCTCCCTCGCACAAGGTGACCATTGTCCACCGCACAAGGGAGGACCATCCGTGTTCACGCTGCAGCAGAGAAAGGATGTTTACCCGGGAGAGTCCTCAGCCCTGCTTCACGCTGCGTGCAGCCACTCCACTCCGTGTCACATGCAGGCCAAGCGTGCGTCTCTCCCAGGTGCAGAAAGTAGGCCTGCAGGGCACAGAATGGGCAGGCGGGCTCAGGAGAGGCCCAACGGCTCAGAACAGGATCAGACCAGGCCCACAGGTGGCCTCCACTTGCAGAAACGAGGCTTTGGCAGGTCCTACCCCTGGGGGTTCCCTCTGTTCAGGCCCTGAGACACTCTCCTCCATCTCATCTCTCCTTCCCACCTCCTCATTCAACCCTGACAGCTCCCCTCCCCACAGCGGGTGTTCTGATCGCCACACCTTTTTAATATTTGTTTGCTTATTTGGCTGCCTTCGTTCTTAGTTGCGGCACACAGGGTATTTCATTGCGCCAGGACTCGGCCTCTTCACTGTGGGGTGCAGGCTTGGTTGTCCCACTGCATGTGGCATCCTAGTTCTCCAACCAGGGATCAAACCCACATTCTCTGCATTGGGAAGTGGATTCTTAACCACTGGACCACCAGGGGGGTCCCTGATTCCACTTTGATAGATAAGGGCACAGAAGCTCAAAGAGATTTATCAACTTCCCCATAAGGAGAGGAGAAGGAAGGAGAAAGGGAGGTCTCTATCAGCACCACTTTTTTTTTTTTTTTTTGAGTATAGTTGCTTCACGTGGTTGTGTTAGTTTCTGCCGTACATCGAAGTGAATTGGCTATATGTATACATATATCCCCTCTCTTGGATCTCCCTCTCACCCACCCCCCATCCCACACCTCTGGGTCATCACGGAACACCAGGCTGAGCTCTCTATACTCTACAGGAGAATCTTATGATGGAAGGGATGGCAGAGCTGGCTCTGAGGAGGTTTCTAGTCTTCGTCTTAGGAGATAAGGTGATGAATTGCTCAAGGTCACCTGGAACATCTCCCACTGAGCTGGGGCTTGGGGATTTGGACACTGGAGTGGTAACTTCACGGTCACCCTCTGCAGGAGAGAAAGAAGGTTCTAAGCCAGGACACGCCTGCCCTGGAGGCAGGGAGATACATGAGGTCTTGTGCCTGGCCTGTCCAGCCGGCAGCCTTGGCAGGGGCCACACAGAGAGTGGGCCACATAGAGAGGGAGCACTGCCAGTCACTCCAGAAACTTTCACTGGCTTTGCCCCCTACCCTCTGCCCAAGCCCTAGAGTCCTGGGCTGGAGCTGAAGCTGGGCCAAGACCAGCGAGCTTGGAGGGAACCTTCCCAACAGGAGGTACTGTAGAGAGGAGCTGAAAAGGGGGTGGGCGTGGCATCCCTGGACAGTCAGAATTTTAGAATTGATGCAGTCCTTCCAGCTCAAGACTTTGTGTCTATGCAGAGTGAGGTGTGTTTCTCTCCATACCCTTGCTGCTAAGTCGCTTCAGTCGTGTCTGACTCTGTGCGACCCCATAGACAGCAGCCCACCAGGCTCCCCCTTCCCTGGGACTCTCCAGGCAAGAACACTGGAGTGGGTTGCCATTTCCTTCTCCAATGCATGAAAGTGAAAGGGAAGTCGCTCAGTCGTGTCCAACTCTTAGCGACCCCATGGACTGCAGCCTACCAGGTTCCTCTGTCCATGGGATTTTCCAGGCAAGAGTACTGGAGTGGGGTGCCATTGCCTTCTCCACTCCATACCCTTAGGGTGCCCCCAAATCCTACCAGGCTGTAGTCAGGGGGATCTCAGAGACACAGCCCCCCAAGGTTTTTATGGCTGCAAACAAATCAGCCCCTCAACATAGTAGCCTAAATAACAATGGTTTCTTAATTTTTCACGATTCTGGGTGTGGTCCTGGCTGTCCTGCAAGTCTTACCTGGGACCAGGTCACTTGATCAGCTGTATTCATCTGGAAGGTCCAAGTGGCTTCCATCACAAATCTTGGGGCTCCATGCCTCCTCTCTCCTCCACTTAGTGTCTCATCCTCGAGGGCCTCTCTCTCCTGCAGAATACCCTAGACATCCTTCCAGCATGGTGGAGGCTGAGTGGCAAGGAGGGAGAAAAGAAGTGAGGGGAACGGCTAGGCCCCTCAAGGGCTAAGCTTGGAACTGGCATAATTTCACTTCTGCTGCAGTTTTTCCATCAAAGCAAGCCACAGGGCCCAGCCAGATTCAGGGGGAGAGAAAGTAGACTCCATCATTTTTTTTTTTTTCCAATTTTTTAATGTATTCGGCTATACTGGGTCTGGGTCTTCATTGGGGCATGTGAAATCTTTAGATGGAGCATGTGAACCCTTAGTTGCATCATGCAGAATCTAGATTCTGACCAGGACTTGAACCTAGGCCCCCCTACTTTGGGAATGCGTAGTCTTAGCCACTGGTCCACCAAGGAACCCCCAGTATCTACCTCTTGATGGGAGAAAAAGCAAAAAATCCCTGGCCATCTTTAATCCATTTCAGAGAGGTGGGGATTCACCAGTTTTGAGAAAGTCAGGACAGAGCCCAGGGGGCCTGATGGAGACAACGGCACTTCAAGATGGATGAGGCTCCACCCCTGCCCGTGGGACTCTCTCCCATCAGCTCCTAGATGACAACTTCCCCCAGTGCTCTGCCCACAGTAGCCCCAGAGGCCTGGACTGCCGGAGGAAGGGCTGGGGTCAAATGAGGCTGTGCAGGGAGGTGGGGAGGGCACGCGGCCTTCTGTACCAGCTGTCGAGGCATCTGAAGGTGGGTCTCTTTTGCGGGATATGAGGGGAGGGCACTTATTCATTGCAGAAACCCACCCCATGAAGGCTCTGGCTGGGACCAAGCTTGAGGGGGCTGAATCATGGGATGGGACAGGCTCATCTCATTGTCCTGGGGGACCCCAGATCCCCCTCTTCTTGTCTTCCAGGTGTCCTTTGCAGCAGTGCTTACCTGGTCTTAGCAGGCCCAGACACCGGGCAGCCATGTGGGTCCCTGAAGACTCCCGATTCCCACCACTCTCCTCCTGGCTCTCATCTGACTTATCCATGGAGCCCCTTGACAGCCATTTACTGAGCACCGGCTGCGGGCCAGGCGCTGTGCTAGTCACTGAGGCCCTATCAGTGAGCAAAATAAACAAAATCCTTGTCTTCTTGTCCAGATTGGAGGAGAGGGAGTGTGTTTATAGATAATAAACAAAATAAATAAGTAAATTATAGAGTGCTGCATTCATTTCCTGTGGCTGCCATAACAAATTACCCCAAACTTGGTGGCTTAAAACATCAGAAATGTATTCCCACATGGTTCTGGAAACTAAAAGTCTCAAATCAAGGTGTTGGCAAGGCCACACTCCCTTCACAGGCTCCAGGAGGAGAGAATTGGGCCTCTTCCAGAATAGTGGTGCCTGGCAATCCCTGGAGCTTCTTAGCTCGCGGCAGTGCCCTTCCAAAGACCACTTCCATCTTTACATGCCTTTCTCCCCGTGTCTCTGTTTTCTCCTCTTCTTATAAGGACACGAGTATTGGACTAAGTGCCACCCTAAGTCCAGGACCATCTCATCTCAAAAGCTGTAATTTGAGCACATCTGCAAAGATTTCCAAATCAAGTCACATTCTGAGGTCAGTGATTTTGGGGGACCCTATTCAACCCACTTGGAGAAGGCAATGGCACCCCACTCCAGTACTCTTGCCTGGAGAATCCCATGGACGGAGGAGCCTGGCAGGCTGTAGTCCATGGTGTCGCTAAGAATCAGACACGACTGAGCGACTTCACTTTGACTTTTCACTTTCATGCATTGGAGAAGGAAATGGCAACCCACTCCAGTGTTCTTGCCTGGGGAATCCCAGGGACAGGGAAGCCTGGTGGGCTGCTGTCTATGGGGTCACATAGAGTTGGACACGACTGAAGCAACTTAGCAGCAGCAGCAGCATTCAACCCACTACAGTTATATTTGCAGGTTCCAGGGGTTTGGACATAGACATATCTTTAGAGGGACCACTCTTCCACCTACTAAAAATTTAGTAGAGAAAATAATATGAGGATATGTGAAGGAAAATAAAGCACGGTAGCGCTTCTCTGGTGGCTCGGGGATAAAGAATCTGCCCGCCAATGCAAGAGACGCAGGTTTGATCCCTGGGTCGGGAAGATGCCCTGGAGAAGGAAATGGCAAACCATTCCAGTATTCTTGCCTGGGAAATCCCATGGACAGAGGAGCCTGGTAGGCTACAGTCCGTGGAGTTGCAAAAGACTTGGACACGACTTAGTGGCTAAACAACAGCAACAAAAAAAGCGTGGTAATATAGGAGGAAGGGTGTGGGTGCTGGAGTGGGAAGGGTAGCCTGAGGTATTAAACAGGTGGTCAGGAAAAGCTTCCAAGGGCTTTACTAGGGCTTCCCTAGTATCTCAGCTGGTAAAGAATCTACCTGCAATGCAGGAGACCCCGGCCTGATTCCTGGGTCAGGAAGATCTGCTGGAGAAGGGATAGGCTACCCACTCCAGTATTCTTGGGCTTCCCTGGTGGCTCAGCCGGTAAAGAATCCACCTGCAATGCGGAAGACTTGGGTTTGATCCCTGGGTTGGGAAGATCCCCTGGAAAAGTGAAGATCCCCTGGAGAAGGGAATGGCTACCCACTCCAGTATTCTGGCCTGGAGAATACTGGCCTATACCTTACAGCAAAGAGTCAGACATGACTGAGTGACTTTCACTTTCATGACGACTGAGAAGGTGATGGTCAAAGGAAGTAAAGGGGTGAGCCACGTTCATGTCTGAGGGGAAAGGCATCCAGGCAGAGGGAGTGGGCAGTGCAAAGGTCCTGAGGCAGGACTGTGACTAGCGATCTGAGGAATGGGGAGCTAAAGCAGAGTGAGTAGGGGGCAGAGTGGTAGGAGGGTGGAATCACACGGGGCCGTGTCAGCCACAGTATGCACCTTGGCCTTGATTCTGAGGAGAACCGGGAACTGACTTCGTTGTCACAGCATCCCTCTGGTTGCTGGGCTGCGCATAGACTGTGGGGGGGCCAAGGACTGAAGCACAACTCAGCCACCCACTCCCTGCTCCCACCAGGGCGGCCCCCAGGCAGCGGGCCCTCCATGGTTCTGGAGCAGCTTCCCAGGACCTTGTCATAGAGAGGCGCCTCAGATCCCCTGCTGCCCGACCCCCTGCCTGCCCACAGGGCTCGGGTTTCCCCTTGTCAGCTGTACCCACCAGAGCCTGGGAAAGTCAGCTTTCCAGAAAGATTTCATCATTTTCCATTCGGAAAAGCTTGCTGCTCCCTCCGCTCCCTCCCTTGTTCCTGGGGCTGAGTACAAGGGCTGAGACACTTAGGAGCTCAGAGGGGGCCTTCCAACCCGCCCCACGGCCACCTGGGACCAGACTACCCCATCCCCCAGCTGGCGCAGCTTCCACCTGGGGCATCCTTCCCCCTGTCCCCCACTGGACTCTGCCAGTCATAGCCCTCAGGCCCTGGCACCTCCCCAGCCTGCTAAGTGGGGGTGGGGGACACTGGACAGAGGTACGGGCGAGGGCTGTGGAGGAGGGGAGATGGGTCGGGTGTCCCCCTCCAGGGCTCCCTCACAGAGGCCGAGCCACTGTTGGAAACCAAGCACCTGCCTTCGCCTCTAAGGCAAGTGGGCCTCAGCGTCTCTGGAGCCCAGAGTCTTCTCCATAATGTTCCTCATTCCCATTGCTATTGTGGGGCCCCTCAACACAGAATTTGCCAATGTTTGCAGATCCTGTCAGCATTTTCAGGACCTGTTGTGGTTTGCAGAGCCTGTCAGTGTTTGCAGAGCCCTCTTGGTCGTGGAGCCTGTTGCTATTTACTGAGATTGTTTCCTTTGTTCCTCCAGGCAGCCCCCGCCCGTTGCACAATGATGGCTTGTAAAGTTCCTTCTTTCTTCCTCCCCTGACGTGTCTCACATCCCTCCCTGTGGTCTCCCCAAGGATCCACAGGGCATTTCCCCAAAGGCTGCAAGGCTCAGACCTTCAGAAATTTCACAGCTAATCCACACACTCCCCAGTGGGACCATATAAGCTGAGGGAAGGGTGGGTGGGGCTGGAAGTGAATGGAGGGGCTACCCGCTTCCGAGCTGAAGTCCTGAAACAAGCATCAGTTTGAAGGCAAGCAGATCTGGCCTTCTGTCACTTCCTAGGAATGCGCTTTGGATATCCTCTCAAGATTCTGAGTCTCAGTTTTCTCATCCATAAAATGGGGCTGGGGACTTCCCAGGTGGTCCAGTGGGAATTCGCCTTCCAATGCAGGGCACGTGGGTTCAATCTGTAGTCAGGGAACTAAGATCCCACATGCCACCGGCCAGCTGAGCCCACACGGCAGCTGCTGAGCCCAGGTGCCAAAACCTAAGACCCCACACCGCCAAAAATAAAGAAATATTTAAAAAATAAGATGGTGCTGAGTTAGACCGTGTGGTGATATGAGATTCACCTGGTATAACGGTTGAGCAAAGTGTGTGAATGACAAGCGTCTGTGTGTGCTGGGTGTGGGGATTTCCTCTTCCGCAGAACATCTCCAAGGGCTCAAGAGGCCCCGGGCATTCCTGTCATCAGCTCTGAGCGGTGAAATAAGCCCACAAGGGTCTAAAGTGGGAGCTGACCTCACCCAGGCCCTGTCTGTCAGGAACTTGGAGAGGGTCAACGTGGGAGCCCTTGGTCCCTAGCCCTCCTTCTCCCCCAGCCTCAATGTTGCTTCGATAGTGAGTCTCACCTAAAGCCCCAGGTGTCCCCGAGGTAGGGGCTATGCATTCCCGTAGACTACGGCTCCCTGAGGCAGGGCTGCGTCCCCCTCAGGAGCCTATCCCCTCTCAAACCCCAGGACGGGAGTCTAAGCATCGGCCTCGCCTGCTGTACTCGCGCACCGCTGAGTGACCACCCAAGGGGACAGGGTGACGGGTCCTGACAGACAGAGGCACAGGGCAGGGCGGGGCCCTCCTGAGAAAGAATATGCAGATGAAGGGTCACTTCTCAGGGCACCCTTGGTGGCTCAGCAGTAAAGAATCCACCTGCCAGTGCAGGAGACACGGGGTCAACCCCTGACCTGGGAAGATCCCACAGGCCGCGGAGCATCTGAACCCAAGCACCACAATAGAGCCTGGGAGCCGCAACTGCTGAAGCCCGTGGGCCCTGGAGCCCGTGCTCTGCAACGAGAGAGGCCACAGCAGTGAGAATCCCACGCACCGCAACTAGAGGGTAGCCCCCACTCACTACTAGTAGAGAGAAGCCTGCACAGCCATGAAGACCCAGCACAGCCACAATAAATAAATAATTTTTTTTTAAAGGGGGGGTCACTTCTCTGAGCCCTTGGCTCAGGTCAGACTAGAGCTGTGATCAGCTTGGAGCCATCAGCCAGCTGACTCTATTTAAAGTGCCTGCTGTATGCAGGGCCCACAGGCAGGTGTTTTGGAAGAGACCAAGAGGATCAACCTGCAGTGTCCTGGCCCCTGGGAGACAGGCCGGGGCCCTGGACGGGGAGCTGAGTGCTGGGTGGCAGTGCAGACATGGGGATCTGGGGAGAAGGGAGAGAGGACGCTGCGGTCAAGCAGCCTCCTTAAGGAGACCCTCCTGGGACCAAGCTTTGGGGCCAGGGTGAAGAAGTCAGACCAATGGCCTTGGCTTTGGCCCACAGGGAACCCCTGAAGGCCCTCTCCTCATCCCACCCACCTCCTTTCCATCCCCACTGCTCTCCCCGACCCCTGCCCTCAACCTCGCTGGCAGTCTTGGTCCCTGCTTTCCCAGGAGCCTGTCCCCCCCATCCCTTGAGCCCCCAAGGCTGAGCCCTTTCTCTCATCCTCCTTTGGCTCCAGCTCCTGCTCAGTCATAGCTGGGCCAGGGGAAGCAGAGGAAGGAGCTCCCTCAAGAGCCTGCCAAGGAGACTTCCCTCGTGGTCCAGTGGCTAAGACTCCATGCTCCCAGTCTAGGTGGCCTGGGTTCAATCCCTGCTCAGGGAGCTAGATCCTGTACGCCACCACTGAGAGCCCACATGTGGCAGTGAAGATCCGGCATGCCATAGCTAAGACCTGGCGATGCCAATAACAAACAGAAAAAGAGCCTGCTGAGGGCCGCTTGGGATCCACCTACTGGCTCCTGAGCCCCCCATCCTGAAGCCTGCATAGGCTGGGAATGTCTCACAAGAGGGGTAGTCGGGGTGCTCTAGAGAAGGAAGGAGCCCACAGGAGGCCTCTCCTAGATCCCCTGCCTCCACTTGGAGGAGCTATGCCCACAACTGGAAGAGGAAGCAGATTCTAGGGCCCACCAGGTAGTGGGCTCCACCCAGGCCATTCCACTTTCATTCCCTGCTAGCAAGTTGAGGCCAACTCATTCCTCTGCCCGGCTCGGGTTCCTGAGCAATGGGGCGCTGAGGGTCCTCAGAGGTGGCGTTGCTCTGGGCCCCTGGAGGTAACAATGATGACATCAGCATTGACCCAGCCTCAGGGACCTCATTCTGAGGAGGGAGACACAGCCCTGCCATCTGGAATACTCTACTCCAATGGAGGAAATAGAGCCCCTGTCCTCCGGCAGCCCCCAGACTGAGCAGAGAGACATGGCCCCTGTCCCCCTTCAGGGCGGTCTGACTGGGCCTTGAACACCTCCATCTGCATCCAGGGAGTGAAGGCCAAGAGGTCACCATCTCCTGCCTTAGGTCAGAGTCCTCCCCACCCACCCTCAGGATGAAGGATAGGACCAGCATGGAGCAGGAAGGGAACTTAGAGACCTGTGTCCCCCCTGGTCACTGGCAGGCAGACCCCTTCATTGTCGCCTGTGGGGCCCAGTTTCTCCCAGAATTCCTGCTAAGAAGATTCCTCACCATATGCAGGAGAGGAGCCCAGGGGTGGCTTTGCCCTGTTCCACCAACTGCTTCCCTCACCACAGAGGCTGATACGCTCAGAGAGGCCCTAGGGGTGAGGAAGCAGGGGAGGCCGATAAGCCGACCTTCCTCCAGACCCTGTTTTGGCTGGAAGGCCGCTGGGCTGTCTGGTCTGTGGGCGCAGGATGGACAAGGGACCCTGTGTGGGAGGGGCTTCCAGGCCTGAGGCCCCAGTGGGTTGGGACGGCCCATCCCCTGGCAGGAGGGTGAGTGTGCCAGAGCCCCTGCTGAGGTTCACAGTTTCTCTTGGCTCCTCAGGACACCCACTTCACTCTGCGGTCCCCGCTCCAGGAGACAGACAGAGGTCCCCTGAGCCTCCCCAAAGCTTCCACCAACGTCCCTCAGGCCCCTGTTATTCTCCTGTCTAGAAACCTTGCCCCCAGCAACAGGGAAAAGAGAAGGAAGGAACTGTGTCCCCAGTGAAACTAATGGGTAGAGCCGGGCCAAGCTCTGCCTAGACCCTGTCCCCCACTGCTCAGCAGTGCTGCAGTTGAGTGATGAGATCCAGGGAAGGCCACATTCAGTCTAGGGGAGCTGAACTTGACCTGTGTGCTAGATAATTAGAGGAAATTGTTTGTTTTTTTCAGTATGAGAATGGCTTGCAGGTTCATAGAGAAAATTGGGTTAATTTTTGAGAGATATGGGCTTCCCTGATAGCTCAGTTGGAAAAGAATCCGCCTGCAATGCAGGAGACCCCAGTTCGATTGCTGGGTCGCGAAGATCCACTGGAGAAGGGGTAGGCTACCCACTCCAGTATTCTTGGGCTTCCCTGGTGGCTCAGCTGGTAAAGAATCTGCCTGCAGTGCAGGAGACCCCAGTTCGATTGCTGGGTCGCGAAGATCCACTGGAGAAGGGGTAGGCTACCCACTCCAGGATTCTTGGGCTTCCCTGGTGGCTCAGCTGGTAAAGAATCTGCCTGCAATGCAGACCTGGGTTCGGTCCCTGGGTTGGGACGATCCCCTGGAGAAGGGAAAGGCTACCCACTCCAGTATTCTGGCCTGGAGAATTCATATAGTCCATGGGGTCACAAAGAATCAGATAGGACTGAGCGACTTTCACTTCACTTCGAGAGATGTATTCTAAAGTGATTAGAGGGGACATGTCATAATGTCAGTGATTTACTTTTAAATATTTCAGTTCCAAAAAAGATGAAACAAATCTGGCAAAATGTCCACTGTTCTGTCTTGGTAATGGATACTTTTAGGGTCATTGTACTATTCTCTCTACTTGCTTAAATGTTTAAAGTTTCCCACAATAAAATATCCCCCTCCCCAAATTTTTTTTAAAAAAAGAAACATTGTACCAACTTGAACTTGAATACCAACACTACTACTTCCTTGCTGTGTGACCTTTGGCAAATCCCTCAACCTCTCTGGGGCTCATTTCCTCTATAGTTAAATAGTACAACTATTGGGCTTCCCTTGTGGTTCAGCTAGTAATGAAGCTGCCTACAGTGCAGGAGACCTGGGTTCCATTCCTGGGTTGGGAAGATCCCCTGGAGAAGGGAAAGGCTACCCACTCCAGTATTCTGGCCTGGAGAATTCCATCCACTATATATAGTCCATAGGGTCACAAAGAGTCAGACACGACTGAGCGACTTTCACTACAACTACTACATACCCCTCTTAGCAGGGTGTGGTGAGGATTAAACATAATAGCTAATGGGGAGCAGTGCCTGGGACATAGTAAGTGCTCAGTTAAAAATGGGTATTTGCAAAAAAATAAAAGTTGTTTGCGGGACTTTCCTGGTGGCCCAGTGCTTAAAACTTCATCTTCCAGTTCAAGAGACTCAGGTTCAATCCCTGGTTAGGGAGCTAAGATCCAACATGCTTCCTGTTCAGAACATAAAACACAAGCCATATTATAACAAATTCAATAAAGGCTTCAAAAGAATACTCGACATTAAAAAAAAAGTCTTTTAAAAATATGGTTGTTTGCAAAATGAAAGAAGGGGAGGCTAATGAGAGGAGTCATTTTCTCAAATTCTGAGCTTCAGTTTCTCAGCCCTCAATAAGCAGTAGTTAATGATATTACTTGAGTCAATAACCGCCCCCTCAGCCCACAAACCAGGCCAGGTTAGTGTTGGATGCTGGGGAGAAGAGAAGGCTGGGAGTTACTCTTAACAGGACCAGTAGACACTGGTTCCATACAAGAAGCCCATTCCCCATTTGGTACCCAGCTCAGGAACAGAACAACCTCCCACCCTTTGGCCATGCCCAGTCACTCAACATCGAGATCAGTCAGGGTTGGGAGGTCGACCCCCTCAATATCCTCCATGGAGAAGCAGGGCGGGGAGTGAGAGCCCCGTTCCGAGGACAAGGGCAGTGGGACATGCAACGGGTAACGGGAGAAGGCCAGCACTTTCCTATTTTGGGAGGCAGGAGGCAGCAGGTGGCTGGCTGGTGCTGAGACATGTGAACCCTCCTGTCAGCAGGCCATGTGGCCAGCAGCAGGGCAGCCTGGCACTGCTGGGCATAGCCTGGGCCCAGAGTGAGCCCCCCAGCCAGGAGTACTTGTGGCCACAGAGGGAGGAAGGTCTGGTTTCACCATCACAAGGGCATTCTCCCTAATTCAGCTCGGGAGAAAAGGCTGCCTAGAACCCTCCCACCCTCAAGTCCCCCAGGGAAGCAGACTCCAGGGTCTGGATATTCTGAGGTGCTCCCAGTCTGAGTGCTCTGCTTAGTTGCTCAGTCATGTCTGACTCTTTGCAAACTCATTGACTGCAGCCTGCCAGGTTCCTCTGTCCATGGGGATTCTCCAGGCAAGAATACTGAAGTAGGTTGCCATGCCCTCCTCCAGGGGATCTTCCCAACCCAGGAATCGAACTCAGGTCTCCTGCATCGCAGGCAGATTCTTTACCATCTGAGCCACCAGAGAAGCCCAAGAATATTGGAGGGGGTAGCCTATCCCTTCTCCAGGGGATTTTCCTTACCCAGGAATCCATCCAGGGTCTCCTGCATTGCAGCTGAGCTACCAGGGAAGCTCACTGCAGCTGAGCTTTACCAGCTGAGCTACCAGGGAAGCCTCCCAGTCTGAATGGGGAAATGCAGTCTTTGCACTCCAGGAGCTCCTAGTCTGATGAGAGACATGGCCTCTACCCTGGGGAAGCCCCCAGCCTGAGGGAGGAGAGGCAGCCCCAGTAGGGGAGGGTTCCAACTGAGGGGGAAGACTAGCCACCGTGGGGAGCGGGGGTGGATTGCTCCACCAGGCTTGGAGGCAGCCCACGATGCCGCAGTTTCCTTCGGCAGCCTGGTTATTTCGGGGTGGGCAGGAGGAGCAGGCAACTCTCCAGATTAAAATAGCCTTCCCTGGGTGTCATTCCTGAGACGTGCACAGCTCCCAGCTGAATGTTTGTCACATGGCTCTATTCCTCCCGCCCCTCCCGGGCAGGCTGGGCAGGGCTGGGATGGTAGTCCTACCCAGGGAGGGGGGCGGTGCGGGGAGCAGAGTTGAGCCTTGTTTCCTAATTGGGGCAGCGTGGGAATGCAGCTCTGGCCACCGAACGCTGCCCGTCACTTGCCCAACTCCTCCTTCCTAAAGGGGCTGCCAGCCCCCTCCCTCAGGAAGCCTTCCCACACTGACTCCGGCTGTATGAAGCCCTCTGGCTCCACCTGCCTCCCCAGTGCTGTGGCCAGTCAGTCATTTCCCATGGTCAGGGGCTTCCCTTATCACTGGGGATCCCTGGAATCAGGACTGGGGGTCCTGAGGCCAGGCTGTGTCCCCCCTGAGACCCGGGCTCTGTGAGAGTAGGGCTCTGTCTCCTCACCACCTGTTTCTGGTCCAGTGGGAAGAAAGTTGACCCAGGACTCAAGAGCTCTGGATTCCATGTGACTCTTGAGGGCATCTCTTTGCCCTTAAGGCCAGTGGCCGGCCACACATGGCCCTTAAGAGCAGAGATGCTCTGGTCACCAATCCAGGTTGCAACCCCAGCCTGGGCTGTTCCAGGCTGTTCATCACCTCCGGTCACTTACTTAGCCCTCTGACCCTCTGCAGGGTCAGGAGGGCAACAGTAGCTCCAGCCCCTGGGCAGGTGTTAAGGCTCAAATGAGATAACGCACCCAAGAGAACTGGCATGGTTCGTGGCAAAGGGTGGGGAAAAGGTGAACCAAAGAAAAGTGTAGCGGTCCAATTCTCAGGCCGGGTGTGGGTTGGGCAGAGCTCTAGGCTCCATGACCCTGGAGTCCGGGGCCAAGAATGGCCCTGGAAGACCACAGAGTGACCTAGGTCACCAGCCGGGCCAGGGCTGTGCTAGGATTCTGATCTGCAGTTCGAGGAAAAGGACATGACCTGACTCCGTGAAAGCTCTCTCTTGCCCTTCCCCCTCTTGAACTCTCCCTCTGGCCGCCCAATTCCAGCTGTCTCTGGTCCTTGTCGCTTGCTGCGCCCCTGACTTTCCCAACCCCCTCCCTCCTCATCCAGTTATCCTGTACGTGTGACGTGTCTGGTGTGGCGTGACCCCTCTGAGCTGGGCAGGGGGCTGGGGTTGGGCCCACACAACATAAATATGTCCTGGGAGTTTACATTGTGGGGGCCGGGAATACACACCAGTTGGCCGGCTGCTGCCCCTGTTTATTCCCTGGGGGTTCATGGCCAGGGCCAGGGCAATCCTCAGGTGGCTGCAGCTGTGTGGATGTCAGCGTGCCAGGGACCCCAGAAAACCCCAGGCCACCCCTGCCTGCCGTGTCCCAGCTGCCCCTCCCCACTCCCATGGAACACGCCATGATGCGCGTGGGCGTCCAAGCACCGAGTAGCCTTCCTGGACCTGTGGTTAGGGGCCTCTTGGCCCTCCGTCCCTTTGGCCCCCACCCTGCTCCAGGAACCCAGATCAGACCACAGTGTGTTGTTTCAGGTTGGGCCAAGCTGGGCCTCGCTCAAGTCAACCACTGTTAAGGTTTCTCCTGGAACTCTCCCGGGCTGTTTGGCTTTTCTGAACACTTGACGTCATCACTCGGCATCTTCTCCGACCTGCTCAGTGAAACAGGCTCTGCCAGGGTTGTCCATTGTCTACACGGGAAGGTTGAGGTCCCATGGTATACAGGCCCTGAGTTCCATCCAGAGCAGTCTGTGGTGCTTGTATGCAAGGTAGACAGAGATGGGGACTTGCTGGGTGGTCCAGTGGCTAAGACCCCACAGTCCCAGTACAGGGGGCCTGGGTTCGATCCCTGCTCAGGGAACTAGCTCCTGCAAGACACAACAAAGATCAAAGATCCTGCATGCCACAACTAAGACCCAGTGCAGCCAAATAAATATTAAAAAAAAAAAAAGATAAAAATGATAGCCTCACAGTGGCCCTGCATGGTGATCCACTCCACCTGTGAGAAAAACTGAAGCCTGAGATGAATAACTGACCACCTGCCATGGCTGGTGAAGTCAGGAGACAAAACCAACTCTGCTGGGCTTCCTGCATGGTCCTTCCCAACCCACTGCCCACACTTTACCCAGCGAGCTCAGGAACCTTCTGGCAGCAGGTTGGGGGACAGTTCTCAGAAAGGTGCAACTCCTCATTCCCTCCCAAGATGTTCTTATTGGAAAGTCAGAAAGCATCCAGTAATATAGTTATTTTCACTGACAGCACAAAGTCCTGTGTTAAGCATCGGCGGGAAGAAGGACTAACAATAGCAGCAATAACTAGTGTTTATTGAAGACTTGCTGTGTGCCTGCTTCTCTGCTCTAAGTGCTGTATATACAACATCTCAGAGACCCCTCACCACGGCTCTATGAGACATGGTATTATTACTATTTTCTTTTTTTTTTGGCCACACTGTATGGCATATGGGATCTTAGCTCCCCAGCCAGGGATCAAACCCTCCCTCCCTGCTTTGGGAGCATGGAGTCTTAACCACTGGACTGTCAGGGAAGTCTTGGAGACATGGTATTATTAAATCCAATTTACAGTTGGGAAGACAAAGAAATATAACTTGTCCCAGGTCCCACAGCTAGAAAGCAGGAGTGAGACCCAGAGCTCTGTGTAGGTTATCTGAGTGGAGGCTGACTTCAGAAACCAGCTTAAGAAGTGTGGGTGTGAGAACGCAGACACACACACACAGCAATTAGGAGGGGACAGGTGAGGCTGAGCCATGATGTACAGAAGCCATTGGAGTAATGCAGGATAGATTAAGGAACGGTTCCTGGCAGAGGTGGGTTCTGTGTCAGAGCTTGAAGGAAGTGAGAGATAAGGGCTATTCCCAATGTGTGGGACCCTGGGCAGAACTAATCTCTAACATAGTATTGAAGAGTTGTTCCTGGAACGATGGGGTGGTGATAGCACGGTGGTGGAGATGGAGGTACTGGCGAGGAGAGCGGTGTGATGGGCGGCTGAAAATGACAGTGATATTTAAAATTAATTTATTTGGGGCTGTGATGGATCTTTGGCGCTGCGCATGGGCTTTCTCTAGTTGCAGCGAGTGGGGACTACTCTCTAGCTGTGGTGCACAGGCTTCTCCTCACAGTGGCTTCTCTTGTTGCGGAGTGTGGGCTCTAGAATGCGTGGGCTTCAGCAGTAGAGGCTTTGGGGCTCTAGAGCACACAGGAGCTTAGTAGTTATGGCACATGGACTCAGCTGCTCTGTGGCATGTGGGATCTTCCTGGGCCAGGGATCGAATCCGTGTCTCCTGCACTGGTAGCTGGGTTCTTAGCCACTGGACCACCAGGGAAGCCCAGTGGAAGTGATTTTATAATAGAGGAAGTGATGGTGGGCAGGAGATGGAGGTGGTGGCAATGGAGGTGGGGATGGAAGTAGTGATAGCAGCAAGGACTTAAATCCACTTCCTTTACACGGCTGTACATGCCCCCCCACACACAGCCCTCTCTACTCTACACCAGCCGTCACACATTCCTTAGCCTCACAGTGACCTTCGGGAGGGCTTTTTTGTCTTCATTTTAGAAATGATGATGATGAGCCACAGACAAGTCACACTCTGCTTGCCCAAGGTCACAAGGCCAGGAAGCTGGCGCCGGGCTCTCTGCCTTCAGGGCTCCTCCCCGCTCAGAATGGGGTACTAGAGCAGCATTGTGATGCTCTGAGTGGGTGGCAAGGCAGGGGCCCTCCTGCGCTCCCCACGTAGGGGCCTTGCGGGCCTCGGTTTGGCGGAGCAGGGAGGAGCAGGACTGGGTGCAGAGGAAGCCATTCTAATCCCGGGCCCATCACCCACATGCTGTGACCTCCTCTGGTGGCAGCCAAGGCAGATGTCAGCTGCCAGGTGACAGAGGGCCGGCGAGGCAGAGCCAGGGGAGCCTGGCGGGAGCCCCACACACACCAAAAGGATGAAGTCAGGGCTGGGAAATAATCCTGGAGTCAGAGGAAGGCTTGCTTTGGGGTGGCATTCCTGGAAAGTTCTGTTCTGATTGGCTTGAGGCTGGGTCTCTGCACAGGCCTTCCCAGTCAGGAGCGAGTTTATTAATAATCCCTGCCCTGCCCTCTGCCCTCTGCCTTCTCCCTGGGCAGAAGTCAGAGCTTCCTGGGGCTTCTGGCCTCTTACTCCAGGAGTGGTGAGGCCCACTGTGGGTGCAGGCAGACCTAGGCTTTAGTCCTAGGCTTAGGGTACAAATGCCCTGCACCCCCAGACTGCATTCCCCACATCCCCACAGCTCCAGGGCTCCTCTGCTTCAGCCACAGACTCTCAGGGCTTCGGAGAAATGGTGAACAGGGGGGGGTGGTGCACACTTGAGCACACGGGACTGCAGGCACGCATGGGTGCCTACGTGCCTGGTTGGGTATGCAGACGTAAGCACCTGATTGGAGTTAGAAGAGTGGTAATGGGATCCCGGGAGTGCACACGTGCAAGGCTACATGTGGCTGGCCTGAAAGCATATAAACCGTGTCTCACTGAGGAGGTTCTGTGTGTGCTCTTGTGAGCCCTGGGTGATGGGTGTGGGCGGCAGGGGCAGACGACTGAGTGTGAGGGGTGCTAAGGGCCTTGCGAACAGGCCACCTCCCCCTAAGTGGATCCCGCCTACAGCTCATTAGCACTTAAGACCTAAATTTACTGCCTCCACTTCCCCACCCACTGGCAGTGACCTCATTAGTCTCCTGCCCCTTTCCCAGGTCAATGGGATGGAGGGGAGGGATGACTCCTTAATCTGCAACGCAGGATCTCTTGGGGAGGAGGGGAAGTCCTAGGGGCAGGGTAGAGGGGAAACCAGGTACAGACCTTAATATAGTCACAGGGCAAGCCAGGAGGATGTCGGCTCCTATTACACCTGCCTCCTCCTCACCATCATATGACCCAGCTCCTGCTGGCAAGGCGTGGGCGGGTGAGAAGCGCAGGTCCTGGGTGGTGCTGGGGGCCGCCCTGCATGCTGCCCTCCTGCACATCCTTAAATGACGTCCCTCTCCCAGCTGGTCCTCCTGGCAAGGAGCAGGGTCCGGCTGGCCATTCTGCCTGGCTCTGACCCGGCTCAGCTGGGTGGTCCTGACTCCTCCCAGCGGGCCATGCCAGAAAGTGGGGGAGGGATGGGGAACTCTAGCGCTGACTCTGGGACAGTTGCCAAAGGAACAGGCTCTTCTGATCCATGCCCTCCCTTACTTCCTCCTTCACCCCCCTGATCCATGATCCCCAACTCTGGCTCCCCTAAGGGCAGAGCTCTGAGCTGAGAGGTAAGAGCCAGGGTGAGGAGCACCAGAAGGGCCGGGGCAGCAGCCCCTTCCCGCCACTTCAGGAGAGCAGTGTGTGTGCTGTGAGTCAGGTTCAAGGCTAGATCCTCCCCTAAACCCCTCCTTCGTAGAGACCCCCGAGCCCACACAGATGGCGACACAGTTGCACCCCCAGGGAGCCCGAGTCTGACAGAGCTATCATGCCAAATCCCCTCCGTTGAGCTTCCTGTGTGACCTTGGGAGAGTGCTCAACATCTCGGAGCTTCAGTTTTATTGTCTGTGAAATGACAACGCTGGTACCCTCCCCAAAGATACTTTGTATATGCCTGGCAGAGAGCAAAAGCTACATGAAAAGATGGCTCTTCTTCTTCAATGTGGGATTTTTGTAGAAGAAATCACAACATTTGGTCTTTAATCTGAGAAACAGATTGCAGTGGGATCTCTGCACACCCATTTCCACCCAGAGATGGGTCAGCTACGGAGGGTCTGGGCTGTCGAGACACCCCAGGGCCTCCCCAGGCTCAAGGTTTATAGTCAAATATTCTGGTAAGTCAGCCACACAAGGGACCCCAGGCCCAAGGCCAGCAGTGCAACAGGGGGACAAGGCAGGTTCTGCAGCCACCCACCCCAGAAGATGCTATCCGATGCAGTGATGCTGGTCATTGACTTCCCGGAAACCCAGTTTAAAAAAAAATTATATATTTGGCTGCACTGGGTCTTAGTTCCAGCATGCGAGGTCTTCAGTCTTCGTGTGGCATGTGGGTTCTTTAGTTGCGGTAGGAGGGATATTTTTCTTTTAGTTGCAGCCTGCAAACTCTTAGTTGCAGCATGTGGGATCTAGTTCCCTGACCTGACCTGACCTGGCCCCCTGCATTGGGAGTGTGGAGTCTTAGCCACTGGACCACCAGGGAAGTCCCAATCCAGTTTTTTTAATTTAGTTTTTTTTTAATTGAGGTGTAAGATTCATGCCTCAAATTAACAAATCTGAAGGGTATTGCTTGGTGAACTTGTGCATGTGTGTGTATGCCCATGTCATTACCACCGAGACCTAGCACATAGTATTTTGGCCCCCCAGGAGGCTCCCTCAAGCCCCTCCCAGTCAGCACCATCCTCCCAAGACAGAGGTGACCGCTCTGACTTGTTTCACCACAGATTAGCTTTGCCTGTTCTTGAACCTCATGCAGAAGGACTCCTGGGGCATTCACTCTTTGTGTCTGGCCCAATTTACTGGACATGAGGTCTGTGGGGGGTCACCCATGTTGTTTCGGCAACACTAGTTCTTTCTTTTTCATAGCTGAGTAGCCTCCCCCTGACTAGCTATGCCGCGACTGATTGATCTGTTCTGTGGATGGACATTTGGTTGTTTCCGATTTTTAATTCATAACATTAAAGCAGCCACAGCCTCCTTAGACATGTCTTTTGGTGCGCATAACCATGGCTGCCCATTCTTGAGAGCATATTTTAAAGGGAATGCCTTGTTAAGAACTCCGAAGGAGGGATGAAACATAATTGATCTCTTGCCTGGCGCCATGAACTTTTTTGCATCCACTGGACCAGTCACAGGGGAAGGAGAACAGAGACAGAGTAGCCTCCAAGAGGGATTCCACTCGCCTTGTCCCTGCGTCCAGAGCCACCGTGACTGTGTGAATGTATGATTTTGTTCATCTCCTAGGGCAGCCATAACAAACTACCACAGACTTGGTGGCTTAAAACAACACAGATTTATTCTCTCATAATTAAGAAGGCCAGGGGATTCCCTGGTGGCCCAGTGGTTAGGACTTGACACTCTCACTGCCAAGGGCCTGGGTTCAATCCTTGGCTGGGGAACGAAGATTCCCCCAACCTGCTCAGTGCAGCCAAAATAAAAAAACAAAAGAGGTCACAGTCCCAAATCACTGCGCTGGCAGGGCTGGTTGCTTCTGGAGACTCTAGGAAGAGCCTGTTCAGTGTCTCTCTCCCGGCTTCTGGTGGGTGTAGGCAGTCTTTGGTGTTCCTCAGCTTGGAGCCACATCACTCCAATCTCTGCCTCCATCATCATGTGACCTTCTTCCCTGTGGGTCTCCTTATTTCTGTGTCTACAAATCTCTCCTAAGAGGACACCAGTCATTGGATTAGAGGCCCACCCTTATCCAGTCAAATCTCATCTTGATTACATCTACAAAGACTTTGTTTCCAACTAAAGTCACCTTTGAAGGGACTGGGGACTAAGATGTCAACATATCTTTTAGGAGGACAATTCAACCCACAATGGTGATTATGACTCTGCAAGTTTGTGTGTGGTGTACATGAGTGTGTGTGTGAAATTGTGTGTCAGTGTGGGTGTGCATAAGTGTAAGGGAAGAGTGAGAGTATGTATGTGTGAATGCTTGTGGAAACATGTCTCTGGTTGTCCTTATGTGGCTGTGGACACGTGTACAAGAGCATGTATGTATGTGTGCCCTGTGTCCATGGCTTGGACCACCTTCTGGAAGGGCTGAGAAACGTGGCAAGGTATCGAGGCGGCCCCATGAGTCAAGAGGGCGGAAGACTGTGAGAAGCAAAGACAGGGGTGTTTGCTGAGCTGGGTACAGCCCGGGAGGTCGAAGTGGTGGCTCCAGGCAGCAGCGTGGTTCCCAGGTCCTCTTCCAGGAACGTTCCTAGAAGGCCCCTCCACCCAAGCTCCCATCCCCAGCACCCCATTTGCCTGGATGGGGGTGGTGCAGGCTGACTCATCCCCTCCCTGGGCTGAAAGCCAGCACTCAGCTACCTGTTGGGCCAGTCAAGTAGGGGCGGGGCAGTCAGTCAGCCCCTCCCAGGCTCTGCCCTCAGGCCAATCCGGAGCAGCGACCCATCAGGCCCAACACAGGACCAGGGCTGGACCCCAGGAAGTGAAGAAAGCCAGCGGTGAGCACATGGTCAGGTAAGGCCCCGGATGAAAGCTGCTTCTCTCCCCAGGGCAGCTCTGGTAGGCAAAACCACCACCCAGAGACAGGACGTTGGGAGGGTCTCCTCAACAGTTATGTGGGCTGGGGGTCTTCTCTGAGCCAGTCACCTCCTTTAAACTTCCGTACCAAGTTTAAACAGGGCCCTCATTATCCCCATCTTACAGATACAATCGCTGAGGCCCCAGGGAGTTAGACGATCTGCCTAAGATGCCACACATTTGTTTATATTTGTTGGAGCTTTCTTATTCTCTCTGGAAATCCATCCCCGGCCCCCACCTCCAAACTCAGAACACAGCTGCTCCCACTTGCCCACTACATTCCCTTCCCACCCTTCCCCAAGAAGAACCCTGGCCCATGGGGTAGGATCCGTGGAGGGAGAGGGGCTGGTGGTGGTCTCTCATCCTACCTTCCTGGGCTCCTCTGTAGGGTCCTGGTTTTCGTTTTGGTGTGGTGGTGAGCTTGTTGTCTGTGAGGATGTCGGCTGGTTTGTGTGCACACAGAAGGGGGTGTGTGGCCTACCTCCGGGTGGGTTTGCCTGCCTGGGACACCCGGGGGCATGGCTTGCAGGCTGCATCTGTGAGTGTGCTCTGGTGCAGGTGTGTGAGCCGCTGTGGGGGTTCAGAAGAGCCTGCCCCCACGTGTGTGGGTGTCCACAGGGTGCCGCCCCACCGCTTCCCGCTTACCAGGTCACCGCCACCATCCTCGGCAGAGCCCCCGGCCCAGGGGAGAGCCTGATGAAAACCGCCTGTGACTGGGGACAGGCACACCTGAGTCTCAGGCCCAGACCCGCTCACTCAGGAACTCAGGGCTGCGGTGCCCTTGAGCAGGCATCACCCCACCCAGACAGCAGCCGTGTTCTCACCCAATGGGATGGGGCGACTCGGGCTGGGGTGGGGGCGGGGGGAGACCGCAGCATGGCTTCTCCCACCCCCAGGAGCGCGGGGAGCTCCGGGCTCCCCAGATGAAACGCTCAGTACCCCAGCGCTCGGTAGACTGTGGTGAGGGGTGGGGGTGCGGGGGGGAGAAGGTCGTGCCAGGACTTGGCACAGACTACAAAGTGTGGGGGCACCCCCCAGCACTCCCGCTGCCGGCTGGCAGGGGGAGGGGCTGTGACGTTCGGTGGCCTCATGCAGCCTCGTGCAGCCGGGAGGAAGTAGCTAATTGCTGACCTGATGACTGGGCGGCCTGAGGAGTGGGGTGATGATGCCACTCACAGCAGCAGGCTCCCGGGATCAAGGAGGGGGCCCTGCTGGGACGGAGCAGGCCAGGCTGTGCTCTGCAGAGGCTGAGGTGGCTGCGGCCAAAGGAGCAGGGGGTGGGGGTGGTTGAGGCTGTGACCGTGGGAAACGGCTTCTCCCGGGCTTCCCTGAGCTTCAAGGGAAAAGAGTTCAGAGGCCCCGGGGGGACAAGGGGATTTGGAAAGGGGCGACAGTGGGGGTGGAGGGGGAGGAGAGGGTGGCAGAGGCGTCCTCCTGTGTCCCCTCCATCTACGGTCCCCCCACCTTCCCATCTGTCCCCACCCCCACCTTTGTCCCCTCCCTGGCCCCTGTGGCCCAGGTTGGTGAAGACGGAGATAGAGGTCTCTTTTCACCGCAAGACCGCCAGGCACAAGCATCCTACATGGCCATCCCTCCCGCGCTGAAGGCCAGAGCACAGGAGGTGTGGTGAGCCGTCAGCCATCCCCAAGGACAGGAAGAGAGGGTGCTACTACAGAGGACAGCACAGGCAAAGGCTGGGTGGTGGGGTTTGTGAGGCTGATGGGCAACAGAGGCTTGGCAGCAGTGGTCATGGGGAGAGAGGAGGGGTGCAGTGCCATTCTGCACTGAGGGCCACCCTGCCCCTTCCTGGCAGAAAACTGTGGGTAACCAGACTCAGATATTCTCCCACACGCTGGGCACAGCTTCTGCTGAGGCAGGGGGGTCAGGATCAGTTCGAGAGCCACACAGGATGAAGACCCATCCTCCGAGTCCCCAGGTCCTTCAGCTCTAGAGAACCTGCAACCCTGAATGCCAAGAAACAGGACCCATCCAGCTGCAGTTCAGTCCCCTGGGCCCCCAGCGCCCCCTGTAGGCAGGACGCTATACCAGTAGGGGGAGGGGCCTCCATGTGCTGGGAAGAGAAAAGATGAGACTTGCTCTCCAGGAGGCACGAAGACCCCGCTTCAGGAACCTGCAGTGGGATAAAGGCACAAACGTTGACCTCAAAGCTCCAATCTGAAATTCAGCCTCTGTCCTCAGGAAGCTTCTCCTGTGATGGAAATATGCACTCTACCATCAGAACTCCATCAGAAAGGTGAAACACAGCATCTGGCTTCAGAAAACGTACCATCCCAGGGTAGAGAGACGCACAGCCCCACTGCATTTTTAGGAAGCCCCCAATCTATTGCAGACGCAGACTAGACATTTCGGTGATTCTAGGACTGCTAGAAAAACAAATACAAGACGTAAAAAAAAAAAATCCAGTTAAATCTGAATTTCAGATAAACAATGACTCTTTAGTATAAGTATATCCCATATAATACATGGGGTATACTTATACTTTTACAAAGTATTCATTGTTTATTTGCAACTCAAACATAACTGAACGTCCTGTACTGTTATTTGCCAAAGCTGACAACCCCAGATGCCCCTAGTCCGAGGGCAGGAGGACACCCCCCCCCACACACACACCCAGACATGGAAATGGAGGTAAACATCTGAGCGTGCTTCCTGCTCCTGGAGCAGTGAAGGAGGTGAGTCCTGGGGCGCCGGCTCGAAGCAGTTTAAAATTCCTTCCAGGCCAGATCCCTAATCCCTCGGTGCACAATAGCAGCCTTCTCCCCCGCCGCCCGCGCCCACGCCCTCCCCCGCGGGGCCGTGGCAGTGCCACCACGGGCCTCTTTAAGCCCCTTTGAAGCCGCCTGAGCCCCGCGCCGCGGGAGGCCCCGCCGCTATGCCAGCTATGCCAGCTATGTCCCCGGCCGCCGCCGGCCACCACCGCTCCGCCATTAATACTGGCTAATCTGGCTAATAAATAAACTCCCCTCCCAGCCTCAGCCCCCTGCTCGCTTCCCTCTGGCTCCCCTAGAATTGACTTCAGGGCTCTGCTGGAACACACGTCTTCAACTCCCTTCTCCCACTCCCTTTCTGATGTTTCTGACTCTTTTTTTTCCTCTCACTGGCCCGACTCTGGCCGAATTCAGGGGGCCTCTGCCTCGCGCGGTGCATCAGTATCTCCTTCAGTCCACCTGCGCGCAGGGAGCCCGCCACATGGCTGGGTGCAGGGGACCGGACTCGAAGCTGGGGAAAGAGCCGCAGGACCTAGGAGCGCCCCCTGGAGGGGGGACGAGGCTCTGGCCACGCCCCTCGCTGCCCCGCCCCAGGCCCCGCCCACTGTATCCTCGGAAGTGGGGAAGCTCCGCCAGCAGCCCCGGGACAGGTGGCTCCTCGCCCGGGGAAAGTGCCGGCGCCTCCCAAGGCAAGAGTCCCTTCTCCCGCAGCCTCTGCCGTCCCCTGCGTCCCCACCCGGGCTTCCGCGAGTCTGACTCAGAGCCAAGCCCGCATCGCTTCACCTCCGCCAACACACCCGCAGCGCGCGGAAAAATTACAGTATTTCAGGGGCACTGCTAATGCGCTCTGATTACCCACCGCCGCTCTCTTCCGCGGCTCTCAGTGGCACTGGGCCAACGCGCCATAATTAGGCCGTCCCTCCCCGGTCCTGGAACACCGCCGTCACCTGTCCCCTGTCCCTCGCCCCCTGTCCCCAGGAGTGCTCGCCTCGGCCCCTCCCGTAGCCTCCTGCCGCCCTGCGGGACTGCACCCTTGGTCCCAGGAAGATCTAGGAGACCCCACCTGGGATGGGGAATGGGGAGGTGCAGGACTTGGAAACCTGACCCCAGGCCTGAAGGGGCCCCTCCCCTTCTGTAAGGCTACAGTGTTTGAGATCTCTGCTGGAAGGGACTGGGAGAGTGGGGAATGGGGCAGGACTTTCTTCATTGAGGTCCATTGGAAAGTTAACTGTTTGGGGCAGGGGTGGGTAGGGCGCCTGGGCAATAGTATCCCATTTTGCACATGAGGCTCAGAGAAGTAAGGCTCTTAGGGAAGGCCGCCCAGCCAGAATTTCCAGATCAGCTCATTTAAAGAGTCAGACAGGCTCCTTCTTCTAACAGGGGAATTACGTTTCTGCGAAGAAAGGTGATATCCCCATTACAGACTGGGAGTATTGGCAGACGACCAGCTGTGGCCTGTTGGTCGCAAGTGAACTGGTGAAGAGTGGCTCAAGTCTCTCATCCCAGGAAGGGTGGGAGGAGGCCCTGAAGACACAGAACCCAAGCCTGGTGGCCAGGACTTGAGAGGAGCAACTTGTCTGTCAGCCTCTTCATTCAAACCTCTCTTCTATCAGGAATTCTTTCCTGATGCCCAGGGGTTGCCAACTCATGGCCTTGGGCCAAGTTTAACCTTTAGTGAGATTTTGTTTGGCCTTCAGTGTGTATGTGGTTTTTATATTGAACGTAAGATCCTATGACAGTGCAGGCTGCCCTCCTCATTGGCAAAGACAAGTGTGGCCAGACTAAGTCCCCAAAGGCATTTGAGATCCTGGCTTAGATCAGCCCACCCGGCCTGAGCCTTCACATCTTCCCTCATCTTCTAGGATCTCAGTCGGCGCTGCTGCCCCTTCGTGGTTCTTGCGTGTTTCTCCTTAAGCATGCCGAGTTGAGTGTCCCTCCAGCCCCCTCTTTAGGCTCCCCACAGGTGGTGGCTGCCTATATTTCTGAGAACCCCTCTGGCAGCCCCGTTTTTCATCTTGCATGTCAATCTCTGCCCTGGGTAGGCACCACATCTTTTCCAGCAGGGGTGACATGGTATTTTTCTGCCATCAGACTACAGGCTCCTTGAGGGCAGGATATTGACTCAGACTGGGATTTCACTGAGGGCTAAATGAATGGGTGCGGGAGTAGCACCTTCTATCATAGGGAGCTCCCTGAGGGCAGGGCCATGGCTCCCCTCAGTCTAGAGCTCTTTGAAGGCATTGGATTCTCCCCTCAGATGAGGCTTTTGCACCCCACCCAACCCCTCTGGCTCTCAGCTGCTCCCAGGCATTCCTCCCAGGACACCGTTTGTCATGCTTTGATGAATGAAACCTACTAAGAATAACTCAGTCCTTGTAGTCTCTAAAGGACAGGGGTGTTGGGGGCAGCGGGGGAGCCGAGGCTGGTGATTGTGAGGGGCTAGAGGAGGAGGATGAACACAACTCTTCATTCCATAGCGTTTTCCCAGGTGCCCATCGTCCACTAGGAAGAGACTCGGGGCGGGGGGTGCCGCAAGCCCCCCTACGGTGCCATTCCTGCTGTTGCCAGTAGGGGGGGGGTTCCACAGGACTCCTGAGATGGAAATGCCAGCCCCCTTCTTCACAGCCTTCCCAGCCCTGAAGTCATCACCTCAGTGCCACCCAGCCCCCTCTATGCCTGCCACCGGCTTCCTCTGCCTGGAAGTCAGGTGCTTGGGGTAAGGGGCGGCTTCCACTGGGACAGGCACTGTGGGGGGGTGCCTTCATCTTCCTGAGGAGGACTGTCAGAGTGATCACGGGGGATGGGGGGATAGGGAATGGAAAAGCAGTCTCAGAATGACAGGAGGGCATTTGGTGTTGGTTTTTTTTTTTTTAATAAGAAGTGATTTATTAGTGGTGTTTTAATTTAGGGACGATGCATGACTGACCCAGAAGATGAACCCCTGTCCCCGACCCCATTCCACTCTTCCTTCCTCATCCCACCCCTTTCCACTCCCAGACCTCAAGCCTCCAGTTCAGAACTGAGCGACCTTTCCAGGGCAACTGTTCTCCCAGGCACTTCACAAGGGGCCCGAGGGGTGGGGAGCCTGTGACCTTAACGCGCTTCTTTGGACGAGGCCTTCCTGGCACCCGGCCCCCACCTGCCACCTCCTGAGAGGGACATTTCGGCCTGGTCTTGGCAAAAACACCAGCCTCTGAGCCAGGCAGCCTGGTATGGTACCAGCCCTGCCACTGACTCCACTGTGACCTTGAGAAGTCCTTTGCTCCCTGGGCCTCAGTTTCCCCATACCTGAAATGAGTTTGCTCTAGGTTTCATGGTTTGCGAACCTTTCTTTTTAAAAAATAATGGATCCTATTACTTAAATAGTAACTTATGTGGTGTCTCCACTGGTGACATAGAAAAAGTTTGGAGTTCTATGGTCAAAATAGGAGTGGGGGTCCAGAGCCCCAGGGTTCAATCCATCACACACATGTGCACACGCACATGCACAAACACACACACACACACACACGTGTGCATGTATAATGGCTCCAGGGCACTCCACAGAGCACACTTCACAAACCTCTGAACTCTGAAATCCCCTGAGCAAACATTCTGGGGCCCTGCCACATCTGGGAGCTCCAGAACTGGGGATGAGGCTGGGACTGGGGGCTGCCCCGGTGTGGGGAGCAGGGCTGAGAGGTCACAAGGTGGGGGTCGGGGTGGGGGCAGAGCCAGTAGGGGGAGTCCTTGTGACACAAGGTAACACCACTAAGGCTGGGCAAGGGCCTAGGTCCAAAGCTGGGTCCATGCAAACCCTCTGAGCCAGAGTCTTGGTAGGGACTGAGTGCCCTCCCCAAGCAGGAGGGGCAGCAGGCATAGGAGGAGGGGGAAGCCTCTGACAGCCTTTCTCTGGAATCCCTCTCGCTAGCCCCAGGATGAGGGCCAGAGTGGCAGAGTGGAGGCTGAGCCCCAGGGAGCCCCAGTAGGGTAGCATTCCCCACTACAGGAGACACAGGGAGCCTCCCAGCACCCCCAAAGCTGGAAGTGTGAGGATTTGGTGACCAGCAAGAATGCAGTGGGGAGCAGACCTGTCTGACTCTGGAGACAGGAGAATGAGGAGATGAGCAGATACCATACAGGGAAGAAAATGGTGTGATAAGAGGCAAAACTGGGTCTGGGGCCCTGGCTTAGGGCAGTGGGGAGGGTCCCTGCAAAGTGGGGAACAGCAGAAGCAGCCCAGTCCCTCCTTGCTGGCAGATAGACTGTGCTCAGGGGTCACCAGGTAAAGTAGGTACTGCCCACTCCCTGATACGCCAAGCAGTCCTGGAGTGTCCATGTTCCTGATTTCCCCCAGAGAGCATGTGGGGGGAACATAGATATCTCCCCAAGTCCACCTCCCTGGGATTTATGATGGGGGATGGGGCAGAGCCACCTCCGAGCTACCTCCCCATCCTCTATCCCAACTAACACACACACACACACACACACGCACACACTGACATTTGTCCCCTAGAGACTTCACAGCCTGAGCCCTGGAAACTCCAGGATCGCCGCTATGTGCCAGGCATGGCTCTGGACACTGTGGGTTCCAGGAACAGAAGAGTCAGCCTAGGTCTTTGCCCTCGTGGTGCACATGTTTTAGGGAGTGAGTGACAACTCAACAAGTCACAAAGGAATCAAGTTCAGGTCGCGAGGAGACAACCATGGGAGCAGAGAGTGCTGGGTAGCTGGGGCTGTTTAGAGTCATCAAAGGATGTCTCCATGAGGAGGTGACATTCCAGTAGAGACCTGAGCTGCAAGAAGCCAGCTGTGCTTTGGGGCCAAAGGCCTTGAAAATGTATGATGATTTTAAACAGAAAAGAACATGTACCCATAAACGTTCAAGGGCAGGGACATGAAGAGCATCTGTAAAATGTCCGGCACAGTGACAGGAAATTCACATTCATCATCTACTTCCCTCTTCAGCACGCTGGTGTCAAATAGTATTATTTTCATTTTACAGATAAAAAATATGAAGCCCACAGAGATCATTCATTTAAAAAGATGTACTGAGTTTTAGTCTCTAAAAACCCTATAATAAATTTCACGTGGGGTGTGCCGTCTTAGGTTCTACAGTCTGAGAGCAAAGAGGAAGATCTGGGAGGGCTTCCTGTAGGAGGAGTCTGTGTCTATGCTGAGTCTGAACAGATGAGGAAGGGATGACAGGGGAAGTGACGAGGTGAGGAGGGAGCCAGGGGGTGGCTCCAGTGCCAAAGATGCTGTAGGCAGAGTAAAAGACAGAGGAGGGAGTCCTGCCCGGCTGCCTGGTCAGCAATGTGAGGGGGTGGGGTGGTGAATAAGGAGGCCGCATGCAGGGAGGGGGGCCGGGGGGCAAATGGGCCACGGGTTGTGGCTGTTGGGCAAGGCTGGTCGGGTGGGGCCTCTTCCAAGGCTCTGGTGACCTGGCCCCCGTGAGTGACGATGTTACTAATGGCAAAGAGTGGTGCCAGCCAGTGACAAGAACAACTCACAGGTTCACACACTCCTCACACATAGACAGGCAAGTGCCTGCCACACACACACACACACACACGTGCAGCTGGTCTGTACTGACAAGGGTCTGCAGAAGCACAGATACGTGCGCATACGTGCACGCGGAAGAAAGTGCGCTTTTGTTCCTTCCAGCAGTGCCACACGTGTGGTGCTGAATGATACGGTGAGGCCCGGAGAGAGGCATCTTGGGAGCAGCTCCCCCCGACTCCTCACCTCCCAGCTCTCCCAAGGAGGCCCCCGTCCGGAACCCACTTTGGGCCACTTTCCCAGAAGATGACCCCTCGACAGGAGTCTAACCTGAGGTCGAGGGCCCCTCCCACAGCTTCCTCCTCAGAGTGGAGTTTGTAGTTGGGAAGGAGGAACCTGACCCCTGGCCAATAACCTGGTCTGCAGAGCCTAGGGATGGGCAGAGGGCAGCACCTTGACTCTAAGTCCCCTACCTTGGCAAGTTCAGAAGCCTGAGACATGTGCCCAGCCCATGCCTAGATGCACCTCCCACCCCTGTGGGCTTCCTAAGAGCAGGGACCATGTGTTATCTGCCACTATCCCACCCCTGCCACACAGAGGGCACCCAGCGCCGGGGCCATGGCTGGCAAAGCTGGGATGGGAAGGGGTGCTCTGGTCAGGGAGACAGAGATGGAGTGCCTCCTAGCAGGGTGCAGTAGCAACTAGACAGGAATTGGGAAGAACATGCAGCCGCCTGGGACCCCCAAGGCTGGGACCAGGTTGGACTGGTCTTTCATCTATGTGCAGCGTCTGCCCTGTCTCTGGCAGCCCTGTCGTGGCTGATGACCCATCAGTGACTCACTGCCAGCTGTGGGCACGAAACGGAGAAAGTGACCCCCAGCTGAGCTCATGCACTCACAATTAGCCCTCTACACCCCCTCACCACAGCAGCCTCCCGGCCTCCACGCACGCACATCCCAGGCTGCCCTTTCCCAACCACAGAGTGCCTCCTGCTGCTTATTTTAGCCTGATGAAACCTCTTAAAATGTCAGAGCTGGAACTGAGCTCCAGATCATGCAGTTCAACCCCTTCATTCAACCAGGGAGGAAATGGGGATTCAGGGAGAGTGAGTGACGAGTTTCAGGTCACAGAGCTAATTGGTGGTATGACCAGAAATTGACTGCAGGCTTTGGGGGAGTCCCAATCCAGCCATTCTAAACTTTGGGCAGGTGGGGTGGGAGTGCAGTCTGCTTCAGGCAGCCTATTGCCAGTCTTCTGGAACCTCTGGAACCAGCATGCCTGGATTTGAGCCCCAGTTTGTCAGTTATCAAGTTACCCACTCTCTCCATACCTCTGTTTTCCCATCTGTAAAATGGATCTAACAAATGGTACCTACTCCCAGGTTAATGTGAAGATTGATTCAGTTAATATCTCTGAATTGCTGAGTGCAGTGTCAGGCAAAGAATGAGTACTCAGAAAATATTAGCTAACTTGTCTGAGTGCCTAGTGGAGTCACCAAGAATTGGTCCTTACTGTGGAAAGTCCAAAATCTTGGTTTTATCAGTTGGCCCAAGGGTGAGCAGCTGTCAGGAGGCTGGCTGTGTCGAAAGACTTGCAGCAAACTGATGGATGTGTTACCGTGGGGACAGGGGTTGCTGTCAGAAGGACCATGGTGGCCACAGTGTCTGCCTCCCACTCTGGCAGCCACCCCCTGAGATCTAAAGATTGCAAACCTCACGATCAGGGGCAGCTGGAGTTTCTCAGGACTGTTCAAGCTGGGTGAGCCCGAAGGAATGCCCTTTTGAACTCAGGAATGGGCCTCTGTTCCTCTGCAAAATAGTTAGAGGCTATGATGGTTGTGTGCATGAGATCCAGGGGCTGTGGTACCTTTCCAGCTCTCCCCCTCCCTCACCCTCTTAAGGCCAGCCACCTCTGTTCAGACCAGTCTTGCCTGGTCCCAGTTGGATAAATATTGACAAATTCTTCTCCTTCCACGTTCTTCCTTTATCAGTCACCAAAGCCCTGACACCTCACACCGGATGAACTATGATCCCAGAACACGTATGAGGTTGGGGTGGTCTCATTCCAGCCCCAGAAATACTTGTTGAATGGATAACTCGGTGAATCAATGAATGGAGCCATTCCCAGAACCTCCTGAAAACTCACCCTGAGCTCTCAACATTGGGCAACTCTCCCTGGAGCCCCAGCCATGCGCTCCATCTGGGGAAAGGCTTTCCTGCAGCTGTCTCAGCCATCCTTGCCACCTCTCATCTCCCACTAACATGGCAACCTTTCTCTGCCTCCACCCTGCCCCTGCTACCCAGTCTAGACAATTCAGTGTGTCTGCAGCCTCCCCCGGTAGGAGTGCTGCTGTTACAGCCATAGTCACTGCCCACATGGCGAGTGGTCGGTCTCTAGCCCTCTCCTGCTCCCCATGTCACAGCTGTCCCCATTCACCCCACCCAGCTTCCTATGATGGCCTGTGTAAGAACACTCACTTTTTCACTTGCTGTTCCAGGTCCACTGATAGCCCATGATGCCAGCCAAGCCCGAAACGAGTCCTGGCCCTGCCAGCCTCATAGAGTCCTGTGGGTGACCCATTCTTTATTGGGAGCATCACTTACTGTCTGGACGCCAGCCGATCAGGGAAGATTGAAACCCCTCAGATCGGGAGTCCAGCCCAAGCCAGCAAGGAGTTTGTGCCCCTTTGAAGGCTAGAATGCTGGACCCCAGTTCTGTCTTCAGGTGCCAGGACATGGCCTGAGCGTCATCTCCAGTCTGGTTCCAGCTTTTTCCCCATCATTGACCCACTGCCCAGACCTCTGCATGGTTCCTGGCTACCGAGATCTCTTCATAGCAACCAAAGAGTATCTGAGCTTAAAAGATCCTAAGGAATCGCCCAGTCTGGTGGAGATGCTCTAGAGTATTCAAAAACATAATAGTCTTTTTCACTGGAACAATTATTAGGGGTGTTTCAGCATTGAGTGCTGTGGGATAGAGATGCTAAATGTCCCACAGTGCACAAGGCAATCTGCACAGTGACAGATTCCTTCCTTCATTGGATAAACACTGGTTCTAGCTGAAAGTGCTTAACTGTGTAGTTGTAGTAACTAAGAGCCATGGAGGATAAGGGACTGGCCCAGGATTACATGCGCATTTGCCTTTTAGGCAATCCCACGAGGGGAACCCAGGCATTCTCCCTCTTGAGAATATCAGTGTCATCTGTTCAATATTCCACCAGCAGTCACCAAGTTTGAGGCACTACGGGAGAGTAAAAGACTAAAGTGAGACCCATGCAAAGGCTTCACAGAGGTGTCATCTGAGCAGAGGCTTAGAAGTTGGCTCATGGACTGGTGGCTCAGAGAGTAAAGAATTTTCCTGCAATGCAGGAGACCTGGGTTCGATCCCTGGATCAGAAAGATCCCCTGGAGAAAGGGAATGGCTACCCAATCCAGTATCCTTGCCTGGAGAATTAATTCCATGGACAGAGGAGCCTGGTGACCTACAATCCATCTGATCACAAAGAGTCAGACATGACTGAGGGACTAACACTTCCACTTCCGTAGACCTGTGACTTCTGAAAGTTGGAGAGAGCATAATAGGAAATGATGGGATACGAGGACTGATGCCCAGGAGTGAAGGTCGATGAGAAATAAGCACAGACTTTGGGGAGAAAGCAGTGGAGGATGGGAAGGAGTTGGAAGGTGAATTGAGGCTAGAGCACAGAGGACTTTGCATGTCAATTGAGGTTTAGGATTTTCTGCTACAGGCAATAGGAAGCCACTGAAGATATCAGAATAGAAGGCAGGCAGTGGTGAGCTCTCTGCTTCATAGCAAGTTTCCTGAGGCTGCCTATGGAGAAGCAATGGGAGGGAAATTATAGGGCCAGGAAACTGCGGTCTGAACATTCCTCAAGAAAGACACACGTGATGTCATGGATGAGAACAGGATCAAGGGGATGGGGTGAGAAGACGGAGACCACCTCAGAGCCAAGCCACATTGCAGGGATTGGCCATGTCCTCAGCATTTAAACCAGGGATATTATCTGAGTTTGGGTTCCCTTGGAAGTAGACCCTAGGAAAAGGACTTGAGAGAATTCCCGGTGGTCCTGTGGTTGGGAGTCCGTGCTTCCACTACAAGGGGCACGGGTTTGATCTCTGGTCAGTGAACCAAGATCCCACATGCCACTCAGAGCAGAAAAAAAAAAGAGGAAGATGACAAAGGATTTGAAAATCATTTGTTTGGGAGATGATCTCAAAGATAAACAGTAGGGGAATGGAGAAATCAGGCAGGAAAAGGAGGATAGCGAAAAAAAAAAATGTGTTACATCAAGCCAATTACCCCTGTGGGCAACTAAAGATCAGTCTTGCTGGAAATCTCTGAGAGACAGTAGAGAACACACACTTCTGAGTTAATCCTTAAAGGGCAAAGGAGCTGGGAGAATTTATCCACTGACTCACACCATTCATTGTTTGAGGGGTTGCTCCTGGGAGCATTAACTGTCTGGCACTTTTGGAATGCTCCACATGCAGGAGCAGGCTTTACAGCCAGAAAAAGTCCTCAGGTATAGTCTCAGGTGCTTGCAGTTGGAAGCTACCAGGTAGCTGTGTAGGAAAACGGTGAGTACCTATAAGATGGGGCAAGGCATTGATTGTATCTTGCAACACACATTCTTTACATACAAGTGACATGAGTTAGCCAAGACAGCTCCCTGTCTAAAAGTGACTCCATAAGTGAACTAGGTAGAATATTTCTTTCATTTATTTTTTGGCTGCATCATGCGGCAGGCATGTGGGATCTTCGTTTCTCCACCAAGAATCGAACCCACGCTTCCCTGCATTAAAAGTTCAGAGTCTTAACCACTGGACCACCAAGCAAGTCCTAGGTAGGATATTTCTGAGAGAGGACATTGACTGCTGAAATGCTTAGCTTCTGTGACCCCCGGAAGGCAGAGAAGGAATCTGAAGTATAATAACTGGTTCTATCAATTTTTACTTTATGTTTTGATGCCAAGTTATCAAGTGCATACAAATGTAGAGTTATTATATCCTCCTAGTCGCAAAAGAGTTGGATGTGACTTAGTGGCTAAACAGCAACAGTGAATTCAGCTTTATATCATACGCTGCTGCTGCTAAGTCGCTTCAGTCGTGTCCGACCCTGTGCGACCCCATAGACGGCAGCCCACCAGGCGCCCCCGTCCCTGGGATTCTCCAGGTAAGAACACTGGAGTGGGTTGCCATTTCCTTCTCCAATGCATGAAAGTGAAAAGTGAAAGTGAAGTCGCTCAGTCATGTCCGACTCTTTGCGACCCCATGGACTGCAGCCCACCAGGCACTCCCGTTCCTGGGATTTTCCAGGCAAGAGTACTGGAGTAGGGTGCCATCACCTTCTCCATATATCATATGAAGTAACTCTATACCTAGTAATGCTTTAAAATCTAGTCTTATTTGGATGTAGTTACACTAGCCTTTTGCTTTTGTTAGTGTTATATGTTATACCTTTTCTCATCCTTTCTCTTTGTATTTCAGGTAACTCTACGTAAGCAGTATATAGTTGAATTTTGTTCTTATCCAAAATAAGTCTGAAAGTCTTTGCCTTTGAATAGGAAAATTTTACATATAATAAAATTATCTTTATATTTAGGTTTAAAATCCACTATTTTTCCCTTTTTTTAAATCTTGCCGTCTATATATTCTATCTATTCTGTTTCCTCTCCCCTTTCTTTGCATCTGTTATTTCATCCCGTTACCTTCCTCCATTATTTTGTGAAGTTATTTACTCTTTTACAATGTCTTAGTAGTTACCCAGAGATTACAGCATGCATTCTTAACAAATCCTTATATTAACTGATTCTTTTACTCTTTTCCGTTAAAATATAGGCAAAGACCTTGGGGCTTTAACTCCCCACAAACACTATCATATTATTTTTCTATACAACCAGTATTATTTGATATTTACTCACATATTTGCCATTTTCATTGGTCTTAATTCTTTTCTGCACCTCTGACCTCCCATTTGGGATTATTTTTTTCTGCCTGAAAATACTCTATTAATGTGGGCCCACTGGTGACTACTTCTTGTGATTTTTATTAGACTGAAATGTATTTATTTCTTCTTTACTTGAATTTTTTTTCTGGGTATTGAAAAATAAGTTGGTGGTTATTTTCTGTCAGCCCTCTAAAGAATCCCACTGTCTTTTGGCCTCTGCTCTTTTCCATTAAGAAATCAGTTGTATATCCAATCTGTTATCCCTTTGAACATAATCTCTGCTTTTCTGTTTTTTTTAAATTATTTTTTATTGAAGGATAATTGCTTTACAGAATTTTGTTGCTTTCTGTCAAACCTCAACATGAATCAGCCATAGGTATACATATATCCCCTCCCTTTGGAACCTCCCTCCCATCTCCTCCCCACCCCCTTCTCCTAAGTTCATACAGAGCCCCTGTTTGAGTTTCCTGAGCCATACAGCAAATTCTCATTGGCTATCTATTTTACATATGGTAATGTAAGTTTCCATGTTACTCTTTCCATATAGCTCACCCTCTCCTCCCCTCTCTCCATGTTCATAAGTCTATTCTCTATGTCTGTTTCGCCGTTGTTGCCCTGTAAATAAATTCTTCAGTACCATTTTTCTAGATTCTGTATGTATGTGTTAGAATAAAGTATTTATCTTTCTCTTTCTGACTCACTTCACTCTGTATAATAGGCTCTAGTTTCATCCACCTCATTAGAACTGACTCACTCCTTTTTATGGTTGAGTAATATTCCATTGTGTATATGTACCACAACTTCTTTATCCATTCACCTGTCGATGGATATCTAGGTTGCTTCCATGTTCTAACTATTGTAAATAGTGCTGCGATGAACAATGGGATACCTGTGTCTCTTTCAATTTTGGTTTCCTCAGGGTATATGCCTAGGAGTGAGATTGCTGGGTAGTAAAAATACGGAACGCTTCATGAATTTGCATGTCATCCTTGTGCAGAAACCATGCTAATCTTCTCTGTATTGTTCCAATTTTAGTATGTGCTGCCGAAGCGAGCACTGCTTTTCTCTGTTTTTAAGATTTTTTCCTTATCTTTAATTTTCAGCTTTTAGTTTTATCTAATAGTAAAAATGTACTTTCATTTTATTCCTATAGGCATAGGTGTATATCCCTTCTGCTTATCCCGATTTAGGCTCTCAGAGTGTACTGAATAAATGGATCAGTGTCTTTTATCAGCTTTTGGAAGCTCTCAGCCATTATCCCTTCATATCTTGCTGCTATCCCAGTCGCTTGAGCTTTTCACTGTTTCTTCTAGTGTAATAGACTGTCTATATTTCTATCCTTTTACCTTCCCATGCTTCATTCTGGATATTTTTTTCTCATCTAACTTCTAAGTAACTAATTCTTTATCAGCTGTGTCTAGTATGCTGTTAAACCTATCCTTTGAATTCTTAGTATCAGTTTTAGAATTTCCATTTTGAAAAAAAATAGTTTCAATTCTCTGCCAAAATTCTTTTTTTTCCCCAGTTTTATTGAGATATAATTGACATGCAGCACTTTGTATGTTTAAAGTGTAAAGCGTAATGATTTGACTTACATAAATCATGAAATGATAATCTTAAGTTTTCTGAACATCCATCATCTCATATGAATGCAAAATTAACAGAATAGAAAAAATTTTTTTCTTGTGATATGAATTCCCAGCATTTACTCTTTTAGCAATTTTCATGTATAACACATAGCAGTGTTAATTATATACATTTATCAAGTTATACATTATATCCCTAATACTTCTTTGTTTTATAACTAAAAGTTTGTACCTTTTGACTGCCTACATCCAAATCCACCTACCCCCACCCTGCCTCTGCTAACCACAAATCTGGTCTCTTTTTCTATAATTGTTTGCTTTTGAAGTATAATTGACCTACAGCACTAAGTTAGATCCTGTTACACAACATAGCGATTTGGTATTTCTATACATTTCAAAATGATCACCATGATAAGTTTAGTTATGACACATCATCATACAAATATATTACATAGATATTGACTATATTCCCCACACTGTGCATTTACCCATAATTCGTTTATTTTGCAACTGGATGTTTGTACGTCTTAATCCCCCCCGCTGTTTATTTCCCTTCCTGTCCCCTCACCTCTGGCCTCTTTGTTCTCTGTATCTATAACTATTCCGGTTTGTTTTATTTGTTCATTTGTTAAATTTTTAAAATTCCACTAAAGACTCTTGAGAGTCCCTTGGACTGCAAGGAGATGCAACCAGTCCATTCTGAAGGAGATCAGCCCTGGGATTTCTTGGGAAGGAATGATGCTAAAGCTGAAACTCCAGTACTTTGGTCACCTCATGTGAAGAGTTGACTCATTGGAAAAGACTCCGATGCTGGGAGGGATTGGGGGCAGGAGGAGAAGGAGACGACAGAGGATGAGATGGCTGGATGGCATCACGGACTCGATGGACATGAGTCTGAGTGAACTCCGGGAGATGGTGATGGACAGGGAGGCCTGGCATGCTGCAATTCATGGAGTTGCAAAGAGTTGGACACGACTGAGCGACTGAACTGAACGGAACTGAGTGAAATCACGCAGTATTTGTCTTTGTCTGACTTATTTCACTTAGCATAATGCATTCTAGGTCCATCCATGGTGTCACAAATGGCCAGATTTTATTCTTTTTTATGGCTGAGTAATATTCCATTTTATATATCTCTCTCACATTTTCTTTACCCATTCATCTCCTAACAAGCCCTTGAGTTGCTTCCATATCTTGGCTATTGTAAATAATGTTGCAATGATCGTAAGGGTGCATATATCTTTCTAATCAGTCTTTTGTTTTCTTCAGATAAATATCCATGAGTGGAATTGCTGGATAATATAGTAGTCCTATTTTTAATTTTTTGAAATGTCTCCATACTGTTTTCCACAATGGCTACACCAATTTATATTCCCACCAAGTTTGCCAAGCATTCCCTTTTCTCCGCACCCTTGCCAATCTGCCAAATTCTTAATTATGTCATATCTCCTCGATCATGCTAAGCATTTTTTTTTCCACACCATGAGGCTTGCATGATCTGAAGTCCTCTACAAAGTTTTTTAACTCGGGCCCCAGCAGTGAAAGCGCCAAGACCTAACCACTGGACCACCAGGGAATTCCCTACATTTTTGATTTTAAATCTGCATGCATAACTCCAACATCTAGAGAGGTTGTTATATATATTTTTCTTATATACTATATATTCATATTGTTTCATCATATGTCTCATTTTTGGTTTTTAGGTTTTGAGAGGATTTTTTTTTTTTTTTTTTGGTTTTTGTGAGATTTTGTTTTGTGTGTTTATGCCCTGGACATTGTCTTTGCAAAATCATTTGTAGAAATTATCTAACCCCAGGATGATAACTTCTTCCAAAGAGGATTTACAAGAGCCTGAAGGCACTGCCAGTCCTGGATCACCTTAATCCAGTCTTAGGAACTAGGATAAGTCTGAGCTGAGCTGCATTTAGGGTCCCCATTCAAAGCAAGGGGGGGGTCCCCAAACACTTCTCTTGATAGGCCTGTCTCTTACCACCCAGGATGCACTCAAAAGCACTGATCAACCTTGCAGCATCTTAGCTGTTTCCTTCCTTCCCAAAGGAAAAGCATTTCTGAAACCAGGAATACCCCCCTCATCTCCACATCTCAGCCCAGTGATTCTCTAGGGCCTTATTGATCTTACTGGCACTTAGATGCTTTAAACAGTCTGTAGTTGTCTTGTGTTTTCATATATATATACCCATGTGTATATATATATGGTGGTGGTTTAGTTGCTAAGTCGTGTCCGACTCTTGCAACCCCATGGACTGTAGCCCGCAAGCTCCTCTGTCCATGGGATTTTCCAGGCAAGAATACTGGAGTGGATTGCCATTTCCTTCTCCAGGCGATCTTCCTGACCCAGGAATCGAATCCAGGTCTCCTGCATTGCAGCCAGATTCTTTATTACATTTATATATATTTCTTACTTCTCTAATTACCTTCAGCAGTAAGGTTAATCTACATTTCCTAGTCTCCTGTTTTGCACCATAATGTATAGGAAACTTCTGAGACATTTGCAACAGCATTAAAAAGGTATTTGGTTTTTTTTTTAAGCCAACAGTTTGCACAACACAGATTAGCATGTTATGGATTGTCACAGCAGAGTTTATGTTTCTGAGTTTAAAAAAAAAAGATCTGGGATTTATATAATGCATTGACTTTAATACCAAAGAGGGTTGGCTAATCAGGATTATAAACATTCAAAGGGCAAAGTTAAATGTTGAGTTTATGTTTTGAACAAAGTCTAAATGTTTTAAAAATAAAATTAAATTCCCTGTTCATTTTAAAAGAACCATGACCGGGGTAAATTGACAGGACTGGTGGGTGGATGGAAATTTATAGGAAAGATGAGGGTGATAGGAAGGGGAGCGCGCAGGTAGACCTGGGGAGAACACAGTGAGTTTGGCACTGGACACCTTCCTTTACTGGGTTGGAGGGAATCCAGCAGAGAAACCTCTACAGTGGCCAGAAGTGGGGTTCTAACCAGGCGATCTTGTAGAACAGAGACATGGACTTGGGAGCTGTCTATGCACAGATTGGACTCATACCAGGCAGCACTGGAGGAACATGAACAAAGCCAGGAGATTCCACCAGAGCACGTCCTTGGGGACAGAGGGAGGCAGAACACGCGCCAGGCGGTGGGGAGGAGGGAGAGGCAGGCCCAGCCATCCCGGGAAGAGGCTCTCTCAAAGCCTTGAGGATTGTAGGGTCAATTTCCTCCAAGACATTGAGGCTGAGGCTTGGAGGAAGACTCTGCTCATTCCGAGAGCAATTTCCGTCAAGAGTGTCAGGAACCCGGAGGCTGCTAAGAAGGGGTTGGGGAGTGAGTGGGAGGCCAGGAAGAAGCAGCGATGTGTGCAAACTTCTTTTTTAGAATGTGTGGGGCTCTGCAGGAAGGAATTGAGGTGGTGATTTAAGGGAAGAGCCAGTGACAACTACTGGGGGAAGTTTGTGGGCAGAAGGGAAGGAGCCAGGGCAGACAGAGGGACCAGAGGACCCCGGAGATGGAGCAGCACGGAGGGAGTCAGCGCCCACCCCATGGGCCCCTGAGCTTCACCAATAGCCCTAATGATGCCCATCTTCCCGATGAGGAAAGTGAGACTCAGAGAGGCTTTACTTCCCAAGTGACTGCTAGAGGAACGTGAGACAGGGATGGGACCCAGATGCATCAGGTCACAAAGCTCACCCTTCAGCCCCCTCCCGCCCCACCCCCGCCATGATTTCAGGGTTCCCGGGATCGTGACCACCCCCACCACCACCACACAGCCACCGTCATCACACCCACCATGGCCTCCACCACGGTGACCACCGCCGCCCCTGTCCACCCCACCACAATAATTACATTCACCAATATGAGATTTCCTGTGCCGGACATTTGCAGTTTCTGTCTTTGGGGTCTCCTATTCTGAGAACACACGTGAACAACAAAATAAACTAGCAGAGACACTCAGCAGCCAAACTTTTTGATCATATGGCCGGTCAGGAGCTCTGCTGTCCGTAGTCAGATGGCTGGCATTCCTGGTTTCTTCTTGGCAGAAGAGGTACATCAGAAACTGGCTTTTCCATTTGCTCCACTGGCCTCCCCATCACTCGTCCTCACTCCACCCCAAACCTTCTACTCATTGTCTCCGAGCTGGGAAAATTAAACAGATTTTTCTGAAGGAAAATCCTTAGGGAAGGGAATGTGTACAGAGGGGTTAGGACTGGGCTGAGGCCCAGTCATTCTCGGTCCTCCTCTGAGACTCTTGGCTTCCTGTGGAGACACGCTCCCACTCTCTAGGGCCCCCTCCCCTCCCCCAACTTACCACACCCCTCCCTGGTACAACCAGGGATGGGAAGCCCAGGGCTGCAGCCTGGCCGCACCACCCCCATGTGCCCATGGGCCCCAGACCCTCCTCAGCCCTGCCACACAGTCCCTGTCCCCAAAACCCCAAGCCTGAGGCTAAGAAAGATGGAAGTCTGGGATGTAAACAGAGAGGGGGCGGGCAGGAGTAAGGCCTGAGGATGCTCAGAGAAGTTTCCATGCAGAGCATCTCGTTCTGAGCTGCTCTGCCAATTCCCCTTCCTTACTAATCCCAGGATTAGAGAAAGTGGAATCTGGGAATTCAGGAGCCAGAGGCCGGGAATGGGGCATGGGGAGGTGAAGGGGACCAGGCAGCCTGAACCTGCTGTGCGGTCTGGTCAGGCCATAGACCTCCCCCAGCTTCACTTCCTCACTTGTCAAATGAGGGTCATCAAGTCCAACCGTGACTGGAAGGGATGTGTATAAGATGTGGTATTGGTAAGTAGAGGCTAGTTGACTGTTACCGTTGTTGTTATGAGCACAAGTGCAAGGAGGGGTGGGGAAGGACAGGCGTGTCCCGAGCCCTGGAAGGCTGCATGGTTCAGTGAGGAGCATGGCGTTGACATCAGATGGGATCACAGCCCTGGCATCAGATAGCAACAAGGCACTGGTGTCAGGCCTGGCTGGACCTCCTCCCTGCTGAGGGAGCCTGGCAATGACTCCCTCTTCCCAGGCCTCCACTTCCGCGTTGACGCACAAGATGCCTTGCAGACCTCCTTTGGGACTGACTGACAGCTAACACCGGTGCAGGTATAGAGCAGTGTCTGTCATGCCTGCCACATTTCTGTTGATATTTTGCCTCTGTCGGAACCTAGTGAGTCCCCTTCCCTCCCCCAACTCACCAGGGGTGAGGACCCCTGCTTCCATCCTCTGCTCTCCTCCAAGGGACAGTCAAGAGATGCCCACCATTCTTCTCTTGTCTGACCTTTTTTAAATTTTTGGCTGCGCCGGGTCTTTATTTTTATGTGTGGGCTTTCTCTAGTTGCGGTGAGTGGGGGCTACTCCTTGTTGTGGTCCAGCACAGGCTTCGTTTTCTGGTGTCTTCTCTTGTGGGATTCGGGCTGTAGGACGCACGGGCTCAGCAATTGCAGCTCTCAGGCTTAGTTGCTTCAAGCATGTGGAATCTTCCTTCCCCAGGGATCAAACCCATGTCCCCTGCATTGGCAGGTGGATTCCTACCCACTGCACCACCAAAGAAGTCTGTCTCCTCTGATTTTTGCCACACTCCTTTTCTCCAAAACCATACTCACCTTGCTTCAGTCACTTCCCTAGCTTCAGTGCCTACCATAGCTCTCCATTACTGCCCACATGTAAACATTCCTTCTCAGGATGCCCCTATGTTCCGCTTTCCGGCCCAGTCTTCTCTCCCCCATCTCACCAGATGCCCCTTGCTCTGAGCTGCCTTGACCCTGGCTGACCCCCTGCTCCCCAACTGTCTGCACAGCACTCATCTTCTGCCACCTCCCTTCTCCCTCCTGCTGCAACTTCCGAGCTCGGCCCTGGCTCATCCATCTCTGAACATCAGTGGATATAAGAAGTCACAGACAAACCAAATTTCAAGCAGCAACCAAGAGGAAGCCTATCAATAATAGGCCCTAACATCGTTACCAGGCGGATCGGCTTTGGGGAGAAGCAGGTAATCGAATCTCCCTCCGGTCTCCATCTGTCTCCATTGCCCCAGCTTCATCCTCTAGGTGCCCGCCCCGTATCCGGCAGCCCAAGCCAATGAGTCTCGGGTAATAATGCAATTCCATTCAAGAGAGCTTGGGTTCTTCGGGGACAAGGGGAAGGTTTCCAGAAGGATGGGAAAGAGGAGGCAAGAGTCAGAGGGGACAAATACGGGAAGAGCACCCACTGCAAGACTGATCTGGGGGAGGCGGTGTGGAAAAGAGCCTGTCGTCTTTGATATTCTCGCTCCTCTTGTATTTTTATCCACGTTGCCTTCCTTTCAAGCTTTTGGAACGGCGGCATGCGGGAGGGTTCTGAGCACGTAGAAGGTGCTTAGACACATAACTCCCACTCAGCAGGGCAAAAGGGCTCAGACTCTGGCCACGAGCTGCCTGGGATGGTGCCCCACCTCATCCCTGGGCAGGGATGTGACTTCTCTGTGTCTGGGTCAGCCCCTCTGTGAGATGCAGATGGTAGTAGTGATGCCCAGCTGTGAGGACTAAGTGAATTGACCCAATGAAAGCCTAGGTGTGGGGCCTGAGCTCTGCGACTGTTCCCATCAGGGGAACTCTCACATGGAGTGGGAATGGCTGCTCCTCAAGGGCCACCCAAACCCTGCCTGTTTGCAGCAAAATGGGGTAGGGGTGACAGCTTTATGGCTGGCGGTGGCTGGCAGCAGCTGAAATCCCCTTTCAGCATCATAACTGAGCCTGACTCCCCACAGCATCTCGGGGGCGGTGCACTGGGGCTGCAGGCAGCATGGTCCCGGTGTACACAGCCAGCCCAACCCCGGAGCTTCTCATTCCCCTGGTGTGGGGTGAGGCCCAGGTGAGGCTGACAAACAGCCAGAAGTGGGGACCGCAGTCTCTGACCTGGGAGACCGCCTGAATACGGTTACTGGGCCAGGCAGAGAAGAAGAGGGAGAGGTCAGCAGGACCTGGAAACACCGAGACCCTCCCAGGGAGCAGTGGGTAGCAGCGAATCTCTGGTTGCCAGTCCCCCATTCTTTTATTCCAGAAAACCTTATGTCGGCTTGCTCTGTGCTGGGGCTGGCGTGAGTCCCTGGGACTCCAAGAAGGAAAGACAGGATCCTTGTCCTCCAGGCCACAAGTTCTGGTGGGGTGAGCTGCGGCAGTCAAGCATAGTAAGAACAGCTACCGCTGGGGCGCACCCTGAGAGAGCTGGAGTCAAGGAGAAGGGGGCCATATAGAGGTAGTTTTAACAAAATTGGAACTCTACTGAGCATGCTCAAAATTTATATTTTTTAGCAATAACTTCTTGCTTTAATAAATAGCCATCCACAACACGACTGCACTAGGTTACATCCTACAGCATAATATGATGTGTCATAATTGTTTAGCCATTTCTCTACTGTAGGGTTTTTAATTTTTCTCTAGTTTCCACTGTTATACATTGGGCTGTGGTGAATGAATATTCTCTTATACAAATAGCTGTTCATTTCTTTGACTGCCACTTTTCCTAGAAGTAAAATTGCTCAGCCCAAAGCGAGATGCATTTTTTTCACACCTTGCTCCTTAGGCATGATCTCCTGTTGTAGGACATCCTGGTGATGAGCCCAGGGGAGGAGGGCCCCACCTCAGCAGGACCCTCTAGGGAATGTCCAGCTGGGATTTCTTATAGCTTATGTTTATCCATCACAGGAGTATCAACCCCTGTTGCTTTCCAGGGAATGCTACAAATTCTTACAGCCTTGGAACTTTTTGAACCTCATGTAAAATGGGACTAAAGGCCAAGCTGCTCAACCCTAAAGAACAGCATCCACTATAGAATGTTTAGGTCAGTGTGTTAGTTAGGACTGCATTAGGCGGCAAGTATCAGAAACCTTATTTCAGAGGCTTAACCAAAAAGGGCCTATTTTCCTCACACAATGAGAAGCACAGTGATAACAGCAACTTGAGACTGATGTTCCTCATCCACACTGCCCTCCATGACCTAGGCGTCTCTACCTTTCCTTCCCTCCAGTCTGAGCACATGGCTTTCCTCCTCATGTTTATAAGATGACTGCTGGACCTCCAGCCATCGCATCCATATTCCAGTCAGGAAAAGGGGGAAGAGTGAAGGGCAAGGCATGCTGCCTGCTAAAAATCCCTACCTTCTTTTATTCAGGAAAACCATACAGTTATCTCCACTTCCACCTCATTGGCAAGAACTGTGTTACAAGGCCCACAGTTATTGTGAAGAAACAGGAGTGTAGCTTTTGCTGGGTACATTGCCCTGGAGAGAATTGGACTTGGAAAAGTAAGGAGGGCAGGGAGGAGGGCTGCCACCTTGCCCACCCAGCATGACAAACTGCCCAGATGCCTGAATGCCTCTTTCTAGAACCAGCAGCCTGGAGGCAGTGAGTTTCCCAGACAGAAGTGACAACTTGGCCAAAACTCATGGAGGGACTCAAACAACAGAAAGGAATCAAGAGACTCCCCAGATCTCTCTAGCCTCAGGGCTTTAAGGGAGAGTCCCACACCCTTAATTATTACATAAGTTTTATTTGATGCAGAAAGTATCTTGAACCTGGCTTCCTGGGTAGCTCAGTGGTAAAGAATCTGCCTGCCAATGCAGGAGACACAGGTTCAATCCCTGGGTCGGGAGATCCCCAGGAGAAGGTAATGACAACACTCTCCAGTACTGTTGCCTGGAAAATTTCATGGACATAGGAGACTGCCAGGCTACAGTCCATGGGGCCAAGCAAAAGAATAGGACACAACTTAGCAACTAAACAACAGCAGGGTTCAGAACAGCGCCTGGTGTATGGTGAAAGGAAAAGTGAAAGTGAAGTCGCTAAGTCGTGTCCGACTCTTTGCGACCCCGTGAACTATAGCCCACCAGGCTTCTCCATCCATGGGATTCTCCAGGCAAGAATACTGGAGTGGGTTACCATTTCCTTCTCCAGGGGATCTTCCTGACCCAGGGATCGAACCCAGGTCTCCAGCATTGGAGGCAGACGCTTTAACCTCTGAGCCACCAGGGGTATGGTAATGCTATATAAATCCTTGTTGAATAAATAAATAAACTCATAAACATGAAAAAAAAGAAAATATTGTGAACCAAAAGTCCTAAATTCAAATCTCACTCTTCCCCTTACCATGTAATCTTGAGCTGCTGCCGCTGCTGCTAAGTCACATCAGTCATGTCCAACTCTGTGCAACCCCACAGACGGCAGTCCACCAAGCTCTTCCATCCCTGGGATTCTCCAGGCAAGAACAATGGAGTGGATTGCCATTTCCTTCTCCAATGCATGAAAGTGAAAAGTGAAAGTGAAGTCGCTCAGTCGTGTCCGACTCTTTGCTACCCCATGGACTGTAGCCCACCAGGCTCCTCCATCCATGGGAGTTTCCAGGCAAGAGTACTGGAGTTGTCGCCAGTGCCTTCTCCAGTAACCCTGAGCAAATTCCTAAATTTTCTGAGCCTTAGATTTGCCTACTATAAAGCAGCAATAAACAAACATAATTATTTAATGATGAACAGGTGCCAGGTACTATGAAAATTATTCACTTAACTTATTTAGTTTTGACAACAACCCTATGAGATGGTTATTGTAATTGCAGATGAGAAACTATAGCCCCAAAGGGGTCACAGTGAGGTGGTGTTCTTTACCCCTGCACCATCCCTCCTTGTCAGAGTCTTTGAGGTGAAGTGAGATCTACATTGCAAACCATAATGTGCTTCCCAAAGAGTCCACTGAAAGAAAAACACCAACTCCACTTACTTATTCAACAAATATTTATCCAGTGCCTTCTATTCTTGGGACTTTTATAGGATGCATCAGTGAACCAAAGAGATGAAATTTCCCATTCTCAAAGAGCCTGAATTTTAATGGAAGGAGACAGACAATAAAATAAATGAGCTTTGTATTTATATATATTTGCCAGATGGTGATGATAAGAGCTCTGGAGAAAAGTGAGGCAGAAACAGGGGGGTGTCAGGGTGACTAGGGTTTGTTATTTTCCAAAGGTATCACGAGGAGACATTTGACTGAAAACCTGAGGAGGTGAGGAAACCTGTCATGTGAACTCCTGGGGAAGGCTCTTTCCTGGAATCTTTGAGAAACAAGAAGGCTCAAGTGGCTGGAGTGGATTAAGGAAGCAGAGTGGGGGACTTCCCTGGTGGTCCAGGGAATCCTCCTGCCAGTGCAGGGGACACAGATTCGATCCCCAGTCCTGGATCGAACTTAGTTGCCTTGGGGCAACTAAGCCTGTGCTCCGCAATTAGAGAGTAGCCCCTTCTCACCACAACTGGAGAAAACCCACATACAACAATGATGATCCAGTGCAGCCAAAAATAATTTCTTTTAAAAAGGAAATTTTTAAAATAAATTTTATGCTAAAAAAAAAAGAGAGAGAGAGAGAAGCAGCAGAGTGGGGAGAGGAGGTCCAAGCAGCAACGGGGAGGCATCCATCGAGGTTTTGTGGGTCGCATATAAGAATGTTGAAAGAGATGGGAGCCTCTGAAAGGTTCTCAGCAGTGGAGCAATGTGATCTGGTTTGTGTGTTAACAGGATCACACTGGCTGCTCTTGAGGATAGATCGAGTGGAAGGGAAGCAGAGAGTTCAGTTAGGAGGGGCTCTTGCGATGACCCAGCTGAGAGGATGGCAGCGTGGACTAGGTGGTAATGGTGGAGCTGCCGAATAGTGGTTGGAAGATGAAGGCATTTTGAAGTTAGAGCCAACAGATTTGCTCACAGATTGGACAAAGGGTATGAGGGAAAAAAAAAAAAGAGGTTTCAAGGAGGACTATAGATTTTTTTTGTCTAAACAATTTTTTATTTTAAACAAACTTTTATTTTAGGTAGATAAATGTTCTGGTTATTTATTGCTATGTAACATTTGTCTCCAAGCCTAACACAACAATTTTGAAATCTAACGTTAAAACTTTAAACTATAGCCTAACTTTACTGTCTAAAACAATCCCATTTTATTATATCTCACAATTTTGAGGGTCAGGGATTGAGACTGGGCTCAACAGGGCAGTTCTGCTCCACATGGAGTGTCCTATGGGGCTCCTTGGTTGATAGCTGGTCTGGTCTCGGATATCCAGGACAGCTCCATTCACCTCTTGTGCCAGGTGAGAGCTTTTAGAAGGCTGGACAATGCTGGGATCCTCTTCATGGCATCCTTCAAGTGAGGCGGCTGAACTTCTTTTCTGGTGGTCCAGGACTCCAAGAGATGGAAGCTGTCAGTCCTCTAGTCTGAGCAACTTAAGGAAGGAGTTGTCCTTGGAGCTGGGATGAGGAGACTGTGGGGAAAGCCGGTTTGTGAGACAGGAACAGGAGTTTAGATTTTGATGTTCCCACCAGTCATCCAGGCAGAGATGCCAAGAAGCCAGTTTGAATACACAGGTTTGGAGTTTAAGAAAATGGCTTGGGCTTAAGATAGAAACAAAGGCATCACCAACATACAAATACCATGAGAGTAAGTTAATTTGCCAAGGGAATATGTATGTGTGTTAATCACTCAATCCTGTCCAACTCTTCGTGACCCCATGGACTATATATAGCCCACCAGGTTCCTCTGTCCATGGGATTCTCCGGGCAAGAATACTAGAGTGGGTAGCCATTACTTTCTCCAGGGGATCTTCCCAACCGAGGGATCAAACCCAGGTCTCCTGCATTGCAGGCAGATTCTTTACTGTCTGAGCCACCAGGGAAGCCCTGCCAAGGGAACAGGTATAGATAAAAAAGAGAAGAGGGGCAAGGACTGAGTCCTGGGGCTCTCCACTGGCTGGAGGTCAGAAGGATGAGAAGAAAGCAGCCAAGGAGACCAAGAATGCATAGCTGGAGAGGTGGGAGGAGAAAGGAAAGAAAATACAGATGACTTATCCGCATATGGGCATAAAGCCTTTCCAAAAGCTACTGCTGTTTAACTAAATACTGCACTTCAATAATATATTCTCTGTAAATACTCTTGGAAGGGCAGGATGCTTCATGGCTAGTGATGTTCTTGATACTGTGGGTTCTGAGGATGAAAGACAGGAAGCAATCTAAATGTTTGACACCAGAGGACTGGTTACATAAATTATGGCACATTCATAGGACAGGGTAGCATGGCCCTACAGTCCATGAGGTCGCAAAGAGTCAGACTCTACGGAGAGACTAACAGGGAAACCTAGATTTTAAAAAATATGCTCAAAATACTGAATGACCTGTGGACAGGTTTATCTTTGTGATCTATTACAAAGTGAAAACTAGCAGGTTATAAATTGCTAGGGTCAACAAGATCCCTGTAATTGGTCCGCTAGGAACGTGGCAACCATTCTAGGCATTTCAAGCAGAAAGGGATTTAGTACTGAGAATGAGGTGTTTACAAAGCCGTAGAAGGGCTGGCTATACGGTTCACGGCAAGCTTTTAGGTGCTAGGAAGTTGCTGAAACCGCAGGACACCTGAGACTTCAGCCCCAACACAGAGAAAATGCCTGAAGGCTGCTCCAGAATCTTCTATCTGCCGAAGCATACACACCTACCCTCAGCTGCTGAGAGGACAATGCTGTGATTTATGCGTCTCTCCCTCTTGCCAGATCTCAGTACAAGTGCCTCTCCTAGGCTGGCGGGGATTCTGAGAACTGTAGCTCCCTGGCTTCCAGCCCCTGCTGGGCAGAGGAAAGCATAGACCGGGGGAAGGAAATGATACTGAGTTGCCAGCAAACAGTACTGCACGCTTTTACAAATATTTCTTTGCAAAGATAATATGCCTGGAGAAAAGATGGAAAGCATAAACATAGTAGTGGGCCAAGTAACGTCAAACCCTCCCCTCAAGATGTCTCTGCTCTCATGCCTGGAATTTGTAAGGGTATTATTAATATGTTCCCTGGCAAAAGAGACTTTTTGATTAAGGTTTCAGACCTTAAAATAAGGAGGCTTTCCTAGATTATCTGGGTGGACCCAGTCTAATCACATAAACCCTTAAAAGTGGAGAACATTCTCTGGCTGAAAGTAGAAGAAAGATGGAGCAAAAGAGGAAGACAGGAGAAATGATGGGAGGGAAGTCAGAGAAAGTCCGATGAGTAAAGTCCAATGGCTACTTCGTGCCATTGCTGCTTCTGAAATGTAGGGGCCTCACGCAATGACCAGAGAGAGGTCTCTACAGGCTAGGGACTCCCAACTGACAGCCAGCAAGGAAACAGTCCCACACTGCAAGGAACTAGATTCTGCCAAATTTTGAATGAACTGGAAGCAGATGCATTCCCCGAGCCTCCAGAAAGGCAAACATCCCTGCCGACACCTTGATGTCCATCTCCTGAGACCCTAAACCAAGAAACTAGTCAAGCACACTGAAACTTCTGATCGACAGAAACTAACATGATAAATGGGTATTACTTAAAGCTGCCAAGTTTGTGGTTGTTTGCTATGGCTGCAGAGAAATGAATACCAGCCTCAAGATACTGCATCTGGTTTTCTCTGGGTAATTGGACAGCGGTCATTTATTTTTTTATTTTTTTCTTCCTTGTCTTTCATTTTCTGTATTTTCCCTCTCTGCTATAAGAAACACATATCCCCTTTTGGGGCAAGAGTGCACTAAATCGCTTCAGTCGTGTCCGACTTTTTGCGACTCCATGGACTGTAGCCCACCAGGCTTCTCTGTCCAAGGAATTCTCCAGGCAAGAAACTGGAGTGGGTTGCCATTCCTTTCTCCAGGGCATCTTCCCGATTCAGGGATTGAATGCAGGTTTCTTGCATTGCAGACAGATTCTTTACCATCTGAGCCACCAGGGATGCCCGTCTACACAAAGAAGAAGGCTTTTCCGAGGAAACTGTTATTCCAAGAAGCAGCCAAGTCGCGCACCATCTTGGCTCGTCTCACACAGCACATCTGGGACGTGTTTACTAGCAGCTCACCCCCTCTCCCGCCGGGGGGCCTGGGCCTGATGCAGAAAATGAGAAGAACTGGAAATGAGTAAGACTCATGCCAAGTCACTCACCAGGGCTCACCAGGGGCACCTACTTTTCCACAGGAAGCCACGTCATTTAAGAATCCATCATGATTTTGCAAGATGATTCTAGGAAAAGCCCTTTGGGTTGTGGCTGGTAGGGACCAACTCAAATGCCCTAAGGGTTCCTCATTCTGAATGCACCCCTTCTTGTTCCACAACTCCAAGTCCAAACTCAGGGGCCCATCTGGCCTATTTCTATCCAAACCCCTCCCTCAAGTGCCCACCCAGAGTCCTAATGCCCCCAGGGTAGGGTCTGCCTTGATCTTGCCATCCCTAGAGGAGCTGGATTTCCTCCATGCCCCAGTCTGATGGGCTTCCCTGGCGGCTCAGATGGTAAGGAATCTTCCTGCAGTGCAGGAGCCCGGAGTTCGATCCCTGGGTCGGGAAGATCCCCTGAAGAAGGGAATGGCAACCCGCTCTAGTATTCTTGCCTGGGAAATCCCACAGACAGAGGAGCCTGGTGGGCTACACACAGTCCATGGGATCGCAGAGTCGGACACGACTGAGCAACTAACACTCACTCTAGCCTGATGGCAGGAGCCTCTGTTGGCTGATCGTTTCCCCTCACACTCTTTTCCCAGCTTCCTCTGGCTGGGAAATGGAGTTCATCCCAGTTGCCCCTACTATGTGCCAAAAGTAGCAGAGACTCAAGAATTCTTTAATACAGCATCATCAGCATCCAGAGGTCATTGCATTCAATCCCCTGCCTCCGGGGAATGACTGGTCACTCTCTTCCTCATTTTTCCTGAAACTTGGTTTACCCCCCACACCTGTGTCTATTCTCTTGATCTCTCATGAGGAAAGAGTGGGATGTGTCTATATTCACTCAATCATATGAACACAGCCACAAAACCACCTCCCTTCCTCTTAAATGACTGGATCAATTAAGAGCTGAAGGGGGAGGGGGTTGTGGGTCTGGAAGATGCAGAGATTCTGAGTCAAGGGCCTGTTCCTTCTTGTAAAGAGAGGAAGGCCAGTGCAGAGAAGACATCTAAAAAGCCCTCTCGTCTCTTTCTGGATACCTGGCTTCAGCCCATCATGTACACAGGTGCCCTCGGCCACTTTGATGCCCCTGCACCCAACATGGACCACACTGGAAAGTCCCTTCCTCCCTCCCCTAACCCTGGGCACCACAGAGTTCACCCAAAGGTGATGATGAAGTCAGCCAGGTTCCTAATAATGGGTCATAGCCAGAGGACCCCACAACTGCATCAGGAAATGGAGGGAAGGTGGAGCAAGGCCTTATTTTTAGACTAAAGAACAGCCCTCAGCTTCCGTGGTGATCCAGTGGTGAAGAATCCACCTTGCAATGCAGGAGACACTGGTTCGATCCCTGGTCGGGAAACAAGATCCCACATGCTGTGAGGCAACTAAGCCTGAGCATTGCAACTAAAGAGTCCAGGCCCTGCAATAAAAGACGCCACATGATGCAATGAAGAGTCTGCATGCCGTAACTAAGACCCAACACAGCCAAATTAAATAAATAGATAAATGTAAAAAAAAAAAAAAAAAAAAAAACCAGCACTCAGAACCCTGCAGGAGATGGGAGGAGTGCTTACTTCTCTCAGAAGCACTGAGTGAAGTCCAAATGTTGAGAAGTAACTAAACCAGGCTGGATGTCTTCCTGGTTCTCCTGGCAGCTCCTGGGGGCTCCACTAGCCTGCCTCAACTCCCCTAGTGTAGGTGTGCCCACCTGTGGAGATTCCATCAGCCTGAGAAAAACCTGAGGGTCAGACCCATGTCTCCTCAAAAAGACTGGGACTTGAAATTACTCTGAGGGCGATAGAGGGGTAGAAAACTTTCAAGGACAAGCAGAAGGGCCCCTGATTTCCTTCTAAGACCCTCTGCCCCCTGCTCCTTAGCTCTCACTAGTCTTCCTCCTTTCACTGGCCCTCCCCACCCACTGGGTGCACACTAAGTTGCTTTAGTCGTGCCCAACTCTTTCAACCCCATGGACGGTAGCCCACCAGGCTCCTCTGTCCATGGGATTCTCCAGGCAAGAATACTGGAGCGGGTTGCCATTTCCTCCTCCAGGGGATCTTCCTGACCCAGGGATTGAACCCACATCTCTTATGTCTCCTGCAATGACAGGCAGGGTCTTTACCACTAGTGCCCCCTGGGAAGCCCACTGCTTCAGTTCAGTTCAGTTCAGTCGCTCAGTCGTGTCTGACTCTTTGCGACCCCATGAATCGCAGCATGCCAGGCCGCCCTGTTCATCAACAACTCCCGGAGTTCACTTAGACTCACGCCCATCGAGTCAGTGATGCCATCCAGCCATCTCATCCTCTGTCGTCCCCTTCTCCTCCTGCCCCCAATCCCTCCCAGCATCAGAGTCTTTTCCAATGAGTCAACTCTTCGCATGAGGTGGCCAAAGTACTGGAGCTTCAGCTTCAGCATCATTCCTTCCAAAGAAATCCCAGGGTTGATCTTCAGAATGGACTGGTTGGATCTCCTTGCAGTCCAAGGGACTCTCAAGAGTCTTCTCCAACAACACAGTTCAAAAGCATCAATTCTTTGGCGCTCAGCCTTCTTCACAGTCCAACTCTCACATCCATACACGACCACTGGAAAAACCATAGCCTTGACTAGACGGACCTTAGTCGGCAAAGGAATGTCTCTGCTTTTGAATATGCTGTCTAGGTTGGTGATAACTTTTCTTCCAAGGAGTAAGCGTCTTTTAATTTCATGGCTGCAGTCACCATCTGCAGTGATTCTGGAGCCCAAAAAAATAAAGTCTGACACTGTTTCCACTGTTTCCCCATCTATTTCCCATGAAGTGATGGGACCGGATGCCATGATCTTTGTTTTCTGAATGTTGAGCTTTAGGCCAACTTTTTCCCTCTCCTCTTTCACTTTCATCAAGAGGCTTTTTAGCTCCTCTTCACTTTCTCCTTACTCAGCTCTATTTCCTTTCTCAGTCTTGCAGGGGTTTCTTGTGGCACTGAGCTCCCTTGTGGACTGGAGGCTGAGAGCCCACATCCTGAACTTCAGCTTCTGCCCTCATCTCGCACCTCCACTCTATCTCCACACCTCTGCTTCCAAGGGGGAATAATCAACCAAGAGAGAAGCTCTGAGCTAAGGATAGGTATATTTGTTCAGTCAGGTCAGTTCAGTCACTCAGTCATGTCTTTGCGACCCCAAGCACGCCAGTCTTCCCTGTCCGTCACCAACTCCAGGAGCTTGTTCAAACTCATCCATTGAGTCAGTGATGCCAACCAACCATCTCATCCTCTGTTGCCCCTTCTCCTGCTGCCTTCAATCTTTCCAAGCATCAGGGTCTTTTCCAATGATACACCAAAGTATTGGAGTTTCAGCTTCAGCATCAGTCCTTCCATTGAATATTCAGAACTGATTTCCTTTAGGATGGACTGGTTGGATCTCCTTGCAGTCCAAGGGACTCTCAAGCGTCTTCTCCAACACCACAGTTCAAAAGGATTGGGTTAATAAAAAAGCAGAATACATGAAGACTAAATGTGGTTCCTTTCAGAAAAGCAAGGAGGCCAAATACTGGGAAACTCAACATAACCCACAATCTTAATATGTAAACAACATATTTTATGGGAAGAGTCTATAAGTAGCTCCATATGAGAGACAGATGTCAGCTGTCCCCATCAAATACCACTACGAGTATTTAACATAAATTTGGAGTTACTTGACAATGCAATTAGATAAAAAAATAAAATAAGTATAAATATTGTAAGGAGAAAGCATAATTATTATCATTGGATGATATTCTATACATGGATATTCTAAGAGGATCAGCTAAAAGGCTTCTGGTAATAATCAAAGGATTTAGTAAGGTGACTAGCTTAAAAACAAGATTTCCAGAACTTCACCGGTGGTCCAGTGGTTGGGACTTTGCCTTCCAAAGCGGGGGATGCAGTTTCGATCCCTGGTCAGGAAGCTAAGATCCCACATGCCTCACAGCCAAAAAAATGAAACATAAAACAGAAGCAATATTGTCACAAATTCAATAAAGACTTAAAAAATGCTCCACATTAAAAAATATCTTTAAAAAATTTTTTTAAATAACAAGATTTCCTAAACACAAGAATTAAGGTCCCATGCACAAAGTCAATAAAATCATAACATGAAGTGTAGAAAAAATGTGCAGGGATACATGGAAAGAGCTATACAATCCAAATGAGGGACTTTATCATGGACTTGAATAAATGGAGACAGAAAGACTTTGTTCTTGGATAAAAAATCAGTAAGAGTGAAAGCGTGTCAAAGTTCCCATAATGAATCCATTAATTCAATAGATTTTTTTAAAAATAAAATGTGACAAAGTGACTATAAATTCATCTGGAAAAATAAACAGAAAAGAATAGCCAGAAAATTCCTGGAAGAAAAGAAGCAAACCAGCAAGGGGAGGGGGGGTGGCCCTATAAAATACTTTTAAAAATATTCTACAACTGTAACAATTAAAATAGTATGGGACTGGTACAGACAGACAGATCAGTAGTAAAGAATGCTGAAATAAACGGACCCAAATCAACATAAGAATTTAACTCAACATACTGAGACACTAGGACAAGAAGAAATAAATCTATATTCCCTACCTCACTCCTAACACTGAAACAAATTTTAACAGGATCAAAGATTTTTAAAAAAAATTTTTTTTAAAGAAAACATTTGAAAGCTAAAGCCGTAAAAATGCCAGAAGAAAATGTGTGTAAATGTTTTTATGATCCTGGGGTAGCAAAGGATTTCCTAGTCACAGAACGAAACAGAAGTCACAACAGAGAAGATTCGTAAATGCATCTATGTAGAAATTAAAAGAAGAAAATTCCATAAACAAAATCAAAGGATGAAATAAGAGAATAACACCCACAAGATGTATGACAAGATGCTCATTTTCCTGATTTAAAAAAAGACATCCTTTATAAAGCAATAAGGAAAAGACAATAATCCAATGGGAGAATACAGGTAAAGAATATACATAGGTCATTCACAAAAAACACGCTGGCTGATAAAAATATACGAATGTTCCATTTCACTAACAATTTTCAATGCAAATGGAAACAAGATATAATTTCTCACATATCAGATTGGCAACAATTAAGATTCTTTTTTTTTTTTTTTTTGGCTGCACCAGGCCTTAGTTGTGGCACACAGGTTCTTAGTTGCAGCATGTAAGATCTGTTTCCCTGACCAAGGGTCAAACCACTGGCCCCCTGCGTCTGGAGCACAGAGTCTTAGCCATTGGACCACCAGGGAAGTCCCTAAGAAGAGTCATACCAGACAAGGTTATGGTTACAAGGCTGTCTCACGATGGAGGGGAAATTAGTACATCGTGGAGAACAATTAGGCATTACCTACGAAATTTTAAATGTTCATACTCTTTGACCTGTAAGTTCAACTTCTTGGATTTTATCCTGTAAAAGCATTTCGCATGTGCCCAAAGATACATGGACAAAGATGTTCACTGCAGCATTGTTTATAATTTTTGCAAAGGAGCAGTTCGGGGAACAACCCAGAGTATCATTTATAGGGTCTTAGTTAGAGTGAAGTTCTATGCAGCTATTAAAAAGAATAAGGAGGCTTTCTATATGTACTATTGTCGAAGGATAGGGCATGGTGACCGACTTCTGTATTCTTGCCTGGAGAATCCCATAAACAGACGAGCTTGGCAGGCTAAAGTCCATAGGGTTGCAAGGAGTCGAATACAACTGAAGTGACTTAGCAATGCACGCATATTATAGGTAAGTTTAGCAACTCATTTTTTTTCACTTATTATTATCTTAGATAATAAGTGAAAAAAAAAATGATCTCCTCCAGGAGATCTTCCTGACCCAGGGATCAAACCCGCATCTCTGCATACGTCTCCTGCATTGGCAGGCAGGTTCTTTACCACTAGCGCCACCTGGGAATTCCTACCTGTAATATGGCCTAACATTTGTGAAATAAAATTTAATATAATATACTTTAATTGGACTTCCTTAGGGGTCCAGTGGTTAAGAATCTGCCTGCCAATTCAGGGGAATTGACAGGTTCAGTCCCTGGTCTGGTAAGATCCCACGTGCTGCAGGGCAACTTAAGCCCATGCACCACAACTGCTGAAGGCCACATGCCTACAGCCCATGAGCCACAACAAGAGCAGCCTCTGCAGTGAGAAGCCCACTCACCGTGACCAGAAACCAGCCTCTGCTCTCTGCAACTAGAGGAAGCCCGCATGCAGCCCAAAGACCCAGTGAAGCCCCGAAATAATGAATAAATAATTTTTTAAAGTATGCTTTAATTATGCCTTGGCCCAGTCACACCTCCTCCTTCAGAGGTTCCTAAGGAAGTTCAATGCATAAGAACAGAGGTAAAAGGAAGCAAAATATCATGTTATTATTAGCTGGGGCCCTGACCTCAAACCCGAACTCCAGTGGCTAGAACAAAGGCCCTTCTGACTCGCTCCCAGCAGAGGACGCAGTGGTTCACAAGGCCTGTGCTCCCACTGCCTTTGTCCCCATCACTCCACCTGGAAGTGACCCTGACACCTCTGACCCCGAGGACAGCCTCATGTCTGTACAGATGGATCTGCTTTGCTCAGAAGAGCCCCACCCACTAGCAGCCCCAGCATCTCTCCCTTCTGGGTGTGAGGGCAGGGAAGACAGACCAGGGGTAGGCAGGGGAAGGGATTGACCCAACTTCTGGGGTCAGAGGTGATGAGCCTGGCCGGATGCAGGGGGTGGACCAGTGCCAGGAATCGCAACAGCTGGTAGCTTGGTTTGTGGGTAAGTGGGCAGCCAGCCTGCTGTGGTAAGGAGGGAAAGGCTTTGTGGGAAACATGGTTGGCGGAAATAGCCAGCATGGCGTGCACCATGGCCTCTGGGGAGGGGACCCTCGCCCTCGGCCAACACCCCCAGGCCCTGTCCCCGGGCACCACAGACCACCTGTCTCCCTTGTAGGCCTTGAGTCACTTCCTTTTTTGTGTTTTCCTTTCTCCCCAGGTAGGCTCCTGACTCAGAGCCCTCCTTCTCTCCTTCCTGTCCCTCTATGACTCACCGGCAAGGACAAGACCCACCTAAGGGCCAGGAGAAAGGGAACCCTGACTTGGGAGAAGTGGCTTTACCTTGCCTTACCTCTGTCCCTCCAGTAACTTGGTCTCCCCATCCCTGACACAGAGCTGGCCTCAGCTCTAGGGGAAGCCCAGCTCAGAGGTCATCTCAGTCTGCCCTCTGCATCTAATCCAATAGGAACCAGAATCCTCATCAACTCCTTGCTTCAGAAAGGTTAGAGCACTTCCTGTCTCCAGTTTCAACAAATTTAGTCTTCTTTCCCAGGCCATGTACGCTGGCCCTGCTCTATCCTCTCCCGCATTGCAGCAAAATCCCTCCAGGGCGAAACCATATCTCATTCCTTTAAAAAGTATTTTCTAATTGAATCAGTTTCAAGCTAAGTCTCCAGAGCAGCAGCCACAGGCCCAGCTGGTTGAGAAACACAGAAATGGAGTCTATCCATCATTAGGGAGACTTTCTCTACCCCAGTGACAGACACTATGGCTTGTCTATTCAGTCTCTGTCCCCAGACCCCTTTTCTCCTTCAAAACCCAGCCCACCTCCTGCAGCCCGGTGCCTCGCTAGAGAGGGAAGCCTCATTCTCCCTACCAAGAGTTAACCAAGGAATGTGCGTGTGCCTTAACCTTTGCCTATGAGGGTCAATGGTAAATTTTGCTACTGGCACTTCAGAGAAAAGTTTACTTGATCTAAAAAATACACCCAGAGAAACTTCCGCCTTGTAATACAAGGGACACAGGTTCAATCCCTGATCTGGGAACTAAGGTCCCACATGCCACAGAGCAGCTAAGCCCGCACATGGCAACTACTGAGCCCACACAATTTGGAGCCTGCAAGCCACAACTACAAATTCTATGCACTGCAACGAAAGATCTCACATAATGCAATAAAAATACTAAGATTCAATGCAGTCAAATAAATATTAATTTTATTAAAAATATACCCACAGAAGAAGATGGTCCTTCTTCAATCTCCAGACATATCATATCTGGATGTGATGTCTGGATCTTCAGCACCCATCTTGCAACCATGAGAACTATAGTACTTAAGGAGCAAGCCAACATCTGAGGGCAGAGCAGAGAAACAGAAAGAACCAGGGTGCTTGATGAAGTGGTAGGTCCACTCATTTAACCACCCTGGACCCACCCTACCTCAGAACATTTTTTTCTTATGAAATGAAAACTTCCTGCATTATCTAAACCATTTTGAGCTGGGTTTTCTGTGACTTCCAGTCAAAAGTTCTTATGATACAGCTTGGTGTTTGGGAAGTCTGGCTGAAGAAAGCAAATGAGTCCTTGTAAGGAAGGAGGATGTGTGGCCTGAGGAGAAAGGAGATCACATTTTCCAAACCTCTGGCTCATCTTCTGCCCCAGGACATGAAGTGGGGGCTGAGAAGAAATGTGGGCCAAGTGTGGTTAGAGATGAGATAAATGGAGGGTGAAGTGAGGGGACCTCGGGGAGTCAGCAGCTCAGATGTGGTGAGGGAGAGGAACTAAGATGTTCATTACAGCAGCTTTTCTAATTGCTTAGAATTCTTTAAAAAAAAGAAGAAAAAAAGCTGGAAAAAACTCAGCAGTTAATTTATAGAGAATTGTTTAAATAAGTTACAGCACATGTCTAGACTAGGAGCAACCTATTAACAGAGCCCTGGAAGAGGAGGTGATGGCTCAACAGGGACCCTGGATGGGGTCATGTGGTTCTCCCCACCCAGGACCTCCAGGAAGAACCAAGTCTCCAAGCCCAGTAGGGGCTTGGGTTCAGGGTTCAGTTGCTATCATACATTCCTTTATATTTTGCAATCCAATCCCTGATCCCCCAGAACAGCTCCGATCCCCTAGGACAACAACTCCCTCCTTGAGCACCAGGACCCCTGTTCTGCCTCTGGGGGCTGACCTGGACCCCATGCAGCACTGGGGGCCTGATTCAAGGGGGCCCAGGAGGAAGGGACCATCTGGGATATGTGAGAAAGGAAGGAGGACAGTCCACAAAAAAGAAACAGGCAAGTGGAAGGACCAAGGTTTCCAGAGCCCAGAGGTGGCCGGAGGAAGAAAGGAAAGAAATAGGCTCTAGAGGGAGGGAGGGAGGGGTTTGGGTCGGGACGATGGCACTACAGAGCAGATTCGGTCTATACAGCACTGTGGGGAGGGGCACCTGGCCACAGACCCCATCAGACATCTCACCTCCCAAACCAGGGCAAGCTCGCGCGCACGTGCGTGTTTGTGTATGTGTGTGTTTGTGTATGTGTGTGTGTGCGCGCGTGCAGATGCCTGAAATAAACGTTTCATAAAACCACACTTCAGCTACTACAGGTAAGAGGCTGTATTTCCTACTCTGTTCTATTTTGTGTTTTGAAAATGCTGGTCACGACCTGGGGAATTAATTTCCCACCCCACTAGCAGGTCACGACCTGCAGCCTGAACACCCTGCCCCAGGGCAGTAACACTCCAGGAGTCACCTACCCATCGGCCTCGGCTGCCCAGGACAGGGCAGTGCAGACCCTGCCCAAGGCACTCAGACTCTTAGTAGCTATTTGACAGGGTGATTTTATGTCTGTTGTATCCAACAATAAAATGTTGGGGCTTGTCCTTTGGATGTCTTATTTTCTTTTTCTAGCAATTCTTCAGTACTGTATTTTATAATTTTATTGGTCTCTGACAAATTGGAATTTAAAAGTAAACAACTGATCCTTCCCCCAGGCAGTCTGAGAAGCACTGCTTCAGAGGAGAGAGGCCCTGCCCAGCAGCTCACAGTCTAAGACGGAAGATTTCTCTGGGGAGTGGCCTGGAGGTGCTTCCCTCCACCAGGTCCGCACACAGAGGCCCCGTTATCGGCCTGCCCATCAAGGCTGGTCCAGAAGGGCGCCTGCCTGCCTCCGCGTTCCTCCCTGGGCTCCCACAATGCCCAGCGCAGACTCCTGCTACATTAGTTCATGCTTCTGTTTGGTCGGGACCCACGTACACGGCATTCAGGCCCAATGCTTTGCACATAGTACGCATCCCAGAGGAAGAGAGAAGGGAGGAAAATTTTATAATTTTCCTTTCCCCATGGAAAGGGAGACAAGGTGGAAAGAGGAGGTGTGGACTCTGTATGGTCACAAGGATGAGAAGTCTGGATCCAGGCTCCTCCCAAAGCCAGAGAAACACCTTGGATGGAGATGCTGGGGAAATCCCAAACAAGTTGGGCTGGAGAGGGCAGTAAGGGAGCAGGATGGGGGCCCCATTGGAGCAGAGAAGTAGCAGGCTGCTCTGAACCAGGCCTCCCCAGGCACCTCCGGCCAGCCCTGAGGAAGGGAGACTAAGGTATGGTCCGGGGAACTGGGCAGGGACCCAAAGCTAAGGAGAGTTTGCCCCCAAGGCAGAGCCATGGGCTGAGACCTCTGACAATGGAGCTGGGAGGTCTTCATGCGGAGGACAAAGGGAGTGGACTGACCCAGGCAAGCACGCAGTGGGGTCATTTCATCCATCCTCCTGCCTCCATCCCAAACTCGGATAGCAGCACCTGGACCCTCCATTCCAACATGCCCAGGAGCTAAAATATTCCAGATCCTTAGTATGGCCATGGGGGTGGGGGTGCAGGGAAGAATTGCCCCTACCCTATCCTGGAAGCCTCATTTTGAGAGTGTCTTGATTTGGGGGTGTTGCTGTGTGACCTCAGGCAAGTTGGTAATTTCTCAGAGCCTCAGTTTTCTCATCTGTCAAAAGGGAAAAATCATGTCTACCTGAAAGGACTGCTGTGTGAATGAAGTCAATAATGCATGGAAAGTGCCTGCCAGCTGAGGGGTGGTTAGTGCTGGCAACTTCTCCTTGCCCCGGGCTGTTCTTTGGAACAGCACTCAGCCAGGAGACTTGGATATCAATCACACAGTGTGTCCACTGTGGGCCCAGCCATCTGGTGCTGCCTAGAAGGAATAGGTTGGAGGTAAAGTGGGCAATCCAAGAAGGCTTCCAAGAGGAGGCGAGCTGCAGGCAGGAATAAAAGCCTGAGAAACAGAGCAAAGAGAGTGAGCTTCCCACACAGGAGACCTGACTTCTTCAAAGACTTTGGGGAAAAAAATAGACTAGGGTGGGAATGGAGGGCCCACCAGCCCAAACAGCTCCTAGAATGGGGCAAGGTGTGTAGGGTGGGCAGCTGGCAGATAGGGGCGTGGGTGCCATGCCTGAGGCTCAGTGTGCCTGTCCCTGCCCTGGAGTGGCTCTTGCCCCTGCCTCCTGAGAGGGGACAACAGATAAGCAGTGGAAGGAGCCCCACCTAGTCAGGTGGGCAGTCTTAGCCTTGGAGAGCGAGGCTGCCAGCTTGCCACCAGGAACTGGTAGCAAAGCTGCCAGGGGCCGGGGAGAGGCCTGGGGAGAGGCCCGGGAGGGGAACAATGTGCTTTGTGTGCGCTGGTCATGCTGGGGCGGGCTCTTGTGATTTTCCTAGAGTGAGTGTGGGCCCAGGGAGGGGTAAGGTGGGAGCACCTCTGCCTAGGAAGCCTGGCTCTGCCCACCACTCTGCCCACCACCCAGAGGGACAACAGCCCCGGCCCTCACCCCCTCCACCCTCAGCCACAGCCTCCACAGCCTGCTGTACCTTGACTCAACCAGAAGCCTCTTCACACGCACACACACACACACACACACGCACACACACACACACACACACACGGGTCACCCGGTGCCCAATGGGAGGAAATGTTTCTGAGAAAAAGGGATTCTTCTTGTACCAGTCAGCACAGAGAGGCCAAGAGAGAAACAGCGGGGCCTGACAGGAGAGCAGGGGGCACTAAGAGAGACAGAAGGACAAGAGGACTTTGATCCCTGGGTTTGATCCCTGGGTTTGATCCCTGGGTTGGGACGATCCCCTGAAGAAGGGAAAGACTACCCCCTCCAGAATTCTGGCCTGCAGAATTTCATGGACTTTATAGTCAGTCCATGGGATCACAAACCAGGGACTGAGATAGAAAATGGGTAGGGGCAGGAGGAGAGAGGGCACCCCCCCCCCCAGGGGCTCAGTGCTGAAGAATTGCCTACAGCGCAGGAGCCACAGAAGGTGTGGGTTTGATCCCTGGGTCGGGAAGATCCCCTGGAGAAGGAAATGGCAACCCACTCCAGGATTCTTGCCTGGAGAATCCCATGGACAGAGGAGCTTGGCAGGCTAAGGTCCATGAGGTCACAAAGAGTCGGACATGACTGAAGTGACTTAGCATGCATGCACACACACAGGGGAAGAGAACAGCAGAGACTGGGGCATGAGAGGAAGGACCTCAGAAAAGGGGCAGGACATGGCCCCGTGGGGACCCTGGAGCTCCTGTGGGGGAAGGAGTGTCTTCCTCCATCAGCTGTGCAGGACAGGGTCCCATTTCCTCTCCCACAGTGCCCCCAGTCACAGCACCCCCTGTCACCAGGAAATTTTCCACCTCTTCCCCTCAAGATGCAGACTGGAGGGTCCACAACACTGGCCCACCTCTGTCTCTGCAGACTTCACGTGAGGACGCGAGCCCATCAGCACCGCCAGCACCCAGCACTGGGCCAGGGCAGCTTCATGCTTCCCCTAAAAGGCATCATCTTACATTTGGAGAAAACTGCCCCCATCCTCACTCTGCTTTCCCGGTCCTCCACACCATCCCGAACCCTCTGGAAATCTCTTCCCGTCATTTTGTTTGTCTCTCCTCCAAGAGAGTAATTTCCTCTGCACACTCAGAGCACGTCATCTCCTGTGAGATGCCCAGAAATAAGCTCTGGGCACACTCAGCCCAGCTCCGAGGCCCAGGAGAGCTGCAGACTGGCCAAGAAGATGCTGGTCACCCTCCTCTTTTGTTTGTTGCCCCAACCCATCCCCTCTCCAAGACAAAACAGTGTTCCCAATCTCACCAAGAGTTTGAAGGGGAAACCTTTGCTGAATAGGCTTCAAGTCCAATTACTATGCGTTGTTCCTTCCCTTGACTGGATGGTCAAGGTTTCCCTCTTAAAGAAGCAACCATATTGCTTTTATTCTCAGGGCTTCAGTGCCTGGCCCTTCACTATGAACTCCTCCAGTGGACCTGGTATGGAAGCCAGGCTGCTGACCCTAGATCTTGCCCTCTGATCTCTTCTGACTTTGGTAAAGAAGACGGTGACCGTGCATTGCACCCCTTGCCAGATGACCTGCACACTGCTGGGCACAAGTGTGCCTGGGGCCCCTTGATTCCACCTTCTCCTCCAGCATGTCCCCCAGCACAGCCAGGGGACCATCAGAAAGAAGGACCATGGGGACAGAGGCTGTGACCTTGTGGGAGGGAGGGGAGCAGAGATAAAAAGAGACCAGGAAGGAGGGAAGCAGAGACTGGACCAAGGAAAGACAGAAAGAACAAGAGAAAGGGGGGAGGGGCAACGGAGGAAAGAGACAGAGATAGGAAAAAGGATAAAGAACCAAGGTAAGGAAGCGATGGGAACACAGCAATGTTCCCTCCAGTGTGATCTAAGACAGAGCTCCACGCCCTCCAATGTGATCTAAGACTTTGGTCAGTCTTAGAGATCAAGGTGGAAGCTTGGCCCTGAGGGCAGAGGATGAACCTGTTTCCAAGAATTAACCCCATGCCCTGATAGCTCAGTTGGTAAAGAATCCACCTGCAATGCAGGAGACCCCAGTTCGATTCCTGGGTCAGGAAGATCCACTGGAGAAGGGATAGGCTACCCACTCCAGTACTCTTGGGATTCCCCTAAGGCTCAGCTGGTAAAGAGTCCGCCTGCAATGCGGGAGACCTGGGTTTGATCCCTGGGTTGGGACGATCCCCTGAAGAAGGGAAAGACTACCCCCTCCAGAATTCTGGCCTGCAGAATTTCATGGACTTTATAGTCAGTCCATGGGATCACAAAGAGTCAGACACAACTGAGGAACTTTGACTTTCACTTTCAACCCCATGCCGTGGACCAGCCCCTGTGGCCCAAGACAGAACCTGGGGCAAGAAAGGGATGGGGAGGGGCCTCTACCAGGCCAGAGGGGGGATGGGAAAAGAGACTGTCACCCCCCAATGTGGTGCATCTTCACCAAGGACAAGCAAGAATGCATCAGGAGAGACTGTGATTAGACAAGAGGGCTCCAGGGCACACTGCCCGCAGGACATGCAGCAAGAGGAATCTGTGAGGAGGGCGCTGACGGTTGCCCTGGAAGCCCAGCCTTCTCCCTCCTCCCTCCATCCCCAGCAATGAGTCAGGGATTCCGCAGAAGTTTGAATTCCTGTCTTCCTTTGGGCAATGGATACACTCTCCTGGGTTTTCTCTCCTGCCACTGCAGCAGTGAAATCTCCAATCCTTCTCTATACCTCTTTCTCCATAGCTCCAGGGCAGGCCCTGCTTCCTCCCTGCCCACGCCAGCCCTGGCTTTGCATGTGCTGGGAACACTCTTCCCAGAACCAGCTTCTTCTCATCCCCTGAAAGCCAGTTTAGACAGCACAGGTACGACTGGGCCATTCACAAGTGCCCAGTACCTAGCAGGGCCCCCTGAGGGACTGACTGAATGAACCAGTGCAGAAGGCCCTGTGAGAGGCACTATCCTCAGGGAGCTCAGAGTCTGTTGGTGGAGATTCAGGCCTGAGGGAGCCCCCAGTGGGCAGAGCTGCAAGATGCAAAGGAAAGAAAGCACTGCGTGGGTCCCATAGCAGGGTTCCCTCTGAACCTCAGAGCAGGGTGAGCCTTCACTGATGGCAGGGCCTAGCATGGCCTGCTCCTATGGTGGGCTCAGCAAACACTTGTAGGAGGGAGAGAGGGCTCTCACAGCCCTCGGTTTCTCTTGGAGGACTGTTCACTCATCTTGGAGCTCCCTGGTGACCAAGACCACCTGGATCTCCTTCAGCCCCGCCACCCCAGGGCCAGGCGCAAAAGAGCAGAGAGAGGGTCCCTGCGGCCACGTTAGAGCTCTGACTTGAGCTGGACAACTCTGAGCACAAGGAGGTCAGGTGTGGGAACTTCCTGGTGGTCTAGTATTTAAGACTCCGTGCTCCCAATGCAGGGGGCCTGGGTTCGATTCCTGCTGGTGAACTAGGTCCCATGTTCCACAACTAAGACCCATTACAGCCAGATAAATAACTATTTTCTAAAAAAAAGAAGTCAAGCTTCAGGCAGACCCCCAGCCCAGGGACAAAGCCTCCTTAGCTTCTGCTTGGGCTCCAGCCCCCAAGTGAGCAAATCAGGAGGGGCCGGGGGCAAGAGGCCACGACGGGCCAGGCAGAGGCGGCGGGCAGTGTGGGGCTCCGGCCTGCAGCTCACAGCGGCCCAAGAGTCCATGTGGCCCTCAAAGAGGAGTGCAGGGGACCCATGACAGAGGTCTGTCCCCCTGGTGGGATCTGAATCCTGGGAGGTGGGAGAGGCTGGAGGAGGGCCCTGGGAGGACAGAGCATCCCTCTGCCAGTCCTGCAAAGGGGAGAGCGGTGCCCGCACCACGGCCCCCAGCCCAGCACAAGGGTCTGGAAGTGGATCAAGTTCATAGTCTCAGGAAGGTGGGTGAGTTTTCATGAGTGAATCCTTTTCATCCCCAAACCAAAACCTATGTCTCCAGCCCAGCAAGCAAAGCTGCCACTTCCTCCCTCCAGAAGAGCCAAGACCTCGAAGGTGCTGGGAGCGACCTGTCGCACCTCTAGAAGAGCAGCCAGAGACATTCAGGGTGACAGAGAGTCTCTCCCGAGCCCCTTTTGAACTCCATGTTCTGCTGTGACATCCCTGCCCCTGGAGCTGAAGTGTACGTGTGTGCATGCTAAGTCACTTCAGTCGTGTCCGACTCTTTGTGACCTCATGGACTGTAACCCGCCAGGCTCTTCCGCCCATGAGATTCTCCAGGCAAGAATACTGGAGTGGATCGCCATGCCATTTCCTTCCCCAGGGGATCTTCCTGACCCAGGGGTTGAACCTACGTCTCTTATGTATCCTGCATTGGCAGGCAGGTTCTTCGGGCTTCCCTGATGGCTCAGACCATAAAGAATCTACCTTCATTGCGACAGACCCAGGTTCGATCTCTGAGTGAGGAAGATCCCCTGGGGAAGGAAATGGTAATCCACACTCCAGTATTCTTGCCTGGGAAACCCCATAGACAGAGGAACCTGGCGGACTACAGTTCATGGAGTTGCAAAGAGTTGGACACAACTGAGCAACTAACACACACACAGCGTCACCTGGGAAGCCCGAGGTACCATGGTCAGGGAGAAATGACACAGAGGAAAGGAGTGGAGGCCAGAGTCTTCTCGGGTCCATCGGGGGTAGGAGTGAATTGCCAGGACAGGAGTAAGTGCTGAGACACAAAGCTAGAGGTAAGCAGGTCAGTGACCCACCCATCCACCTGATCCTTAGCTGGCCATCGTTTAGGAAAGCGATGTATTTAGTTAACCAGCACTTATATAGTAAAAGAGAAAGCACACATCCCTTACAAATACTAACTCATTGAATCCCTAGAACAAACCTATAAATACAGCACTATGATCATCCCAGTTACAGATGGAGAAACTGAGGCTCAGAGAGGGTAAGTGACTTGCCCAGCATCACACAGCTGGAAAGTGACTGAACAGGGATTCATATCCAGGCATCATCCCCGGCCAGCTGATCCCTGCCGCTGCCAGGTTCGAGGCCTGGCAGGGGCAGGGAGAGTGGAAGGTAGGAGGCAGAGTCGAGGGTGATGCTCCTTCTCTAGGATGAGCAGGTCTTTTCAGGGACTGTGTCGGAGGCCTCGCCCACAGAAGGCGAGAGCCAGAGCAGAGCGGCTGATGTAACTGCTCCCCCTTGTGGGGGGGTGGGGGTGGAGCTGGCCCAGGTCCAGGGGGTGTGCCTGCAATGACAAGGGCCTGGACCAATGGCAGGGCCCCCCGCCTCCCCCAGCTGGCCCAGGAAGAAAGGAACCCCTCCCGGGCCTTTCTATTATCTTGAGGAGAAAGGGAGGCGGGAAGAAAAATTGGCCGGGAAAGTGGACTGAACTTGCAACTTGGTTTAACAACCAAATCCCAGTTCTTCCATGGGCCAGAGCTCCCTCCTGCTGTCTCCTCCAGGGAAATCCAGGCCAGGCCTGGGGCTGGGAACAGGAAAGCCTGACCCCGCAATGCCCCCAGGATCCAGAGCTCCAGAAGAGGGGTCCACGTTCCTTAGAACCTGCAGTGGTCCCTTTCTGGCCTGGTAGAGAGAACAGTGAGGTCCTCCCCCAGCCCTAGAGAAGAACGAGGCTTCCAGAAATGGGGGCTGCATTTTCTACACTGAATATGAGGCTCTGTGGGTTGGAAAAATAAAGGGCAGTAGTGGGCCAGGGGGGTAAATCATTTGAATGAGGGCTGTCCTAGGAAATGCCAGGCATGCGTCCCAGGATGAGAGGTCGGGCCGGACCACAAGGGCGAGGGGAAGGGCGGGGCGAGGGAGTGGGCTCAGCATCTGGCTCCTCACCACTTGCCCACCACACATACACACTCACACACTCACACACACATACTTATATATACTCACCCACAGAGATAGTCAGATACTTATGTACACACTCCCACACTCAGACACACGTACACTCACAGACTTACATACACACACCCACATGTATATACACTCAGGCACTGTGGCACACTCATCCAGGCATACACACACATACACACTCATGCTTTGGGTGGTTGGGACCCAGCTGGGTAGGGAAGAGCCCTCTGGGAGGATGGTTTGGCTGGGAGCTGCCAAGGGGTGGGTGAGCAGGTGCCCGGGGCTGAGTGAGGAGCCCAGGATTGGGCTGGTGCTGGGGGCCGCTGTGCAGCTCCCAGGCCAGAACTGAGAGCGAAGTGGGCACAGCTCCTCCCCCTCCCAGGCTAGCCTCTGGCCAGGCCGGCCTCCATTCCCAGCATTGTCTTGGGCACCCCGGGCAGGGTTCCCAGGCTCAGCTGAACTGGGGGCCTGGCCAAATAGCCCTCCTCTCCCCTCCCATTCCCTTTTCTCTTGAGAGGAAGGGCTGTGTGGGGAAGTGGGGGAGACGGAGGCTTCCTGAACCACTGGTCTCCCATCCCCTAGCCCACACAGGCGGCCTGCAGATGAGCTCAGGTATGGCCCCAAAGGCCCAGACTCTACAAGGTTCCCATCCATCCCAGGGCAGCAGACTTGGAAGTCCAGCCCACCCCACCTGTCCCCTTGACCATGATATTCGTCTCCGCCCCCACCTCGGGTCCCATCTGCCTTCACAGGCTGGGCTTAGAATCCTACCCAACGCTGCCCTCCCCAAGCAAAGGGAACCACATGTGTTTAACTCCTAGAGACCCAAGGATTCACCTGGAGGGAGGGGAGGAGATGCAGGTATTAATGAGTTAACCTGAAGGGGCTCTTCCCTGCCCCTCTAGGAGGCTTCCCCACCCCTTCCAAGAAGCGTTCACCCAAGTGATAAAGCCTTCACTTTGTCTCTCCCTGATGGTTCTGGAGAGCAGGGCCACCATCACGGTAGATGCACCTGAGCCCCGGGAAGAGACCCAATGAGCCAGAAATCCCGCCACCGCCCAGGACCTCCGTGGCCTCCCTTAATAAAACTTGAGCAACAGTCCCCACTGGGCCCCGTGGAGTCACAGCAAGAAGACCACCATCCTGCCTGCACATGGCTGGTGTGCAGGAGGCTCCCTTCCCTGTCTTAGAGCTGAATCTGGTACAGGACAGCCCTCAGGCACCCTCCAACCAGATCTCCACCTGAGCCAAAGCCATTTTTCCAAAACACAAATTAGATTCCACCCAGCCCTTGCTGAAAGCCTTTCAGAGGTTTCCCAGTGGCCTCCAGATGACTCCTTCATGTAGCTCAACATGTGGGGTCTGGCCCCTGCCACTAGCGGCCCTCCCTCCACTGCCCCCTCAGGCCAGGATCTTCACCTGCTGAAAGGACCGCCCACCCCCAGCCCCGGCCCTGGCTCCAGAGCCAGGGTGCTCTCCTTTCCTCCAGCTCACTCATCACTCTACCCGTCTCTCCACCCTCCCCAGGTCTAGAGCTGAAGCCCTCCTCCCTGCTCTTGTAGCCCTGCAGCCCTCCTCCCCTGCAACGGATCAGTGCTGGGCTGTGCTGTTTGCTCCCCAGGCTGCCCGGCTAAACCAGGAGCTCCAAGAGGAGAGGGACAGAGTCTGTGCTACTCACCACTAAGTCCTCAACTCAGAGCATAGCCCTCGGCACAGAGGAGGTACTGCATACATGCAAATGACTGAAAGAGTAGGTGAATGAATGAATGAGAAGTCTTTAGGGCCTTTAACCTACCAGCCTTCAGGGCAGTGATGATGCACGCCTCTTCTGTTCTCCCCCCTCAAACCCAGCCCCCCACCCTCTGGGAGGGATCTCCTGCCTAGCCCCCTCCTCTACCCCAAGCCCCACACCCTTCGAGGTTCAGGTCCCAGCAGGAGCCCCACTCCAGGAAGTCCCCTGACTGCCTCCTCTCCTGCTCCAAGACCTCACCTGCTCCGAACTCCGAACTCCGTAAAGCCCTCTGCTTGGAGTGCTCTCGCATTTCCGACATGCCCTTTTCAGGAGGTTCACTATCACCCCCAGGGCTGCTGGGTTCTCCTGGAGAGGCAGGCCCTGGCAGACAGTACCAACAGGTGGCACGTGGGCTACGCTGAGAGGCAGGCCCTGGGCTGTGTCCCCTACAAAGGTGGGTGAGCCTGGCCAGAGCTGGGGACAGGGAGCAGGGCTCAGGGGGTCAGGGGCTTGATCTTTTCCTTCATCACTCCCAAACCCTACTCCAGGACCTAGAAAACAAACATCAGAGAAGGAAGCTCCCACACTCGGAGGGTATCAGCCACTTGGGGGCATCAGCCAAGCAGGTGGGATTCCGAAAGAGGAAAGAGCTAAGATTGGGGCATCAGAAACCAGACTCCCAGGCCTGGGGCAGAAACCCAGAGGAGCCAGAGAGGAGCCTGGCAGGAGAGTAAATGCAAATGGAGGCTTCCCCCCTGCTCCTTGGCTGTTGCTCAGCTCGGGGGGCTTCTAGGAAGACGAAGGGCATATTGTAAGGGCAGAGCCTGGTATGCACTCACCCCATGCCCCCAGCACTCTGCCTGCCCTCCCATGCCCCCATTCAAGTCACCAGTGTTCTCAGGAGGTGAGATGCTCACCTCCCACAGGCTAGGTGGGTGGAAGCAGGCCGGAAGTGCTGCAGGCCCAGTGCTGGTCTGGTCAGGGAGTGGCATGAGGGATCCTTGCACCAACACCTTCATCTGTTACGCACACACACTTACAGACCTGCCAAGCCCTGAAGACAAGGCAGAGGCCACCTGACAAGAGAGGACTTGAGGATGAGGCTCAAGAAGGCGGTTTGGTTCCCACGCACAGGCGCCCACGGGATGGGGACTTAGACTCCCCATGGTTCTGCCATCACCCCCTGGATAACTTTGGCTGAGCTTCCTCTTTCTACGTTTGTTTATTTATTTTAATGCGGGCCATTTTTAAAGCTTTCATTGAATTTGTTACTATATTGCTTCTGTTCTTTTAATAATATTTATTGTTTTTATTTATTTGACTGTGCCAGGCCTCAGTTGCAGCATGTGGGACCTAGTTCCCTGACCCAAGGATCGAACCCGGGTACCCTGCATTGAGAGCACAGAGTCTTAACCGCTGGACCACCAGGCAAGTCCCCTATTGCTTTTGTTTTATGTTTTGGGTTTTTTGACTCCAAGGTACGTGGGATCCTAGCTTCCCTACCAGGGATGGACTCCTCACCCCCTACACTGAAAGGTGAAGTTGTAACCCCTGGACCATCAGTCCCTCCTTTGTCTTTAAAGTTGAGGTGATCATCTCTGCTCAAACCGCCTCTCAGGGCAGCCATGATGATCAGACAAGGTAGACACACGAAGATGCTCAGCAGACTTCACAATCCACTAAAGGGTTCTCATTAACATTCTTATCAGTCTCATTGTTATCATCATCTGGAGAAGCTGACCCTACTGTATGGTTTAAGTACAGCAACTTCATCTCCCTGCAGGATGCCCTCCCTCAACAACCCTCTGTGACTCCCCATTGCCTAGAGGAGAAAGGCCACATTCTATGGTCTGGTCATTCATCTGGCTTAAGCCAACTTTCTATTATAAGTGAGTCCCTCTGGTCCTTTCAGAGTTCCACCGACGCAGTTTTTTGCTTTCCCACCTCCATACTTTGTGATGTCATTCCTCCCTCCTGGAATGCCCTTCCCTGTTGCTCCCTATCACATTTAGCTCCACCTTTTTTTTTTTTTTTTTGGCTGCACTGGGTCTTAGTTGTGGCACAAGGGATCTTTAGTTGCAGCATGTGGGATCTAGTTCTCTGACCAGGGATCAAACCCAGGGCCCCTGCATTGGGAGCTTGGAGTCTCAGCCATCAGACACCAAGGAAGTCCCTAGCTCCATCCTTCTAGACCAAACTGTGACACCAACTCTCTCATGAAGACTCTTCCTCAGCGAAGCCGGAAGTGATCTTTCTCCCTCCCTAGAAGGGCTCTGGTTTACACCAAATGCCACAGACAGTTCCTGGCGCAGAGCTGGTGCTCATGACATGAAAGCTGTAATGACTGCACCCTGAGTGGTAAACACTCTACATTCATTCATTTACTCCTCACTGCAGCTCATGGGTGTGGTACTGTCAGCACCCCCATTTTACAGAGGGAGAAATCAAGGTGTAAGGTGCTAAGTGCCTCGCCCAAGTGAGCATCAGACCAGGGTTTAAACTTGGCAGATCGACGTCAGGGCCCAGGCCTCTCAGCACCATGAGAGGAGAGCCACATCTGCCCGCTCATCTCTGTCACCCGCCTCTCCGACCCAGGACCTGGCTCAGAGCAGGTACTTAGTAAAAGTGTGATGGTTGCCATGCTCAAGCCTCCTGGACATGCTCACCTCCCCGTGCTGGGGGCCCCTCTAGTGTGAGGCCCACAGGCCGACTCAGAGGAGTTTCAGGGATTGTGGCCCAAAAGTCCCATTGGTCTATAGGTTGACTCTGTCCTTGGGGGTCACAGAGCTGGACCAGGATTAAAAGAGATGGGCTGTAGCCCTTCACCCAGTATCATGAGACTGACCAGTGGCATGTTTGCTGATCACTCTGGCTTCCGGTGGAGGTCGTGATGAATCTCCCCACTGTGGTACTGACAGGGTGTGGGGAGGTCGCAGAGCAGGGTAAGGAGGGAAGCAGGCAAAAACAGCGAAGTCCAAGTGTAACGGACTCTAGGGACCACCGAGCCCCACTGTTCACACCCATTTAACAGATGAGGACATCAAGGCTCAGGAGTCAGAATGAGGCCGGAAAGTGAGGAGCGTGGCAAAGGCTGGCAAAGGCATCAGCCTTCCTGGGCCTTTCCTCCTCAGCCTGTGTGTGGCCTGGCCCCCTCCCTCCCCGTGAAGAGCATGATGATTAATGCCCGGCACTCCAATCACCAAGAGGCCTGACCTTTCCGGTGATCCCAACAGGGGCAGCAGTGCCCGCGGTCCACCCTGCCGGTCCCTGTGCCCGGCCAGCGGCTGCCCCAACAAAAACCCTGGGAGAGTCACTGGGAGGAGGCCAGCCGCTAATTGTGGAAAATAAATCAGGGAAGTCTAAACCCCACAGCTGAAGAGGGGCCAGCTGCACGTAGCCTTGTCTCCTTCTGTGCTCTTGCTCACCAGCTCTAATTGTTAATCGGAAGCTGTGAGTTACATAAGTTCCGTGGATACCAAAGAAGGAGTTGAACAAGCTCTTGAAAAGAACCCATGGGCTGAGTGGTTTTCAAGATGAGAAGGGGGTCTGTCTCAGCAGAGCAGGAGGCCCGTGGGGGACAGCTGACCTTGAGGGTGTGACCAAGACAAAACTGTCCACTGGTGACAGCCCTCTGGACCTGCAGGCTCATCAGGGTTTTATAGCAGACGGGTGCTCAGGTTGCTAGTGCTTCACAATGTCACGCAGAAAGTCATACGGTGGAGGTCGTGATGAATCCCCTCACTGTGGTACTGACGGGGTGCCATTACATTGGTTTCTCGGTTTAATATCAAGACAGAACTTCCCTCTCCCATCTCTGATCCTGAACTAAAGGAGGGTAGGGCTGTGTCTCCCCTCAGACTGGGCTCCCTGAGGCAGGGCTGTGTCCCCTCAGACTGGGGCTCCCTGAGGGCAGGGCTGTGTCTCCCCTCAGACTGGGCTCCCTGAGGCAGGGCTGTGTCTCTCCTCAGACTGGGGCTCCCTGAGGCTGGGCTGTGTCCCCTCAGACTGGAGCTCCCTGAGGCAGGGCTGTGTCCCCTCAGACTGGGGCTCCCTGAGGGCAGGGTTGTGTCTCCCCTCAGGCTGGGGCTCCCTGAGGCAGGGCTGTGTCCCCTCAGACTGGGGCTCCCTGAGGGCAGGGCTGTGTCTTCCCTCAGACTGGGGCTCCCTGAGGCAGGGCTGTGTCCCCTCAGACTGGGGCTCCCTGAGGCAGGGCTGTGTCTCCCCTCAGACTGGGGCTCCCTGAGGCAGGGCTGTGTCTCCCCTCAGACTGGGGCTCCCTGAGGCAGGGCTGTGTCCCCTCAGACTAGAGCTCCCTGAGGCAGGGCTGTGTCCCCTCAGACTAGAGCTCCCTGAGGCAGGGCTGTGTCCCCTCAGACTGGGGCTCCCTGAGGCAGGGCTGTGTCTCCCCTCAGACTGGGGCTCCCTGGGGCAGGGCTGTGTCTCCCCTCAGACTGGGGCTCCCTGAGGCTGGGCTGTGTCCCCTCAGACTGGGGCTCCCTGAGGGCAGGGCTGTGTCTTCCCTCAGACTGGGGCTCCCTGAGGCTGGGTTGTGTCCCCTCAGACTGGAGCTCCCTGAGGCAGGGCTGTGTCTCTCCTCAGACTGGGGCTCCCTGAGGCAGGGCTGTGTCCCCTCAGACTGGGGCTCCCTGAGGCAGGGCTGTGTCTCCCCTCAGACTGGGGCTCCCTGAGGCAGGGCTGTGTCCCCTCAGACTGGGGCTCCCTGAGGCAGGGCTGTGTCTCCCCTCAGACTGGGGCTCCCTGAGGGCAGGGCTGTGTCCCCTCAGACTGGGGCTCCCTGAGGCTGGGCTGTGTCCCCTCAGACTGGGGCTCCCTGAGGCAGGGCTGTGTCTCCCCTCAGACTGGGGCTCCCTGAGGCAGGGCTGTGTCTCCCCTCAGACTGGGGCTCCCTGAGGCTGGGCTGTGTCCCCTCAGACTGGGGCTCCCTGAGGGCAGGGCTGTGTCTTCCCTCAGCCTGGGGCTCCCTGAGGCGGGGCTGTGAGCTGGGGCTGAGCTGCATCTTCCCCGTGTGACTAAGGTCTCCCTGCAAACAGGGACTCTGTTGTTTCTTTCTCTTTCTTGTTCTTTCTCTAAGGGCTCCTGAGGCCAGGACAGGGTCTCTCCCCTACTCCTACCAACCTGGGTTGAAGAACCAGAGACCTGGAGCCACCTGTCATGGTGGGACAATCTCAGGACACACCCTGGTGATGGGGTGGGGAAGGGTTAAGAAAGTTCGCAGGGCCACCTTTCTCATGGGCCGCCCTCCCCCTCCTGCCGGCTGCCAGGGCTTGCCTTGGCCTCTGATGGGTTCCAGCTGACTGCTGGGCCTCCTCCATCCTGCCCCTCAGGCTGCTGTGTCCTGTAATGACCCCACCATGGGTACCCTTAGCTACCCAGGCCGGGCGGACTGGCATCAAGATGGAGCGGCGTGGTGGGAGGGAGGAGCCCCCTGCCTTGAGGAGAAAGGAGAGTGCAGGAGGGCTGCAGGAGGGGGCTGGGGGGTGCGTGACTCCCTCTGTTGCCGGGAGACCCAGAGCAGGGTGATGGGGACCGCCCTGCCCACATAGGCCAGTTCTGCTGCTGCTAGCTCCCCGGGAGGAGAGGCCACCACAGTGCCTACAGCCTGGGCAGCACGCCCGTGACCCCCCAGGCCTGCCTCATCCATGAGTCATTCCCCGGAGCCTGTGTGAGCAGAGGCAGTCACCCTTCGCCACGGCCAGAGGACAGCAGGGAACACCCTGTGGGACTGGCCAGGTGCAGGTGTCCAGCGCAGGAATGGAAGCCTGGTCTAGATGAGGCTGAGTCTTGGGTCTTGAAGAAACCCAGTTCCCATCTCCTGCCCCACCCACGTTCCTTTCTGCGTTTCTCACTCATACCTTTGTCTCTTGCCCAGACCGCCTCTCAGCATCTTTGAGCCTTTGGGGGCTCATCTCAAATGTCACCTCTCCTAGGAAGACCTGCGCTCCTGGGTCTGTTCTTTGTATACCCTTGAGGCACCACACGCATCCTTTTATCTGCTGTCCATGTCTCTTCTTTGTCTAGACAAGTTACCATGAAGGATTCCATGCCTGTCCATATTCCCAGCACCCAGCAGAGTGCCTGGCACATAGTAGGTGCTCACAGAAGTGTTTCCAAAGATGGATCCAGCCAGGAGTTAAATAAATCACCTAAACCCTAACAACCAGTATCTGCTGATCCCTGCTGCTTCCAAAGTCCCACCAACCATCCCCAGGCTGATCTTCGGGAGTTCTCACCAGGTGCAATGACCTGGCGCCAAAACTGACCCTGCCCTGTATCACCCGTAAATGGTACATTGATGTGCCTAAGCGCTTTAGGTGCCCAAGCTAAACAGTGGTCTGTGGTAAAGAGGAGAGAAGGTATCTCCCCCTCCCGTTCCCCTAGAAGAGAATCTCCAAACAGCCCTGCTTGTGCCTAGCACCTCACAGAAGTTTAGGATTCCGTGTGCAGTGGAAATGGTGAACAGGCTCTCAATGTCCACTCCACCTTCTGCTAGGCACCTTCTGAGACAGAAAGAGTTGAAAACAACAGCAACAACAACAGTGGGGAAAAAAACTACATTTCTCAGTGCTTCCTGTTAGGATTCAGGATATAATCGTGACTCAGACAATCAGTCTCACTTGCGTGAAATTTGCAAGTCTGTGTTTCTGCAGCTCCTGATGCATTCTGGGATTCAGGGGCGGGGTGCAGTTTGTGTTGTTGGTGGTGCTGTTTTGCTTCTGTGCTGGCAGAGGGGGTCAAGAGCTCTAGTAGCTCTAGGGCATCCATCTCCTGTGTGGATCACAGCAGGTGCAGTGTGAAGCCGGCAACAGCAGCTGTTTCTGGACCATGGTACTGTCTGTGGTTCTGGATTTGGTGCTCTCATGATTACCAAAGAGGCAACAGCTCCCTTGGTGGCCCAGCTCTGCAATGTGGCTTTGAGAATTGCTCCTGAAGGCTCAACTCTGAATCTATGTCTTTGCCCTCCCAATAGTTCTATAGCTGTTTCGTTAACCCCTTCCATTTTGAGTTCACCAGAGTGGATTCTGTTCTCTGCAATGGAATCCTGATGGATAGCGCTTTGTATTCTGCTGCCAGCTCTCACTCCTGCTCTGTCTCTCAGACCCAGATATGCGTTTACCAGAGAGCTGGACCAGAGCATATCCAGTGACGATCACCCACACGGCTTAGAACTGCCCTTACTTGCCTCTCAACAGTGAAGCATTGTCACTTGGCCAAGATTGTCTCCCAACTGTCTCTTCCCTTCTATGAGTTTTTCTTCTTGGAGTTTCATTAGACCCTTGTGCATGTCTGCATCCCAGTCCAGGATGGTAAATCGATTTTCATTTCATCCATCAACTCTGCTCATTTAGTAGTGATTACCTGGACCCAGTGCATGAGGCTGCTTCTGGACTTAGAAGGAAAGAGCATTGTGATCAACTAGTGATGCCTGCTGTAGTACAGAAATAGACACTGGCAATGTGCGTGCTGTATAATTGCCACATATTTGGGAGAGAAGTGAATGACGGTGCCTTCCATTTAAGCCAGAGTGAGATCCGTCCAGTCACGAACTCCCCAGGAGGCTCTCTGGCTCCAAGACCACTTCACAGGTTCCTGATACTACCCACAAATTACCCCAACTCAGACTTTGATCACAGACGCATTTTACCATTTATTCCTAATGCTTCTGATTCCTATCTCAACTCGATCCCTCTCCAACTTACATCCCCAACTCTGCCCTCCAACATCCACATGAACCCTCATGCTTATCAGAGTTCTGACCTCAGGAAAGAGCTGGAGCTGAAATGGGCTTACTCCTTGAACTACAGTAAAGTCCACACCCTCCAGGAAGATCCTTGACCTCTAAGCTCCCCAAAAGCCCTCCCTCACTCGTCTCTGTGTCCAGTCAGTGCCAGGCCCTCAGGAAGTGTTCCATAAACCCATGGATCAATGAAAGAATATGAGGATTGCCCAGAATGACCTCACCAACCACTGGCTTCCCTCTTACCATCCTCCTCCTGCCCATTTCTGTACTCAGAAACTTTTGCTGATGTTGACCTATGGCCTCCCCAATCTCCAGGAAGTTCCTACACAACGGGGTGCCCCGCATCCCCTCTGAGTCACTGCTGAACCCACATCCAGTCTGCTGCAGAAGCCAGCTACTATGGGACAGAAAATTGTGCCCTTCAGAGGGCTCCCAGGTTCCCCTGTGAGGGAGGGGAGACACCCTGGGCACAGCAGAGGTCCAGGTGGGTAGTAAGTCATTTTCCAGGGAAGAAAACCAGCCCAGAGCCCACCCCACAGCATCCCCACTCTGGGCTCTTGCTCACCACTGAAGGGAACAGACGGTGTGGTTAATTGGGGTGTCATCGTGGGCTCCAGCCCTCTTTAAGGTCCGGGTGGGGGTAACAGAGTGATTTACTGGGTCATAAATGGCAGCTCACAGGGAGCCAGTGATGTCATACCCACAGCCCCTGGGGACTGAGGGAGCCATGGACACAGGCCACAGTCTGGAGCCTGACGGGAGACTCTTGCCTTTCCCTGATCACTGGGCTCTGATCCGAGGCAGCCAAGGGTAGGCAGAGCCCAGGACAGCTCCTGGTGGGGTTCCCATGCTCACAGCTAGAGAAAGTGAACACGACCTGGGAGCAGGGGAAGGAAAAGCAGGATGCAGGCAGAGGAGCAGAGACACCCAGAGGAGAGTGGGCAGGGCCTGCTGGAGTCTAAGAGACTCCCAGAGGTGCAGCTGAGGCCTGCCTCACCCAAACAGAGCACCAGAACCCCAGGCAGACAGTCCAGCTCCGGAACTCCCCAAGAGGAACATGAATGAAAAAACAAGTCCATCCCTTTCCCTAGAAAGCCCTGTGCCAGAGAGGCAGTGCTTAAAAGCCAGGCTGCCTGGTCAGCCCTGCCAATGTGACTCTGGGCAGCTTCCTTAAAAATTCCTCTGTGCCTCAACTTCCCCATCTGGAAGATGGGATAATATTTTTTCAGAACTCCACTAGTTAATAGACTCAGAACAGAGCTGACATGCAGTGCTGTGTGCTTGACCTGCTGCTGCGGCTGCTGCTAAGTCGCTTCCATCATGTCTGACTCTGTGCGACCCCATAGATGGCAGCCCACCAGGCTCCCCCGTCCCTGGGATTCTCCAGGCAAGAACACTGGAATGGGTTGCCATTTCCTTCTCCAATGCATGAAAGTGAAAAGTGAAAGGGAAGTCGCTCAGTCGTATCTGACTCTTTGCGACCCCATGGGGTGCAGCCTACCAGGCTCCTCCGTCCATGGGGTTTTCCAGGCAAGAGTACTGGAGTGGGGTGCCATCGCCTTCTCCGCTTGACCTAGGTTATTGTTTTTAATAACTCTTTGAGTGGGACCCAAGAGTCTATATTTATTCATTTATTTAGAGGATACTTTTTAATTTATTATCTATGTTTGGCTGTGCTGGGTCTTCACCGCTGTGCACGGACTTTCTCCAGTTGCACCGAGCGAGGGCTGCTCTCTCGTTGGAGTCCTCAGGCTTCTTGCTGCAGAGGCTTCTCTTGTTGTGGAGCATGGTCTCTAGGCATGCAGGCTCAGTAGGTGTGTGCCTGCTTAGTCACTCAGTTGTGTCCAACTCTTTACAACCCCATGGACTGTAGCCCGCCAGGCTCTTCTATCCATGGGATTCTCCAGGCAAGAATACTGGAGTGGGTTGCCATTTCCCACTTCAGGGGATCTTCCCGACCCAGGGAGTGAACCCACGTCTCTTGCATCTCCTGCACTGGCAGGTGGATTCTTATCCACTGCACCACCACGGAGTCCAGTCTGTATTTTTAAATACAATAGCTGCCCTTGACTTTGGACCTCCTACCACCCAGTGCAGCCCCCATCTCAGACAACAGGGACCCTTGCAGGAGGGAAATCAAGACAGAGCCGTGTCAGTGTGCACTGGTTATTTCCGGAGGCATGGAAAGAGCCTCTCTGTCTCTGAGCCCCCTTTTATACATTGGATCCTTCACTCTTTGTCTCCTGAAACCAGGGCCCAAACAGGCAGAGTCAGGCAACAGAGGGCAAGAAAACATCTCCAACAATGTCTTAGAGGGAGGATCCAAAGCATGGGGCAAGAGGAGCAGCAGGGTCCACAGGGCCAGCCCCTCTGTCCACTGCAGGGGGCAAGTGGAACACAGAGGGACTGACACCCTGGGCAGCGCCAGGGACCCCATCAGCTGGGGTGAAGGACCAGATTCCCTGAGACCAGCCCCTCTGTCTCCTGACTCTGACATCTCCCCCAAACACCCCCAGACCTGATGGGAGCGCCGCCCCAGGCTCCCTGTGCTGCGGGGGCAGCAGACACTGGTCCTCAGTAAGGAGTGGAGACAGATCAGCACACATCACATCACGCTTGGCACAACCCCCATTGGTGGGCACTGTGCCACCGTGTCAGCCAGCCATCTCCTTGCAGAACCCTCTTCGGTGGGGGCGGGCTCCCAGGGGGGATCTGCGTCCGCCGGGAATGGCCCAGGCCCCCAGAAGCTCCCTAATCCCCACCGCCTCACCCCCAGACCCTGCCCTTCCTGGGTCCAGTTTGTAATTCTTTTTTATTTGTGTGACTGTGTGCTTTCAGTCTCTCCTCCAGGCTCTGGGAGAGCAGGACTGAGTCTGTAGGGTTCACCTACAGAGCGCCTGGCACATTTGTCAAAAGAATGAATGAATGAATGATTTGAATGAAAGCTCTACCTTCCTGGCCACACCCTTGCTCCTAGCACAGAACCTATAGGGGTGCCCAGACTTGGCGGGATGGAGCCAACCTTGCCAGAGCTGGGAGCCCATAGTCCACCCCAGAGCGATCCCAGGGCCGTTAACCAAGGAAGACTTCCTAGTGGAGGTGAGAGGGAAGTCGGAGGGGAGCGGGGGGGCGGGGTTCTGGCTCACATCTGCTCTTCCTGTTCATCACCTATTTCCGGTGGGAAGTCCCAGAGGCCGGAGGTCATGTCTGGGTCTCAGGGCCATCCCCAGCACACCCCCCTGAAGCCGCACGTGGCCTGCCCTACAGTCGGCTGCCAGCTGTGACTCACAGCTCAGAAGCCTTCCTCTCGGTCAGAGATTGGGGAGCAGAGATTACAGTAACGTTACTAACTTCATGTCGTGGCTGTGACTGCAGTGCTTACGCTCAGAATGCCTCCCCCGACCCCGAGGGCAGAGCAGTGACCTCACCCTCCTGGGTCAACAGCAAGTGAAGACAATCCTTCCCAGAGGCAGGGGGATGACCTGGATGACCCTGGTCTGCCTGAGAAGTCCAGAGTCTTGTCCGTTCTCCTCAGAGTTGGTTACACACCCTCCCTCTCCCTGCTCCCCACAGCAGTCTGTTGGGGCCGGGGCTCGGCCGAGGTGGGCAGGAGCAGGAGAGGGGAAGTGCCAGAGGGTGCCCTGTGTTTGCCCTTCCTCACCCTCCAGGTCTAGGACACACACGCTGGAGAAAGTGGCGTCTGAGGATGTGGCTGCAGTGGCCAGCTCCTGGCGCCAGCAGAAATCCCCAAGCCCATCAGCAGACCCTGTTCAGACACGCCCTCTGACCATGGCACTGAGTAAATGCTGAGGAGACACCTGCGGACTGATGTCACAGCCTGCCTGCCCTCTCCTCCCAGACAAGCCCTCTTGGAGCCCAGACCATTCCAGTTCCTCCTGGCAGACCGTGAGAGGGCCCAGAGCAGGCACTCCTCTGGGGCAGGTTCTGTGGGAAAGGAATGCAGAGGAACTGAGCTCAGAACCCAGATGGGTGCTCTTAGGAAAGTTACCCAGCCTCTCTGGGCCTCAATTTCTCCAACTGTAAAATGGGACTAAGACGAGTTGCCTCCCGGATGGCATTGAGAGTGAGTGCCCCAGCCTGGCAATGGATGGACATAGGTCCATGGCAGCCAGTCTTGCTGCCCTTACCTACTCTGGGCAGGAAATGCCAGGCCTTAGAAAGAACCGAGGCTTCAGGGAAGGGAGCGAAGCAGAGCTGTTTGAGAAAGAGAGTTAGGAAGGCCTCAACCCACCCTCTGCCAGCTGCAGACTAAAGGTACCAAGGGCCTGGTGGCAGACTGTCTCCCAACCTCCATTCATCCCTCCTTCCCAGTTGTCAGCAAGACCCCCGTGGGAATGACTGTATGGTCCAGCTTCCCTTGGGCCACAGGGGGCCTGGAGGACTGACCTGTGGCCAGCGGGATAGAAGCCGTGTGTGTGATTTCCAGGAAGTTTCCCTTAAAGGGAAGGGGCAGGCCCTTCTTCACTCTTTTCTTCCTCCTTCCCTCTGGCTGGAGCTCCAGTGACTGGAGTGACCTTGGAAAAGGAAATGACACCCAGCAGATCAATAAGCTAGAAGCAGCCTGGATGCATGATAGCACATAGTTGGCAAGACCACCTTCAAGTACAGGAGCGCAAAAAAAAAAATGCACATCTCTCTTCTCAAACTTAACTTTGATAGGCCCCTCCACGGTGGAATCACCTCAGACTCATGTGTGCCGGAGGGAGGGGGGACAGATGGGGTGCCTGAGGAGAGAGGAGTCACCCGATGGTGTGACATCCCCTCAAGGAGCACTTCCTTCTGTGTGAGCAGCAAGGCCAGGAGGAGCCTTGATGGGAGGATTTATCTCCAAGAGGAGGTGAGGATGGATGGATGGATGGATGGATGGATGGATGGATGGATGGATAAAAACAGAAGGAAGGAAAGATCAGATAAGTGGGTACACTGAAGAGAGATATCCAGAAAGAGGGAAATACTCTGGGAAGATAAGATGCTTTGGGTTTCAGCCAGCCAGGCTAGGGTGGAGGGAGGCAGGATGGCCAGCCTGACCCACTGTTCATGTCTAACTCTATTTTTCCATCTGTGCTTCGGGAATGTCTCTTACTTCCTCACTACTCAAGGGCAACGAGCAATGACTTTTTAATTTTTTTTTAAGATGGCTGTGTCAGTGTGGCACTGCGCCAACACAGCCCAGAGCCTGTCGATGTCCTAGGATTCCCCACCTGGAAAGCGGGGATCACACTGGAGCCCACACATCTGGGTGTTGTAGGGATTCAAGGAGCCGACTCCGCGACGTGCCTCCCCAGCACCTGGCACAGTTCAGCTCACAGGAAATCCTAGGAGCTCATTTCAGCTGCTCATGAAACCCTACCCTGGGATGTGAGGGACAGAGCTGCCACTGGGTGACCTGTGGTGTGAGTCTAGAGAGAGACCTGGCTGGTCCCACAGCAACAGCCCCAGCCCTCAGGGACCTAAAAATCAAGGAACATTAATGCCCTGGGAGAGCCACCCTCCCACCGCATCAGGGCCCTGTGGACACAGGTGGGGATGGAGGTAGCAGGGAGACTCAGATGCCTGGGGACAGCCAGGGCATAGCCCGCGGTCCCACCGCAGTGAGATCAGACCCTCAGCAGGTCCACGTGTGGTCACAAGAAGCTGGTGAAACACCACACAGGGCACAGAGGCCACACGGAGGGTGAACACAGGCCTGAGGGAGGGGAAAGGCATTGGCCTGTCCTGCCTGGAGAGGAGTAAGCCGGGGGTCCACCTTGATGCCAGCCTCAGTGGGTCCACGAGCCGATTTCACAGGGATGCCTTTCCTTAAACTCCCCAGGAAAACCCCAGGGCTTACAATCTGAGTGAGACTGCTGTTCAGGGTAAGAAGGTACTATTTACCAGGGGAACTGGGGGCTATCATATCTCCTTGGAGCAGCAAACAAGAAAAAACGATCTTACAAAATAGTCACCGGGATTCCAGGTGGCCTAAGGGAGAACTCTGACTGTCCATGAGACAAGCCCTGATGTGGAGGGAGCTGCGGACAGTCAGGAATGAAAGGGTCCTGCAACTTAAGCAGAACCTCCAGCCAGCATCTGAGTCCCCAGGTCTCTGCTCCCACCTCTACAAAATCACACAAGGTGATGATTTGGGAATCACTGGGTTTAGGAATCATACAGGTGAGTTTAAAGCTCTGATGGCTCAGACAGTAAAGAATCTGCTTGCAATGCAGGAGACGCAGGTTCAATCCCTCGGTTGGGAAGATCCACTGGAAAATGGCATGCAACATACTCCAGTATTCTCGCCTGGAGAATTCCACGGACAGAGGAGACTAGTGGGCTACTGTCCATGGGGTTGAAAAGAGTTGGACATGATTGAGCTACTAACACTTTGGATAAAGTTACTTAATTGCTCCGTGCCTTTGTTTCTTCTTCAATTTAAAAATAAATAAATAAATAACCCAGAGCTGGATTCAGAGGGCCACTGGGAAGATTAATTCAGTGGGTGGCAGCTGAAACCAGGCACCCAGGACAAGCTCCATAATTATTCTCTGTGGGCCGCTGCTATTCTCCTGTCTGGGCAGAGATCAGACTGCAAGGGTCCCTTGGAGTTCTTTTCCAGTTTAGAATTCCTTGATTTCCACCACCCTGTGGTTCCTGATTTCTGACTCTGAGATCTGACGACCAAGAAAGACACGTCTGCACAGCTCTGCTCTAAGCAGCACCTAACAGTCCAGCCTGCAACCCACATCATTTTCCTGCCAGAAGTGGGCTTCACCCTGCCCATCATGTGTCCCCCAGCCCCGTGGCAGCCCCATGGCAGCCCTGTGGCCCTAGGTGGCCCTGCCAGCTGTCTTTGAGCCCTGCACCATGCCCTCACCTGGAGTCGGGGCAGCACGAGCCCCTCTGGCTGACTTCCTCACACCTATAGTCCCCTGACAATGTCACATGCTGTGGAAGTTGGCAGGCCCAGAGGGGCCACAGATGCCAACACAAACACCATTCCTATGGAGGCAGAAGAGCCCGTGGGGGTTATTTTTAACCTGTTGATCAGAGGCCACAGCTCTGGCCCTGGGAGGCCTGGAGCTGCCGGTTCTCAGGGGGAAGTAAATTGTCAGGCCTCCCCTCAATGACCCTCAAGGGCACTGGGTGGTGGAAACCCCAGCCCTCATCCCACTTGGACGGAGACAGGGAAAGGCAGACGCAGCTCAGGACATGCCCCATCTTGTGCACTGGTTTCAACTGGGGCTGAGCTGAGCCAGGAAGAGCAAAGGTACACTGCAAATCACAGGATGTGACCTGGAGACGGGCCTCTCCTTGTCCCCATCCTGCAGGTAACTGTGACCTGAGAAAGGAGGCCCAAGGTCACACTACTGGCCAGCACCAGCTCCCCGCCCCCGGTCCTCCCGAAATCTGACGTGGACATCTCAGTAACTCTCCATGGCTGCGTCTGGGGATCACCTTATCCTGCCCCCCGCCTGGTCTGTTCCACCTTGGTGGACCCAGGCCCTGACTCACCCTGCAAGGACTTCCCAGGTGCCCAAGCAGTGCCCCCTGGAGGACAGCCGCAGCAGTGGCCAGTGCAATGGGCAGCACCATGGTGGCTGGAGGCCCAGGAGAGGACGTGCGGGCCAGGGCGTGCCTGCGTGGGGGGAGCAGGACCAGAGCTTCTGCCAAGAGCCTGCTGCCGGCTGCTGCTGAGTCTGTGCTCGCCAGACAATGGACCCCACAGCCCAGCCTCCCGGCCTTGGCCCCTTGAGCTGGGCAGGCAGCTGCCGGCCGAAGCAGCCGCCTCCGCTGGCCCCTCACGTAGCCCACGTCCTGCCTGCTGGGTGGCCCTTATCACCGGGTACGTGCCAGGAGCCCACATGCCCACACTCTGCGGTGGGGAGAGGACTGGGAGCCCGGGACGGATGGAATCGGTAGGGAATAAGGCTTTCAGCTTTCTCCTGCCTCTGGAAACTCCCAAGGAGGGCCCCGAGCAGGCCTGGAGTTCCCCTTGGGGAATGTCCCACCCTCAGAGAGACCTTAGCCCCATCTTGCCAGGTCCCAGCTCTCAACCACTCTTCTTTTGGACTGAGGGCATTGGGGTGGAGAGGGAAAAGGGTGACCTCTTCCTATGATTACTCTGGGTCAGCTCACAAAAACCAGTAATACCTCAATATAATAAGTACTTTTATAGCATACCCATTGAGTAATGGGGCAACAGAAGCACAGAGAGATTGAGCAACTTATCCACAGCCACACAGCTAGCAGGTACAGAATCAGGATTCAAACCACGCAGGCTGAGGCAAGAACCGAACCCCATCCAGCAGAATACAATGGGAACAGGGACGAGACTGGGCAATGCTCAGCTTCCTACCCAGGGGAATGAAAGTTTGGGGACCTGACAGATACGGGCTCAAGGCCAGGAACTGCATGCTCTAAGCCAAGTGAAGATCCCCTCTAGGCCAATGTTTCCTCACCCATAAAATGGGCACAGTGATGAAGTACAGCGGCCTCACACAGAGAAGGAGTTCGCCCTCACCTAGCAGAGCTCAGAGTATCCTTCCACCAAGTGGTTAGAATGTCCTCTAGAACATCTGGCTGGCTGAAGTCTGCCATCCCAGCCTCCCTCGGGCAAAACCCACGTTCCCTGGCACTTGGATTCTGCTGCAAGCCACCAGCATGTCCAGCCAGGCAGCCCCAGTGGCATGGCTGGCTCAGCCCCAGCATCATCATTTAAACCACCATGGCCACGGGGTGCTCCGTCTTCCTTCTCCCCAGGAAGACTATGAGTACCTGCCGGCGGCCTGAGGGTAGAGGCCATGCCACCCCCATCAGATCAGAGGATCTGAAGGAAAAGTGCTTCCTCATCACAGACACCCCAGATTGGGACTCCCTGAGAGCAGAGGCTGAGCAAACCATGCCATCCCGCTACCAAGCTGGGGAACATGCATATTTGGGCCCTGTTCCATTTCCACCACCCACCCAAGAGATGTGTGACCCTGAGCAGCTTCTCTGGGCCCATGGTCAAGTGGAGATGACATTTCCTATCTGCATCCCAGGCAGGGATTCCCCGGTGGCTCAGCGGTAAGGAGTCTGCCTGCAAAGCAGGAGAGACAGGTTCCATCCCTGAGTCCGGAAGATCCCCTGAAGGAGAGCATGGCAACCCACCCCAGTATTCTTGCCTGGAGAATTCCATGGCCAGAGGAACCTGGTGGGCTACAGTCCATAGGATGGCAAAGAGTTGGACACGACTGAAGCAACTGAGCACACACACACACGCACTGCGTCCCGGGCTAGTGAAGATGAGATAAAGCCACGTGTGTCTGTGTGTGCGACAAGTTCCCTCCTCGTGATCTCTGCTGGTGGATTAGGATGACAGTGTGTGTGTGAGGCACGGAGGAGGCTGTCCTGACTGGGAGGACCTGGGGGACAGGCACAGACGTCAGAGGAGGGAATCAGAGGGATTTCCCCACGTAATGTGGGGCCTGAGGCTGCTCAGGCAGGGGAAGAAGGGCTGAGTCACCGGCCATGCCAGAGATGCTGGGAATCTGCTGCCTTCCCAGCCACTGAGAGTGAAATGACCACAGGAGACACCCAGAAGCCTCAAGGAATGAGGTGGTGGCCGGACAGGACAGGAAGGGAACAGCGGCTGACCCGAGTCCCCCAGGGAAACGGGAGGAAGCAGCCTGAGCAGGAGACGCAGCAGTCCTGACCTCACAGGCACCCCGGGGTGATGAGGACAGACAGGCCTGTCCTAGCGGAAGCTGAAGTCTGATGGGGAGAGAGAGGAAGTCTGCCTTCAGGGAACTCCTGATCTGATGGGGAAGCGGTAAGGACGTCTGCCTCCAGGAGTTACAGTGTGACGGGAGACTCAGCCTCTGCTCCCGGGGACCCGCAGCTCTGGGCATCTATAGGGAGCACCCTCTCCGTCCTCCTTCAGATCCTCTAATCTGAGCAACAAACATGGACCCTGCCCTCAGGGCGCTTTCTGCCTTAAGCACTCAGTCTTAAGCAAAGGTGTGCAGGCATAGGTGAATACCCGTGTGTGGAACGCCCTCAGAGACCACCAGCCTGATGCGGGGAGATAACTCCTCACAGTAGAGACAGAATCCTCCATCAGCCCAGGGCAGGGGACCTTCCCCAGAAGTCCTCCTGAGCGCCTGGACCGTAGAGAGTGGAGAGAAACAGAAGTACCACCACATCTGGTCTTGGGGTGGCTGGGCTCGCTGCCCTGAACAGCTGGGCCACATCTGGCTTCCAGACATCCACCTCTTGCTCAGTGATTCACTCCCGGCCCTCGTGTCTGCGGAGATGGGAGGACGTGGGCTTGGGGTGATACAAGCGCTCCAGCTCTCCCATGCGCATGCGCACGCCCAGTGCGCACAGAGGACCGCGGAGGCGGGGGAGGCGCGGGGGGCGCCCTTCGTTTCCCACCTCTGACTCTCTGGTCCCCTCGCACAGCCACTGCTGTCGGCGCGAAGGGGGTCTAGTCCACCCTTGAGTCACCGTGACTCAGGCTCCCCGCCTAGAACCCTCACACTCGGCCTCACCGGTTTCACGCACGCCCGGTGAGCCGGCTTGGAGTCAGCAGACAAGAGGCGCCCGGAGTTCCCGATGCCCCCCCTCCCCCAGGCCCTGACCCATCCTTCCTGGAGAAGAAAAGCTCCAGGAAAGCAGAGGATCGGCCTGGGGAGGAAAAGGAACACGCCAGGGAGGGAGTAAGTCGAGAGCAGACAGCCTTTCCCCGTCAAGTGGGACACTGATGATAGAGCTGATCCATCCCCCACCGCAGACCGAGGTTCCCAAAGGGCAGGGCTGTGTCTCCCCCTCAGACTTGGGTCTCTGAGGCAAGACGGTGTCTTTCCCATCAAAGTGGATCTGAACTGGATCTCATTTAACTCTATAACAGGTGACTCATGCACCATCTACATCATTGGGATTTTCAGACTTAGTTGGAGGATTGGAGGTGGGAGGGAGCAACTTCCCAACAAAGCTGGCTCCTGAGGGAGGCCAGTTATGCTCACTGGCAGGGGCTGCCGCAGAGAGCAGCGTGCTCTCCGCACACTTACTCTCTGGGTGGTCCCTCCCACTGTCTAGTCCCAGTCTCACGTGCTAAATCACCTGCTGGGCAGGGTGGACCTACAGGACAGGTGTGGGACCTGGAGTGGGAGAGAGCAGGCATTCTTTGACATCATACCCGGCCGTCCTCAGCCGGAGGAGAGATCTGCAGCTGAGCCTGGGGCAGGGCAGATGAGCCTGTAGGCATCTGTGTGAGGCATCTGGGGAGGCTGGACCAGGCAGGCTTTTGCTCCATGAGTCCAAATCAGCAAAGGAAGTGGGTCTCAACTCCTATGAGCTCGTCCTTATTCTGCAGACATCTCCCATATAGATTAGAGGGGAGGCCTGCTACCCCCATGGTCACTGCAGCCCTGCCCTGCAGCAGAGACTTTGGGGAGTGAAGGAAGCAGGAAACAGGCTGGACAGGCCCTGGGAATCCCACCTCACTCTCTTAATCACCATTCCACACCAAGAGCAGGGCTCTCCCCAGCCTTCTTCCATTTCCCCTTGTCACCTCTTCACCTCCCACACCTCTTTCAGGGAAATGAACCGTGAAACCATGCATCACTGGGGCTGGTGAGGCGACAGTGGAAGCAAAGACTTCCAGGTGCTATTGGAAAGTCTCTACTCCCCGTCTAGCACTGAGAATTGAGTCTCGCCATGGCTGAGAGCACCCTGAGCCAGCAACCCACTGTACAGAAGGGGAGACTGAGGCCTGTGGCTTTGCAGGGCAGAGTAGATCCAGCCCTAGAGTGAGCTGGCCATACCTGAGACTGCCAGTGTCAGGGCGCCCCCCAACCCCCACCCCTCAGTGGGACTGTGAGCTCTGTGAAGTCAGAGACTGTCACCAGCTTCCTGAAAGTGAGTGAGTGAGTATTGCTCAGTCATGCCAACTCTGTGACCCTTTGGACGATAGCCTGCCAGATAGCTCTGTCTGTGGGATTTTTCAGACAAGAATACAGGAGTACGTTGCCATTTCCTCCTCCAGGGGATCTGCCTGACCCAGGGATCAAACCCACATTCCCTGTGTCTCCTGCATTGCAGATGGTTTCTTTACCTGCTGAGCCACCAGGGAAGCCCCTAGCTTCCTGAAAGGAGCATGGTAAATGAGGGCAGGATGAATGCAGACCCTAGGCTGGTCCTGGGTGGTGGGGGATTCTTGCAGGAAGTCTCCAATCAGAGTTCCCCTCATCGTGTCTCCTATCCTAGTCCTAGAGAACGCATGGAAGCTCAGAAGAGTCTCCAGATCCTCTCCCCTCCACTTCGCTTTGCACTACCCCCTCAGTCTGATCAGGCTGACTACAGGGCCTCCCCAACTCTAGTCCCCTCCTGGGCCACAGGTCCCCCTGCTTGGTTCCTGGCAGCCCCAGACTCCTGGCACCTAGGGAAGGGAGGGTCTAGGATGCACAGGCAGGCCTGCATCTAGGCCAGATTGGGCCACCTGCAGAAGCCGCCAGAGCCTGGACCTGGAGCCCTGTCCCCCAAGCTGGCAGAAGGACAGACAGCAGCCTACGTGATGTCCTTTGCCTCTGGGTTCCAGCCAGTTGACTGGAGCCTGGTCCAGCTTGGCCAGTGTCCCCACCCCTCCCATCCTACCACCCCTCCCCATCATCCCTCTTTCAAATATAGTCCTTGCACCAGCCAGATGCCTGAGCACAGACTTGTCACCAAGAAATTCATGCTCTATCCTAGCAGTTTCTGCTCATCCTGCCCTCCCTCTCGCCTCTCCCCACAGAAGCCATCTCCTTCGGCCAGTGGGCTCACCACCCTCTCTGCAGAGCTCTGACCGACATGGAGAGTCAGCCCCTCCCCAGCCCAGGGAAGGGTCTCAGCAGAGGTAACAGGGAAGGGGGCCACCACGCAGCTTCCCCATAACCTCGCAGGTCTCTGTACTGCACCCACTCTCTGTCCCCATTGCCATCTCTCAAGGGAGCAAGTTCGTTAGGTCTGTTTCCCATTGTGTGGGTGAGGATGTGGTCTCTCTATCTGATGCCAAGACTTGCTGCAACCCGACCCTACAGCAGAAAGAGTTGTCATCAAGCCCAACCCTCAAGTTCATACTCTTGTAATCTAGAGAAAGGCTCTCCCAGAACCTGCCAGCTTCAAACCCTAGCCCTACACACCTTTTTGGTCAAGTAGCTTTGTCTCAAACATTTTTTTAATCATGGCAAAATACACTGAAGGTAAAGTTTACTGTCTTAGCCGCTTTTTAAGTGCACAGTTCACTGGCGTGAAGTAATTCACATTATTGTGTAACCACCACCGTCCTTCTCCAGAAGTCTTTTCATCTTCCCTCAAACTCTGTACCAATAAACAATAACTCCTCATTGTACCCTCCCCCCAGCCCCTGGCAATCCCCATTCCACTTTCTGTTTCTATGAATGTGGTACCTCATTAAAGCGGAGTCATGCAGTATTTATCCCTTTGTGACTGGCTGACTTCACTTAGCATAATGTCCTCAAGGTTTGTCTGCCTTGTAGCGTGTGTCAGAATTTCCTTCCGTTTTGAGACTGAATAGTATTCCGTGGTGTGTATAGACCACATTTTGTTTCTCCGTTTGGCTATCTTGTTGATGAACTCTTTTAGAAAATCAAAGTAACATATTCTCAGGGTAAACATCTGAGGAGTTCAGAAGCAGATAAAATGAAAAGTGAAAGTTCACCTTAGCCCTGCCTTGTTCTGCTTAGAATAAATCCTGAAATTTCCAAAACAGAGGGCAGATAGATTTATGTCTATCTTATTTTTACACAAAAAGTGACATACTCCTCACCGTATTTCTTAAATATGAAGTCGGAATTCTCTAGAGTCTGTTAAAACAGACTGCTCTACCTCAGCCCCAGGTTTCCAGCCCACATGTTCTGCGCTCCATCTCACCTTCCCTATTCCCCACCCTGAGATTCTGGGTCTCCAGCAGGCTTCTCAAGATTCAGTACTGCCCAAAGGTCTGCCCTTTGTGGACTAATACCGCCAGAGCTGTCCTGCCACTTACTTTTTCATTAGGGAATATCAGCCTATAACACTGTCAAAGTGAAAGTGAAAGTCGCTTAGTGGTGTCTGACTCTTTGTGACCTCATGGACTATACAGTCCATGGGATTCTCCAGGCCAAAATACTAGAGTGGGTAGTCCTTCCCTTCTCCAGAGGATCTTCCCAACCCAGGAATCAAACCCAGGTCTCCCACATTGTAGGCAGATTCTTTACCAGCTGAGCCACCAGGGAAGCTCAAGAATGCTAGAATGGGGAGCCTATCCCTTCTCCAGAGAATCTTCCCAACCCAGGAATCGAATTGGGGTCTCCTGCACTGCAGGCAGATTCTTTACCAGCTGAGTACCTCATTCTTTTTAGTCCCAGCACACACCTCTGGCATTTTGGATGCTCCAGAACATAGCTAATCAGTGCCTTACTGATGCACTTGACGTTGCTTCCAGTTTTTAAGATTCAGAAATAAAACTGTCATGAATACAGTTGTATGGATACTTTAAACACACTCAACATTTGTGACAGCATGGCTAATAAATCTGTAGATGTGGAGCCCCTGAGCAAGTGGTTTGTGAATTAATTCTTACCATGTAATTGCCAACCCCCTTCCCGGGTGCAGTTGCCCTCCCACCAGTTCTGAGGATGCCTGTGTCCACAAAGTAAGGGGTCTCCTGTTTCAGTGGTTGTCCCTCATAAGGAGGAAAAGAGACTCTTATCATCTGTTACTTTTGATTTCTTGTATTTTGACTGAGGGTAGGAATTTCCACCTGTTCATTAGCCTTTAGTATTCCCTTTCCCGTTCATGAACTTTGCCCATTTTTCTATTTGCTTCTCTTTTCCTTATTGATTAGTATGAACTTATCTGTCATATATATTGAAAATATTTTTTTTCTGGTTGGTTATTTGCCTGTAAGCTTTAAGCTGTTACTTGTTTATGTAACCAGTTTTTAAAGGTCTTGCCTTTTGTGAGCCTTCCTCGTGGCTCAGTGGTTAAGAATTCGCCTGCCAATCCAGGAGACTCAGGTTCGATCCCTTGCCAGGAGGATCCCACATGCCGTGGAGCCACTAAGCGTGTGCACTGCGACTACAGAACCTGTGCTCCAGAGTCCGGGAGCCACAACTACTGAGGCTGTGAGCGCAAGTACTAAAGCCTGAATGCCCTGGAGCCTGTGCTCCTCAATGAGAAGCTGCTGCGATGAGAAGCCAGTGCACCCCAGGGAGGAGTAGCCCCCACTCACTGCATCTAGAGAAAGCCTGCTCAGCAAGGAAGGCCCAGCACAGCCAAATAAACGAATAAAATAAGTAAAATTATTTTAAAAATCTTTCCTTTTGTGACTCCTATATTTTGTCCTCCTTTCCCCAGTTTAAGAATATATCAATACGCTTAGAAATTTTTGTTGATGTTTTCTTCTAGTAATTTTATGGTCTTCTTTTTACATTTAAATAATTGATTCATCTGAGGCTGATTTCAGAATAAGGAATGACGTGGAGAACTGGTTTTTTGTGTTTTTTTGGTGTTTTTTTTTCCCCTTAAACAGCTAGCCAGTTGTTCAAGTTGATTGAATCTTTTCTCCTCTGACCTAAAAAGTCACTTTATCATATATTCAATTTCCATTTGTCCACATTGTGTGTCTGGGTTCTGTTCTGTTCCTTTGATGTGACGCTCTGTGTGCCAGTACCCAGCTGTTTTATTACTGAAGACTTATACAACATTTCAGTAGCTCTATTTGCCCCCTTATAATGCCTCTCCTCCAGGATTTTCCAAGCTCTTTTTGCATGTTTATTTTTCCAGACGAATTTTAGTATAATTTGTCAAGTGCAGAAGATTTGTTATTTTTCACATCTTCTAACAGATGTGATTTTCTGATATCTCAGCCCACAGCAGAATAGAAACAAGTTGAGAAAAAAGAGATGGGATGGTGGTCGACCTGAGGCAGTGACGGTGGTGGAAGTGACAGCTAATAGGGAGCTGATGAAGTGCTGAAGAACTATGAAAAGACATAAGAACTATGAAAATAAAGACATCACGGAATGGCTCTTTAGTGTGGAGTCCAAGACCTTGGATTTTCACTGTGTTACAACCAGGACCATGATGGACACTTACTTGTAACCACAACTGTGAGTCATAAGGACTCACATGTTCTCTAACCTCTGATTAAGAAGGCAGGAAAGTGTGTAATATCCATCCAAAATATCTCTTTTTAAGGTCTCGGATATTAACGTCTGGAAAACTAATGTGAAACGGTTCATTCTTGGATGATGACAAAAGTATGACATATTACTGGTTTCTCTATAGTTTTCACAAAACCCAACCTCCAAATTCCAAGGAGTTCTGGAATTTGAATTCACTCTACCCGTTGGAAACACAGCTGAAGAAAATGTCCCCAGCCTTTCAGCCAGTCCGCACACAGTAATTTAAAAAAAAAAAGATTTAGCTCTACTGGGCACCTGCCTCCAACACGTGAGGCATGTTATATGCAACTACATTGCAGACCTCATCAGCCCCATTAGATAAGGCTGTGTTCCCATTAGACAGGAAATTTAGACTTAGAGAGATCAAATTTGGGCAAGGTCAAGTTATCATGTGACAAAGAACTCTCAGTCACCTTCAGCCCTTCAACTCACCCCCCACCCCCCAACAGGAGGTCCAGCAGGTGACCAGTGCAATTCAAGTTCCTCTTTGCAAGACCCTGCACCTGCCCGGCCCAGGGCCCACACAGCCCAAAGAGGCCCTATCCCATGCCTCTGAGTGGTGCGGAGGGTAGAATGAGGTGCCAACCTGGGCCATCTAGGGAAGGAAGGTGCAGCCTCCAGACCCACCAGGATCAGGGGCTCAGAAAGTGGGGAGGGTGCCCTGCAGACTCAGAAGACACCTCCAAGATGAGTACTGCCTGCCCTGGGCTGACACGGCCTCTCTGCACTTCCTGGCCATCCAGGACATCTGTGTTTACCACACCACACCTTCGCCGGTGGTGTGAACAGAGCTCAGTCCTGTCCTGGATGCCCCAGGGAGTGGGGGTTGTGCAGGGGACACATGGGGAGGAGGTGACAGGCACTCCCTTGGGAGTTCCCCGTCCCAGCAGAGATAAAGGTCAAAGAGCTCATTTGTGTTTCCTTGACAGTCATTTGTCTAGGGTCTCTACCAGCCTTATGGGGCCTGCCCTGGATTCAGGTACAGAGAGGTCTCAGGGTGAGAGTCTCCAAGAGGCTGAGCGCTCTCCCCGGGCACAGGTGGGACTATGTGTGCTTAGTGGTCCAGTCGTGTCGGCCTCATTGCAACCCCATGGACTGTAGCCCACCAGGCTCCTCTGTCCATGGGGATTCTCCAGGGAAGAATACTGGAGTGGCTTGCCATGCCCTCCTCCAGGGCATTTTCCCCACCCAGGGATCGAATCCAGGCCTCCCACACTGCAGGTCTGAGCCACCAGGGAAGCCCCGTGGGTCTATAGGGTTGTGAATCGAGTGCCCAAGGGACCAGAGTTTTCAGCCCTCTCTTGCCTCTCAGCCCAGGGCCCAGCGGACTGTAGAGCAGTGACCCAGAGGATGAGGAGGGCCAGAGCATCAACTCATTTCAGCACCCAGTCACCATGAAGCGCTACTGCGCGTGAAGGACGGTGCTATTGGGGTGCATGATGAAAAAGGGGCTGGGTAGAGGTGAGATTCGCTGGAAGGCAAACAGAGTGCATTGGAGGACCCGGAGCAGCGGGAACCCCACCCCAGAGCATCCCCAACCTAGGCGCGCAGAGGAGCGGCTTGCTCCGGAGCCCGGCGCGCGCGCTCGGGGCCGGCGCCGCACGCGCACGCGTACCCGCAGCCGCTCCCCCGCCCGCGCGGCGCCGGCTCCCGCGCGCGCGCACTTGAGGCCTCCCTTGTGCGTCTCCTCCATTCGCTACGTGCAGAATGGTCCGTCGGCAGCAGCTGCAGCGCCGAGTGGGAGGGGGAGGAGGAGGGGAGGGGGAGGCGGTGCCCAGGTCTGGAGGAGGGGCCGCGGCGGGCCGGGCGGGGGGAAGCTGGGGAGAGGGGCTGGCGGGGGGACCCTGGGTGGGCGCAGCCTTCCTTCCCTTCCCCCTTCCCCTCCCCCCGGTCTCCGTCGCTCCCTACTTCAAGGCCATTCCGGCCAGCCCTCTGTTTCCTGCTCAGACGTCCAGGAACCCAGCCGACCAAGAAGGGTTTTCTCCGTGTTGTCCCCTCCCCAAAACCCAGGACCCAAACCCAAGAAAGAATCAGTTTTGCTGTCCTCTCTCCCCTCTTCCCGTCCTGACCACATTCCCAGGCTTTTGTGTGAAATGACCCGACAGCAGACCCTTTCCCACTCCGCTTTGCATGATGCTGGAGTCCCTAAGAGGTGCTGTAACCTCAGTCTCCTCTCTCTTACCCCCCACCTGGAGGAAGGAGAAGGGACAGGATGGACGCTAGAGTCTAGTTCCCAGCATTTCCAGAAGGGGAAGCCCAGAATCTCACACGCGAACATAGGATGGCGGAAAAGTCTGGTGGCCCAGAACAGGCTGCTGCCCAGGAGCCTAACTAAGTCCATGTCAAAAGGAGCTAGTGTCTGGAGGGTCCCCCCTAGACTGGCATGAATTCACCCGCATTACGGATCTGTGTCCCATACACCTGTGTGTAAAGGGCTCCCCAGGAATGTAATGGTGAGAAGCCACCAAGGGGTGGATCGTGTTTCCCTGGAGGATCCCAAACAGACCAGCTCCCTTTGCTGCCAAGAACCCAGATGTGGCCCAGACGTGCACAGCAGCCCCTCCCACGGGGTGGGACACCAGCTATTCTGTGCAGCCCCTCCCAACTCTTCTCCCAGGGTCAAGGGAGGAAAGCCGGCGACCTCCGGTGCCCCTTCCCCATTCGGGCTGCTGGCAGGGTGGGGGTGGGGGGGGGGCAATTCCATTATCCTCTCTGTCCATTGAGGGGGCCACCTGGTTTCACGTCGGAGACAGCCACTTGGGTTTAATGTGTGGTCTAATCTCTAGCCCTCTGCCGGCAGGTTAAGTCTAGATCGCCAGGAAGGAAGGTGTTCTGGGTCAGTTTCAGTTTACACAAACCGACCCATGAGCCTGGGCTTTACACAGTGCCTGGATCCGGGGAAGCGGATCCGCTCCTTTTGGTCCGGCAGTCTTTTAGGAGGCGCCCTCTGCTGGCCACTGGGAAATGCAGGGAAGAACAAGAGTCGTGCAGAGGCGCTCTCGGATGGTCTGGAGAAGGGGGACACAAGTCAGAGAAACAAACGAAAACCAGGAGCCAGTGAACAGTAGTGACTGGGCTGGCCACAAATAAGGGAGGCATGCTGAAACCTTGCTGGAGGTGGGGAGTTTTGAGCCAGCTTTCGTTGAGCAGGGAAGGGCAACCAAGCTGGCAGATGGCTCAGGACACCCCAGGGGCACCCCTGCCTGTGTGCAGAGTCCTGTCCCTGCCCTGGGTGGCTCACACCCCTGCAGAGTCTGATGACTGCCGTGCCCTGCAAGGGGGCCTACCCTCACCGTCAGCCTCTCCTGGGGTTGTGGGCTGGGAGAAACAGCCAGAGCTGGAAGGCCCAGAGCTGGAAGGCCCGAACCTTCTAGTCACCACCTGGCTCCTCAGGGCTGGGAGAGAAAGTGACCCAAGAGAGGAGTCTACAGCTGACAGATCCACCCCACATACCCAGGTCCTTGGCATGGCAGGGCTCAAGGTAGGGTACGGGCCTGAGTCACAGCCTGTCTCAGGAAGGCCAGCTTGCCAAGAGGTGAGACCTGGGTCAACAGCCCATCACCCTGCCTCTGGCCACTGGGCATCCTCCCCAACACGTCTCACACGTGGGGCCAGGGAGGTGCTAGGGCGGTGCAGGCCATGGAAGCCGCTGGGGCCTGCGCCTCAGGGCCATGGAGGGCAGGAAGAGAGGCACGAAGGGGTTCTCACTGCACAGGAAGAGATGGGTTAGAGAGAGGATGGACCCCCCTGCCGCCCCCCAGGCATCCAGAGTCTCTCCCGGTGTGGTGGGTAAGCGAGCAGCAGGTGCCACCCAGAACTGGGAGCTTCTAGAACTGCCCCTCCAGCCCTCCAGGGAGGGTCGCCCCCAAGGCCTCAGCATCCTCACAGGACTTTACACAGGTCTGACCTCCGAAGGCAGCCCAGGGCTCCCAGCCTTCCAAGGCCCCACAAAGGCCCAATTCCCAGACCACTCCCCAGAAGTCAATGGCACTGTGACTTCCTCCCCGCCACACCCCGCCCAGCTCTACTCACTGATTCACTGGCTTCCACCTTATTGGCGAGGCTCCCTTCCTGAGCAGCCAGGGTAAGAGGACTCCCAGGGTGGGGACTGAGGCCCAGGAGGGACCAGAAAGCATGGCGCTTTAATTAGAGGTAATTGGTTAATTTACTCTGAAAGCTTGGGGGAGGGGAGGGGATAGAGTCTGTGGCCTAATAGGGCTCAGACTCAAACTGGTGAGTCTCTTTCCGGACCAGAGCTGACCAAAGCGAACCCACCCACCCAGGACATCCACTCTTCGCCCAGGTCAGAGCAAGGCCCATAGCAGACTGGGGTGGCCCTGCAGGAGAAAAAAAATAATAAAGCAGGTGCCCTGGGGTAGTGGGCAAGGCCTGCTGAAGTTAGGGAGATAGGAACTGAGGACTGGGGAGGTGCAGCGGGTTCTGGGATGGGAATCGATCCCTTTCTTCTCCTCTCCTTGTACATCCATCCCTCCCAAGATCATTGCCCCAACCCCGGCCAGGTTAGGGGCCTACCCTCCTCCTGTGGTCAGTGACCTCTCAGGCCTGCCCATCCTCAGGGGCCTGAAGGCTCACTTCACTCCCTCCAGCTTCAGAAAACCGTTCCAGTCACCAAGGAATGGGACGACAGAGGGAAGACCCCTGCCAGGCCCCAGGGGGCGTGCCGAGGCCCGACACTTCGCCTCCGGCGGCGCGGCGAGGACTCTGGCCGGCAGCCTCCCGCGTTCGGTCCGAAGCAGCTGACCTGCTGGCGGCGGGCCAGGTCGCGGCGGGGCCGGGAGGCAGCAACGTGCGGCGCGGCATGTCGCGGGCTCAGCGGCAGGGAAACGTGGGGGCGGGCCGGCGCGCCGCCCCCTACCCCCGCCCCACGCGGGCCCATTCATAAAACCCGCAGGCGCTGCCCAGACCTGGCAGCCTCCGTTCCTAATTGCAAATTCATTAAGGAGTTTGCATCTTATTTGCATGGAAATCATTTCCTGGCCCGAAACAGAGAAATTCCCCATTCCTTCGGCCCCCCCCCCTTCTGCCCTGCTGTAGGCATCCACTGTCTGGGAGAGGAAGGGGGCCCTAGCTCTGCCCCGCGCCCCCTCCCTGGCCGCAGCAACCCCGCCCCGCCTCCGCCATCTCCCTGGTGAGGAGTGGGGGAGGGGTGAGCAGAGCACCCACCTATCTGGGACCCATGCCTGTGCCCAGGTGAGCCGGCCCTGCCCCAGTGGGTCCAAGTGAGGGGAGGTGCCCGCCAAGTCATTTGCCCCCCGGCCTGGCCAGGCCCAGGGAAGGGAGGAGGCGGATGGCGGGCAGCCGCAGTAGCTGGTTGTACCTGGCAGGAGTAGGACTGGTAGGTGAGGCTGTTCGTGCCCAGCCTCACGTACTTGCCCAGCCACAGGCCATGCCCCCACCCCCACACTCCTCACCCCGCAGAACAAGCACCCAGTGACTGCAGAAACAGACACACAGTCAGGGAACACAAAGGCACCCACACTGGGCCAGCCACCATGGCTGCCACCCTGGGGGGCAGCCAAATGCCTTTGTAAGCCATTTGGTCCTTTCTGGCCCCAAGCCTGGGTTGGGGGACAGGTGGCTCTCTCAGTCAGGGGGGGCTCACTTCTGTACCCCAGATACAGCCTCTTGCCCCTCCTCGCCTCCATCTCCTATTCACACAGGTCCCCAGGTGCTGACCCTGCAGGAAGACCTGTCCAGGCAAGGATGACACAGGAGCCTCCAACCCAGGAGGGGCAGTGGAGGATGAAGCCCCTGAGGAAGGGGCACCTAAGCTGTGTATATCCTTCCTGTCCCAAGTGTGTGTGTGTGTGTGTGTGTGTGTGTTGGAAGGAGTGCTCCCAACTCCAGGAGTGGGGGGCGGGGGTGGACTTTTGAACTGTTGGAAACAGAATAGAACTACCTGAAGGACACGTATCAGATAACTACCTGGACACAATGTCCTGGTTCTATATGTTCTGGGACAGTATAAAAAGTAATCACAAAATTTTGTCAGCATCAGGGCATAAAATAAAAACCTGCTTCCTGTCCAGGTCATCAAAACTCCTCCCTGACATGGCCCTGCTCACGCTTCCCGTCTGCCCACACTCCCACCTGCTGTCACTGAAGTGTCCCTCTTCTGGTGCTGGGGCATGAAGGGGTGGGCAAGGATGTTCCGGAACACTGACCACACTTCCCTCCTGAGCTGGGTTGGACTGACTACCCTCCATTTCCTGGAGCCGTTGGATCTAAAGTGCCCTTGGAGTGTGGGGAGTGTGGGTAACAGAGGTATAGCAGGAAAATATTGGAACATTTATTTTTTCATCTCACCTTTTTCCATTTAGTATGAGTGTGTTGTACAAAGTGAAAAATATGAAAATATGCTTCTTATTACAGATGCATGCTCAGCAATTGTTTCATTGGTAGGTGGCATGATCAAAGAAACTTTAAAACTGATCTAAGCTTAAAGTGGAGGGTTGGAGGTGAGGGATGGTTGAGATCATGTCCATCTTAGTACCTGACCTGAGGTGCAGTCAGCTCAGAGTCCAGGAGGGTGCAGGGACAAGGTATTGGATGAACAAAGTTGGCCCCTAGAATTGACAGATGAGGAAACTGAAATAACTCTGAGGTGGGAAGTTTGCTCCAAGGAGTATGTGTGCAGGTGGTGAGAGCCTCGCATTGCTGCTGTGTCTGCAGCCTGCCCTTGCCCGATACCCAGCCTGCACCCAAACCCCACTTCCACCCACCCCAGTGAGCACAGGTTCCCTGCCCCCACCCCACCCACCCCACCAACCCGCACCCGGCACGCTGGCAGCAGGCCTCTCTGAGCTCCTCGCTGGTTCTTGATTAGCAGAGCAAGGCAGGGTTGGGTCGTCACCCACCACATCCTCTTCCAGCCTGGTGGGAAAACCGTTGCAGGTTTCCTGTCCCCTGACTAACTGGCTAAAGGAGAAAGAATTTAGGCTCCAGACAGGCCTCAAACTTTGTCCAGCTGGGTGACCTTGGGCCCAAGACATAATCAGTATAAGCCTCAGTTGCCCTGTAACATGGGACTAATCATGGTACTTACTATACCAGGTTGCTGTAAATATTGAGTGGCCTCCTGTGTGTATAGGATCTGGTACAGAGTAGGTGTTCAGTAAGATTCTTAAGCCTCCCCCCCCCCCCCGCCTTCCCCCTCCACCTCTGTCCCCCAACCCTTCCACCCCACCCCCACCCCTATGTGCAACAGGTGCCCTATAAAGAACCTGTTGAACTGTGATTTGCCATCAGCATGGGAAGGAGAATTCTGAAGGTAGACAAATGAATCTTTGCAGAGCACCTTCCTGCAGAAATTAACAGCGCCCCCGCCCCCATCAAAAGCATCAGGCACTCGCCAAGTTCACCCACTCCCAGAGAGGTCCCTGACTCTCCACCCAGCCCCTTTCCCTCTTTCTGCACTGCCTTCACTTCAAGCCTGAGCTGAGGGTGACACCTGGTGGCCATTCCTATATCTGCAGGACACAGTGACCCCCAACAAGAAAGGTGTTGAGGTTCGAGGGTGAGGGAGCCATTCTTTCCAGCACCTCCTCTGTAACCCCCAGCTCCCTCTCAGGGCCCAGGGAACCTCAAGGATATCCACTACCCTACTCTACCTGAGAGTAGCTGGAGTTCTGAGGGCCGCGCCTGCTTGATGGATAAGATGATGGAGGCCTTTGCCCAGACCCTGGCCCCAGGCAGGACAGTGGCTACCCTTCCCCCAAGTGCTGCTGGGGCCTTATAGGCATCATCTCCTTCTATTCTTATCACTGGGGCCTAGTATCACCAGGTACAGCAAGGTTAAGCCACTTGTTCTCAGTCACACAGCTCCTAAGGACCCGAATAATTAAGTGAGTGGGACACCCGGCAAGCCTCGGGCGGATGGAGGACAAGAGGAAGTGGCCCGCCCCGAGTTCCAACCCAGTCTTGCCCAACTGGTGAAGTTACCTCGCTCAAGGGCCTTTTGATGGCTCATCAGTCTCCTTGACAGTACCATGGGGCGTCAGGTAGAGTGGTGATTTTCAAACTGGCTGAATATGAGAGTCACCCTAGGAGGATTTTTTAAATACCAACGCTTGCTCCAGTCCTGGCTGATGAAATAAAAATCAGGAGGCGTGGGGCTGAGTATTTTTAAAAATCTTTCTAGATGATTCTACACTTGTGAATGCAGCCCCTGGGATTTCGCATCTCTCAACTTCACTGCCCTCTAAAGGTCATCAGCTCCCTCTTCCCTGAAGGACCAGCCCCTCCTCCCTGAGCATTCCCTGCACATCTTCCCTTCTCCACCCAGACCCCCAGGGCAAGCTGCCTCTCCATCCTTGGGGCCCCGGGGAGAAGACAGGCCACCAGCCCTTCCCAGAGGGGGCCCAGCAGGCTTGAGCCTCCTGAATCTCTGACCCCCGGCCTGGCCTCTGGGGTGGGGGGCAGGGAAGGCCACTGGGAGCTTAACCCCAACAGGATGAAGGCGCCATAATGAGGGTCAGGCGGTTGGCTCAGCCTGCGGAAATCCCCAGCTTAGTAGGGGTGGAGGGGCTTCAGCCTAGGAGGGGCATCAGGGCAGAAGTAAGGGGGCAGGGGAGCCCAGACACATGGAGACCCCAGGGCCCCTGACCCCAGCCACCTCCTGAGAGGGCCTACTAGAAGCTCAGCACAGTTTGCCCCCCTTTCAGGGCTGCTGACCCTCAGGGAGGGAGGGAAGGGCTGACCAGCCCCCAGCCACAGCCAGGATCATTCCCCCGAACCCAGCCTTTGGCAGAAGAAGGAGGGCACTGATGGGAAAACGGAAAAAGGCTACGTGAGCGTTCCCAGGGCAACGCCGACTTCTCTCCAGCCTGTAATCCTCAGGCCTTGAGTGAGGGATCACTTTCCTCTGCGGAATGTAACACCGAGGGGACAAAACAGGGCAGAGGGACCTGGGGTGGGCATGGGGGCGCCAGAGCCAGGGAGTCGACTCTGCTGGAGGTCATTTCCAGCCCCCAGAAGGCCCTCCAGGAGGTGGCAGCAGGAAGAGAGGAGGGACCGTCCCACCCCCAACTCAGCCCAGGGCACGGGCTCCTAGCAGACCCCCACCCAGAGCGCTCACACTGCTGGCCCCTTTGCTGACCACTCATTTGTAGGGGCGATAACAGGTTCTACGAGGTTAGAACCAGCTAAGGGCAGGACTTAGCAACTGAACAACAACAAAGACCACGTAGCATCAGAATCACACCTAAGAGCCCCAGCTTCCCTAGAGGTGGCCCAGATGGGCCGGCAAGGACTGACAACCTGACGGCTCCAGAGTCCCCACGCCCGCCACAGCCAGCACCCTCCTGCCCTGCAGGGTCATAGGCGGGGCAAGGCAAGCAGAGGGGAGGGGCATGCTAGTTACCATAAAGCTGTGATGGCTGGGACCAGGCGTGCTCACACTGAGATTCAACACAGATTCCTCCAGAAAGCCTTCCAGGCTGATCCACAGAGGACCGAAAGTCCCCCTCCCCACACCCAGCCATGACCTCCCAAAGGGTGTTCCACTCCCTAGCCTCACCCCTGGCCCAGCACGTAGGTCCTGCATCAGCCTTGGCTTTGCTCACTGGGAATTCTCCGTGACCCAGGAAACCCTGAGGGCAGGATCCTGTAGACAGAGTACTGTGCCCAGCACAGCACTAGGTGCTCAGAGGGTCTGGAGTGAGAGGCTCTTGGAAAGATGGGACAAGTCAGCTCAGGTCACAGAATCTGGAAAGAACCAACAATGGGAAGTGACCTCAAAACCCATCTGGTCCAGCCACTCCCCTACCCACCCACATAACCTCCCATCTGGGGGGTGACCTCCTGCCTCAACCCCTGCAGAATCAGGTATCTTCACTCATTCTTTCGTTCATTCATTCACCCAGTGGATTCGCCCCACCAGCTTCTACATCTCAGGGGCTGAGGCAACCCAATTCATTTTCAAGGGCACGAGCTAAATCCTTAACAAGAGGAGCCAGGAATCCATCAGCCATTCTTGCCGGCCCTGGCACAGCGCTAAGTAGAAATAGAAGATGCTGACCAGCTAACCCCAACACACACATCTCTGTTGCATGGCAGTGTTTACACCCAGCACATCCTGGGTTTCATTTCACACTCAACAACCATCCCAGGAGCTGCGGGCCTTCTTGATGAGTGGAAGCTGAGTCTGAGTGGAAGAATGACTTTGCCAGTGTGAATGAAGTGAGCCAGGATGCAGCCTGGACAGCCGTACTCCTGGTCCAGTGCACGCACACACACACAGACACACACACACACTGATCAGCTGGGGTTTCATGTGAAAGATGGGTTTAGCCTCAGGGGGAAAGAAAATGTGATTTAAGCTCCTAACTGTAAAATAATAACAGCGAAAGCAGGCCACAGGCCTGCTGGGTCCCAGACACTGCACTGTTTGTTAAAGGCAAGAGAAGCCAGTGGTGAATCAAGAGCTCCCACCACCCCTCCTCCGGGGCCCAGCTGGGCTGCCCTGGGCGGGCACATGCACGCACGCACACATGCACACCCCCGGGTGGCGTGAGTCCCTGCACGTCCCAGGAGACGGGCTGTCCCAGCCCCTTCACTCCCCTCTGATAAGCCAGCGGCTTCCAGAGAGACAGGCACGTCCCCTTCAGGCTGGCCATGTAGGGCACATGCCAAGCCAGCTGCCAAGGCCCTGGTCCCCAGCCCCTCTGGGCCCTAGAGCCACCTCCTCCATGGCTGACCTGCTCGACCTCAGGAACGGGGTGGGGTGGCGACACCCTGGCACGTGAGACCCGGAGCCCCCACCCAAGCCCTTCCTCAGCCTGTGCTGCAGGCCTGGGGACATCATGAGGGGCCTCAGGCACCCTTTGTGGGCACCCGGCCCCTGGACACACTCTAGGCGGTACAGAGAAGTGAGGAGAGGCTGGGAAGAGGGGGGCAGATGAGGGTCCACCAGGAAAGCAGGCGCCCAAGGGGAAAGTAGGAGTAGGCCTGGGAGAGGCAGAAATGTCTGCGTGAGATCTAGGCTGGGAATCAAGGAGACAGGGAGAGCTTGGCGGGGCGTGCTCACCGGGTAGGTGGAACTTAGGAGGGAGTCACCATGGGAATGTGGGAGGAGGCAATTAGCGAAAGGACTCTGGAGCAGGTGGAGCCGGGCTGGGACCTTTGTCTTGCCACTCAAAAGCTGGCTGACCTTAGGTGTGTGGCCCAGTCTCTCTAAGCCCCACCATATCACGTGCAGAAAGGGGACAGGCGTCGTACCCACCTTGCAGATTTGTGGGAAGTAAATGAGGCCTTGGGTGTGAAGCGCCAGCACAGCACCTGGCCCACAGGACCTCCTCTGTTCACAGGAGCTGTTGTGAGGAAAGTGCAGGAAGGGGTCTGAGAACAAACCTGGGGCTGTTAGCAAGGTGGTGTGCAGGGCAGAGACGCAGTGGAGGGCCTGGGGCCATGGACTCCGAGTGACCTCCAGGTCCCTGGAGGCAGGTCTGCTAACCCCCAAGCTGCCTCCCTTCCCTGTGAGCCATGCTGACCCCTGTTTAGAAGGAGTCAAAGGCCCCCCTCCCCCCAACTCCATGAAAGGGAAAGACCTGGAAGCATGTTTCCTGGAAAGGAAGATGAAAGGCTGGGCTCCCGTTCCCGCCCGGGCTTGAATGAAGACCTTGCCGAGGCCTGTAGAATGTGTGGGCTTCCTGCAAAGCCCAGACCAAAGGCACCTCCTCTGGGAAGCCCTCCCTGCCCACACTGGCAGTGGTCCAAGTCTGCGTCCTGCAGTGTCCTCTCTCTGTGGCTTCAGCCCAGCCACCACCCTGGGCAGCGGCCAGGCTGTTTGCTGCACTGAGCGGGCGTTTTTGAGGCCAAGGGCAGGGTCTTGATCAAGCTGGAGGCCCCAGGCCCAACATGGTGATCAGCCGAGCGCTGGTGTGTATGGAAGGAAGGAACCCTGACCAGTTGGGCCCAGAGGCCCTGACCAGGGGGCCCCGGGGTCGGGTCCTGGGGCAGCTGCCGTCCGGCCCTGGCCTGCCCCTCCCTGCCCTGTGCCCCATCCCTGGGCTAAGAGCAAGTTTCTGGCGCAGACCCTACCCTGTCCTGGATGCTTGGCATTTACCAAAAGGGCAGAGACAGTGAGAAGGGCCTCACCTGTGCCTTCCGCTCAGAGAGGAGCCGGGCAGCAGGCTGGAGGGAGAGGAGTTAGGTTTCAAAGTGCCCAAAGATGACAGAATGAGAGCGGATCCTCGCCCTGTCCAAACAGACGAGGATTAATAGCTAGACTAGAGGATATGAGGAACACCTGCAGACGAAAAGAGGCCAGCAGCCAGACCCCAACAGGAACAAAGGCCACGAACAGGCAGGTAGAGGAGATGTAGGCCCCTGAAGCTAACAAGCAAGAGAAGAGACACTGACAGGGGCTTCCCTGGAGGTCTAGTGGCTAAGACTCCACACTCCCAATGCAGGGGGCCCTGGGTTCAATCCCTGGTCAGGGAACTAGATCCTACATGCCTCAATTAACAGTTGAAGATCTCTCATGCTGCAGCAAAGACCCGGTGCAACTGAATAAGTGAAAAGTAACTTTTAAAAAAGAAGAGGCACTGACAATCACAGGCATCACCTCTGGAGGATGGACAAAAATGAAGAGAAGGCCAGTCCTGCAGGGAGGTGGGGACTCAGCAACCCTGAGCTCTGTGCAGCACAGACGGGGGTGGGCTGTGCTTAATTGAACCCAGTAACTCCACTCATGATTACATTCCAGGAATCTCAGCCCCGACCTTACGCTGTCTCCACTGGCCCAGCCCCTCCCTGACCCAGTCTGTCTGGTCTTATTGTGGTTATTCACTTTCTGGTTACCTCTGCTTCTACATCTGGATAATGAGGACCAGAATCATTGGCAGGGGGATGGGGATGAAGATTAAATGAGGAAGTGCTTCATAAATGCTCATTCATCACCAGGACCAGGGGAGGAAGCCAGCCGGGGTCACACAGCCAGGTAGTGGCAGAGCTGGCTTATTCACAGGTGCAGGACACAGAGCCAGCTGCCATCCCCTCCTCTTCCCCAGAAGGCTTGGGGGCTGGTAGACAGATTGTCTGCATTCAGAGTCCAGGATGATGTCCCTGGGACCATCCCCGTTCCAGCCCCCAGTCCTACTCCTGGAGCCTCCAACTCTGGGGAGCCCCAGAAACCCTGTGGGGCAAGATGCAAGCCAGTGGGGGAGGGCTAGGCAAGAAGGAGGCAGAAGCCTTTATCCTTCCCCCAGGAGCACACAGGGGTCACGGGATATCTGTGGGAGAATGCGTCCAGACTCAGGGCCTCTATCAGGGGCTGCTGGGTGAGACCTAAGCCAAGTGTCTTAGCTGGGCCCAGACTCTCTTTTCACAACAATAGTTAATAAAAGTAATAATCAGCCAACAAGTGTATAGCTCCTACTATATCCAAGGCAGCATTCTGTCTACCTTGTGTATATTATCTCATTTAATTCTCACAACACTCCTAAGAGGCCAGTGTTGTTATTGTTCCCATTTTAGAGATGAAACTAAGGCTCTGAGAACAAGTTACTTAACTTGTAAACAGCAGAGCTAGGATTTGACCGCAGGCTGTCTGCCTTGGGTCTGTGTCTTTAATCACCCCAATACACGCTCAGGGAGTGATAGCCCTCCCCAGATGGTGCTTCTCATTTCCCAGGGGTCTGGTGGTTGTCGATATTGGGGGCTCAATCACAAAGGGGCACAGCCCATGCCTCTTTCCCCACTAGGCCTGCTGGGAGACCTAGGCAAGGCAGCAGCTGGTACCCCATTTGCACCCACATGCGTGGGGCAGGGTCTTCAGCTAGGGCATCCAGCACTGTCCTGCGAGCAGGACCTCCACCCATCTCTTGCTCAGGAAAGCAGAGTAGGAGAAAGTAAGCTGAGAGAGACAGTATTAGAGGGATGGACTTGAATTCTTTCTTTTTTTCCTTCTTAATTTGAATCATTCCTACAAAGTTGACCAAAGTCAGTAACAAATTAAAATTCTGAAACACCCTCACAACCAGTCATAGTGTGGCCCTGGAGAATCTCTATCCTCTGTTATATGGCAGCAGCTGGGCATCACCTTCTCTCTCCCCTCCAGAGCTTATCCCTCTGCAATAAGTGGCTACATATTCATTAACCTCTCTGGGCCTCAGTTTTCTCATCTGTAAAGTGGGGATGATAATAGCGTCCCGTAACAATTGTTACAGGTTTAAATGAAGTAGGTCCATATGTAACATGTGTACAACAATCAGCCCAGTGCCTGGCATGTAGTAGGCACACAACACTGGCTACTGGCATGATACTGCTATCAGCACCAGCCCCAATCAAGCTGTGGGCTCCACTGGGGAAGAAAACTTTGTTGATCTTTGTCTACCTCAGCATTTTCCAAAGGGCTTAGCACACACATGCTCTGTATCTTTTTTTTTTTGGCTGCACTGGGTCTTCGTTACTGCATGAAGGCTTTCTCTAGTTGCGGTGAGTGAGGGCTACTCTTCCTTGCTGTGCGTGGGCTTCTCATTGCGGCGGCTTCTCTCATTGTGGAGCACGGGCTCTAGAGCTCAGGTTCAGTAGTTGCTGCATGTGGGCTTAGTAGCCACTCAGTGGCCCCAGGGCACGTGGAATCTTCCCAGACCAGGGATCAAACTCATATCCCCTGCACTGGCAGGCGAATTCCCAACCACCGGACCACCAGGGAAGTCCCAGCATTCCATGTCTTAAGCTGAGTTTTCCAGAAGCAGATCCGGAGAGAGGTTCCCGGCTAGGTAAGTTCCTAAGGGAGTGCTCCCAGGGGACGTGAAAGGGACTGGGGAAGCAAGAGGGGAGAGCAAGAGGCTAGGAAGGGGACGGAGGATGCCTGCAGTCCATGCTGTATGGGGGGCTCGGGACTGAAAGCTGTTCCCATGCCAGGCCAGGGAGCTGGGTCTTGCCCACCCCCGTGTCACAGTCATTGGCTCAGGGCCACCTGGGGCATGAACTTCTGGGCACTTCTGCTGCTCCAGTAGCGGAAGGCAGTCTGCAGAGAGCTCGCATAGAAGGGAAAACGCTCGAAGGGCAGCTGGTCCTCAGAAATGGAGAAGAGGTCCCAGGGGATCTGCTACACTCAGAAACTGTCTTCTGGGTTGAGCAGAAATCAGCCCCAGCCCAGCCTTAAGGGTTGTGGTTCCCTGTGAAGTCCAGGGTGGTGGAGACAGAGGGGAGCAGCTTTAACTTACCCAGAGTCCCAGCTGGTCAGAGCCAGGAGGGTCCTCTGAGTAGCCAGCTGCCCCACCAACTGAGCAAGGGCAGGCCTGGGGCTGCCTGAGATGGTCTAGGAGCCCCAACTCCGTGCCTGACACAAACGCTAAGTTCTTCACCCCGGTTCACTCATTCCATCCTCGTATCTTCCTTAGGTGTATCCTAATTTGGACATGAGGAAACTGAGGCATGGAGAGGGTGAGGGACCTGCTTCAGGCCTCCCAAGGAGTAAAGATGATTAATGTCATTAGTCATTAGGAAAATGCAAACAAAACCCACAATGAGATACCATTTCACACCCACTAGGATGGCTATAAAAAGGAAAATGACAAGTGTTGGCAAGGAGGTGGGGAAATCGGAGCCCTCATACACTGCTGGTAAGAATGTATAATGCTACAGCTGCTGTGGAAAACAGTTTGACTGCTCCTCAAGAAGTTAAACATAGAATTACCATTATGACCCAACAATTCCACTCCTAATAGGGACCCCCCAAAAAAAAAATTGAGAACAGGTGTCCAGACAAAAACTTGGACGAAAATGTTTACAGCAGCACTATTCACAGTAGCTAAACGGTAGGAACAACCTAAGTGTCCATCCGGTGATAAAAAGATAAACAAAATGTGGCCTATCTGTGCAATGGAATTTGATTCAGTCCCAAAAAGGAATGCCATGCTGGTTCCTGCTACAACATGGATGAACCTTGAAAACCTCATGCTAAGCCACGGGCTAAGCCAGTCACAAAAGGCCACATACCGTGTGATCCCGTTTCTATGAAATGTCCAGAATGGGCAGATTCATAGGGACAGAAAGCAGATCTGCGGTTGACAGGGGCTGGGGGAGGAGAACGGGGGTGAGCACCTGATGGGTGCGGAACTAGAGACGGGAGGGTTGCAGAGCCCTTGAACGCACCAAGTGCTGCTGAATTCAGCAAATCAAATTGTACACTTTTAAATGGTTAAAATGGTAAGTTTTATGTTACATGCATTTCACCACCATTTTAAATTTTTTAAGAAATTTTAGCTTATTTATTTATTTTTGGCTGTTTTGGGTCTTAATGGCTGCATGGGCTTTCTTCTAGTGGTGGCAAGCAGGAGCCACTCTCTAGTTGCAGCGAGAGCTTCTCATTGCAGCGGCTTCTCTAATTGCAGAGCACGTGCTCTAGGATGCCTGGGCGTCAGTAGTCACAGCACGTGGGCTCAGTAGTTGTGGCCCACGGGCTTAGTTGCCCCGAGGCATGTGGGATCTTCCCAGATTAGGGATCAAACCTGTGTCTCCTGCATCAGCAGGTGGATTCTTTATCACTGAGCCACCAGGAAAGCCCTCACCAATTTTTTTAAGTTTAAAAAAAAATAATGATTGAAGGACAGAGTCTGGGCCAGACCAGGACAGTTTGTGACCCTTCCCTCCAGTGGCCTGGAAGCAGGCAACAAGGTCAGCCACGGTGTTTGGGGATGAACAGTACAAATAAAACACAAGTCTGCTGGACACGGTGCTAACACAGACATGGGATGCAAGTGGGGTGGCTTTTGCCTTTTCTTTTTTTCTTAGCCTCATCACTTGGGATGCAGGATCTTAGTTCCCTAACCAGGGATCAAACCGGTACCCCCTGCAGTGGAAGCTCTAGGTCTTAACCATGTACCACCAGGGAATTCCCCTCAAGTGGTTTTAAACATTTCTGAGACTTGGCCAGCTGGAGAAATAAAAGCTTTGGGCTTGAGTTCAGGCAGATGTGGACATAAACACTGGTTCCAGCACAGACTGTGTAAGGACACACACTGCGTCCTTTCTGGACCTCAATTTTCTCATCTAGGAAATGGACAGAAGAAGAAGACACTGGCTGTGTTGCTAAGAGAATTCAGAGAGTTGACCCACGTGGGGCAGCCTGAGGGACAGCACCCGACGTGCACTCGCTGAGGGCTCAGCGAGGCCACCCTTTTCTCCCCTGCTGTCCCTACATGAGCCCTTGATGTTTTATCCCGACCAGACGGCCCTTGGACAAACACGGTCCCAGAGGCTGGCTACACACCCAACCCCTGTCCAGCTTGCCCAGTGGACCCTGCCCATGGGATATTTGCACTTTCAAAAAGAAAACCAGTTAATCCACAGGAAGTCTAAGTGATACAGAGAAAGGGAGACAATGTGGGTTCGTCCAAATACTCTTTAGGTTGTGGGAAGCGCTTCCTTTTCCCCCTAATCACACCGCTTAGGCAGCTACCAGCTTCCACAACTCTTTCCTACGCATGCACACACACACACACACACACACACACACACACACACACCTTCAAACCGCTAAGCCCACATTCTCGAGAGCTGATCCCCAACCGTGTTCTCACCTGCCCACAGCTCAAAATGTCAGTGTAAGAATGCCTATCAATCTTGCTGGGGAAAGACTATTTCTTTCTTTTTTTTTTTTAACGTGGACCATTTTTAAAGTCTTTACTGAATTTGTTACAATATTGCTTCTGTTGTTTATGTTCTGGCTTTTTGGCCATGAGGCATATGGGATCTTAGTCCCCCAACCAGGGCTCGAACCTGCACCCCCTTTATTGGAAGGGAGAGTCTTAACCTCTGGACCACCAGAGAAGTCCCTCTGGGGAACGACTATTTCTTATTTCTCTTTTTTTGGTATGACAATGTTCAGTTTTTAGGATATGATAATAGAAAATTAACTTTGAATTATTCTTTTCATTATTTTTCTTAATTAGAGGATAATTATTTTATAAATCTGCGATAATTTTTGCCATACATAGACGTGAATCGGCCGCAGGTATACCCATGTCCTCTCCATCCCGATTCCCCCTCCCACCCCTCCAGGTTGTCATGGAGCCCTGGCTTTGGGTGCCCTGAGTCATACGTCAAAATCAAACTGGTTATCTATTTTACATACGGTAATGTATGTTTCATAAATTATCCTTATGTCTTCACTTAACAAAATAAGGTGACAGTGGTCCCCACATCAGTTCCCAAAATGACTTTTTGAAATTTTACTGTAAATCTTCAAATTCAAGGAGAATGACTTTCTCTACCCTCCCACCCCCCACCCCCACAAGTACGCCTCATCTGTGAGGGGAGGGTATGAATCCTGCCTCACTTGCTCGCTGGGTTGGTAGATGGCAGGACCCTGGGGGGCTCTCTCCATGCCCCCCAAGGCAGCAGACTGACTCCAGGCCGGCCTCTGGATACCAACAGATTGCGTCCTGCTTCCTGGTGCCAGGGGCCATCCTCCAGCTGCCACATGGGTGACACACAGCCATGGCACTGCCGCCTTTACCAGGCCTCTGGTTCGGCATCAGGAAGGGCAAGCCGTGTTCAGGGACCAATTTGCCTCTGGGCCAAGTGATGCTTCATTAGACTGTGTGGACCCCACTCAGCCTGGACAACTCACAGCCTAAGCCCCTCGACCTGAGAGGGGCCAGTGGGCGTCACTGGGACCTCCTGGCCTCTCTAAGTCCCTCGGGTTAGACCAGACCATTCTAGGTCACTGTCCTACCACCCAAGACCTCTAAAACTCCAGTCAGGAATGGAACCCAAACTCCCCACTTGAAATCCTATGTTTGAGTTGGAAACAAAGTAAGATACTCCTGTTCTGGGAGATGCCAGGCTCAAACCTGACCCGCATTAGAAACCGTCAGGGACCATGAGGAGCCGAAAAGGGAAAAGGGGCGAGAACAGGACAGACGGGAGGCAAAGCATGACTAAGGGTCCACGCCAGGCGGGGCAAGGGCTAGGTGCCGACAAAGGAAAGCTTAGTGAGGCAGTGAGATGCACCCCTGCCCTGAGGGGCTCCCTGTGAGCAGGTGGACCCAGGGAAGAGCCAAGGTCGGGAGTGACACCTTGTAAGTGTGTTTATTTCCCAGACTCACGACCCCTATCCACCCAGAGCCAACGACCAAGTCAAAAAGTCAGAAAATGGGACTTCCCCGGGGGTCCAGGGGTTAAGAATCTGCCTGCCAATGCAGGGGACACAGCTTTGATCCCTGATCCAGGAAGATCCCACATGGCATGGGGCAACTACTGAGCCTACGTACCCTACAGAGAAGTCCTTATTGCTCCATGACAGGAGAACCCTGCACACCGCAGCTAGAGAGTAGCCCCCACATGCTGTAACTAGAGAAAGCCTCTGCAGCAACGAAGACCCAGTGCAGCCACACACACAAAAAATAATCGGGAAGTTACAGGTTGCGGTAAACCCTAGAGGAAAATACACAGAAGGTGAGACAAAGCCAAGCGGGGGCGGGGATTTCGAGGGGGGTGGCTGAGGGCTTCTCTGAGGAGGTGACACTGGGAATGAAGTGGAGGAGGATGAGAAGGGAGAATGTTCTAGGCAGAGAGCAGCAGGTGTTAAGGTCGGGGGCAGGAAAGGACTTGGTGAGTTCAAGGAAGAGCAGGGTGGGGCAGTGTGGCTGGAGTGTGGGCAGCCATGGGGAGAGAGGAAGGAGACAGGTCAGGCAAGGCCTCACAGGCTGCAGTCCATGGGGTCACAAAGAGTCGGACAGGGCTTAGCGTCTGAACAACAACAAGGTAAGGGCTTTATTTCCATTTACCAAATACTTAACTACCTTGCTCAAGGTCTCACAGCTGATGAGTGGCCAAGCTGAGGTTTCAGCACCTAATCTGACATCAAAGCCCCCTGTTTTCTTTCCTCTACCCATTAACAGCACTGAGCTGGCTGTTCCGTGGGTAACTGGCAACTGTTAATGACCATGGGTTTAACGGCAGGGGCTTTGGGGTGGCCGGTTTGCCAGGGGTGTCTTTGTGGAGTAATTGACCACTGGATAAGGACTTTAAGAGTGAGGAGCACTCTGGGGAGTTCCCTGGTGGTCTAGTGGTTAGGATTCAGGGCTTTCACTGCTGCAGCCCGGGTTCAATCCCCAGTGTGGGACCGAGAGCCCACAAACCATGCGGTGCAGCCAAAATTAAAAAAAAAAATTTTTAAGTGTGAGGAGGACTTTACCAGGTGGAGAAATGGGGGGAAGAGCATTCAAAGCAAGAAGTCTGTGGCCTGTTTGAGGGCCATAGGGTTATGGAGCATAGACGTCACAACGCGAGAATGTAGAGTGGGGTCTGGATTATAAGGATGTGCAAACTGACTCACAGGCAATGAGAACCCAAGGAAGGTTCTGGAACAGTTTAAGCTGTGTGGAGGAGCTCACGTGATGTGAGAAGGCCCCCTGGGAGTAGGGCAAGCCTGTCTGAACCCTTCCCACCCCAGACCTGAAAGCCAGGCCCGCAACCAACCCCAGCCAGCCCTCCTCCACGCCTCTGCTCCAGGACCCCGCCAGGCAACGCCCCGGCCCAGGATGTCCTGAGTTCCTGTGCCCACTAGGTGGCGTGGTGCACATAGAAATGCGGTTTGATGGCCGGGCTGCCCCCTCACCCGCAGAGGGGCTGAATTTTCCCAGCAGTCGGTGTTTCTCTCACTTTTATCCCCACTCTTCACCACCTCCTGCCCCTCATAGCCAACCATTTGCATGTGTTCTTGGGAAAACCTCAGCCTGTATTTTCTAGTTTCATATTTAATACACCACATATTCTCACTGTTACTCAGCACCGTGTTTTTTTAAAACCCACTCATGTTGCAATGGTGGGTGCCCTCCACATGTATTTACCCACTCTGATGGTGATAGGCACCCACATCCCCTTCAACACCCCTCAACAATCCTGTAGGAGCTCCCTTGCCCGTGTCCCCTGTGGCCCTGCCAGAGAACCTAGGGAGCAGAATTGCTGGGTCACAGGGCATGCGTTGACAATTAAATGCACACCTCCAGCCAGCTTTCAACTCACCCAGTTCTTGGAAGGTTCCTGGGGAAAGTCTGCAGCCTCATGGGACCACGTGGCCTGGCATCCTCCCTGTGGGCAGCCCCAAATTCTTTCCTCTTGGGCCTCAGGGCAGTTGGAGGGCTGCTGGAGGGTGGCCTCTGTCAGGAGTACCTTACAGAATTTCCTGTCGGTCCAATGGTTAGGACTCTGCTTTCACTGCCAAGGCGAGGGTTCAACCCCTGGTTAGGGAACCAAAACCCCACAAGCCGTATGGTACGGCCAAAAACCAGAACAAAACACGCAAATGAAAGAGCACCTTGTGATTATAAGACCTTAGGTCCTACTGTCTCTCGCATGGCCTGCTCTGCTTATCTCTACCCAGCCTCACCAAGGCCAGGCTGGTCCATGACATGTCCCTGTCCCTGTCTTCAGGAGTCTCTCTGGTGCTAAGAGCCATTCTTTCCTACTCCACCCTGCCACTGAACTACCCCAGTTTTCTGCATTTTCCCCAAGGTCTCTGCATCAGCCTGTCCCTCCCGTGTGATCAGTTCTGTGCTATATGTCCATGGGCAACTTACTTAGATTCTCTGTATTCTCTTATGTAGATTCTCATATTGTCTGTAATATGGAGATAGTAATATCACTACTCATAATCGGCACATAGATATGATCCCTCCTGGCTGCTGCACTCAGCTCTCTCTGTGACTCACTGATGCCCTGCTTCTCACACATTCAAGTAGCTATAACTCCTCCTCCTGCAGGAAGTCACCTCTGATTGAACCAGATATGCTCCTGAAGCCCTTAACCCAACTATCACCTAGTAAGCACTCAAATATTTGGGGAGCTAAAATTTAAAATAACGATAATGGCTGTGATTCATTGTGCACCTACTATGTGCTAAGAGTTATTTATCCTACTTCATCTTCACCAGAGCCCTGGAAGGCAGATTTTATCATCCACATTTCACAGAAGAAATTGGAGACTTAAAGTGACTTGCCCAAGGTCACAGGCAGGTAATTGTCAAGGTCAGGGCTGGAATACAGGATTGTCTGACACAAATGTTTTCCCCCTACCCTACCCCACCTCCTTCAGAATCCCTTCCCCCCATCATCCTTCCCCCATATACCCTGTGGGTGTGCTGCATCTGAAAACTAGTTTTCAGTATACACATAATTTAGGGATAGAGTCTCCCTATAAAAATGTTAAAGCAGTTCAGACAGAGCTGTGTCACCTGGAAGCAAGATCTTCCACTTTGCCCAAAGAATCCCACTACAAATAGCATCCTGTGTATCATTCAAGCCCATTTTCCATGCATTTTCAGGCATTCTTCTGCATGTGTAGGGCATAAATAATATGGCTGAGTGTTTTTGTTTGATTTTCCATAAATGATGTGAGTGCACTGTGTCTCACTCTTCAACATGCTTTTCCCCACCCAGTGATATGTCTTGGGGAGCTGCGCCTGCTTAGAGCCTTGCCATCTTTCCTTGGAACTGCCATGTGCTATTCCAGAACAAAGATAGACTTTGCTTCCATAACTGCCCTCTACATGTTGTTAACAGTTCTCATGTTTAAGTAGAAGACTGAGGGGCTTCCCTGGTGGTCCAGTGGCGAAGACTGCGAACTCCCAAGACAGGGGCGCGGATTCAATCTCTGGTCAGGGAACTAGATCTCACATGCCGCAACCAAGAGTTCACCTGTCATTCAAGATTCCACATGCCGCAAGGAAGATCAAAGATGCTGCATGCCACAGCGAAGACCTGGGCAGCCAGATAAAATGAAAATTAAAAAATTAAAGTGAGGCTGAAATGCCCACCGACATACAGCCGTCCCTGTGTGCTATGATGTGTCCTGTGAAGGGTGTGGACAGTCGCGGCTTCTAACAACACGTGTCACAGTTCTCAACTGGGAGCCACTGAAGGCTTTGGGGAGCCTCAAATCCCTGAAATCTCACCTAGAGTTATCTATGTGTGTGGACTATTCTGGGGAGAGGGTCCCCAGAAAACCTCACCAGTTTTCACATTTCCAAAGGGCCTTATAAAAGCTGAAATGCTGTCCCACACTACCTTCTGTGCCTTCGCATAATACCGCATGACGAGCTCACAAGGACAGGGCGGGCGGCATGAAGCATATTCCTTCCCAGAGGTTGTGCCAACAAGGATTCCATCTAGTGCTGAGATGACCTTTCAAGTCAGATCTAGGTCAAAAGTCTGGCTCCAACTCTCATTGTGGGCAACTAAGTAATATCTGAGCCTCAGTTTCCACTTTACAAAGTTAGATGACTAATACCTGCTTGGTGGGGTTGTTGTGAAAACAGAATAAAACCAGCTGTGCCAGGCATCCTGCCCCACCCTTCCTGCCTGCCCTGGGGCCTCGGCCATCCGTTCCCCCACCCTCCTTCTAGCAGCATCATGGAGACTGAACACCCCAGTTCCTGGCCCTGGCACCTTAGACAGGTAACAGTTACTCCTCCAATTGGAGCTTCAGTTCCTGCACCTGTAGCACAGGGTGAAACCCAGTAAGACTATTGGAGCCTGACTCCTAGGGTGCTGGGAAGTCAAGTTGTCAGTGCACGAACTGATTGGAAGTGGGCTGCTGGCCAGAGAGTGGTCCTCAAAGTGCTCACTGTCGCTCTGGCCCCTGGGCACACCCCCAACATCTGAAGGGCACGAAGGCACCACTGAACCATCACTGGGTGATCAGGGATGCAGAGACCAAGGGATGGCACCAAGTGATGGCTTGCTCTCCTCGAGGCATCTTTCAGTCTAAGTCAGATGAACCCCTAAATCCTTCCCTCCTGGGGTCTTCCCCCAGAGCCCCACCTTCCCCCCAGGCAGTTTTGTGCCGCTCTGCTATGAGGGGTGGGAGTCAACTTCCTGAAGCCTGGGCATCCCTGGAGGCCCACACACGTGAGTCTTCTCCTGCTGCGAAGGTGACCTCCTGGTACTCACCTTGCTAACATCTTCTTACCAAAGACCCGGCACAGCAAGGGGAGAACCCATATGTCTGTGAAGAGGTGCTCAGGTCTCTCCAACCTAAAGAACTCCTTGAGAAGCAGCTGTGACACAGGGAACTCAGCTTAGTGCTCTCTGATGACCTAGACAGGTAGGATGGGGGCAGGGGTGGGTGTGGGAGAGAGGGCATATAACATACTTAAGGCTGATTCATCTTGTTCAACAATATTGTCGAGCAATTATCCTCCAAATAAAAACAAATAAATAAACAAAAAGCTCCTTAGGGGCGCCCCCTAGCTATAGCCCACCTCTCCTCTTGAAGAAGTTCCCTTGCCACGTTCCTCACCTCCCACCCCACTGGCTTTGCCTGGGTGTTCCAACTGAGGGATGGATTTGGAGAGGCAGAGACAGCCTTTCCTCGGGTGTAGGAGGGGGCTGGTGGGGGGTGGGGAAGGACCCACATTCTCTGTCTGGGAACCCATTCAGGACTGGGTGCCAAGGACTGCACCGTGAGACAGGGCACTGCCAAGGAGCCCGCAGGCAGCTGGGCAAATGCAATGAAAGGCAGAGACCCGTTTCCTCCTTTCCTCGGCCAGCGTAGCCCCCGGGGGCCGCAGCGGACAGGAAACTGCAGATAGCTGGCCTCCAGCGGGAAGAGCTGCCCTTGGCCGGGTGGAGGGAGCTGGCCTAGGAGGTGACTGGAAGTGACTGCCAGTGTCCGCAGAGCTCATGCAGCTGGCGCTTCCGGAAGACAATTTTAATAGCTGAGTGAGGGCACGTAACCAAAAAATATTTCCACCAGAGTCAGTGCCGCAGAAAGAGCAGGAGCTATGAGGTCAGATGCATTGACTTCAAACCCTAGCCCACACCTGACCCCCTGTCCCCTGACCCTTCTCAGCTAGGCTTTCTCTGCCATATCTCAGGCACCCGTGACTGCAGTGTCACTGTGAGGACTGCTTGGGATAGAATCTGTCAAGTGCCTGGTACAAACTGGCACCAAGTAAGCCCCTAATACATTGCTTTCTTAATACATTGGGGTCTCTGCTCCTGCTACCATGTGCTAGAGACCCCAGGCCTCTAGATAGGGTGATGGATGAAGAGATGGAGTGTGTACACCAAGAGCTCCCTCTGCAGGGGGAGTGGCTGGACATTGACAGTAACTGGGTAGCAGTGTGCCTCGCCTGGGTTGGGGAATTGGGATGGGGCCCTGGGATGGGACGGGGATGAAAGGCCACTGTACCATAACAGAATAGGCAGCACTTTGTGAAAACTGTCAATAAAACTGGACAGGGAACAGCAAGACAAACCCCAAAGTGACCCCAAAGTTGTGAGTTTGTAAGATAGGAAAGTTACTGCTAGAACAGTCATGGAGAATGAGCAGGGTTTCAAAGCTCCGGGAAAAGTGACTCACCAAGGTAACCCATGGAGAAGGAAATGGCAACCCACTCCATTATTCTTGCCTGGAGAATCCCATGGACAGAGGAGCCTGGCACAGCCTACATGTAGTCCATGGGGTCACAAAGAGTCAGACATGACTTGGTGACTAAACAAAAGCGACCCAACCCTCCGGCAACCCCACAAGCAGCTGAACTTGACCCCCAGCCCAGAGTGTCTCGTGTGGACCGAGTCCCTCCATCTGCACTCTGTGAGCCAAAGGACCCAGTGCTCTGATGACCTCGACTTGCTGCTCTATCATCTCAACTGTTTAACAAGCTGCAGCCTTCTAGATTCTCCATCACCTGCTCTACTGCTGGGGCTCAAGTCAGGGCAATGGGCCAATAAACAGAAATCAAGTGCAGAGATGCATGAGTTCTATGTGGGTTTCATTCCTACAAATCTACACTGCTATTTAGGAACCAATGTTTCACGATAATTCCCATTCACCTGCCTGAAGTGATGGCTGCCCTCTGAACCCTGTAGAAACCACAGCCTCATAAACTGCTTCGTAAATATCTTTACTGTTTTCTAAATGTTTGAAGATATTAAAAATATTTTTGTGTGTGATTGAAAGCAAATTTAGGAATATTCTATATTCGGAAAAGAAAGAAAACAAATTCCAGTTAAGGGTTCCTTGTTCATGCCTGGCTAATCCTGGTACAATATATCCAAGTTACGACCAAAAGTCACGTTTCATTATGGGTTTTCTCCAGAAAAGCACACATAAGATTCTTTGGACGCAAACATGAACTCCAGCTTAACAGGTTTATCAGTCCAGACTTGGCATGGGAAGATAGCCTATGAGCAGGAACCGCTGGGCATCCAGCCAGTGTGTGCGAAGTCCACTGGGGAAGGATCTCCATGCAGCTATGTGAGGCTGTGGGCTTCCCAGGTGGCGCTAGTAGTAAAGAACCTGTTTGATCCTTGGGTCAGGAAGAAACCCTGGAGGAGGGCATGGCAACCCACTCCAGTGTTCTTGCCTGGGAAACTCCATGGACAGAGGAGCCTGGTGGGCCACAGTCCACAGGGTCACAAACTGTCAGACACAATGAAGCAACTTAGCATGCATGCATGCAACCCTGTCCAGCACCAGTCCCTGGAAATATATCATAAATGTCAATGTCTGCCGACTCCTATACTAGACACCTGTACTGACTCCTAAATTGAGAATCCAAATTTTAACCTTTGAGCTCTCAATATTTTTTGTGTGCATTTACGGAGCACCAGAGAGACAGCCATGAACAAGACAGATGCTGTTTCTGAGCCCCGGTGGGGGGCGAGGGTTATCAGTTACAAACAGGTGTGGCAGCACTGTGCTAGGGTGGGAGGGATTGGTACCAGGCATAGCAGAGGCCCCATAGAGTAATAAGGAGGGATGCTGGACTCAACTCCACTGTGCACTTACTCCATGTATAAAATAGGGACCTCAGCCCTGCCTACCACCCAGCGTCATCATCGAGGCTGCAGGAAGCCTTCGCAGTAGGCACGAGGTGAGATCACAAAGGTAGAGACATCTGTCCAGCAAAAGGACTGCAGAAGTAGAGGTTTGCACTCAGTGAAGTTCAAAGACCACACTGACCCCAGTGAGGAAGCTCCTGGCTATCCAGGAGGAGGAGAGGGCTGTGAGGGGGCCTCTAGAGCCCTGGGGCCCAGTGAGTATATGAAGAGTCGGAGGGGAGGTTTCAGAGCACAGCAACACAAACCTGCTTCCTCCTGATCCCATCACCATTGCACATCATGCCTCAGGAAATATCACAGTCACGGGGGAGCCCCAGTCCTCCAAGCTTCTCAGAAGCAATGCGGCTTCCTACCCCTGCGGGCTGGGTACTGTAAGGCCCCAGGCAAATGTATTTTTCAGAAAGTTCATCACGTCTCTAAACTCCGTGGTGAAAGAAAGTATTCAGTGATGCTGTGAGGTGAAAAGAACTGGACTGGGCCCCAGAAAACCCAAGCTCTGATTGAATCTGCTGCTTTCCTCTGTGAAATGCAGGGGGCTCCTTAGCCCCCAGATTGACACAGTCATAGTGAAATGCTCAAACCTACATGGGTGGGAGTTTCTCCACTTCTGTTTGGAAATGAACTCAGGCCACAGCTGGGTTAGCTGTGACGTGTCCTTGGTGAGAGAGGTACCCTGCGCCTTCCCCAAGACAAACTACATATCAACCAGCAGTGACGCTTAGGAAACACAAAGCTCTCCTCTCCTTTAAATATTCACCACCAACTTGAATACAGGGAATCTATTCGTTTGACATTCACTGCACATCTACTACGTGCCAGGTGTTGGAAATACAGAGTTAAGAGAAATACTATAGCAGGACTTTCCTGGTGGTCCAGTCCACCTGCAATGCAGGGGATGTGAGTTCAATTCCTGGTCAGGAAACTAAGATCCCACATGCCAAGGCAAGATCTTATCTATGACACAACTAACACCCAATGCAGCCAAATAAATATTTTTTAAAAAGAGGAAGAACAAAATCAGAATTGAAAGAGACAAGTGTACCTCAGTGTTCATCTCAGCACTGTTTACAATAGGTAGGACATGGAAGGAACCTAGATGTCCATTGGCAGACAAATGGATAAGAAAGTTGTGGTACTATACACAATGGAATATTACTCAGCCATTAAAAAGAATGCATTTGAATCAGTTCTAATGAAGTGGATGAAACCAGAGCCTATTATACAGAGTGAAGTAAGTCAGAAAGAAAAACACCAATACAGTATAATAATGCATATATATGGAATTTAGAAAGATGTTAACAATGACCCTATACACAAGACAGCAAAAGAGACAGATATAAAGAACAGACTTTTGAACTCTGTGGGAGAAGGTGAGGGTGGGATGATTTGAGAGAATAGCATTGAAACATGAATATTACCATATATGAAATAGATGACCGGTCCAAGTTCAATGCATGAAACAGGGCATTCAAAGTTGGCGCACTGGGACAGCCCAGAGGGATGGGATGGGGAGAGAGGTGGGAGGGGGTTTCAGGATGAGGGACACATGTACACCCATGGCTGATTCATGTGAATATATGACAAAACCCACCACAATACTGTAAAGTAATTATCCTCCAATTAAGATTATTAAAAAAATTTTTTTATGAGGAAGAACAAAAGAAATACTATAGCCGTATTCATATAGAATACAACCTGAGCCCTGGCCCAAGGGCAGGGAGGGAGGTGGGACTGGCCAGGCTAGCAGCTGGCATGTTGGCAGCTGTGCGTGGACTTGGTGGCCACAGCTCCTGCTGCCAGGACCATCCCATCCCCATGGGCCAGCAGAGAGCCACAGCTTGGGGCCAGCCTGGGTCCCAGCCAACGCGAACACATTTGGAACACGGGTTTGGTGTTCATTAGAATTTTTTGTGTGTGGGAGAGGGTGGTCTCCACGTCATTCTGTTCTGCCATCTTGATTCCTCTTCCCAAAATTTTTTCAAAGTATTTATTTATTTTTGGCTGGGTTGCATCATGGTTTCAGCATACGGGCTCTCTGTCATGGCACAAAGGCTTCTCTCTAGTTGTGGCGCCAGGGTTCCAGAGCACGTGGGCTCAGCAGCCATAGCGAGAGAGCTTAGTTACCCAAAGCCTGTGGGATCTTAGTTCCCCAAGCAGGGATCAAACCTGTGTCCCACTGCACTGGAAGGCCGATTCTTAACCACTGGACCACCAGGAAAGTCCCTAGACGTCAGGTTTTGTTATTTTTTTAAGTCATTCTTTTATCCCTAGCATTTTTGAAAAGTTGAAAAAATAGTACAATCGACATATACTCCTCATTTAGATACGACGATTGGTAATTTCTTTCAGATATCATGACACTGATATCAGATGTCATGATTCAGATATCTTGAAGCACTGACATTGCTTCAGTATCAGACTTTTTAAAACCATAAATACATCTTATAAATAAAGGGAATGGGTAAGACTAAAATCAATTTTTATGTGTAACAAAAGAAAAAATATACGTAAGTGGGGTATCACTCTGCAAGCAGTTACCTACTAAAAAGCAATTTAATTCATTACAAAGGGAAGCCTATGGGACAGCAGATTTGCAGCACTGTTCAAATAAATGGATAACCGTGTAATTTTTTAAAATGTTTATTGGAGTATAGTTGCTTTACAATGTTATGCTATACAGAAAAGTGAATCAGTATATATATATATACACACACACACACACACACACACACACACACACACACACACTGTGTTGTGCTTAATCACTCAGTTGTGTCCAACTCTCTGTGACCCCGTGGACTGTAGCCCAAGAGGCTCCTCTGTCCATGGGGATTCTCTAGGCAAGAATACCACAGTGAGTTGCCATGCCCTCCTCCAGAGGATCTTCCTGACCCAGGGATCAAACTGAGGTCTCCCACATTACAGGTGGATTCTTTACCATCTGAGCCACCAGAGAAGCCTAAGAATACTGGAGTGGGTAGCCTGTCCCTTCTCCAGGGGATCTTCCTGACCCAGGAATCAAACCGAGGTCTCCTGCTTTGCAGGCAGATTCTTTACCAGCTGAGCTATATATATGCTTCCCTGGTGTGTATATATATATATGTGTGTGTGTGTGTGTGTGTGTGTGTGTATATCCCCCCTCTTTTTTAGATTTCCTTCCCATTTAGGTCACCATAGCGCACTGAGCAGAGTTCCCTGTGCTGTAAAGTAGGTTCTCAACAGTTAACTATTTTATACACAGTAGGTGGGCTGCGGTCCATGGCGTCGCGAAGAGTCGGATATGACTGAGCGACTTCCCTTTCACTTTTCACTTTCATGCATTGGAGAAGGAAATGGCAACCCACTCCAGTGTTCTTGCCTGGAGAATCCCAGGGACGGGGGAGTCTGGTGGGCTGCCGTCTATGGGGTCACACAGAGTCAGACACAACTGAAGTGACTTAGCAGCAGCAGCAGCAGCAGTGTGCACATGTCAGTCTTAAATCTCCCCATTCATCCCACTTCCCCCCTCTCCCCTTAGCATCCATTTGTGTCTGTGTACCACAACTCTATCCTCAAAACATCTGTGTCTTGTTCCAATTTTAGTATATGTGCTGCAAAGCGAGCACCCATGCAAGGATTCTTAATCATTTGTCTATTGTGGGGACCCTGCCTGGAGAAACAAAATTCGCAGAGAACTCTAAAATCTCATTTCAAGCAAGGGTTTCATTCTTCTTCATGAGCAAACCTTTAACCAGAACCGGCAGCAAACCGATGGGTCAATGTAAGTGGGTAAGGACAGTGCCAGTACAGTACATGAACACGTGCCAGCTGGGCAGGGCATTGGGTGAGTCTGTGGGGCTGGGGCACCACCGCCCACTCCCAGCCTGGGAAATCCTGGCAGGCCCGGCACAGCATCCCCAGGAAAGGCCAGCACTGGGAGAGAAGGTCTCTCTCTTTCCTCTTTCTCAGGAGAGACAAATCAACAAGGAGCCCAAAGCAGGGAGCCGGGAGGGTGGCTCTGATCGCCCGCCCACCAGATCATCAGTCTCAACTGACCGAGAGTTGCCTCTATTTGTCATGTAAATATTTGCCCTAAAATCACTGCCAATCACAGTTTCATAATACACAGGGGTATCCCAATTATCCAAGGGCTCTGATGAAATTCTCAACATAAGTTTAAATTCACTTCCTTTAAAAAAAAAAAAAAGGGACTTCCCTGGCTGTCCAGGGGTTGAGACTCCACGTTTCCAAGACAGGGGACACAAGTTCAATCCCTGGTCAGGGAGCTTAAGATTCCACATGCTGCACAGTGTGGCCAACAAAATAAAAATAAAATTTTAAAAAGCTAGTGGTATGTCTTACGAGATAGCCTGTCATAATATTAAGCAAGTGACAGCTGGTTATCACTGAATCTGACTGGAAACCACTGGCTTTAAGAAATCATAAAGAAACTGGCTTGATGGTAAAAATGGAGAAGCGAACTCATTTTCACTTTGAGCCTAGAAGTCCAACTAATTCGGGAAATTACAAGCATTTGGCAAAAACAATTCAGCAAATGTCCAAAATACTGAGGGGAACTAACCTGCAGGTGGGAAACAATAAAATGAAATCCTGAAATTTTTTTTGTTGTTGTTGAAAGACTGAATTACAAAATTAGGGGAAGGAAAGAAAACCAGCTGTTGGGACAGATTTGAATTTCAGTTAATCATCTGATTCCAGTATCATGCAATTTTCATCAAAAACAAGAATTCTCAGCAGCTGAGAGAGGACATGAGGCCAAGAAAGGCAATAGGAGGATGGAGCAGAGAGGCCAAGGAGGCTGAGATAGCTGAGGCCCGGCCACGCCCTGGCCCCAACCCTGCAGAGAGGAGGAGGCTGGCCTCTGGCAGATCCTCCCCACCAGTGCCCCCCCAATCCCCCCACTTCACTAAAGCAAGGCTGGGCTTGAGGGTGTGAGGGACTGCCTGCCATCCAGACAGTGATGCGGCCTCACCATCCCTGCTAGAGGTGGTTGGCTTTGGGTTATTTTTCCAGGAGTGTTTATGGCCACAGGCTGATCCCTGCATTCTTTGCCTAGGTCCCCATCTGCCACCAAGGGCACACCCTTCCAGGTGGCTGGGGTGAGGGCCATGCCTGGTGACCCCGGAGGCACGCCCACCAGTGGAGGAGCCAGCTCTCTGAGGCGGTGACTCGCCCAGGCACTTGGCTAGTTCGCCGCACAGGCCTGACGGGAAGCCAGTCTCCAAACCACAGGCCCCAATGTTCAAGGTCTGTCTGGCGGTGGGGCAGCAGAGGGAGTCAACCCGAGGGTGGAGCCGGAGGCTGCGATGCTGCAGCAGACTCGTGGATGAGGTCTATGAACCCAGAGAGATGAGGCTCTTTGACTTGTCAGAGGCAGCTTCTTAAGGGCGGAGGAGGAAAAACAACAAAAGCAAGTTTATACTCATAGGGAAACATAATCTGTGATTATAAATATTTCATGAGCAAAGAAAGCAGTACTGACTGAGAGACTGGGGTGGGGAGGGTGGACAGCAAATTAGATTCCAGTTTGCAAAGTGATAGGGCAGCTGGGATAGAGCACAGCCTAGGCTATTCTGGGCTGTGCGCCGGAGGCCCTGCGTCATGGTCACTGTCAGGGAGCAGGCTCTGGCCCCCAGCCCCTGGAAACCACAGCCTTCCCACGGTCAGCACAGAACACCTTGGGAGGCAGTCATGGGGGGAGGAGGGGGCGGGGAGTGGGTGGCAGGACAGTCATTTGAATGACTTGGGCAAACTTCAACAGCAGGGAGGTGGGCCAGTGCCCTGCAGACCCATGAAAGGATGAACATGCATTCTGCTGACTAAGGGCGGGGGGAGAAGTGAGCCCGACCCCAGAAAGCAAGTGCCCTTCCAAGCTAGAGGGCAGCTCTGGTCAAGCTGCCCTGGTCAGAGCAAAGGCGATGCCCGGAGCAGGTGGTGCCAGGCTGAGGACAAGCCCGCCCTTCCTTTCCCTCAGGACAGGGGTCTCTCCTGCAGCCCTTGAGAAGCAGCCCAGAAAGCAGAGGCCTTAAGGGATTGCTGAGTAGCAGCTGTTGCAGCAGAGACTCTCCCCACTGGGCAAGCAGGTCCCAGTGTGGGACAGAGACCTCAGCCAGTCTAACAGCCCTTCCAGAGGGCCGGAGGAAGAGGGCGGTTACTCCTAAAATACCCGGAGGCCCTTGAATCAGGCTAGGTCAGAGGAGCCCTGGCGACCGGTGCACACCTCAACCAGAAAGATGGAAACAATCTCCGCTTCCAAGCAGTCAAGGCGGAGCTGGTGAGGCTCCAAGTGAAGCCACTGAATCTGGGAAAACCAGTCATCACCTAGACTCACAGCCGGTGAGACTCTGCTCAAGACGGCGAGGACTCCACAGCCATGAAAGACCCCAAGACGTCATGGGAGGACCCCCTGAGCTGAAGTCACTGATTGGATATGCCCTTGAGACCAGCTACTAGTTGCAAGAATCACCCTGAGGAATCACGTTACCTCTGAAAGGCAAGTCCTTGTGGAAAATACAGGATCAGGGGCTGCCAAACCTAAGGACCATGAGGAACTCCAAAACTGCACATCCACATAAATGCTTTCAGGACACACCCTAAGCGCTATTCCAACTGAAGAGACTGTTTACATCCAGCTACCTGCGGGACACCTCTCAGAGGTGCCTCCGTGCGGATCCCCCAAAGCGCCTCCTCCCCCACCCTTGGGCCTCTCCCCGAGCACCCAGTTCAGCGTTCTGCAGGAGCAATCACACAGCAAAGGGAGCCGGACACCAGGGACCCACTGGCCCTTCCCCAGCGTCTGAGCACACCACCAAGCCCAGTCAACTGCACCTACTAAAGGCTTCTGCTCCCCTCCTCCACCCTAGGCCGACAGCACATCATGGTGCACTCTGGCCTCCCCAAGTGCCCCTCCACGATCAGTCTCCTTCAGGAGATCAGCAGGGAGGCGGGCCAGTGCCCTGCAGACCCATGAAAGGATGAACATGCATTCTGCTGACTAAGGGCAGGGGGAGAAGTGAGCCCGACCCCAGAAAGCAAGTGCCCTTCCAAGCTAAATACAGGAAGATATAGGAAGTCTCCTGTATCTTCCTTCCCACCACCCCAACCCTGCTTGCTAAATACCCTACACCAGTATCCCAGCACCCCCAGGATGCGGCAGACTTCCCAGGCCCAGCCAGCGCTGCCTCTTCCAGCCCCATCCTTCCCCACATTCCCTCCTGCTCACCTGCTGCAGCCACACTGGCTTTTCCTTTGAGTCCCTGGGACTTACCCAGTCCCTTCTACCACAGGGTTTTTGCACATCCTCTTCCCTCTGTCTGGACCACTTTCCCCTCCTCTCACTAAGCTAATGCCTGTCCATGTATTCTTCCTAAGGTATAAAGTACATACAGTGCACCGAAATACACAGCTCAGTAATTATTTACAGATGTGTACATTCACGTGACTCCCACTCAGATCTAGATTTAGAACGTCCCCAATATTGTAAGGTTCCCTTGTGACCTCGGCAGTCTACGCTCCTCCCCCACCGCCCAGGTGACCGCTGTTCTGACTTCTATCACAACGCCCCTTCGTTCAGAAGGCAGCCAATGGAACCACTCCACGGGGAAGCTGCCTCCGGTCCCACTGAAAAAGTCTCACCCCGCCCTCACAGGCACTTGTTACACCTGGGGACCTGCGCGTGTCGGAGTCGTTAGGTGACCGGGGTCGATCTGCCCAAGGGATCAGGGATCTCTGCTCACCCTCACCTTGTTCCCAGCACTGGCAGCTGCAGAGCAGCGATGATGGAAAACAGCTGATGCCTATCACGTGCTTACGATCACCAAGCACTCAGAGGTGCTAACTCACTGAAGTCTGACATCAACCCAACCAAGCAAATACCATTATCGTATCCCCACTTGACAGGCAAGGAAACTGAGGGACTGAGAAGTGAAATAACCTACCCAAAGCCATTAAGTGCAAGAGGTGGAGTCAGGAACAGAGCGTTGTGTTCTTAATCATCAGGCTATTCTGCCTCTAGAGGCCGCTGGAATGTTTAATAACGAGAAGTGGCCAGGACATTTTGAATGAATAAAGGAGTGACTTTATTTTTTATTTCTGAGCCACGTTGTGGGGGTGAGGCATCTTCGCTCCCCTGCAATGGGAGTGCAGAGTGACTGTAGAAATGAATGGAAGAGATTCCATCTGAAGGGATGGAAGGAGCCCCGCCCAAACCTCCACAAGGAGACCAGCAAAAAAAATTGGAGATAAACTATCACTGAATCCCCTGCACAGCCCCACCATTAGGTGCTCTGCAAACACCAGGGCTAGCGCACTTCCTGCGGTCAGGGCGGGCAGCTGTCATCTCTGGGCCCCGAGCAGCAGTGGGGGCCTAGCAGAGGGCAACCCGTGGTGGAGGAAGGCAGGCTGGGCGGGTTCTCTCGGAGCTGGGAGCCCACAGTCTGCTGGAGGAATCAGTCCCCTGCTTCACTCATACTCACCCAGTAATCCAGTCACCTTTACTGAGCACCTCCAGCCCTCTGACGCAGGGAGATGACATTCTGGAAGGCAAGTAAGTAGTCTGCCTGGCTAGAAAGTGAGGTTCTACTGTTTATCTACAAATTGGCATTCAGCTTGTACTTCAATTTTCCAGCACCTGATAATCCCAGGTGAGCTCACAGGCTACTGAGGGCAAAGACCAACCGTCTCGAGTGGCACCTTTTAGCCGTTCCAGTGCCATTTACCGCACGGCCACACCCAGAAAGCTTAGGAAGAGACGTACATGGAAGCGTTTATTTTCCCACAGGACACCGTTCCCGGGCTCCCTCTCAGCAGAGGCACAGTTCTCAGAACGGCTCCATCCACGAGCCCCCGAGGCCGGTGCCTGGGCTCCGCTCACACGAAGTTCTGCGCGATGGCCAGCACCTTGGAAAACTCGCCTTCCCTCTGCCGGAGGCTGGTGGGGATGGGTGTCTTGATTCGGGTCCCCACAGGGTTCCCGTTGTCCTCAATGAGGACCACGTTGTTGGAGTCAAACCTGGGGGTCATCGTGGGGCCAGGCATGCGATGCCCCACGATAAGCGCCTTTTTCTTCTGCCCCTTGATGGCCAGCAGGATCCGGTCGCCCACCTTGCCCACCCCGTTCTTGTTATAGACGTGGATGCAGCGAGGAGGGCGATGGTAAGGGGTGTTCCCCAGGGCGCTGTTGTCTACCACACGCACCCGCGTCAGCTTCTGAATTGCGCCAAGGCTGCTGGTGGTGCTGGTGGAAGAGGAAGAAAGTCTGAGGCCTGCAGCTCTGCCGGCCAGGGCGCAGCGGCCTCAGCCAGGCCCGGCTTGCAGCGCGCACATCAGCAGGGCCCTGACACCGCGGGCGCCCTCACTGTAAGAAGTTTGTTACAGCTTCTGGTGCCAGGTCAGGACCTTGATCTGGGTGGGTTTTAAAGGGGACCCAATATTCTGTTACAGTGAACGGCATGGCAGCCCTAATTTAAAGCCTCTGGTTTCCAACAGGCCTCGAAGGATTAAGGCCAGGCCTTGTCCCTGCCAAGCCTGCAAAACTTGTTCCCCCTGAAAACACTGACTCCCAGATGTCCCATCTGCATGGTGCTGGGAACCATTAGATCCGAGTGGGTATGTCTGCCTAGGGAGTCCCTTGACACAGCACAGCAGAAATTGAAAATAAGCTAACAATCTTTTAACGTCCCCCCACTAGAAAGAGCACTATTAAAGGCAAATGGGCTACTGTTGAGCCACCTGATGACAGCAGGAATTCTAGTTTCCTCTGCCACTAGGACCCCAGTGCTGGTTCTCTGGGGTGACCCACGGTTCTCTTCTCTCCTTCCACATGCCTGCCCTGGGCGATGTCATCTATTCCTATTGTTTCTGACTAGTGAACTCCATCTCCAGCCCTAGCCCCTGCCTATCTTCCAGTCCTGCAGTTCCACTCCAAGCTCCTCAAGTGTCCTACCGAGGCTGCAAATTCAGTCAGTTCCACAGTGACCTCATTGCCTCCCCTGCAAGCCTCCTCCAGCTGCTGGGCTTTCTACCTAGACAGTGGCTTCTCCAGAAACTCTAGCTCGCGAGCCATAAACCTCTCGCCATCCAGCCTCTACTGGCACCACCTCCTGAACACCTCTGACCCTCCCCTCCACCCCATCAACAAATTCCTTCATCCAGCAGCTCACACTCTTACACCAAACCATTATGTTCGTGTCCTAAGCAGCTCCCTGCATACCTCACTCTGCCAACCAAGACCTCTTTTTAGAATATAAAACGGAGGCCACTCCCTTGCTTGGGACTGTTCAGTGGTTCCCCTTGTCTATACTGTCAACAACCTGGCCCTAACGTACCTGTCTTCTCAGGTCCTCCACCTCCTGCCGCTCACACATCTGCTCTGAGCCCCAGGGCCGGGAACCCCTGGAGCTCTCCAAGCCTGCCCAGCCTCACAGCCCTCTCTGGGGGCCAGGACAGGGCCTTCCCCCACTTCCCTTCCAGGAAGGCGGCCTCTGTCCGCCTCCTCCCCCTTCCCCCCTCTTCCTCCTCTATTAGCAGCCCCTGTCTTGAGCCTTCCAAAGAACTGTACAAGCCTCTATTATTATACTGGTCACATTTTTCTTAGAGTTATTTGTTTCCAACTTTGCTCCCATGGCCAACTGTGAGAACTCTGCCAGGGCAGGAAGCAAGTCTTATTCATCTCTCTATGACCAAACCCAGGCACAGGGCTCAGTAAACGCTTGCGGAATGAGTGCATGAACAGGGCCAAAAGGCATGTTTGCCAACAGGAATGCAACCTGCACTCTCCGCCCTGGCTTAGCATCTAAACGGGAAGGGGGAGGCTGCCACGCTTTCATCATGCTTGAGTGGTCATAAGCCTGTGATGTAAAAATACATATATTCCATTTTTAAAACAGAAGAGTTTTGCTCTCTACTTTTATTCACTTATATATATGTTTTAAACTGAAGTGCAATGTGTTAATTTCACATGCACAGCAAAGTTTTTCAGTTATACACATAAATATTTAGATACTTATTCTTAAAAGAGAAGGCTTTAATGCACTTAGGGAAGAACAGAATCAAGAGACAGCATTTTCACTGGAAGAGCCTGGTAGGCGTGGAGGTTTCATCTTCCTCTGGGTCCATTCCCAGTCCCATCCCCAACAGCACCATCGGCCCTTTACCTTCCCCCATCCCCCGACCCGGGCTGCCCAAACCCCGGCTCCATCTATTCCTTTAGTCTGCCCGGACCCCAAGCCCACCTCCCTGAGTATCCACTGCCACTCTAGTCACCACAATACTCAGCCCTGATGGGAGGCTTACTCAAACACACAGCTGGAAGAACTCATTAGGAAAAGTTACCTGAAACAGCGCTGGCTGAATGCTCTGCTCATGTGGACGCAGGGGCCCCAGAGCCCGCTAGGGAAAGCCATGGGATTCCAAGATGGCAACTCCTGCAGGGAAAGAGAGGGGCAAAGATTTATTTCTAAGTCAGTGTCCTCACTCAGAGCCAGAGTTTGGTGTATTTGGCTTTCATTTTGTTTGGTTTGAAAGACTATTGGGGACTTGTGTGGGAGATGGCACTTTGGGCACAAGATCATTAGTCACTAAATATAAATCGTGGTGGTTAAAAGATAGGCAGATGATTAGATGAACTCCAACAACAGTTTTGCTGATTCATATTCTAACTGGGGTCAGAGGGCTGGAATGGCCCGCAGCAGTTCTCACTGTGGGTAACACAAGAGCACAGTGAGTGTCTTCACCATTACATCACTTCCGCAGGCAGGAGGGAGAAAGGAATCCCATGGGACACAGCCAGGCAGGGATCACTTCCCACATCCTCCACAGAGGACACTGGTCCCCTGTTGACACTCAAGTGCCTCTTGAAATCAGAACTTCCACTCCTTGGAGGAGAGCAGATTACCCGGAGGAACCACCCAGGTTGTCCACCACCACATCACCTTTCCCTCAAATGTAAAAGCCAGACACCTGGACAGCTCAGGGTTAGCAAAGCAGTGCAAAGGACGCCCTCGCCAAGTCAGTGACCTCGGTCTCTATTTGGATCAGGGAAACTTCCTGCCCCACACAGCAGCTGAAAGTGGGGTTTGGGAGAACAAGGTGGAGATGAAAGAGTAAACAGCAGCCCAACACTGGTGACGCCAGCTTGCAGAGCCTCAACCCCATGGCTCCACAGCACCAAAAACTATGGCCCATCCCCAGGTTTCCGCAATACCTGGGTGTCAGTGAGGGGAATATTTAAGAAAAACCTACAACCAATTGGTAATTCCAGCTGCAAAACAGGCCTGTTTTCCACCCAAATGTTTGGCCACAGAGGGCCTCATTCAAGAGCTCTGCTGAGAAAGCCTCTACCACTGTAGTATTTACACACAGCTCTGCCTTGCCTAAGTTCAAAGCACCTTAGATAAGATTTTATTTAATAAAGGTGGGGAAAACTCACTATTTACTTTCACAGAAATACCTAAACACTCCAGAAATGCTTATTAACTATGATTTAACCTCAAACCTCAAGCTTATTCTCCAGTGTTTCCTTAAGACAACCCAAGGAGGAGTGGCCCAAGTGATCAGAAAATTACATGCAAAAGAAGATGGTCAACTTATAGAACAACTGACACATAGAATCAAAGACTATCAAGATGACGCCAGCTTTACCTTCACAGCTCCATGGCCCTGGACAAGGAACTATCAGCTTCGGCTTCCCCAACTGTAACTCGGGGTTTCCCCACCAGTAACACCTACTCACCCAAGGCGGTCGCGAGGTAAACCATGCAAAGCACGGAGCCCAGTGTGCACACCCAATACCTATCAGCCCTCTCCATCATCATCGTCATCATATCACATCCGTTTTGAAGATGAGGAAACTGAGATAACAGAGAGAGACGGGGACTTGCATTAAGCCTCATAACTAGCCAAGGGCACAAGCAGAACCAGAAGTGGACCCAGCTTTGGCCCAGGGGTCTGCCCTCCACACTGTGTGGCCTCACTCTCCGTACAAAGCCCACTTCACACGGGGGCTCGGGGCGAGAAGCAGCTTTGGGGGTCACCTGGTCTTTTTCTGCTTGCTTCCTTTATGAAAATGGATTCGGTAGAGTAGTTACACTGTGTCTCAGCGCTTTCCATTATCATCTCATTTAAGTTTCCCCAAAACTATGAAATGGGCACTATTATTCACCCTACTTTATACTTGAGAAAATGAGGTCCAGAGAGGTTAGATAATCTGCCCAAGTTGCACAGCCGGGAGCAACAAAAGCTGAAATCTGAACGGCAGTAGTTGGCTTCCCGAAGCCACACTCTCTTATTCAGTGGAGTTAACGTGCTAACTTCAATTTAAATGTTAATACTTTTCCGATCATTAGATCATCTTTGTTCCATCGGGAATACTGCTATCACAGGCATGTTTTACTCAGCCCCAACCAACTCAGTGCTTGCTGAGTCAACTGAAACGTAGACAAACAGCAGGTGAAACTTATTCACTTTTATCCAATTTAGGTTTTGAAGACAATTTGTAGTGTAGGTGGCAAGAAGAGCTCCTCACACTGAACAATAATGGAAAATTGGCGTGTGTTTTTTTTTTAAAAAGAGCTCTGAAAAGCAGTCTTTCTGGTCCAGGTTGATGCTATGTCCAGTCTCTGCCAAGCCTCCCCATCTCACTCTGGGGCCCCTGCTCGCTCTCCTGGGAGAAAAGAGGCTCCTCAGAACCCCCAAGCGAGCCCAGCTGCACCCACATTCCCTCTCCTGAGGACTGCAACACCCAGCCTCTCCACTCAGCACCATTTCCTCCACCGTACTCAAGGGAGTCCAACAAGTGCAGAGGAGCCTACGGGCTTCCCAGAATTTTCCCTGCCTTGGGAATAACAAACTCTCCCATTCAAGGCACCTCCCGGAAGCCTGCAGGGCGGTCTGTACACAAATCACAACCAGCCTGTCTCTGCGCCTTGCTCAAAGCCACCCCCACTCTCTGGGCTCACCTCTGCCCAACTCAGCAGCCCTGGCTCCAAACACACCTCCTCCGAGCAGCTCTGTATGAGGCTGCAGCATCCGCTGCCGCCCCTACTGCACACCGAGGACATCTGGGCGTCTGTGCCAAGGAACTCCGTGGCTCCAACTTTCATCACCAAACTCAGACGTGGAATAAATTTGGATTTTTTTTTTTAAGATAAGGCTGATATCCCTTAACATTCCAGTTCTTGCTACTCACTATCCAAAACTCAGAGACCACAGAGATCTTGACAACGTGGTATCTGAACTCTCTACAGGAATTCAGGACTCACACACACACAGAGAGGATCATTTGTACTGCCCTCGAACACAAGAGTAACACATTCCCATCTCCAGGGAGCACCTCCATTTTCACAAGAAAAGGCCCAATTCAGAGACTTTTCACTAGGTCTTTGGCGGAGCTTATAGTGACCTCCAGACCCAAAGGACTTAAAGACATCCAGTGGACAGCAGTAAGCATTCCTCTGAACTTGAAAGCATAAAATAACCAAATATATTTGTATATTAAAAAAAAAAAGCTGTGGTCCCCTCCACAGCACCCCAGCAAAGAATCCCAGCAAGTCCTCACAGAGTGGGAACGCAATAAATATTTAATGAATAAAATAAATGAGGTAGCTAATAGGCAGATTCCCCCACCCATGGCTCCACACAGGGAAATCTTATCTGTTTACCAGGAACCCACACATCACATGCAAACAGGCTTTAGGAGACCCATGGTGCTAGTCGTGGGAGGATGAGCCCATGCTACGTCTAAAGGCCCCTGGAATCATCTCCTGGGCCTGGCGCCATCACTGCCCACTGTGGAAAAACACCTCATCCCATCACTGAACAACTGGTTCAGATCAGGGAGGAGTGATGGAGGCAGTAATTTACTTCACAGCAACTTTGACTGACCTTGATGTTATTTCTTAGGACAAATCCATCCTGTAGACACAGGCCCTGATCCACTTCGGATCAGACTATATATACTGCTCTGTTTCACAAACAACATTATTCTGAGTCCTGTGTTTGCACAGCAAGCTAACTCCAATGGTATTTCCTCCTCTACACTCTCACTCAGAGGAGACAAAGTATTCGGAAGACTATGGTGCCAGAGATGGCTTTTCAGGCCACTTCCTGATCAGCGTGGAGTACTGTCCTCCAGGTTGAGCACATGAATCACAACCTCTGGTGGTGGGGGAACAGGGAGGGCAAGAGCAAGAAGATGAGAGAGACAGAAATTACTTAATATAACCCAAGAGTCATGCTTATTTTCCATCCTGGTTTAAGCTCTCCCTTCAGTTGTGAAGGTCCGGGTTGACTGCAGATTTCACAGGGACACATAGGTGAGTTTTTCACTTGGCATCACTTCGGGTTAGGGTGGGTCCCACTGGACTCTGTGATGGCAGAACGGTGCCTGCCCTGTCCAGAGCTGCCTGCTCAGGACCTACAACAGTGCTGGGTACCCAAATGGAGCTCAGGGAGCATCTGTTAAATGAATACTATTTACCTGCAATTGCAATTCACCATCCAGGTCTAGAGAGACTCAATATTGGAGGGTTGGTGGTCTTTCCTGTGCCCTTCATTCAGCCTTCCACTGGCTTGGGGGAGCTTCCTAGAAACTGACAGCTCATTTTTAGCTAATTTTAATACAGACAGACTGAACTAAAAAAGCTGAGGGATGCTTTGTAGAAAGCTAGAAAGTACCATTACTTGAGCTTTGCATGCGTGCCTGCTAAGTCTCTTAAGTCACGTCCAACTCTTTGCAACCCCATGGACTGTAGCCCACCAGGCTCCTCTGTCCATGGGATTCTCCAGGCAAGAATATTGGAGTGGGTTGCCATGCCCCCCTCCAGGAGATCTTCCTGACCCAGGGATCGAACCAGTGTCTCTTACGTCTCCTTTAATGACAGGTAGGTTCTTTACCACTAGTGCCACCTGGGAAACCTACTTGAGCTTTAAGATCAGCAAAATATTGTACTTAGTATCACAGATCCATGTACATTTATACATTGTTTCTACCCAAACAATTTCCCTCTTTAGGTCTGGGTTCTAAAGAAGAGAGAGAAAACAAAGAGCTCAACACAATCACAAAGGACAGTTTAAAGGGGATTCTGTTAGTAAGTGGAAGAAGGAAAAACACTAAGAGAAATTAAATCCAAGGTCCAGCCACAAAACAGACAAACTCTGCCTAGTATAAAGATATAAATGTTCTTCATTAAAGCAGAAAAACACTGAGGCCTGGCAGCTTCAACAAATTAAAAAAAAAAGAGAGAGAGAGAGAGACCTCCTTGGACCCGTCACCCTGTCATGCAGACAGCTCCTCCCATCTCCTGCAGGTTTCGCCCCAATCATTCTAGACCAAAACTACTCTTAATAAGTTGCTTAAATACTCATTATTGTTTTGCTGGGGAAGGAGTCTCTTTCAGTAGTTTTGTGTTTATACACTATCTCACAATTCTCAAAGTATTTTCACACAGATCACTTTCTTGGCTGACTTCATTCCCGAGCACCCAACAGAAACACAAAGACAGATGACAAAGAGCAACCGTTTGGGGAGGGTTGATTCCACTAAGGATTTCTGAACAGTTCTGAAGGTTCAGCAGAGTGCCAAAATTAAGTCAGAATTGCTAAGCGACTTGTCCTAGGAATGGAAGAAGGGTAGAAAGCTGTTTCTACTACACCAGCATAATACCTGAGCAGGTAAAGTGCTGCTTTAACCACTAATAAACTTCACAGAAATGAACATACCCCACACCGTCCCAAGTACTCTTTCTCCTTTCTCAGAGCTGCCACATCATCTATTAAAAATCAAAACAGCCATCTTTTCAATAGATATCTGCTCTACACACAGCACAGCCTAGGACCAGCTCTCAAGCTGATTCTGATACACCTGCAAAGGTGTGAGTTTTCAGTGTCTACTATCAAGAAGCAAACATCCAGGATTTCCCTGGTGGTCCAGTGGTTAGGACTCTGCGCTTGCACTGCAGGGGGGCTCGACCCCCGGCTGGGGAACTGAGATCCCACACGCCCGTGCAGCAGAGCCAACAACTGTTTTCAAAAGAAGCAAACATCCCTCAACAGCTCGATGTGCTGTTTCTACCATGACTACCAATAAGGACCCCAATTCTCCATTTTTTCTTCTTTTGGGAAAGTCCTGGATGTTTGCTTCTTCATAGTAGCAACTGTGAAAACTCACACCTTTGCAGGTGTATCAGAATCAGCTTCAGAGTTGGCCCTAGGCTGTGCTGTGTGTAGAGGAGATATCTATTGAAAATAAAGATAACTGTTTTGAATTGTAAAAGATTATGTGGCAGCTTTGAGAGAGGAGACAGAGTACTTGGGCTGTGTGGGGTATGTTCTTGTCCGCGAGGTTGCACAGCCTGTGGGATCTTAGTTCCCCGACCAGGGACTGAGCCCAGGCCCTCAGCAGTGAGAGCCTGACATCCTAACTGCTGAACCACCAGGGAATTCCATCCAGTTCTCAAGCTGACTCACAAAGAAAAAAACATTTCCAGGGTTCTTGTCTCTGTTTATTTACCTTTATGTGTTTATTAACATCTGTATTTGTTTGTTCCACTTTGTTACAGGAGTATTTAAAATCATGGTTCTTAAAAATATCTGACAGTTCTTGATTATTCAAGTTGGTTTTGCAATATGTAGGTTTTAATCTATTCTAGCTTTGATCCCCTGCCATCTCCACCTCACAGGTGTGCAAACACCTATATTTCCAGAAGTTTGCAACATTCCTGGTACGGTCAAACTGGGAAAAACTGTACAAGGCAAAGTTAAATTCTACTTAATCACCTCTACCAAGCCAGTGGCAAGGAGCTAGGTTTATGGAGATGTCAGATGGGCAGGCAATGGCAGGGGGGTGGTTGGGGTGGGATGAAAAGCCCAAAGAAAAGGTATCTCCTCCATCCCCGCCTCCCCTCTTCTCCTGCCAAGTCTATGACCTTGGAATCCACTTCTCCAGGCCTCAGTGACTCTGTCAAGCAGGGGTCATTGGGAAGAGCAAGGAGGCATGGAAATGAAAGTGTTTTAGCTTCACTCGCAGAAGGGGCTGTTTTCAAGTCGGGGAATCCCTGTCTGGATTCTGACCAGTGAAAACAGCCTCACTTCCCGATTCTCAGGGCAACACTATGGGTGTCAAAGATCACTCAGTCCTGAAAGTGTGTTTCAGCTTAAGGTACACATAGAAGGGCTTCACTGGTGGAGCAGTGGATAAGAATCCACCTGTCAATGCAGGAGATACAGGTTCCATCCCTGGTTTGGGAAGATCCCACGTGCCTTGGAGAACTAAGCCCATGCACCATGCCACAACTACTGAACCCACATGCCCCAACTACGGAAGCCTTTGCGCCCTAGAACCTGTGCGCCATGAGAGAAGCCACCACCTCGAGAAGGTCGCTCAACACAACGAGAGAAAGCCCGTGCAGCAACCAAGACCCAACACAGCCAAATACATTAATATTTTTCTTTTAAGGTAGATATGGAAAAGTGGTCCCTCTTTTCTAATGACATAGATGGTTTTTTTTAAGCTTTTGACAAGGAAACTTTCCCATTCTGAGCTGTGTTTCATTGGGGAATAATAGGCTACCTGGCACCTTTTTTGTTTTAATTATTCATCTGGCTGCACAGTTACCATACACGGGCTTCGTTGTTACACATCACACATGATCCTAGTTCCCAGACCAGGGATAAAATCAGTGTCTCATGCACTGCATGGCAGATTCTCAACCACTGGACCACCAGGGAAGTCCCCTGGCACCTTTCATAAGAGAGCATATTACTTGACCCAGATCAATGTTTCTGGGATCTGAATCATAGCCTTCTCACACAAGCTGGTTGTCATTGTTAACACACGTGTAAAATTGCACCAGGGTGAGCCACAACCCAGAACAAACCGTCAGCTTCTAAAAAAGAAGATCAATTGTAACCTGATTTCTGAAACCCTCCCAAGCCCCTCCATGGCCATAAAAACTATTCCAGTAACAAAAACAACAGGAAAATCCATCTTATGTGGGTCCAGGTGTCAGAACACCAAGCCAAGAGTGGGGTGAGACAGGCTTCAAAGGACTCTTGCATCATGTAAGATGCTAAAAGCTGAGGAGAGTATAAATAATTATGTTCAGTGCCCAACAGGCTCCCTTCTGAAATATGAATTCCAGGGAAGGTTTGTACCATTCATATTCAGGAGCAATAATAAAACATTTTGGCCGTTGCCCCTTCATGTATTCCACAGTGTACTCAATTCAATTCTCACTTTGGGCTTTCTGAAATGTTTCCTCTGTTAATATGTGGTGACTCTTAACTAGGCACAGGCAAAAATCGATCGGGAATCCACCACGTGTTAACATACCTAACTGCATTATTAAAAAGATAATAATACATGAGAAATACCTTCTAGTGATCCTCAGGGGTCCCCAAACCAGGTAACAGGGGCTCCACTTCCACTTTCCAGATACCTATTACAAGTGCTACTCGGCAAGGGATCGCACCAGCTCTACAACCATAAAATCAACACAATATGTAAAAAGTTCCATAGGAAATACACATCCAAGAAGCTCTAAGGGTAAAATGGACAGTTCTACAAAAGGGAAAAACAACAACACAAAGAGAAGATTCCTTGTCATCCAAACTGCTTGCTCCTACCCAAAACAGCTCCCAGAATCCAAGCCTACAAGGACTCCTCCCACCAGGCAGTCTGCCAAACATGGCTTAACCCCATCTCCCTTTCTGTCCTTCCTAAGTAACATTTCCTACTCCAACAAAATCCTCTTTCTTCCATTGTACATAATTCCATGAGTGAAGAGTGAATTTTCCTCTAGCACAGCCTCCCTGAAAAAACCAACCTACCCTACTCCTTACTACATATCCCTGGTGTCCTGACTGCATCCTCACAGACAATTTTAAATGACTGAAAACTCAGGTTGATGAAGGCAAGACCACAAACAGGAGAACACAGGAAATCAACACGCTTCAAACTTTAGTGACACACAGAAAAACACTGTATAACACCTCCTAATATACTTACACACACTTCCACGTGTGTATACTTGAAGCAGGTGTCCAGAAACAATACTTACCCTTCCTAAGTACAATGCACTGATATTTTCTATTCTACTTCACTTTTTATTAAATGATGGCCATGATCCACTAAATTGATTTCCAGCTAACCAATGGCACAGTTGGAATGGGAATTCAGTTTGAACTGCATGTAAACCTTACCAGTGCCTTCCACAAGCTACTAATGAGCCCTTGAAAAACCCAGCAGAGAGCAGACACACTAACCAACCACAACCAAATAGGCAGTGCCCATTTTCTGTCCAGCAACCCCACAAGTATCTGCCAACCTTCCAGCTTTCCCCCAGTAACCCAAAGTGACTCCATCATACGCTATTTTATTAATCTCTTTATAAATTCAGCCCATCAATCTCTTAGGGTGGCAAAGTTCATTTACTGCCCACCACGTAAAGCAGTATTTCCCTTCTGTCCGCAAGCTTGTTCTCTAGCTTGAAGGGAAGAAAGCCTTCCATGAGCCCACAATTAAACAAACAAGTTGGTATTTCCTATGCCTTTGTCATCTATTTTATGGGTAACATACAGGAGTTATGCACACGCGCAGACACACACACACACACCCTCTCTCTCTCATCTTTCCAGTCTTAATCCCTGGCAGATGCAGCCTCGGGTGAAATGAGAAACCAGGGAACCCCCTGGAGCCGGGGGAGCCACTCATCGGCATGACTGTGAAAGCGGTGGACTCACTCTCCACACCAGAGAAGCGCCTGGCAAAAGAGTCACAAAGTCATCTCAAGACCCAAGTCGGGAAAGGAAAGGGAGAAAGAGAGAAATAAGACAAACCGGAGGAGCCGTGCCAAACTGATCGGCCTAGGCCACCTTGTGAAGCCTGGCGGCAGCCCGCCCCAACCCCCAAAAAGCAGGTGAGAGCGGGCCGGGGGCGCGGGGTCTCAGAGGCCCCAGAGAGCGGGGCCGCCCTCGGACACTGGGAGGGAGCAGGGTCCGGGTCAGAGACCTCCCTCTCCGTCGGGACCCTCTGCCCCTAGAAGGCCCACGATCTCCGCACTCCGGCCCTTCCTCACCCACCCCGGGGGAGCGCGCCACGGCTCCAGCCGGGAAGAAAGGAAGACGGGAAGCAGAAAGTCAGGAGCGTGACGTCCCTTCCCCCCAGACACACTCCATACCGCCTTCGCCGCCCAGGAATATCCTGCCGCGGGCCCCACTGGCCGGGCGCGGCCTTCCCCCCCACGCGGCCTCACACTCTGCGCTTGCGCGGCGGACCCAGCCGCGAGGGCGGTGATCTGAGGGTGCGCGCGCCTGGCGTGTCCTGGCGTGGGGGTGTGGCCTGTGCGGCCCCGCCCCTCCTCCCGCTCCCCCTCCCTCCTCCCGCTCCCCCTCCCCCAGACACTGCCGCGGCCGCCGCAGGAGCCCGGAGCTCCAGCCGCCCAGCGACTCCCCCTTCCCCTCCCCCAGCCCCGCCCCGCCCCAACCCGGGGCTCGGAGCCGGAGCCGAGTCTGCGCCTGGGGGTGAGTACGCGACCCTTCCCCAGCCCCGTCTCTTTTCTTTGAGGATCCCACCACCACCCTAAAGAAAAACCCCGATCTCAGCTGCGCGTCCCCTCCCTTTCAACCTCCTGCGGGACCCAGAGGTGCCTGGGGCCCGCGGGACCCAGGGGTGCCTCGCTCTGCCCCCAACCCCTGCACCATCCAGAGCCTATCGTGTGAGTCCTCCGACCCCTGCCTGGGGTCCAGAGGTACTCCGCCCTCTGTCCCCACCCCTCGAGAGATCCAACGGGTGGGACCTCCGCCCCCGGTCCCCTAGCACCACTCTCCTCCCCACCTGCCCCGTCCAGGTGCGCGTCCCCTCCGCGCCCCTCCGGGGTTCCAGCTGCGCGCGATCAGCCCGCCGCCGCGGTAGGGAATCTGCCGCCCCCGCCCCCGAGTTCTGGATTCCAGGGTCGCCAAGTCCAATGCCCTCGGCGTCTTTTTTATCTTTTCCCCGACTCCAGGGGCCGAGTACCCCCGAAGCCGGCCCGGGGCAGGGGGTTCGGGCTCGGGCAAGGGCAGGGTTCGCGAGAGCTGGCGCGAGGCCGGCCGCTGCCCTCGGCCGGTCTGGGGACTGGTCGGAGGACTGGGGAGGCTACTGGCCCCGGGAGCGTGTCCTCTCCTTGCGCCCCACACAGTGCAGTTCATTCATGAGCCGCCCGGGCCTGCGTTGGAGGGTGCGGTGGGGAAAGGATTGGTTCGCGGAACCGGAGTGGGGCAAAGGCCCTGTTGGGGGGAGGGGGTGTGCTTTGTCCCTAACCCTCCCTAACCTCCTAGGGTGGACAGTCCCAAAGCTTTGGCGCCTTCTTCCCCAAAAAGATAAGGACCCTTGGGAAGTGGAGAGGAGAGGTCAGAGGGGCCGGCTGCCCTTGGGGCTCTGTGCTGCCACCTGCCTGGGTCCCTTGGGTGGAGGACTGGCCGCTCAGCACTCCACTTTCCTAGAAGGAGCTGAGGGGGTTGGGGGGCGCACAATTGGGAGGACCAGGACTTCGGTACCCAAGACCGCTCTCCAGCCTCTCCCTGAGTCTGCATCCCCAGCCCCTCCCGAGGAGGAGCCCCCAGTCCTGCCTCCCAGGCACCTGTGAGGAGGGGAGTGGCCCTGCCAGCTGGGGGCTACCAGAAGGCATGTACTGGCAGTGTGACCATCTTCCAGGGTACCAGAGGGTCCAGGCCCTGGCATGCCCCAGGTGGCACATGCTGGGACCTGCTGTTGGCTCACCCTGTTGGATCTTGGCCTCTGGTTGGGAGGGGAGGGATGTAGCAAGGCAGAAGGCAGGTGGTGAGTAGCCAAGAAGCCCCTTTTAGACATCTTACAAATTCCCTCCAATTATAACAGTCTTGGAGACCTGGGTTCAAATTCCAGCTCTGCCATTCTTTAGCTGTGTGACCTTGACAAGTTACTTAACTTCTCTGAACCTTAGTGTCAATTTAAAAAGTATGCTTACTACCACCTCCTTACAAGATTAATTATGGAGATCAATCTAGATAGTACAGGTAAAGAGCCTGGCATCCTGCCTGGTAGTTGATCAATAAGAGCTCTTCCTCTCTGAACTTCTGACCCATCCTGGTGTATCACCACCCTCCCGTGCTCCCCCAACCCCTAGCCCCACCCAGCCTGCTGGGGATGGATCAGTTTGTTTGAAGAGTTTAGAAACATTCCCCTGTCACTCACTGGCTGAGTCCTGAAAGCAGTCTAAGCCCTTAAGTCTGGACAAGAAGCCCATCTAGACTGAGGAGTTCTGGCATGCTAAGTTCTGTTTTATTTTGATTTGCACCAGTTCTCCACTAAACCAATCCCTTTCATTCCACACTTTATTGATAACAATAGCTAATTTTTTTTTAAGAATCCATTTATGCCTTTCACTGTACTAAGAGCTTCACCTAAATCATCTTGTGTAATTTGCGAAACAACCACGTGACTGAATTATTATCCCCATTTATAGATGAGGGAACCAAGGCCCAGGGTGGTGAGGTAATGTGCTCAGGTCAGAAGCCATTATCTGTCTCATCCTAGAGCCCATCCTCTTAGCCACCAAGCTCTGTTGCCTGTCCCCTCCATCTGCTTCAGAACCCGAAATCACAAACCCAGGGAGCTAGAAGCAAGAGGGAAGGCAAACAGGTAGAAATAGGGTGTGGCATTTCTCCAGAGCTGTAACTGGCAATCCCCAGCCCCCAGCCTCCTGATGGAAGTGACTCCTCTGTTAGCTGAGGCCGCAAAGTGCTGTAGTTAAAAGCATAGGCTTGAGCCAGGTTGCCTAAGTCCATATCCAGATCTATCACAGACTAGCTGTGTGTCATTGGGAAAGTGATATACCCTCTCTGAACCTCATCGTCCTCCTAATGATGAGGAGTAAATGAGATGATATTTGTAAAGCACTTGCAACAGTGCTGGCATAAAATAAGAATTAAATAGATATTTGATAAATGCATTCTTTTCCTACTACTTTTATCCTCACTTGTGGATACATTTTTGCCCATCTCTCAGAAGTTGGTAGGGATGGAGTGAGGATACTAATATCTGTTACAGAGTGAAAGACTGAGGCACAGGTTACATAGTAACAGAGCTAGTCTCCATCTTTATCTCCTCCCAACAGACCACACTGCCTTCCTATGATCCCAAGTCCTAAATTAAATCTTCCCTAGTAACGCTTTAAGAAAAAAAAATTTTAATTTATAGCTTCCTGCCCCCCCCCCAACATGCACACACTTCTTGATGATAAAATAACCTTCAGTAAGCTAGAAATAAAATCCTCCATCACTCTCCCTACACCTTTCCAGCTAAAGCCTCAATGTCAGACCAGAGAAATTCTGGGATACCACTGACTCAGACAACCCTGTAGAGTGGATGAAATGCCCCTCTCTCCCCCAAATATTCTGCCTCAGTCTCTTCCCTTCTCTCAGCTGCTCTCTGTGAAGGCTTTGAGAGCAGCTGCCCAGGGTGAAATTCAGCCCAGCAACCCCGCCTCCACAATTAAGAGCTTGGAGTAACCCAGTCGGCAAGCTGGCAAGCTGAGCCACCAGCCCTGGCTCCACCCTTTCCTGCCCTGTGACCTCCCTGTGAGTGGCTTGTCCTCCCCGGTCCCTGCTTCCTCCCCTGCCGATGGGGAGTGTGCCCTGCTTACTTCTGGGTGCAGGTGGGAAGAGCAGTACAGCTGAGGAGGGAGTGCTTTGTGCCTGAAAAGAGGGAAGTGGACATGGTGACTTCAGTTACTAAAGCACAGACCTTGACCCTCACTGCTCTCCTGGGTTCCCTTATGTAGGAGCTTCCAGAATGTTCCACCTTCTTCCGAGTGGAGAAGATAGAATGGGGGGCAGGGGGGCATGTAACTCCAGGGGTAAGTGTGGGCTGGATCGATTTCTGAAATGTGTTTGAGTTGGGAGTTAGAGGTGGGGGGACTAGTATAAAGGCTCCCCAATTATTACAGCCCTAAGATACCTATACCTACCTTTAACCTTTCCTGGGTCTTTTTATATGTACATACCCAGGCTCCCAGACACACCCACATACACACCTCCACTTAGACACTAATAACTCTCTTCATTTCCAAGGACAGCTGTGTAGTCACCCAGCTCCCCACCTCCACACACACAGATACACATATCAACACAAGTTTACACACCTAAACACACACATTCTCTCAGTGCTCTGGTGTTCCCTAGCCAGAGAACACATAATGAGTGTTCACAAAGCTTCTGCAGCATCCTGTTCTAGCCATGTCGGAAAAGCATCAAGGTGCCCTGAAGTGTTCAGGCTTTAAAAAAGAAGGTGACCTAGGTTTGATGCCCAGGTCCATTATTTTATGAACAGTGTGACTTTGTTGAAACAGTGGGCACTCTATACATGGCACCTGCTATAGTTACTGAATTAAAAAAAAAAATTAAGGCAACATGGGCTGGAAAGGAAGAGGGAAGGCATAGAACACAGGCAGTTATTCCCTTAGCCTTCTTAACCCAGGCTTTTCAGAGACTCCCTGGAACCAAGTGAGACACACAGACAACCCCAGCTTCTCTGGTGCCTCTTGCCCTGCAGTTGAAATGTTAGGAAGAGGCAGCGGAAAATCTGGGATTGGTGGGTGGGCAGGGGAAACTTTCTGAGCCACGCAGGGGGCTGGGGGATGCTTGCTCCCAGAGTTGTTGACACCCATCCTAGGTTTGTTGTTCTTTCTTTGGTTTCCTTTCTTCCCTGGGGACACCCCCCGTCCCCCCGCTCCCCAACAAAGCAGAGCTTCAGTGTTGTCAGCAGAAGGGGCCCCCAGGGGCCCTCCTGTAGGATGGGGGGTGGGGCCATGAAACCACACCCACACATCTCCTCCACCCCAGGAGCCTCCCCAGAGCCCTGCCCAGCTGGTCCCCAGGCACTTCCAGAACCCAGGCATCAGGGCTAGCTGCCCCTTCCCTCCCCCTCCCCACACGTCCACTGGGACCGTTGAAGGCTTGAAAGCCTGGCAGTGTCAGGGAAGCAGGCCAGAAGGCACTTCCCTGGCTACAGGGAGCTTGGGCTGGTTAGGAGGCCCCCGGCTCATTCTTCCTTCCTTTGCCAATCAATGGAAAAGCTCGCTGCAGGGCACGGCATTCCCAGCCTGCCCTGCTTGGGGGCAGGAGCAGGGCACGCTGGGAATTGTAGTCCTTACAACTCAGATGCAAAGAAAATTGGAAAGAGATGAGGAAACCAGAGAGAGAAAGGTGTAGCTCCTGCCATGGCCCAGGAAAAAGAATGAGGGTAAACAGGTGTGGCTGGGCTGAGTGAGACAGGTAGCACAAATGCAGAAGTCCTGCTTTTTAACGGACTTCCCACTGACCCCATCCTCAGACCCCTACTCTGAGGACAGAGTTGAACATCTCACTCTGAAGCCAGCTATACTGGGAAGGTGGTCAACTGAGTTGAAAACTGAGCAGATGAAACCATGCCATGGTTCTAACAGGGGTAGGAAGAGACAGTCAGGGTCAGGTAACTGGCTCCTGACCCGTCTTCCCCTGGCCTAGAGACCCTTCCACTTAGTCTTGGATCTTCAGACCTAAGACCTCTCCCCATCCTCCCTCAGATTCAGCTCTGCCCGCTGCCTGAGACAGACAGAGATACAGAGACAGAGAGAGCCAGTTTGTGTTTGAAGAGAATGGATGTGTGTCTCTGTGTGTCTGTGTGTGTCTGTGTGTGTCTGTGTGTATGTATGGAGGTGGTGGAAGGTGAATTGCTAGAGACTCAGAGACATCTTCCAGCTTAGAAAAACCGGTCGCCCCAGTCCAGACCCAGGCTGAGTTCCCTGGACCCAGAGCCCAAGAGCCAGGGAAAGTAAGTCCGTGTGACTCAACCCTCCCTTCCTGGGCCCTTATCTCCAGAGGCCAGAGCTCCCACCCACCCAGGCAGCCCGGTGACCTGTCCTCGCTGTGCCCTCCCTACGCCGCCCCTGCCGAAGCCCCGAGCAGAACCGTGAGGGGGGCAGGGGCCAAGCCCGGCTGACCGCTCCACCCTCTGCCCAGGAGGACCATGAGGCAGTAGCAGCCATGCTGCCCTTCCTGCTGGCCACACTGGGCACCATGGCCCTCAACAGCAGCAACCCCAAGGACTACTGCTACAGCGCCCGCATCCGCAGCACCGTCCTGCAGGGCCTGCCGTTCGGGGGCGTCCCCACTGTGCTGGCTCTGGACTTCATGTGCTTCCTTGTGAGTGCCCACATGCCCCCCTCCACCCTCGGCACCACACCCTGTATCACAGCTGGCCTACACCCACCACTCTAACCACTCCCCCACCTGCCCCTGACTCCCCATGTGTGACTGCAGGTGGGAAGCCCCATCACCCAGCCCAAGTTCAGCCTTGGACCTTCATCCCACCCGGAGTCCTCCTTTTCTCAGACAAAACTCCTGCCCCTCTACCCTGCCCTCCTAGCTGGTCCAGGGGGTGAATGGCCTCCCATCCTGCCAACCACCCCCTTCTTCCTCAGGCACTGCTGTTCTTGTTCTCCATCCTCCGGAAGGTGGCCTGGGACTACGGGCGGCTGGCCTTGGTGACAGATGCAGACAGGTAAGGCTCTGGGACCCTCCCCTACCCCTACACACCGGCTGATGTGCACACTCGCATGCCCACACACACACGTACATACACCTTGTCCGTGCTCCTCAGGGATAGAAGGAGAGTCAGCCCGCTCTCATCCTCTTTGGTGGGGGGGTGGGGGAGGGTGGGGGCAGGGGATGAAGAGGGACCTGTCCCAGAGCAGGCATGGGGACACAGGGGCCCACAGCGGGCCTTGGTCCCTTGCCAGTGCCTGGAGACCCATCCCGGCCCCGCTCACCCTGTCTGTTCTCTGTCCCCAGGCGCCGGCGGCAGGAGCGAGACCGAGTGGAGCAGGAATAGTATGTGGGGCAGCAGCCCCCTCGCCCCCACTAAACCAGCTTTCCTTTTTCTTCTCTCTCATGCTTCTCTTCCTACCACGTTGCCGGTGTCTTTTTTCCGTTTTCTCCTCTGCAGGCTCATGTTGGGATTAACGCAGGTGGTGTGCTTCGCAGAGCAGGGGGCTCCCCAGCTTGTCTCTGCCATATTCCCCCATCTCTCCCTCCGGCTCCTGGCCTGGGAGAAGCGGCTCCCTGTGCGCCCCGTGCGCAGGCGTCCGCCACCCTGGTTGGCCCGGGTGGAGGAGCCGTCTTCCTTGGGAACCCACAGGACAGTCACCCTGTTGGTTGCAGAGACAAGATTGGGCGTCTCCAGTGGCTTCTCACCCCCTAACAGCTAGTTCTTCCTATTCCAGGGTTCCCCGCTCACCCGCTCTGGAGGCCTGGGAGGGGGGCGGCCAGAGAAGCTCTGAGCTCGGCCCTCTGTGTCCGTCACCGTCTCTGTCTATAGGCCTGGCATTGGAGTTGCGGCAGCTGCTGGGGCCGGGAAAGGGGAGGGTGGGGGACACCTCTCAGCCCCCCAGCCCCCAGCCCTTCTGGGGCTCTCTTTGTCCAGCCTGTCCTTCCCCATCACCATGCGCCCCCTACCACTGCCCTGTGCCCAGCGTGGGCTCTGCTCCCCCGGCCCCCACTGGTCAGCTCCGGAACTGCAGGGCCCCCGCTGACTTCAACAGTCATCCTTCCCCCATCCCTGCATCAGGGCCCCCGGGGCCCCTGAGGGGAAGGTGCGGGTTCAAGGGAGGCAGGGAGAGGGCAGTCACTCTTGCGCGCTTCTGCCTCTGCGCTTTCTGTGCCTTGTCTGGAGCTCTGGAGTGGGAGCCCACCCACTCCACCCGACTCCCCAGGGACTCAGACTCACCCACTCTCTGATCTCTCGTCTCCACCCCCAGTGTGGCCTCAGCTATGCACGGGGACAGTCACGACCGGTATGAGCGTCTCACATCTGTCTCCAGCTCCGTCGACTTTGACCAAAGGGACAATGTGAGTGTCCTCCCCCCAGCTTCTCAGCACCCCCTCTTCCGGGGCACGTGGGTTCAGCAGCCTTGGCTTTAGGTGATATGGAGTCAGGGGTCTACGCAGTGGGGCCTTCTGCCCAGCAAGGGTGATGCTCGTCCGAGAGCCACAGGTAGCACCCAGACCCAGAACTCCGGGCTCTGTCTTCCATGACAGCCTCCAAACCAGCACAGGTTGAACATCTGCGGTTCCTAAGTATCATTTTCCCCAGTAGAGTTCTGTGCCCCTCTCCAGTGAGCAATCCTAAGGACCTCTTTTTCCTTAGACATTTTCCTGGAAGTAATCATGAGCCTTCCAGGCCTGCTTAGCAAAACATGCAGAATCCACTGTGCTGCTCAGAGGTTGCAGGCTGGTGGCCCCTGGCAATCCGGGGCCAGCTGACCTGCTTGTAGATTGGAGCTGAGGGGCAGGGCTCCTGTAGACAAAGCATGTACTTGCGGAGGCATAGCAGACCCCAGACCCCTTTAGATCAGACCCAACACTCTGGCATTACCTGTCTGGCCACCTGTCATTCTGCCAGGCTGAGAACTCTCACCCTGGTCAGAACTCTAATCCTCAGGCTGTAAGGTGGCCCTGGTCAGTCCAGCTTAGGCTGGGGCCCCTGGGAGCAGGAGCTCCTGTGGCCCCCGTAGCAGAAGAAGCCTGTCAGCTTCCTGAGTTGGACTCATACTGGTAAGTGACAAAGCAGAGGTGTCACCCCTCCCAGCCAGAGCTGTCCAGATGGTCCCCAGACTTACTGTCCTGTATCTTGGCTGGAGGGCACCTCTCTCCCCCATCCCATGTTATGCCTGGAAGTCTCCCAGTAGGAAGTTGGGTCAGGGTCTCTCTGCCCAGCTCTTCTCCACATAGCCCCACCCTGCCCTGAGCAGGGTCTCTGTCTGAAAACAAGCCTGGGGGCTTGAGAGCAGATCACAGCTCACAGTGACCCTGGGCTGGTCCCTCTGGGGTGTTCTTGGGGCTTCCCAGGTGCTGCTAGGGGTAAAGGACCCGCCTGCCAATGCAGGATTCGCAAAGGATTCAGGTTCGATCCCTGGGTAGGGAAGATCCTCTGGAGAAGGAAATGGCAACCCACTCCAGTATCCTTGCCTGGAAAATTCCATGGACAGATGAGCCCAATGGGCTACAGTCCATGGGGTCACAGAGAGTCAGACACAACTGAGCACGTAGAAGGTAGGTGGCAGGACCTTGGGCACCATGGCCCACTCCTCTGCTCTTGGCAGCCACGTTTCAGACTCTCCACATTGCAGAAGCTGCAGGTCTGAGGTCCCTTCCCCGGACCCTGGACCCCACCCATCCCCACCCTGGCCCACACAACTGCAGGACTTTTTCTCTGGTTCCGCTGCCCTTGGGTGTTTGCGAGGACCTGCACTCTGAGCCCAGGAGTCTACAGGTGACCCCGTGTGGGCTTGGTCCTTCTTCCTCCCTGAGGGCGGGCACCCCCGTTGCCCCTCTCTGGGATGAGCTGGTTTCTCTGGGGGCTGTGGGAGCTGTGACAAGGTGAGCCACAGCCTGGAAGTGGTCATGAGGTTGGGGTCAGGTGGGAGGGAGGCTGGCCGGGGGGAAGGGAGTCTCAGGGGCGGCGGAGGGTGGTGGAATGGGGGCACCAGCTGACAGCCCTCTGTACCCCCAGGGTTTCTGTTCCTGGCTGACAGCCATCTTCAGGATAAAGTAAGTGAACGATCTTCAAGTTCTAAAGAAAAAGAGAAACAGCAGACCTGTCATCTCCCTACCAAGTCCAGAGGCCAGCATCTCTGAGGGCCTTAGCGCTCCTAGCCAAGCCAGCACCCACCTCCCTGCTCCGGGGGCCCAGGCCCCTGCTGTTCCTCTGAGCTGGCCTCACTTTACCCCGCAACAGTCTCCTGTGCCCCTCCCCCGCCTGGGGGGCCTGCTCTGCCCTCAGCTCTCCTCGCCCCTGCCGCCCTGTGCAAGCAGGCGCGGGCGCTGCCACCTCAGAGCCATGTGCAGCCAGCGGGTAGGGGCAACAGGCAGGCTGGGGGCAGCCAGCCAGCTGCAGGCAGGAGCCAGTCTCCAGCAGGCAGAAGTCAGGAGACGGAGCCAGAGTGCGGCAGGCAGGCAGTGAGCCTTGAGAGAGGCAGGAAGCCGGGACAGGTCAGCACCGCCACCGTCCTGGCCCGTGGGCGCCCAGGGCTCCCCACGCCTAAGGGCGAGCACCGCTGCTTGCCAGACCTCCCTCCGCCCTCCCGCCTCTGTCTCCTCCTGCCACCATCTTTGTCCCCCCTCCTCGGGTTGTCCTCTCACCTCCGTTTCTCCCCATCCCCTGCTGCTCTTCCTCTCTGCAGTGTGCCTTGTTTTTCTTCTCTCTCTCTGTCTCTCTCCTCCTCCTCTCTTTTCTCTTTCCCTCCCCTTCTCCCTGAATCCTTCCTTCTTCTCCCTCCCCTTCCCTCTCACTTCCCTCTCCCTCCCCTCTCAGGACACAGGGGACCCAGAGCCCCACCTCCCCTCTTTCAACCCCATCCTGCTGCCGGATCAGCCAGGGCTAGGGTGGACGTGGGCTGGGGTGGGCCAGGGCAGTTGAGCCATGGCCCCTCCGGCACACTGGTCCTTACCACATCCGCCTGTCCCCGGTGCCCACAGGGATGACGAGATCCGGGACAAATGTGGAGGCGACGCCGTGCACTACCTGTCCTTCCAGCGGCACATCATCGGGCTGCTGGTGGCCGTGGGTGTCCTCTCTGTAGGCATCGTGCTGCCCGTCAACTTCTCAGGGGACCTGCTGGGTCAGTAAGGGCCAGGACCACTGTGGTGGGAAGAGGAGGGGACAAAAGGGGACGTGCCCTGACCCCTCCGTCATCCTCTCCCTCGTCCCACCCCCCAGAGAACAATGCCTACAGCTTCGGGAGAACCACCATTGCCAACTTGAAATCAGGGTAAGAGTGGGAAGCTGGTCAAGCGAGGCCTAGGTCTGTGGGCAGAGTCTGGGCGGGAATGGGGAGTGGAGGAAAAAGGGGGGTGTTTGGGGGAGAGGTACTGAGGCTGCAGAGATGACGGTGGGGCCTTGAGGGCTTGGGATGGAGCCAGAAGGAGAGGCTCCCAGGGAGGCTGGCTGGCGGTGGCTAGAGGGCAGTGTACCCAGCAGGGAGGGCGTGAAGAGATGACCTCTGGGGACAGTGTGGTTGGAATGGGACAGTCTTGGGGTCAGGATGTGGGGTGTGGGGCCTGCCTTGGGAGGGTGTCAGAGGACCCGAGTCTCTAAAGGGGCCCTGTACCAGGGTTGTTGTTTTTAATGCTTATTTATTTTTGACTGTGCTGGGTCTCCGTCGCAGTGTGTGGGCTTTCTCTAGTGGCGAGCAAGGGCTCCTCCAGTTGCGCTGCGGTGGCGTCTCGTTGCGGAGTGTGGGCTCTAGAATGTGGGCTCAGTAGGTGTGGCGCATGGGCTCAGTTGCCCTGCAGCACCCGTGGCATGTGAAATCTTCCCAGAGCGGGGATCAAACCGTGTCCCCTGCACTGGCAGATGGATTCTTCACCACTGGACCACCAGGGAAGTCCCCCAGGGTTTCATGAACACTGGCAGGTTTGGGGGTGTTTGCGAGTGTTCCCAGCCCTGGTGGCCCCACTCACCCCTCTGTCCCGCCAGGAACAACCTGCTATGGCTGCACACCTCCTTTGCCTTCTTGTACCTGCTGCTCACCGTCTACAGCATGCGCAGACACACCTCGAAAATGCGCTACAAGGAGGATGACCTGGTGAGTGCAGCGGAGCCAGGCCCGCCCCCAGCCCACCCTCCGGGGATTCTCCTGCTGAGTCTTAAGGTGTGGTCAGCACCCAGGTGAGGCCAGCTGGTTTTGAATCCTGGCTCAGCAGCCCAGGAGCCCCCATCCTGCCAGTTAAGTTACCTCCCCCAGGCTCAGTCCCATCCTCTGTAGGAGGTGAGAATGGTCCCTCTCCCAAGGTGGGTGGGGGATGAGGCAAGGCCTTGCCTGAAGGCCCTGGGGCAGGAAATGGCTGTGGGAGTGATTGTCCCTCTTCTCCTATATTTATTCCCCAAACCAGCACTGAACACCCACTCCATGCACCCACCCTGCTGGGGCCTCAGGGTCTGAGGATCTGCAAGTAGTACCCGCTCTGCACCCCCATAAGCCCTCAGGGGGCAAGAGGCCAGGGGGCTTTCACTCTGCTCACTGTCTGATTTCTATTAGAAACACTGCCCCTGGCTTATCCTGAGGTCTGCTTATCCCACCTGCCCCTCTCTACTCTCCCATTCCCCACCCCCTCTCTGAGGGTCAAGCCTCAGGAAGGCAAACTGGCCCCCTTCACTCCTCAGGTGAAGCGGACTCTCTTCATCAATGGAATCTCCAAATATGCAGAGTCAGAGAAGATCAAGAAGCATTTTGAGTGAGTAGCTCCTCCCCCTGTCCCCAACCCGAGGACCCGTGGACCCTTCTTTGCCTTCTTTCAGCTCCAAGAGCATCATCGCAGGCCTCTCTCCTGGGGGGCTCAGGGGCTGTGGTACAGGGTAGGGGGTTATGCTAAGAAAGAATTCTCTGACTCCAAGGTGTTGGGCTGGACTTCAGGTCCCTCAAAGAGCTGGAGAAATACTTGAAAAGTGAGTCCCTGGGCCTTTCCTCCTCCTGGCTTGAACCAGGTCATGGTTTGTTGACCCCGGGTCCACGGGCCCTTGAGGATGTGGCCTTCTCAGAATTGTGCATGGTGTTCTGGAGGCTGTGTGCACGCGGACTGGCAGGGAGAAGGTTCTCAGTTTTCAGTGCATCCTCAGGGAGCCCAGAAGAGCTGGGCTGCATGTTCTCTGAGATGCTTTTTAGCCAGAAGTCTGTCTTAGTAAAGTGAAGGAAATTCACTTCCAGTGGCCAGAACAGTCTGTATACAGCATCTGTTCATCTGTCCACTCAGCGGTTGTTCTCAGGTGCTGCTGAGGTCCATGTGGTGGCCTGGGGACTACAGAAATGAGTGCAAGACCATCGAGTTCTCAGGGCTTCACAGTGCGGAGGCCAGCTTTAGAGGCCAGTCTCTGGGGACAGTATTAGGAGTTGGCCGGAGGTCCTGACTAGGGCCATTGGTGGTCTGGATCAGGGCTCGGTCTCTGGTGAGGATCAGGATTTAGTGAGGTCGGTTGACCTGGATGAGCAGTCAGTTGTTGTCCTGGATAAGGATGGGATTGGAGTCGGATCCCAGGCCCCTGTGTTACCGAATGACTGGTTTGTGACCAGGGTTTTCGAGTGAATCCTCTTTTTTATTCAACATGCATTTATTGGTCACCTCCTGTGTGCCAGGCATAAATCAATTAGAAACAAGTCCTGCCCTCCCACAGTTTACAGAACAACAGCTATAATTAGCTCATCAATCACTGGTCAGTATGAGAGAACAATTTGGGGTCCCATCTGGAGTTCAAGCGGCACTCAGCATTAGGGAGCAGGCTGGGTCAAGATTAAGGACAGTGTGTGCTGAGAATTAAGTGATCTAATGTTACCGTCCAAATGGAGTCAGCTGTCAACTTGTATAGACAAGTCCTTTAGTAACTTGTCTATACAAGTATCTTTTTTTTTTAATTGACCCTTTCTTTTATTTATGTATTTATTTGGTTGCACGGGTTCTTAGTTGTGGTATGTGGAATCTAGTTCCCTGACCAGGGATTGAACCCAGGCCCCATGCATTGGGAGCGCAGTCTTAGCCACTGGACCACCGGGGAAGTCCCAGAAACAGGTGTCTTTTGAGCAACTTGTGTCACACTAGAGCAGGAACCTGGGGGTATGGCAGGAAACCTGCCCTCATCTGCTTATATTCTAATAGGGAGAACCAGATGGCAAAGAAATGACCTTGGCAAGTGGGAGTGGGTGCTTGGAAGAAAACCGGAGCAGGGAGAGGGGCAGAGGGCGGGGTCATGGAGGGAGAGGGGCAGGGGGCGGGGTCGTGGAGGGAGAGGGGCAGGGGGCGGGGTCGTGGAGGGAGAGGGGCAGGGGGCGGGGTCGTGGAGGGAGAGGGGCAGGGGGCGGGGTCGTGGAGGGAGAGGGGCAGGGGGCGGGGTCGTGGAGGGAGAGGGGCAGGGGGCGGGGTCGTGGAGGGAGAGGGGCAGAGGGCGGGGTCGTGGAGGGAGAGGGGCAGAGGGCCGGGTCATGGAGGGTGCTGTTTCTGATGGGGTGGGCACCAGGGGCTCTGACAGGGTGGCCTTAGAGCAGAGCCCTCTGTGCACTGAGGGAATGAACCCTGTGAGTCGAGCATCCATGGATCCAGCACTCGTTTGTTGTATACCTACTATGTGCTTCGTCCCGGGGGACAAAGAAGAGCCAGACGAGTCATGGCGGTGAGGAGCTCACAGTCCAAGGTGGCTGTTTCAGGGGTCAGTCTGTGGTATTGCTTAGGAAACAGCCTGATTGGCAAAAACCATCCCAATATTGTAAAGTTAATTACGCTCCCATTAAAATAAATAAATTTATTTTTAAACATAAAATAAAACTAACAGTCAGGAGGACTCCCTGGTGGTCCAGAGGTTAAGAACCTACCTTCCAGTTCAGGGGACGGAGGTTCAGTCCCTCACTGGGGAATTAAGATTGCACATGCTATGCGGCAACTAGGCCCATGCACCATAATTGGAGAGCCCTCCCACTACACTGCAACAAAGACTCGATGCAGCCAAATAAATTAATTAAATGAAAATAATGGAGAAATAAAAAATGAAAATAATGTACAAAAATTATTGATCAGCCTATAAGCAGGGGGTTTGGGGAGACTGCAGTCCTCACTGGAGTTTTTAGCATCATGGTGAGCATTATTTCATTGACTCATCCATTCAGCACAGCACAGTGGGTGTTTATTGAGCACCTACTATGTGAAGGCTGTTGACCATGTGAGGGCTGTTGACCCAGCACCTGGGTATATGGTGCTGAGCAGGAGGCAGCCTTCATCCATGTGGAGGCCCTGCTAGTTGTCAGTATCCGCCAGGGTCTGGGTTCCAGGCCTGGGGTCTATCTGGATTGGAAGACTAACCCAGAAGAATCAGGGGATAACCTGTGTGCAAAATCAGGGAACCTGCGTGGGAGGGATTAGGGGATTAGAGATTAGCTGGGTGAAAATGAGGATTTAGCCTGCCACAGGGCTGACAGCCCTTCTAAAGATGAACCTAAAATGGTTTGAGCCACAGCAGTATCAGGGGGCTTCCCAGGTGGCGCAGTGGTAAAGAATCTACCTGCCAGTGCAGGAGATGCAAGAGACCTGGGTTTGATCCCTGGGTGGGGAAGATCCCCTGGAGAAGGGAATGGCAGCTCACTCCAGTATTCTTGCCTGGGAAATCCCATGGACAGAGCAGCCTGACACACTGTAGTCCATGGGGTCGCAATGTGTCGGACACAACTGAGCATGCACCCACAATTCTAATCCTATATCCAGTGTCAGGGGAAGAGTCCGGAGGCTCCTAGGAAGTGCCTTTCAAGGACACCATCCCAGATTTAAGTTCCCAAATTCTCATGGGTTTGTGAGGTCCATCTTGTTACTTTAGAATCATGTCTCCACATCTTTAATACTTGGTATTTCCTTCTTTAAATATTAAACAAACCAAAAAAAGGCAGGACCTCTATCTAGATTAGGGATTAGGCTCAGGGAGAGCAGTGTGTGATCAGGATGAAAACAGAAGTATTCCTCCACGCAGGCTGTAAGCCTCCCTCAAGCCCTACTGGGTACCAGCTTCTGAGAGTCTGGTCAGTCTCAACTCAAGGTGGAGTCAACCTGGGCTCACGGTTAGAGGGTCAGTCTTGGGTCTGGGTTATCCGTCAGTGGGTCAGGATAAAGGAGCAGTCTCTGGTCAGTGTTAAGAGGTCAATCTCAGGTTTCAGGATCAACCTCTGGTCATTTTTGCACCAGAGACCATTCTGCCGCCCGGGGCTGTGGGCTGGTTAGGATCAGCTGATGGTCAAGGCTGTGTTGAACTGTCGCCAGCCCTCCTGGGAACAGGGTTAAGAGAACAACCAAGACTAAAGGCAGTTTCTCTCCACGTAAAGTCCCCAGCCCCAGACAGGCATCAGACCACAGTTGTGGTGTCCCCAGCGCCCTGTGAGTACGCACTCTCATCTGAGTCCGTGCACACTCCCCCCGCACAGATGAACAGGAGGAGCAATTTCATGAAGTTTTATTCTTGGGAACTGTCATCTTTGCAGACTCAGAAAGAGGGCGCTTAAACTGGGCCTGTGTGTCTTGAAGGGGATGGGGTCATGGAGGAAAGCTGGGGACAAGTGGGGGGCCGGGTCCTTGCTGAAGGTGATGGTGTGGACTATGTTTCAGGGAGGCCTACCCCAACTGCACGGTTCTGGAAGCCCGCCCGTGTTACAACGTGGCTCGTCTGATGTTCCTCGATGCAGAGAGGTAGTGGGGCTGGGGGTGGGAGGGCAACATCGGAGGGCCCTCTGCCCACTGCGGGGGTCATCTTGGCTGCCACTCAGGAGTCTGGTTCCCCTTCCAGTTGTTTCTCAGGGCTTCTGATTTTAATTTACCTCTGGAGCGCTTGTCAGTTCAGCTTTGGAAAGAGCAAGTCCTGGAGGTTGGAGGAAGGGGTTCCATTGTCCCCCCACCCCCACCCCATTTGAGGATGTACCCTTCCTCTGCTACAGTGTGAGAAATTTAGGCTATGGGAAGAACTTCTGGCCCTCAGGGGATGGTGGGGAGACCCTGGACTGGGGATATGTCTGAACCATGCACCCTAAGCAAACCCAAGAGCACAGTGGCTCTTGTGCTTGGGGAGTGGACTCCATGACCCCCGAGCTGGGCCACCTACCCATCCTCCAGCAGACCCAGCTGGGCGGTGGGTGACCGGGCACCTGGGTCCCACAGAAAGAAGGCCGAGCGGGGAAAACTCTACTTCACAAACCTCCAGAGCAAGGACAACGTCCCCACCATGATCAACCCCAAGCCCTGTGGCCATCTGTGCTGCTGTGTGGTGCGCGGCTGCGAGCAGGTACGGGGCATCCTGGGCTCGGCTCAGGCCTCAGGGCCCCCCGGCCAGGGTGGGTGGGAGGCCCTGGGGAGGCAGGTCACAGCAGAGACGGATGCATCTCCCAGTCAGGCCTGTCCTACAACCTTAGGAACACCCAAACACACAAGCAGGCCTTGCACATAAATACCCCAAGGTCGAGAGGTCCCAGGGGAAGCAGAGCTGGGGTGAGGACCGCGGGCAGGGGCAGCCCCTCCCATCTGTTCTACATCCTGGACGCCCTAGTCCCACAGTTGGGCCTGTTCCCTGTACCTACAGCAACCAAGGTTTCAAAACCCAAATCAGGAGAGGTCAGCTAAGAGGCCAACTTGCTGAATTTACTAGCTCTGGCTTTCGGCAAGTTTCTGGATTGCTCCGTGCCTCAGTTTCCTCATCTGTAATACAGGGCTGCTTGTACCCACCTCTCGGGGTGCTTGTGAGGAGAAGCGAGTGAACGGAGAGCTTAAGGCCGTGCCCAGGCTGCAGTCGGCTCCGGGCACGGCCTCTGGGTGAAGGGAGGGGACCGGCGGCTTGACCGAGGCCCCACCTCGCCCGTCCGTCCTGGCAGGTGGAGGCCATCGAGTACTACACGAAGCTGGAGCAGAAGCTGAAGGAGGATTACAAGCGGGAGAAGGAGAAAGTGAACGAGAAGCCGCTCGGCATGGCCTTCGTCACCTTCCACAACGAGACCATCACGGCCATGTGAGACCCGCCCGCCCGCCCCAGCCCCGAGGGGCCGGCTGGGGCTCTGGGTCCCCGGTAACCGTGCCCCCCTCCCCTAGCATCCTGAAGGACTTCAACGTGTGTAAGTGCCAGGGCTGCACGTGCCGCGGGGAGCCCCGCTCCTCATCCTGCAGCGAGTCCCTGCACATCTCCAACTGGACCGTGTCCTATGCCCCCGACCCCCAGAACATCTACTGGTGAGCAGAGGGGGATGCGCCGGCGTGGTTCCGTGGGGCCAGTAGGGCCCACAGTGGGGCACGGGAGGAGACGGAGGTCCTAGGTGTCTCTGGGGTCGGGTCAGGCGTCCGGCCCCAAAGTGACGCCTCCACCCTCCCAGGGAGCACCTCTCCATCCGCGGCTTCATCTGGTGGCTCCGCTGCCTGGTCATCAATGTCGTCCTCTTCATCCTGCTCTTCTTCCTCACCACCCCAGCCATCATCATCACCACCATGGACAAGTTCAACGTCACCAAGCCTGTGGAGTACCTCAACGTAAGGCCCACACCCCAACCCTCCACACTGTGTGCCAAGACACAGACCCCAGGCCCCCAATCCCCCTGGCCAAGGGCATGTGAGGGGCGTGGAGCCAGTCTTCCTCCTGCCCAGTCTAGCTCTTGCCCTGCTTTTCCACCCAGCCCCGCTAAGAAGGTCCCACATGACCATGGGTTGCAGACCCCTCTGTGCTTTTCCCTCGGGCTCCGTGCCACCTTTCGCCAGGAGAGGCCTCCCTCGGTTCACACTCACCTAGAGGGGCTCTCCAGGAAGAGAGAGCCTGGGTCCATCCCTAACTAATCATGTGACCTCAAACCAAGTCCTTCTCCGCTCAATCTCTCCAACCAAAGCGTCAAAGGCCAGACCAGATCCTTGGCCTCCAAACTTGGATTCTGATGCCTTTTATCCAAAGAAATTGTACATGAAACTCAGTGTGGAAAAGCGAGGTCGCTCAGATGGCAGTGGTGGCGGTAGGGGGGAGCTTCTGCTACTCCATCCACACTCCTCCTACAAGCCTCCTGGGAACCTCAAAGTTCATGAGAAGGCACTTTGACCATCACTGGGTGATAACAGCATGATAGATAAGACCCAGGCTGCCTGCGTTCAAATCCACCCCCCACTCGTACTTCTTACTATCTCATTTATTGAATTTCATTTTGCCTCAGTTTACTCATTTTTAAAATGGGGTAATATCATTATTGTAAGAATTAATACATGAAAAGTACATGATCAAAAAAAAAAACCATCATCAGTGCTTGGCACATAGTGGGTGTTCAGAAATGCTAACTGCTAATACAGTTCATGCAGGGATTGTACAGATGGCCCTGGCCCCCAGAGGTTCTGGGCTTATCTATTCATTTGGCTGCGTCGGGTCTTAGTTGTGGCACGCTGGAGCTTCATTGTGTCACGCGGGGTCTTCCGTTGCGGTGCGCAGATTCTCTGGTTGTGGTGCACAAGACTCGGTAGTTGCAGGATGTGGACTCTCTGGTTGTGGCACTTGCTCTCCAGAGCATGCAGGCTTTCAGTTCCTCTGAGGCATGTGGGATCTTAGTTCGCCAGTCAGGGACTGAACTTGCTACTGCACTGCAAGGCGTGGTAGGACTTCCCACCAGGGAAGTCACAATGTTCTGGACTTGCAATGAGGCCCTGGGAGCTGGGGGCAGGGGGAGGGGGGCCCGGGGCTCAGTGGAGGAGGGGGGCAGGTAAGCCACGCCAGCTGGGCTTACTAGACCGCCCCTACCTGACACATCCTCCCCGCTGCCCTCTGCAGAACCCCATCATCACCCAGTTCTTCCCCACCCTGCTGCTGTGGTGCTTCTCGGCCCTGCTCCCCACTATCGTCTACTACTCTGCCTTCTTTGAAGCCCACTGGACACGGTGAGACAACACCCCTCTCCACCCACATAGTGGCACTCCTGGGTGCACGCCCCCCACCTTCAGACCCCCCCACGCCCCGGGCAGTCCCAGAGCTGGCAGGGGAGGGATGCTGACTGGGATCCTCACCTTGGGAAGGCCCCCTCCTTCCCAGGGGACCCTCCTGGGACTGCAGGAGCTTGGGGGAGCAGGCACGGGGCTGGCTCGCCTGACCTCTGCCCCCACCCCAGCTCCGGTGAGAACAGGACCACCATGCACAAGTGCTACACCTTCCTCATCTTCATGGTGCTGCTCCTGCCCTCGCTGGGACTGAGCAGGTGGGTTTTGGAGGAAGGGGTGGGAGCTGGGGTGGGGGACAGCGAGAGGGGGAGCAGCCAGGGGCCCCAGGTCTGGGGCACGTCCTCAGAGCTCGTGGATGGGATGCTCCCTCCTCTGGTGTTCTGGCTACTCCAGCCCCCAACACCTCCATCTCCTCTCCTCCCCTCCCCAGCCTGGACCTCTTCTTCCGCTGGCTCTTTGACAAGAAATTCTTGGCTGAGGCAGCCATCCGGTTTGAGTGAGTGACCAGGGTCCCCAGGGAGGAGACCAGATTGGGGGGTGGGTATTTCCCCTATCGGAGGGTGCAGCAAAGCTCCCACCCCTGCAGTGGGGAGGAAGAGGAGCTTATATCATGGTCAGGCATCCCAAAGGTCGTCCCCAGAGGATGTCTTGGGTGCATACATGGGATGTCTGAGGGTCTGTGTTGGGAACCACTCTGGATTCTGAGGTCACCCTTAGGGTATATTTGGGGCTTTGGGGCTTACACTCAGGGGGGTTTCTATGGTGGGCTCTGGGGCTTGTATCCTGGGACTAACCGTGGGAGCTGGAGCTTCACCCAGGGGGTTCGGAAAGGTCTATAGCGGGATCTTGGTTGTGCTGTGGGAATGACGTGAGGGTTCCTAGGGGACTCCATGAAGGTCTCAGGTGCCAACCCTTTGAGCCTCTCTGGAAGGCTCTTGGGCTCACACCTCACTCAGAATGACCACGGAGGACTCTGGGGCTCACATCTTGGGGTGTTTCTGGCACAAGCTCTGGGAACACCACTGAAGTCTCAGGCTGTGTGACTGCAGTTCTCTATGGGGTCCCTTCCCTGGAAATCCCTGCGAGGGGGTCTTGGGGGACATGTGCCATGGCTCTTTATGTGGGAGCAGGTTCTAGGGGTCTTGCTCTAGGCCATCTGTAGTCACCTTGGGCTCACATTTGGGGTGTCATGGGTACTGACAAAGGTCCCTGGGCTCCCCCCCTCTGAAGACTTCTGGGGGAGGGTCTCTGGAGCTGAGTTCTGGGGGTGTCAGAGGCTCATACTCTGGGGGTTACTCTGGGTTGAATTAAGATCTAAGGCAGGGAGCCTTCGGGGTGTTCCTGGGGCTCACAGGGAGGGAGGGGGATGGCGGTGGAGATCTCCAGAATCATACCCTGAACACTGGTCTCTCCAGGGGTCTCTAGCACTCTCTCCAGGGGTCTCTATGTGGCGCAAGTTCTAGGGGTGCCTCTGGGCTCACACACACTGAGGTTATCTTCGGCTTACTTTGGAGGCATCTGGGGGGTTCACATTCAGGGGGCTCAGAGACATGGGTGCTTTGAGGGCTCAGCTGGAGGGTCCACGTGGAAAAAGGCACCTTGGGGGTGCTGGCACGCTGGCAGTGGGTAGAGGGGCCTCTGGGTCCCCCAAGAGTGCAGACCTGGAGCACCTGGTGCCCGCAGGTGCGTGTTCCTGCCGGACAACGGCGCCTTCTTCGTGAACTACGTCATTGCCTCCGCCTTTATCGGCAACGCCATGGACCTGCTGCGCATCCCGGGCTTGCTCATGTACATGATCCGGCTCTGCCTGGCGCGCTCGGCCGCCGAGAGGCGCAACGTGAAGCGGGTAGGGCCGCCCGGGGCTGCCGCGGCGCGCACAGCACCCCCTGGTGGCCCAACCGGAAACTGCAGCAGCCGTGCTAGAGTGTGGGGGCCCCAGGGGGCCGGGACTTGGGGAGCCAAGTTCCGTGGCCCTCAGTCTCCCCTTTCCCGTCTGGGGCCTCAGTTTTCCCTTGCGTACAGTGACAAAGCGTAGCTAACCCTGAAGGCCCCTCCAGTTCTGCCAGTCTAGTGTTCTGTGATGGGAACTGGGGGAGGTCTGGATCTAGACCCAGGGTACCTCTGCCCTAATCCCACACAGAGGGCTCTGGGCATCCAATTCCCAAGCCCACCAACCGGCCAGCCCCTCATCCCTCGAAGGCCCCATCACTGTACCCACCCTGACCTCCGTCTCAGCCACAGCCCCTCTCTCTCCATCAGCTTCGCCCTGCCCTGCCCTGCCCTGCCCTGGACACTGGGTTCCCTTCCCACCCCGGACACTGGGTTCCCTTCCCACCCCCAGCTTCTTTTCTGGCCCCAGAGTTCCTGTCCCTTTCCCTCCTGCCACCTGCCTGAGCCCCTCCAGTCTTCCCCTCCTCTCCCCTCCCTGAGCCACCCTCCTGCCCATCTCCCCCCCAGCATCAGGCCTACGAGTTCCAGTTTGGCGCAGCCTACGCTTGGATGATGTGCGTCTTCACGGTGGTCATGACCTACAGTATCACCTGCCCCATCATCGTGCCCTTCGGTAGGCACCGCCGCGCCGGGACCTGGGCCCTGCTCGGGGGGACCCAGGACCTCTCCCGCTCCACTCTAGCAAGGCAGGCCACCCGAGTGGACAGGGCCCTGGCTGGGAGACCGGCCCCTCGGGCCTCCCGCCTGGTCCCTGGCTCAGTCTGGGGCTCAGCCTGTGGGGGAGGAGGGTAAGGCCATCTCAGCTCAGGCTGGCTTCGGCCAGTGTGCTGCCCCTGGGTGACATCTCCCCAACATGGCCATATTCCCTCATACCAGTGCCTTCGTGCAAGTGGGTATACATGGACAGAGAGCACATGCCCACTGAGAAGTCTACACGCACACACAGTCGTATGCAGGATCCACAGGCACACTTGTACACAGCCCTGTACACTCGGGAAAGACCTTTGGGTTTCAGGGAGGGTTTGGGTCCTTACCACTCATGGAAATACCCTGATGTAGCTGCACCTTGTAACCTTGGCAAGTCCCTCTTCTTTCTGAAAAAATTAGGCAAAGTTTCTCTTCACCCCCATCATTCCCCTCATCTATCCTTTCCCCCCACTAACACCCTAATCCATTCACCACCCTCCCTGGTTATTGAAGGCTCCAGACTCCCAAACTAACCACCTTGTCCCCATTTGAAATGTCCCATTCCCTCAACCTCCAGGAAGAGAGACCTTACCGCCTAACTTACACTCCTCTGTTTAGGGTCAGGGATAGGAAAAAAACAACATGCAGGAAGGTGCTTGCTGACCCAAACCAGTAGCTTCCTACCAGTGAATTCCTGGTGAGGGGCTTCAGACTGGGGGTTGAAGCAGGGGAAGCTGGGGTTCCGTGCTTCTGCAAGGGGCTTGGGGCTGTATTCTCTACTGGGCCTGGGGCAGAAGAAGGGGGCCAGCCCTCCAGTGACCTTGAAAGGCCCAGGACAAGCCGTGACAGCCACACGCAGGCCCGGCAGCGCTGGTTCCGAGGTCAGGGCCGGTGTGGCTTCCCCCAGGGCTCATGTACATGCTGCTGAAGCACCTGGTAGACAGGTACAATCTCTACTACGCCTACCTGCCGGCCAAGCTGGACAAGAAGATCCACTCGGGCGCTGTCAACCAGGTGGTGGCCGCGCCCATCCTCTGCCTCTTCTGGCTGCTGTTCTTCTCCACCATGCGCACGGGTGAGGGCCACCCCCCACCCTTGGAGGCCAGGGAGGGGCAGGGGGCAGAAGACCCTCCCGCCAGAGTGCAGGCAGAGCAGGCCCCCGGGGGTGGGGTGGGGGTGTCGCAGGCTAGGGTCCTGGGAGAAGCCGCAGCATATGGGAGCAGAAGTCCCTGGGAGGGGGCCTGGAGGAGAGGTCGCAGCCCTTTCTCTGTCCTCCCACCCCAACCCAGGGTTTCTAGCCCCGACGTCCATGTTCACATTCGTTGTCCTGGTGATCACCATTGTCGTCTGTCTCTGCCACGTCTGCTTCGGACACTTCAAATACCTCAGTGCCCACAACTACAAGGTAGGGACGAGGGGGCAGGGAGGCGGCCCAGGGCAGAGTCCACCCGCTGGGGCAAGGGCCTCGCCCCTCACCCGCTGACTCTTCCGGGCCCCTCAAGATTGAGCACACGGAGACAGATTCCGTGGACCCCAGAAGCAATGGACGGCCCCCCAATGCTGCCGCTGTCCCCAAATCTGCGGTGAGTGCCCCGCCCCCGCCACGGCCAAGCGCGGGGTGGGGGAAGCATGGCTTCCTCAGGAAGCTGGGTGTCCTGTCAGCCATCCAGGAAAGGGGGAGCCTGTCCCAGAGCCCGGGGATGGGGTGGGGATCTGGTTCCACCAGCTGGGGGCTCTGCTCCATGTCCCCTTGGAAGGAGAGCTGCTGCCCCTCCCCCACCGGCCGGGAGACCCCCGCCCTGTTCCCCCCAGGGGCCCCCCGCTGTCCACGCTCACACCGCCCCCTTCTCCCCCTTCAGAAATACATCGCTCAGGTGCTGCAGGACTCAGAAGTTGACGGGGACGGGGCTCCCGGGAGCTCGGGGGACGAGCCCCCGTCGTCCTCCTCCCAAGACGAGGAGCTGCTCATGCAGCCTGACGGCCTCACGGACACAGACTTCCAGTCTTGTGAGGACAGCCTCATAGAGAACGAGATCCGCCAGTAAGGGAAGGGAGGGCCCTGGCGGCCACGCCCTGCCCCCGCCCGCCCGGCCCCCCACGGACACTAAAAACAAAACGCTAATAATTTATTAGATCTAAAGCCCCTTCCTTCCCCATCCCCTGCTTTCATTAAGGTATTTAAACCTGGGGACTTCACCGCTCTCCCCCACCACGGAGGGAGGGCGGGCGGGAACTCCCCCCCAACCTCAGTGAGGAGAGCCCCGAGCCGGCCCCGGGGCAAAGAGGGGTGTGGACAGGGTTCCCCCAGATCAGTACCCCCCTGGGCTAGTAGTATGATCAGGAAAGGGTTAATGAGAGCCAAGAGGGGTACCTGGTGCCATGGCTGGAGACCTGGTGGGGGCAGATGGACCAGGGGCTGCCCCCTCCAGTTCTCACCTCCCCTCCCCCCAAGTCCCACTGGGATCTAGCACCCCAGGGAAGTGGAACCTCCAGCCCCTAGGGGGTTGCATGAGAGGGGAGAGGGTGCTGAGCGGGAGGAAAGAGTCCAACCCTGAGCCAGGGGGACTGACCTGGGGGTGGGGGGTGGGCATGGCTGACACTGGAAAATGGGATTTTGCACTGGTTTTTTTTTTGTTGTTGTTGTTTTCCTTTAAAATAAAAATGAAAAGCTCTGAGGCTCTGATTTGTGTTGCTGCCCTGTACTCGTGGCTGGGGTCCAACTATCTTCTCTTGGTCTGGAGGCCCTGCAAGATCATCATCTCCACATGACCTGGGCAAGAGACTCCCTGTGTGTGGTCTCGGCATCTCCATCAGGGAGAGGAGAGGGTTCACCATGCCAACCTCCCCAGCACCCTCCCCTTGCACCCATGTCCCCCACCCCGCCCCACCCCTGCCACCTGCCCTGAGGAAACTGTGGGACCTTTCAGACTAGGGAACAGGGACCCGGGCCCACACTCTAAATCACCAAGATGGACACAAATAGGACAGAAATTCAGGGTAGAAAGGCCAGGGAGAGCCACAGATTCCACGCTGGTCCAGGAAGTCTTCCTGGAGGAGGAAGATTCCAGGACAGCTGCTTCCAAAAACAGATTCTTAGCAGGCTGCTCTGGAGGAGGAAAAATAAGAAAATAAGGCCACAGGAAGGGACCAAGTATTGTCATTCTTACTTGTCATTGTTGATGCCATTTACCAAGTGGTTGTTATGTGCCTGAAATTACACTAAGTGACTTCTATCCTTCTTAAAGCATTCATTCAGAGCTTGCTGTGAGGTCAGGCGTGGGTTTGCTGTGAGAATTGTATGAGATAATATATGTCAGGTGCCCACTTGGCCCAGCGCCTGGCACAAGGTAAACACCCCATAAATGTCAACTGTAATTAATACTATGCTCATTAATAGGACCTACAGAGCAGGTGTGGTTTTCCTTGTTTTATGGGAAAGGATGCAGGCTCAGAGAGGGTGTGGGGTTTGCCCAAGGATACCAGCCTGGGAGGGATCTTGGAAATGTTCTCCTGAGCATCTCAGTAAACTGGCCCCCAGCCCATCTGTCCCTTCCCCAGTAGTGCCCCCAGACAGACCCTCCAGTTCAAAACTGATCCATCCTCTAAGATCCAACTCAAATTCATCTTCTCTAGCAAATTTCCCATGAGCATTCTGCTCCACATCCCCTCCAGAGGCCCACAATGGGCACAGTGTGTACAACAAGAGCCAGGACCTGGACCTGGACTCCAGTCCTGGTTCCGTCAGTCAATCGCTGTGTGTCCCCAGGGGACCTGCCTCTCCTCTCTGAATCTGTTTCCTCATCAGTAAACTCAGGGAGCATGACCAGGTGACTCCTAAGGCCCTGAAGCATCCTCCTACACACCTGCCACCCACTGCCCACCAAGAGGACCCAGAAAGCAAGAAAGCAAGTCAAACAACTCCCAGAGGGGAGAGGAGACCTCAGAGGAGGCAGAGAAGGAGGAAGAAATGAGTATCCCAAGGGCCTGCAGACTGTTACCAAGAAATGGCCAACAGTGAGGACAGCAGACAGTGGAAAGCCTGATAAAGACTGCCTGTGTGTCCTGTATGTCAGACCTGCAAATGTGAGAAATGTGTACCCCAGGGGTAACCCAAAGTCCTGAGGGGCTAGAGCTGCTGCTGGGCCAAGGGTTTGGGGAAACCAACCTGTCAGCTGCTGGGTGAGCAGAAATTGTCTGAGTTTCCAGCAGGGGCGCAGTTTCCAGTGGTCCCCTGAGGCTGCAAAGGGCGTCTCACCCTTGATCCTTCCATCAAACCATCCTGAGGACCTACTATGCACCAGTGACACAGTGAGGGGCAAGGCTGCCTCCTGGGCATCCACAACCCAGAGGACAAGACAGACAGAGATGGAAGTGCTCACTAGGTCTAGCACTGTTCTAGCACTTTCTATGAGTAACCTCAGAGATAACTGAGTTTCGTGCCAGGCCACCACAATAAAGCAAATATCACAGTAAATCAAGTCACAAATTTGGGTTCCCAGTGCACAGGCTGTATATTGCCACCCTGCTTACTTAACTTCTATGCAGAGTACATCATGAGAAATTCCAGGCTGGATGAAGCCCAAGCTGGAATCAAGATTGCTGTGAGAAATATCAGTAACCTCAGATACTCAGATGACACCACCCTTGTGCCAGAAAGCGAAGAGGAACTGAAGAGCCTCTTGATGAAAGTGAAAGAGGAGGGTGAAAAAGCTGGCTTAAAACTCAGCATTCAAAAAACTAAGATCATGGCATCCAGTCCCATCACTTCATGGCAAATAGATGGGGAAACAACAGAAACAGTGACAGACTTTCTTTTCTTGGGCTCCAAAATCACTGCAGCCATGAAATTAAAAGACACTTGCTCCTTGGAAGAAAAGCTATGACCAATCTAGACAGCATATTAAAAAGCAGAGACATTACTTTGCCAACAAAGGTCCATCTAGTCAAAGCTATGATTTTACCAGTCGTCATGTATAGATGTGAGAGTTGGACCATAAAAAAAGCTGAGCTCCGAAGAATTGATGCTTTGGAACTGTGGTGTTGGAGAAGACTCTTCAGAGTCCCTTGGACTGCAAGGAGATCAGTCAATCCTAAAGGAAATAAGGCTTGAATATTTATTGGAAGGACTGATCCTGAAGCTGAAACTCCAATATTTTGGCCACCTGATGCGAAGAACTGACTCATTGGGAAAGAACCTGATGCTGGGAAAGATTGAAGGTAGGAGGAGAAGGGGATGACAGAGGATGAGATGGTTGGATGGCATCACCGACTCAGTGGACATGAGTTTGAGTAAGCTACGGGAGTTGATATTGGACAGGGAAGCCTGGCGTGCTGCAGTCCATGGGGTCTGTGTTGCAGTCCATGGGGTCGCAAAGAGTCAGCCACGACTGAGCGACTGAACTGAGTGCACAGAAAACTTATGTTTACACTGTAGTTTATTGAGTATGCAATAGTACTATTTCTAAAAAAATAAAAATAAATCTACATACCTTAATTTTAAAATACTTTTTTGCTAAAAAATGTTAGGCGTCATGTGAGCCTTCAACAAGTAGTAATGTTTTTGCTAGTGGAAAGTTCAAAATACCAAAATGTGACAGAGTCACAAAAGGCGTAAATGCTGTTGGAAAAATGGCCCCAGTAGACTTGTTTGACCAGAGCAAGGTTGCCACAAACCTTCAATTTGTAAAAAATGCAGTATCTTCAAAGTTCAGTGAAATGAGATGGACCTGTCATGGAGTCCTCAGAGGAGCCCTATTCCAATTGATAGATGAGAAGTGTGAGGCCCACGGCCAGGATGTCCCTTGCCCCAGCTAACACAACCTGGACACAGTGGAGCTAAGGCAGGATGAAAAAAACCTTAGGATGCTATGGGAGCTTAAAGACAGGATATCTTGCCTCATTCAAACTTTTTACAGTTCAGCTGAGAAAACTGACATGGAAAGGAGAGTAATTAGTCAAGGACCCCAAAATAAACCAAAATGACTGGTGTGGTACCAGACCCTTTCCCCAGGGGTCATGGAATTAAGCCAGGAACACCCCCTCGCCTGCTCTGAGGCATGCCAGTGGCCTAACCATGCCAAGAAGAATGTTATGGATTGAATGTCACCCCCCAAAAAGATATATTGAAGTCCTAATCCCCAGTACCTCAGTCTGTGGCTTTATGTGGAAATAGGGTCATTGCAGAAACAATTAGATAAGATGGGGTCGTGCTGGAAAAGGATGGGTCCCTAATTCAGTACAACTGGTGTCTTTATAAGAACAAGAGAGAGGCAGAGAGAAGACCATGTGAAGTCAGAGATGCACAGGGTGAGTGCCACGTCAGTGGCTTCAGGAATCAAGGAGGCTTTCAAAATAAAAGAGATCCCGTTGGGGTGTCAGGGACAGCCCCTACCTGTCAGTCTTGGACGGAAAAAGAGGGAGGGACTCAGACTTATCCTGAGATGATGGCATGAGGACAGCCAGCCTGGTGGTGGCCCCCAGGGTGGGAGTCCTGGGTCTCCTGTCCCCACAGGGAGATGGCCCTTGGACTGGTGGGTGGGGACCAGGCAGATAGAAAGGGGCCATTAGTACCAGCACCAGCCTGTGGGGGACAAGTGGGAAGGAGGCAGCTGTTAAAAACGTGCCACTGACTTAGGAATCCCAGGGGATTCTGGGAGAGTTCTGGGGGGGAGGGGTCCTCTGCAAACCCCCCATCCCCAGAACCTTCAACTGTCAAGCACCATGCAAGCTACCAGTATGCTGTACTCTCCAGGTAGGCGCTGATGGGGTTTGTCCCACTCATGTACCTGGCAGACGAGGACCTCCCCCAAACCCAGGAAGGGGCTGTGTGTCCTTGGGGGTGACTACTCCATCAGACTGGATGCTCCCGAGGCTCAGGAGTTGGGCCTCTTCCTCAGCCAATCTGGGAAAGAACAGACCATGGATGGTCAGACCCTCAGGAGAATGACTTCCTTGTCTCCGCTGAGTTGGGGAAAGGAGAGGGACCAGCCACTCTGCTGTCACAGCCGCCTGGGGAACGGTCTCCAGGCTTCTTGGGAAGTGTAGGCCAAGGGGAGACCCAAGCCCAGTCTAGACAACATCTTCATTTACTTAATTTACTCTCTGCTCTGAGAATTAAGGTGGTGTCCCTAAGTCTTCAGTCTTTGCCAGCATCAGGGTCCCTTCCCGAAATTGAAGGCAAAGGGAGAAGGGGGCGGCAAAGGATAAGATGGTTAGACAGCATCGCTGACTCAATGGACATGAATCTGAGCAAACTTGGGGAGACAGTGGAGGTCAGAGGAGCCTGGACATGACCTAGCCCCTAAATCTACAGGTCCCCGATCTGATGGGAGAGACAAGACATGCACCCAGGACAAAAATCATCCTATCTATTCACGCCTTGCTTTCACATATTGCTCTGGCCATCTGCCTCGCCTTCCCCCAGCCAGCCTTGTCTGTCTGTCTGTCTGTCTGAGCTTGCCCATGCCTGGGCCTGAGACATTTGGGGGGTAACTGTGGTGGAGTGTGCTTGTGCGTGTGTGTGTGTGTGTGAGGCCTCCCTGCAAGCCCAGCTGCTGCGTCAGGAGCGCAGACCAGGACAGTGAGCAATGACCTCTCAGCTGGGTGATGAGCTTGAGGGAAGGCTCCAGGGAGATTAAGGAGACTTATCACCTTGTTTTCTTCTCTGATGTTCTCCAGTTTTCTGGGACACCAGCACCTTCTGTGGTCCTCCCAGACCCCCTCCCCCACCCCAAGAGCTCAGCACAGCCACTCTTGGGGGCAGCCGGGCAGAGGCCTCGGGGCAGCCCCGTTGGAGGAAGGGCAAAGAGGCTTCCCTCCCTATGTGGGGCTCTAGGCCTTGGGTTTCTCACCCTCCACCCTCTTGACGTTTGGGGACAGGGTAACTTTTGTCGTAAGACCTGTCCTGCGCTCTGTAGCACGTTTAGCAGTATCCCTGGCCTCTACCCGCTGGACGCCAGCAGCCCCTGCGCCCTGCTCCCCAGTTAAGGCAGCCAAAGCATCTCCTGACAGCACCCCCCGGGAAGAAGAGCTGACTTACCTTCTTTGGGGGGCCCTGGGTTCCACCCACCCAAGTCAGGAACAGCCTCTCCTGCCTGCGATGGCAACACTGGGTGAGGACCAGCCTGGCGGTGAAAGGAGCACGAATTCTGGGTTCATCCTTCCTCTCAGGACCCTCTTCACCTCTGAGCAAAAGAAAAAACACATCCTCCTCCCACACATATACTCCACAGATACACTCATAACTCTTTACACACAGAGACACACACACACTACACAGACACACAGACACACTCGACACAGACATATACACATACGTTCTCCATGGAGACAGACACACACAGACACACATGTACTCCACAGATACACACATACTCCACATACACAGACATGCTACACAGACACCACGTAAACACAAACACACATTCTCCACACATACACACAATACTCCACAGATGCGCGTGCGCACACACACACACCCCTTTCTTCGCTTTCCCCTAGTCTGAGGGAGGGAGAGGGAGCTTCCCGATCATTCCTAAGAGAAGCCCAGAGGGCTTAGGTTGGAAGAGAAAAGGCTGGAGGGAAAAGGGGTGAAGGGAATAAGTCCCAGATTCCCACCCACCTACTCTCTCCCCTGCCCCCAACTCTGGTCTTCCACAACCGGAAACCCCCCAACCTTGGTGTCGGACACCAGGGCAATCCCAACTTGGCACAGGCCTGTCTGGGGGCGGCCTCACCGAGCGGGTGGCATTGAGCCAGAACTCTTCCCAGTGGACAGATGTGAGCATGGGGTCAGGAATGATTCCAAGCAGAGGCACCAAAGCAGCCTGTGCTCCGAGGTGCTGGGCTGGTCAGGGGCAGCCTGGGTGGGTTTGTCAGGCTAATAAGTCGAGAGAACAGGGGTCATTCCTGGACCCAGGAAAGTCCCAGGAGACACTGATGAGGGACTGAAGAATGGGTTTGCTTGCTTGGGGTGATGGGAAGAGTAAGGGGGCATCAGGTAAGTTCAGCCACAAATGGCCTGTGGCCTCCCTAGTTGACGAGCAAGGGGAGGTGGTGCTGGGTCCCCTGGCCTCCCTCCAGGGCAGTGTGGCGAGAAGGTCACGAGCCTAGCCTGGGCTCTGCGGTCAGACTGAATCCACCTCAACCCTGACTCTGTGACCTTGGGCCAACCCCTGACCTTGGCGCTGCGGCTTCCTGTTCTGGTAACTGTGGGTAAAGCACAGCCCTCTCTTGGGCCTGGTGTGCCCGGCAGAGCAGGCGCTCAGGCCTGTCAGCTCAGCTGCTCTGATTCTTCTTGACCAGTTCGAGGGAGGAAGCACAGCTGAGCCCCCAGCTCCTGCCTCTGAGGAGCGCGGTGCCCCTTCGGGGGCCCAATCTGGTCTCCCCTCTAGACAGCCCAGGACCCCTGCACCTCTCTGCAGCTGCCCTCTTCTTTTCCTCACCCTGGGTTCCTCCCTCACCCCGGGCCCCACTGGGCTCTGTTTAACTTAGACCACATCCTTCCAGCCTTCCCGCTAAGTGCTTCCTTATTTCAGAAACAGCAGAGAATATGGGGAGATGGGAGGACCGTCCCTGGGCGCCCGGGGGGTAGGACTGGAGATTCAGAGTGGGTCTTGCACTGTGGTCTCAGCTCCTCTTGCCCCTCCTCCGTGCTCTGCCCTGGGGTTCACTGATGGTGGCAGAGGGCAATCAGTCCACAGTTAGGAAAGCCTCAGGAAGTGGGTGAGAGCCTGCAGTCCCTGTGCAGGAGGACGGATCCTGGGTCCCCCCACTGCTGCTGACCCAGGGTCTGTCAGCCGGCCTGACTTTTCCTCTCAGAGACTCAGCCGTGGGGCCATTCCCTAACTGGCTCTCGCCCCTGAGACGCTCCTTTCCTTCTGCCCTCCTGCCCTCGACTCTCTGTTATTTCCCCTCTCCCCAAAAGGCAGTGTCTGTTTGCACAGTCTGGAGATCATTTAAAAAAAAAAAAAAAAAGGCAGCTCTATTGAACTGTGATTCACACACACACCGTATAATTCACCCATTTAAAGTGTAGGAGTCAATGGCTTTCAGTACACTCACAGAGTTGTGCAACCATTGCCACAATCAATTTTAGAACCTTTTCATTCTCCCCCCCAAAGAAATCCCATACCCTGTAGCCATCAATTTCCAACCCTGCAACCCCCTAAGCCCTAGGCAACCATGATTATATTTCCTGTCTCTATATGAATTGGCCCATTTGGAGCACTTGGCATAATTGGAATCATATCATATGTAGTCCTTTGTGACCGCTGTCTTCACTTAGCCAAGTGTTTTGAAGGTTCATCTCAGTGCTTCATTTCTTTTCATCGTCTATGTATTCCTCATTTTGCTTGTCCATTCATCAGCTGATGAACATTTGGGTTTTTCCCCCCACGTTTTGACTATTGTGACTAATTCTGCTGCTATAAACATTTGTGCACAGGTGTTTGTATGGACAGTTTTTTTTATTTTATTTACATATTTATGTTTGGCTGTGCTGAGTCTTTGTTGCTGCATGCAGGCTTTCCCTGGTTTTGATGAGTGGGGCACGTCTCTAGTTTCAGTACACAGCCTTCTCACCGCAGTGGATTCTCTTGCCGCGGAGCACGGGCTCGCTAGTTGTGCCGCACAGTCTTAGTTGCTCCGACTCATGTGGAGTCTTCCAGAACCAGGGACTGAACTCATGTCCTCTGCGTTGGCAGGTGATTCATAACCTCTGGACCACCAGGGAAGTCCTGGACATATTAACATACTTTCATCTCTCTTGGGTATATATATCTAGAGGTGAAATTTCTGGATCATGTGGTAATTCTGTGTTTAACTGAGGAGCTGCCAGACTATTTTCTGAAGTAGCTGCACCTTTTCACATCCCCACCAGGAGTGTCTGAGAACGCCAATTTCCCCACATCCTCACCAACACGTCTCATTACCAATCTTTTGGATTAGAGCTGTCCTAGCAGGCTTCCCTGGAGAAGGCAATGGCAACCCACTCCAGTACTCTTGCCTGGAAAATCCCATGGATGGAGGAGCCTGGTGGGCTGCAGTCCATGGGGTCGCTAAGAGTCGGACACGACTGAGCAACTTCACTTTCACTTTTCACTTTCATGCATTGGAGAAGGAAATGGCAACCCACTCCAGTATTCTTGCCTGGAGAATCTCAGGGACAGGGGAGCCTGCTGGGCTGCCATCTATGGGGTTGCACAGAATCAGACACGACTGAAGTGACTTAGCAGCAGTAGCGGCAGCAGCAGGCTTCCCTGATAGCTGAGACGGTAAAGAATCTGCCTGCAACCTGGGAAACCCAGGTTCGATCCCTGGGTTGGAGAGATCCCCTGGAGAAAGGAATGGGAACCCACTCCAGTATTTTTACCTACAGAATTCCATGGACAGAGGAGCCTGGCAGGTTATAGTCCATGGGGTTCCAAAGAGTCAGACATGACTGAGCAACTAACACTTAACTTTCAGTGGGTGTGAACTGACCTTGACCTGCATTTGTCTAGTGACGAATGATACTGAGCATTTTTCACGTGATTATTGGTCATTTGTATATCTTCTTCAGAGAGACCCCGATTCAGATCCTTTGTCCATTTTTTTTTCTCTCAAGGGTCCAGGTTTATTGAGGGCATGGGGGTCAACAGAGAAGCCCAGTACCTGTGGGGAAGGCCTGCTGTCAGTCTGTAGGGCAGCGGCCTGGCAGGCAGCTGGAGAGAGGGGTCTCCAAAACCTGGGTTTACTTGAAAGTGTGGCTTTCAGCTCCACCATGCCCAAAACCTTTGGGTCTGAGCATGGCTGCATAGCAGGGCCTGCCTTCATGTTCCACCTGATCCCCGCCCCAGGGTAGGCGTCTTTCCACAATTCTCATGCTTCAGGCCAGGCCAATGCCAGTCCTTCCCCACGGATGTCACCCGTTCAGCAAAGTACACCTCCTTGTTGCACACGGGGCACCTGGGTGTGGTGGTGCCAGATCCGGGACAGGCAACTGGGCTGGAGCAGATTGGAGCGTTGGACTCCTTTGTCCATTTTTAATGGGTTATTTGTCCTTTGATTATTAAGCAGAGACCGTTTTTGACAGAGGGATTGCGGCCCACATAAGCCAGAACCGACTCAAGGCCAAGGGCGTGGGCCAGCACCACAATGCCCAGAACTACAACAACCAGAGCTTTGAGGAACTGCGAGCACTCTGTCTACGGAGGGGAGAGCTGTTCGAGGACCCCTTTTTCCCTGCAGAACCCACTTCACTAGGCTTCAAGGAACTGGCACCCAACTCCAAGCACGTGCAGAACATCAGCTGGCAACGGCCCAGTGTGGGCACCGGGAGAGGAGGCGTGGACTCCTGGGGGATGGGACGTGTAGTGACGCCCCAGTTGCTTGCACAGTTTCCAATCCCCCATCGCCCTCTCTTGGCTCTGCCCTGGATTCCACCTCCATTCGGGTTAAGGACAGTTCTGGAAGTGCTTAAGTAAAATCTCTCAGATGACCCTGGGAAGGTCACTCACTGACTTTTGCTGTCACAGCTTACACCTATGCCAGCTTCTCCCCTCCACCCCATCTCCCCCATCCATGTTTCCCCTAGAATCCAAGAAGCAGGCAGCATTCCCCAAGGAGGTAGGAGGGAGGTTAAGAGGGGATGGCTTGGGCTCTCTGAAACCTTTCTTCCTTCTCTGCAGCAAATCACAAGCAATCCTCAATTCATCGTGAATGGGGTCAGCCCAACTGACATCTGCCAGGGGGTGCTTGGTGAGTGCGGAGCAGGAAAGCCTGGGGTGTCTTCTAAGGCTGGGGAACTGGGACCCCAAGGCTCAGACAGCTCTTCTGTTTCCCTGCTCCTCCCCTAAGCCAGATTCCGCCCCCACCTGCTGCCATCTGGGTCTGGGAATAAGCAGGGTGCTATATTATTTATTGGGCTTTCCAGGTGGTTCAGCAGTAAAGAACCTGCCTGCAGAAGACACAAGTTCAATCCCAGGTTGGGAAAAATCCCCTGGAGAAGGAAATGGCAACCCACTCCAGTTTTCTTGCCTGGGAAATCCCATGGACAGAGGAGCCTGGTAGGCTACAGACCATGGGGTCACAGAGTCCAACATGATTTAACGACTGAACAGCAACATATTAGTTATCAATTGCTCCAAGACTCAATGACTTAAAGCAACAACAAACATCTATCATCTCACAGTTTCTCCGGGGCAGAAATTAGGAAGCAATAGAGCTGAGTGGGTCTGGCTCAGGGTCTCTCATGAGGTTTCACGGGAGCTGGAGAGTCCCCTTCCAAGATGGCATGCTCACGGGCAGGAGGCCTTGGGTCCTTGCCACGTAGCTTCTCCGTAGGACACTCGAGCATCCCCACATGGTAGCTGGCATCCCCCAGAGTGCGTGGCCTGAGACAGAACAAGGGGGAGGCTAGATTGACTTCCCCAGCTGGTCTCAGGAGAAACAGACGGTGACCTCCCCCAGGTTCTGCTGTTAAAAGCAAACGAACCTGCAGGGACTTCCCTGGTGGTCCAGTGGTTAAGACTCTGTGCTTCTCCTGCAGAGAGGCATGGGTTCAATCCCTGGTCCAGAAACTAAGATCCCACGTGCCACTCGGCCAGGAAAAAAAAAAAAAAAAGGCATGTGTGCGTGCAATCCAACTCCCATGGAAGGGAAGGGGAGCTAGCCTTCTGCTCTTGGGGGGAGGGTTGTAGAAGGACTTGTGGACACATTTTTTAAAGTCCCTGCAGGTGCTCCGACTTCCTCAGTCTAAGGTATTAGGTGAAGGAGAGCCTCTCTCGTGTGGGCTCCCACCGCCGGTTCCCATCCTCAGCTTGGGCTCCGGGGCCACACACACGGAAATGCGCAGCTGGGCAGTCCTGCTGTCTTTTCAGGAGATTGCTGGCTGCTGGCCGCCATTGGCTCCCTCACCGCATACCCCAAACTGCTGTTCCGCGTGGTGCCCAAGGGGCAGAGCTTCAAGAAGAACTACGCTGGCATCTTCCACTTTCAGGTGAAGGATGATTTGAAAGCCAGAGTTGATTTGTGTTTGAGGCATGTGCACGTGTGTGTGGAGGTTGCGTGAGAATTAGTACATGCTTTGAAGCTTACATTTTCTCTTTCCTTTTGAAAAAAAAAAAAGATATTTATTAGGGTAGATTTTTGCCTAATTATTAGAGAAATATCCTCTCACTAAAGAAATTGTGTAAGCTAAGCTTTTAAAGCCCCAAAAGAAAATGGTTTGTGATTCTCCTCCTCTTATCTCTGTCTCCTGCTTCTCGCTGTGTCTCTGTCTCTCCTTCTCTTAGTAGAAACACACATATACGTATCAATATATGCATGTATATGTGTGTGTTTGTCTGTCAACATCTATGACATGGGAGTTTTGCACAATTTTTGTAATCTTCTCTTTAAATTATGCATCATGTGGACAAATTCCTCGGTCATAAAAACATTTCTGAAAGTCACAAGAGTTTTTCTGAATCACAAGACCTCAGATATAAAAGACAAGCCAAAGTCCAAAGGCGGGTGGATCCCTCTGGAGGCCATGGCAGAACCTGACTAGAGGCTGGAGGGCCTTTCAGATCTTTCATTGCTTTTCTGGAGGTGGGTGGGCTCTCTGTCACTGGTGTGTCACTGAATTGGCCACCAGGGGGCACGTGTGTAACAGTCCTCTTGCAAGGAGAGGGGAGTGTGTGTGCCCGCGCATGCGCGCGCTCACGTTTGGAAAGGGGCCTGGGGCAGACAGATGCCCACACCTCACTGACACCCACCTTGCTACCACCAGATCTGGCAGTTTGGGGAGTGGATGGACGTAGTGGTGGATGACCGGCTGCCCACAAAGAATGGCAAGCTGGTATTTGTGCACTCAGCGGAGCGCACTGAGTTCTGGAGTGCCCTGCTGGAGAAGGCATACGCCAAGTGAGTGCCTAGCCAAGCGACTGGCCTGTCCTCCAAGCCTGCCCTGACCGTTGGCAGCAACGGAAGCACCTGGAACCAGGGGAAGAGGCAGGGGGACCGCGGGGCATCCCTCACTTCCCTCCCTGCCCCCTCTGAGGTCGAAGCTCACAACCAGCTGCCTCCCAGGCAGAGCCCAGACAGTGCCTTCTCTGTGCCCGCAGGCTGAACGGATCGTATGAAGCTCTGTCGGGGGGCAACACGGTGGAGGGCTTTGAGGACTTCACGGGGGGCATGACACAGAGCTTCCAACTCCAGAATCCCCCTAGGAACCTGCAGAGGATGCTTAGGAAGGCCGTAGAGCGATCTTCCCTCATGGGCTGCTCCATCGAGGTAAACCATGCTGGGTTTTGCTTCAGGGCATTTGCGTCTGTTGTTGCTTTCACCTAGAAAGTTCTTTCTCCAGATACCTGCATAACTAGCCCCTTCTCATTCACATTTCCACTTCAGTGCTCCTCCCTCAGGCTAGTCTTCCCTGCCTCTCAATCTCAGTTAGCTGTTCCTACCCCTGATTTCCTCTCTACTTTGTTTTGATTTTTTTCCCCCAACATTTATCACAGTCACAAACTGTCATACTTGTTAATGTGTATATTCATGACCAAACTTCTCCAGTTTCCATATTCCACGAAGGTGTGTCCAACTCTTTGCAACCCCATGCACTGTAACCCGCCAGGCTCCTCTGTCCATGGGATTTCCCAGGCACGAACACTGGAGTGGATACTGGAGTGGGGGATCAAACCCAGGTCTTCTGCCCTGCAGGGAGATTCTTTCCCATCTGAGCCGCTAGGGAATCCCTTCCATGAAGGCAGCGACCTCATTTGTCTCTTTGACAGCTGTTCCTGGGACTTAAGGTGGTACTTGGCATATAATAGATTCCCAACACCTATTTGTTCAAATAAACAAATAAACCCAGAGTGCCACTGTGAGGCTTCCCCATGGCTCAGTGGTAAAGAATCTGCGTGCAAGGCAGGAGACGCAAAAGACTCGGTTCAATCCCTGGGTGGGGAAGATCCCCTGGAAGAGGAAATGACAAGCCATTCCAGTATCCTTGCCTGGAAAACCCCACGGACAGAGGAGCCTGGCAGGCTACAGTCCAAAGTGTCACAAAAAGTCAGACATGACTGAGTGACTGAACACAAGAGTGTCACTGTGAGACCCAGCAGTGGCATTCTTGGGCATTTATCCCAGAGAAATGAAAACTTAGGTCCACACAAAAGTCTGTGCCCAAATGTTCAAAGCAGGTCTATTTGTAATAACCAGAACCTGGAAACGACTTAGATGTCTTTCAACGGGTGAACAGTTGAACAGACTGCAGTGAACTCATTTCAGGGGATGCTACTCAGCAATAGAAAGACGTGAACTATTGACACACACAACAACTTGGATGAGTCTCAAGGAAATTCTGCTGAATGAAAAAAGCCAATCCCCAAAGGTTCCATACTGTATGATTGCTTATATGACAGTGTTGAAATGACGAAAAAAATTTTTTAATCTATTTATTTTTGGCTGCGCTGGGTCTCCATTGCTGTGCAAGTTACTCTCTGGTTGCAGCAAGCAGGGGCTACACTCTAGTCCTCACTGAGGCTTCTCTTTGTTGCAGAGCATGAGCTCAGGGCTCCCAGGCTTCAGTAGCTGCAGCGCTAGAGCACAGGCTTCATAGTTGTGGCTGCGGGCTTAGTCGCCCCAAGGCATTTGGGATCTTCCCAGATCAGGGATGGAACCGTGTCTCCTGCTTTGGCAGATGGATTCTTTACCACTGAGCCACCTAGGGAAGGCCATGAAATGGCAAAATTCTTGAAAAATGGAGAACAGATTAGGAGTTGTCAGAGTTTAGGCAAGACGGTCATAAGAGGTGATTGTTGGCTATAATAGGGCAGCATGTGGGATGTTAGCGGTGATGGAAATATTCTGTATTGCGACGATGGTGGTAGATACAGAACACTATACATATGATAACAATACATAAAACATACACAAATGAATACTAGTAAAAGTGGAGGCATCTGTGTTAGATCAACAGATTGTGTCAACATATTCATTCTGGTTTTTATATTGTGCTATAGGGACTTCCACGCTTCCACTGCAGGGGACACAGGTTCAATCCCTGCTGGGGAACTAAGATCCTGTATGCTGTATGGCATAGCTAAAAAAATAAAACAGAACAAAAAACCTTGATATCATGCTATAGCTTTTTTTTTTTTAGCAGTTTTTAAAAACTAATTACTTATTTTTATCTGGACAGCACTGGGTCTTCATTGCGGTGTGTGGGCTTAGTTGCCCCACAGTGTGTGGGGTCTCAGATCCACAACCAGGGTTTGAACCTTGGTCCCGGGCTGTGGAAGGCGGGTTTTTAACCACCTGACCACCAGGGATGCCCCTGCGCTATAGTTTTGGAAGATGTTACCGCTGTAGGATGTTGGACATGGGGCACACAGGATCTCTCTGTATCATTTCTTAAAATTGCTTGTGAGTCTGCAAGCACTTGAAAAGGCAAAGTTTAATTAAAAAAAGAAAAGTGAACCCAGATCTAAATAAGAACAAAGTCCTAAAAAGAGGGGATAATATGTACACATCTAGCCAATTCACTTTGCCGTACCTCTGAAATGAACATGACATTTATTGTAAAGCAACTCTTCTCCAATAAAAATAAGTTTTAAAACAGGGAGTTCAGAGAGTTGTCACCTGTCTTCAGGTGCCCCCCGTCCCGCTGACCAGCTCCTGAGTTCCTCTCGAGCCCTCTGTGTTCTGCAGGTCACCAATGAACATGAACTGGAGTCCTTGACCCAGGGTATGCTGGTGAGAGGACATGCTTACTCAGTGACTGGCCTCCAGGATGTGAGTCTGACCCCTGTCACCCCACCCAGAGAGGCTCGAGAAGGAGAGCTTCTGTGACCCTACGCCCCTGACCTCTGCCCACAACCCACCCAGGTCTCCTACCAAGGCAGGACAGAAACGCTGATCCGAGTCCGGAATCCCTGGGGCCGGATTGAGTGGAATGGAGCCTGGAGTGACAAGTAGGTGGCCCGCCAGCACTCTGGGGGGAGGGGCAGAGCACACTGCAGGCCCCACCCCCACGGAGCAAGGCCATGCCACCGAGAGATTCTCCATCTAACCAGGACTCTCAAGTAGCTGAGGGGTGAGGGGAGCCCTGGGGGAGGAACTAGCTCTGCTCCCCAACCTATCTCTGCTCCAGCGCCAAGGAGTGGGAGGAGGTGGCCCCAGATGTCCAGAGGCAGCTGCTGCACAGGAAGGAGGACGGGGAGTTCTGGTCAGTCCCATGCCCGCCCCCGTCATCCTCCTTCCGCCCATCGCACCCGAGCCTTGGACGGGGAGGTTCTGGGGGGGTCCGTGGGTGTGGGTGTGCCACTGATGGCTCTGCGCACCCCCCACCACAGGATGTCCTACCAAGATTTCCTTGGCAACTTCACCCTCCTGGAAATCTGCAACGTGATACCCGACACGGTCTCAGGGGACTCCAAGAGCTGTTGGCACACCACCTTCTACGAGGGCAGCTGGCGGAGGGGCAGCACTGCAGGGGGCTGCCGGAGCTACCTGGGTGGGCTGTGCGAGGGTGAGGGTGGAACTCGGGGCAGGGAATGGGTGATGGGCCACTGACCCACTGCACAACTGGGCTCAGGGGCCCAGGGGCCCAGGGGCAAGGTCCATCAGATGCCACTGGGCCCTGTTGAGGAGGCGGGCATGTGGCCTGGAAGCCCATCCACCCCGGGAAGGGCAGGGCCATCCTGACCTGCTTCCTCCACAGACACATTCTGGACCAACCCCCAGTTTAAGATCTGTCTCCCGGAGGAGGATGACGACATAGAGGACGATGAAGCCGTCTGCACATGCCTGGTGGCCCTGATGCAGAAGAACTGGAGGCGGACAAGGCCCCACGGAGCCCAGTTGGAGACCATCGGCTTCGTCATCTACTCGGTGGGCGCCCAGCTGGTCCCCTGGCCACTCTTGCTCCTGCAGTGGCCTCACCCCCCGGACCACTGCCCACCCCACAGCCCCAGGACTAGGACATCCTCCCTTCAACCACCCCCACACCCCTAGCTCGCTCTTTCTTTGCTCCCCACAACGTTGTTAGTTTCAGGTATACAAAAAAGTGGATCAGTGGTATATAGACACACACCTACTCTTTTCCCACATAGGTCATTACATAGTATTGAGTAGAGTTCCCTGTGCTGAGCAGGAGATCATTATTGGTGGTGGTGTTTAGTTGCTAAGTCCTGTCTGACTCTTCTGCGACCCTGTGGACAGTCCATGGGATTTCCTAGGCAAGAGTACTGGCATGGGTTGCCATTTCCTTCTCCAGGGAATCTTCCCTGAACCAGGAATCCAACCCGTTACTCCTGCCTTCTCTCCTGCATTACTGGCAGGTTCTTTAAGGCTGAGGCACTGGGGAAGCCAGGTCCTTATTAGTTACCTATTGTATTTACAGTAGTGTGTGTATATCAATCCCAATCTCCCAGTTTATCCCTCCCCCCTCAACCCCCTGCCCTGGCTTTTTCTTGAGTGGTGTGTTGAGCTTTTAAGGCAGGGCTGACAGTTTTCTTTCCAAATTTTTTAAATAGAAAACTCTTAAGGAGGAACTTCCCTAGTGGTCCAGCCCAGGGGGCACCGGTTCTATTCCCGTTCTATTCCCGGTTGGGAACAAAGATCCCACATGCCTCGAGGTGTAAACAAAAAGGAAAAAAAAAAAAAACACTTAAGGAGCACTTCCTCTGTGCCAGGCATTGTTCAAAGGGCCTTTCAAATAGTAACGCCTTTAATAAAAAGGAAGGAGACTGGGAGCCAGAGGCAAGGTCATGTCCAAACTCATCCCGGTTTCAACACGCTCAGAGATTTCCCCACAGCCCCCAAACCTCCGCAGAGCCACCCCACCAAGGGCATGGAGTCTGGCCAGGAAAAACCCTTGACGAGTGTTTCCCAAACTGTGCCTTGCAAAATCCTAGAAACGCCCAGTTGTCCTTTCACTTACATAGTCAACAGCATCCATGGAGCACCTTCTATATGCTCAATCATGAACAAAAGCAGACCTGAGCCCTGCCCTCCTCCTAGGCTGTGTGTCCCTCAGGTTAACAGACACACCCGAAACCACTTGTAAGGTTAGATGCTACCCCTCCCGGAAAGGCTGCCTTTTCTACACCCACCCAGAGCTCCCCTGGGCCATTAGTATATTAAAGGTTCTGCGGGAACCTATATTTCTGCAGGAGAGCAATGTATTTATCTTGGTTTAAGTCACATTTTTATAGAGCACCTTTTTAATGAGCACCTTTGCGCTCATTCCTGGGTTTCTATGAATTTCCTGGGAAAAATTAGCACTCCATGGAAAATGCTCTCCCCATGTTTTTTCCCAGTTCTCCAGCTGCTCAGCAGCGTGAGACTGGGTGAGTTAGTTCACCACCTCTGGGGGATTTCCTTTCCATCCTTAACCCGAAGTGATAAAATATCCTTTTCGCAAAACTTGGTGTAAACCATACTTTGCTGTCCAAAGCAAAAGGAAAGGTTATTAAAGCTGGGACTTAACAGCTCTTAGATCCCACGCGCCTCCCCACACTGGTGTCCCAGGGCCCTTATTAGCAGTACCCCCCCTCCGCCAACACCAACACACACACAGCCTGACTTCCATGGACCTGAGCCCCTTAGCCATCCTGGGGATCTGACCTTCCTCTTTCTTCCCTTCCCAGATCCCAAAGGAGGTACCGAAGACAAGGGGCTTGACGCCCGGCAGACACCCACCCCATCCGTGGCTGCGTGTAGATGGGCCAGGGGTGGAATACGGTGAAGGGTCTAGGGGCCACTGGGTCAGGGTTCCAGCCCCCTTGGGCCCTGGGTGGGAGTCAGGGAAGGAAACAACCACACTGGAGTTACCTGCCAGCTGGGACAGCGTCCCCCTAACCTTGCCAGCTGGGCCTCACTGTGGGGGTCCCTCTCTCCCTGCCCTCCCCCGGAGGACCCTGGACCCACTTGCAGGGCACGTACAGTTTCAGAACCTCCAGGATGTCCACTTGAAAAAGGACTTCTTCGTCAAATATCAGGACCTGGGTTTCTCAGAGATCTTCACCAATTCACGGGAGGTGAGCAGCCAGTTCCAGCTGCCCCCGGGGGAATACATCATCATCCCCTCCACCTTCGAGCCGCACAAGGACGCCGACTTCCTGCTGCGGGTCTTCACCGAGAAGCACAGCGAGTCCTGGTGAGGGGCCCCACCTCACTGCTCCAAGGCCACCTGCCCCCCACCCTGAGCTGTAGGATGTCATGCTCAGGGATCAGTCATCCGGTAGCCCCCACCGACACCAACACTCTGTCCCTAATTTTACAGTCAAGGAAACTGAGGCACGAGGCAGGGAAGTCCAAAGTAGTAGCAAAGTCAGAATTGGAACCCCAATCCCATGGCACCCATTCCCTATTGCTTCAGATACACATGACCTCTCCACCCTTCCCACTGGAGTCCCTGTCTCCCTGAACCCCTGCTAACTCCACGCCTTCATCCACTTCTGCCCAGGGAACTGGATGAAGCCAACTACGCTGAGCTTCTCCAAGAGGTGAGGGGAGGCTATGGGGTTGGGGGTTCGGGGCAGTATGTGTGGGTTGGAGTGTGAAGGAGCGCTCTGGACCGTGTCCCTCTCCCACCCCTCTCCCTCCAGGAGAGCATCTCTGAGAGTGACATAGACCAGGACTTCGTACGCTTGTTTCACATAGTGGCAGGTGGAGAGGTGAGAGGCAGAGGTCTGGGGGGTGCTGAAAGGAGGTACCTGGGGGCTGAAGGGGCCAGAGCGAGAGCTTACAGTCCCCCTTTCCTAGGGCAAGGAGATAGGCATGTATGAGCTACAGAAGCTGCTCAACAAGGTGGTCTCCAGATGTGAGTCTTCCACCCGCTGCAAGCCTTCCCTTAATCACCCTTAATCACTTGCCCCTCCCCCCACCCCAGCAACACTCAGCTCACCCCTCCCCTTCTTTCTGCCCCCTCCCTCCCAGTCAAAACCTTCAAAACTGAGGGCTTCAGCCTGGACGTCTGCCGCCGCATGATCAACCTCTTGGATGTATCTTCCCGTCCAGTGGGCCATCCTGCCCAGGGTTATCCTGCCCCAGCCCCTACCCTTGAGCCTGCCCTGAGGTGGCCCCCTCTCTGGCCAGCTATGCCCTCCTTCTGGATGGGGATTAGGCTCTGGGGTGACAAAAGATGCCAGTTCTCCTGGCTGTCACCCCAGTTACCTACAGGGCCCTTCAGTCTTGGGGTAGTGAGCCCCTCAGTGAGCAGCTCTGCTTCCCAGCCCCCGGGATGTCCTTCCCACCCCCTCCTCTGATATCCTTGACTGCCTTTCCTCTCAGAAAGATGGCTCTGGCAAACTGGGGCTTCAGGAGTTTCAGGTCCTGTGGAGAAAAATCAAGAAATGGACGGTAAAGGGCATTGAGGGGGCAGTTTATGGGGGTGAGAGAGGTCCTTGTGAGGAATGAGGACTAGGAGGTCTAACAAAGATGAACCTGTAACAGGAGCCCCTGACTAGACATGTGCGTGTACACCAATACACACACACACACAGATATCCCGGGATGGAGTTGTTGACATGCTACCATATGAAATAGTCAAAATGTTCCCGGGACTTTCCTGACAGTCTCAGTGGGTGGGACATTTTCCAATGTGGGGGCCGTGGATTGGATCCTTGGTCAGGAAATTAAGGTCTCTGCCTTGCAATGTGGCTAAAAACAAAAAAAATTCAATAACCAGCAGAGTCTAGGTAGCAACTAACATAAAGAATACAGGCAGAGAGTCCTGAGCAAGGTGCCAGGAGCCAGCTCTGTGGTCACCAGGCGATAGGAATATGGGAGCTCAGGTGTAGGCCAGCGGCGGACGGGGCACGGGGGGTCCTGGTTGTGAAGCATTTTACCCCTTGTGAAGCACTGTGCCCTGCACACGGCCCTACCACAACTGCCTGTCCCTTCAGGACATCTTCCGAGAGTGTGACCAGGACCAGTCAGGCACCTTGAACTCTTATGAGATGCGCTTGGCAATTGAGAAAGCAGGTGGGCTAGGGGCAGGACAGGGTTTGGGGGCTGGGCCAATATCCTTGCGTGGAAAATCTCATGGACAGAGGAACCTGGTGGATTGCAGTCCATGGGGTCGCAAAGAGTCGGGCACGACTGAGTGACTAACACATAACATAGGGGAGGCAGCGGCCAAATGGCTGGACTCTCTCCTTCCGCACCCCTCTCTCTCCCAGGCATCAGACTGAACAACAAGGTGACGCAGGTGCTGGTGGCCAGGTACGCGAATGACAGCTTGATCATGGAGTTTGACAGCTTCATCAGCTGTTTCCTGAGGCTGAAGGCCATGTTCAGTGAGTCAGGCGGGCACCTGCCCACGCCCCACCCCGGGCCATTGGCCCACCAGCCTTCTCCCGCATACCTGCACGAGAAGCCCTGCTCCAGAACACTCCCCTCCACAGGGCAGACAGTCTGGGTTCAAATCCCAGCCCGCCACTTGCGGGCTCTGTGGCCTTGACCAAGTCACTGTATCTCTCTGTGCCTGTAAGTGTAGATAATAGTGCTGCCCGCATAGGACCACGGTAGAGGTTAAATGAGATAGTATTTGGAGAGCACTCAGAACTGGCCGTCGTTCAGAGCAAGGCTTTAGGAAGGAGTCCTTATCATTAACTCCCTACGGGACTGGGGATGTAGCTGGAGAGAGGGATACCCTTTCTGACCTCTGCCCTAGTTGAGAATGGGTGACCACTGACTCACCTCCCAACTCTCCTCCCTTTGCCCCCTCCCCGAAACAGCGTACTTTCTAACCATGGACCCTAAGAACACTGGCCAGATTTCCCTGGACCTAAACCAGGTACACGGAAGGGATCTCAGGCACCCCCACCCGTGGCTCCGCTGACCCTTCCCTCTCCACAGACATCGTACCCCACCTCTCCCATCTTCTGACGTTCTTCTCACCCCACAGTGGCTGCAGATAACTATGTGGGGTTAGAGTCACTGCAGGAACCCGACTTCCTTCCACCACCAGCCCCCCAGGGCTTCTGGCCTGGGGTCGGTGTACTCCCCGTTGCACTCAGCTCTGCGGACTCTGCTGATGGAATGGACCCTGGATGCCAGGCTCACTCCATCAGCAGGCCTCCGGGCCCACCCTCCCCACTCCAAGTGTTTTTCTTTTACCCCAACCAGACTTCGGTGGCTGGATTTACTCCAGTTTCCTCCCTCTCCAAGTATATTTCACTACAGGTTAAGTGACACTTTCCCCAGGGTCCCCAGCTGGGGAGGTGGTCCACGCTTTCCACCCTGCTCAGGCTCCCCTGTTTCACGGCCCCTCCCTCCTCCCCCTCACTGGGTGTGGGGGGCATTAATACAATGAACAACACGTGCCACTGGCTTCTGTGTCTCTGTGTTTCTATGTCAGGAAGAGGCTGACAGGGGTGTAAGTCGTTTCCTCAGCACCAAAAAGGGGGAACCCAGTAGTTCTCTGTTGGGGTGGTACCACACCCCTCTCCAGGGAGCATTTGGAAATGCAAATATTGTCACAGAGCTAGAGGGCGCTGTTGGCATTTATGGGCAGTGCTGGGGATGCTAAAGGCAAGGAATGCCCCATCACAGCGTGGTACCTGGAGCAACATCCTAGGGGAGAGCTGAGCAGCCGGACACTGAGCCTCCCCTCCCATCTCCTCCCTCAGACTGGAATCTCCAAAGGTGGCACTGCTGCTGTCTCACCAGAGTTCAAAAATCCTACTGGAGCCAGCCAGTCATAGAAATGCACTGAGCCTCTAGGACGTGTGGCTGGGGAGGAGTGGGGGACTGTGGCCACAGATTAGTTCATTCCTGCCTTGAAAGGTATTCATATTCAAATCATTCTTATTGTTTAAAAACTGCTGCCTGGCTATTGTCCTTAGTCCACCTGTCCTTGACCTTGGAGTCTCTGCCTCAGATGCCTCCAGCTTTCAGCCCCTAGACCCCAGCCTCCTGCTGCAGCGGGCAGACTGAGACCACCAGCAGTGCCCCCAGCTGCACTTCTCTCAACCTTCCAGATCTCCCTGTGGCTCTCTGTCCCTACTCCTGCCCCGGGCAACTGTGCTTGGGAGCTTTGCAGCCTCTTGCATGGAGACAGCCTCTAAATTCCTTTAGAATAGGGTCTAACGAATCTAAACCTCCAATGAATTGGAATCCTTCCCGGCTCTGTGTACTTTGAGCTTCCCAGGGTAGCAGGCTTCATTTCCTCCTGCACTAAGAGCTCAGAGGCTTCCTTCTATTTGCATTAAATCCACCCATTCCTCTTAGGCTTGGGGGTGGGGGGTGGGGGTGGGATTCAAGTCTTCCTGGATCTGGTGACCAATTTCCAGCACCAGCCCTGCCCTTTGTCGCCTTTGTGAAAACCACCCATTGCTCCATTGCCTCCCCCACCACCTCGGAGCAATCATTTCCGGCCCTGCCACCCTCCTCTCCCACCCTCTGCGGTCTTGTCTGAGAAAGAGATCACAGTCTGTTAACAAGGGTCTTAAAGACTGATTCCTCAACCCTGTCTTCCACCACCACCTTTTCTTTTCAGAGCAGCTAAGGAGCGAAGGTCCCCAGGTGGGGGCAGGGATCCTTTGGGAGAGGCTGGAAAACTTGAGTTTTTGAGAGGACCAGGCAATCCCAGTTGGTTCTGGGGAGTCCAGCCAGATGCTGACCCTACCCCTTCTTTGTCCCTTGCCCCAGCGGGAGATGTCACCATCTTCTATCGGATCCCAGGCTTTCATCGCCGTGGCTGGGGTTCAATCCCTGCTCTGGGAACCGAGATCCTGCAAACTATGTGGCATAACACCCCCCAAAATGGGGGTGACAGTGCCTGTCTCAGAGCGGTGCTGTATGGATGACTAAGATGAAGAGGGTGAAGCTCTCATTGTCACCTGAAAACTGGGTTCCCCTCTTAGTGGATGCTAAGCCAAAAGACAATAAACTCAAAGAGCAGAAGGAAGGATTTATTACTTGCAGCAAATAAGGAGAACACCGGAGATCTTCCCCAAAGCTGTGTCTCTCCGAACAGCAAAATTGGGCAAGTTTTTTGTTTGTTTTGTTTTCGTGTTTAAGTTAAAAAAGAGTAATTTTTGAATTTTTTATTGGAAGTTTTAAGCTGAGGGTATATGCATATGCATGAAGGGGGCTTGAGGGGAGGAGAATTCTGCCTGGAATTACGGCAAAGGTTAACAGAGGACAGGCTTCAGTTGATTGAAGTCACCAGGGGTCAGAAAAGGTCAACCTTGTCATCCCATACGTTTCTTTTGAGCTGGTGGTTGAGCACCTCTGGCTAATCTTCACCAGTGAAACAGAACTGGAAGTCATAATTTATAACTGATTTGCCATTCTGACTTCTCTTGCCTTGTGAGTCATTTGTTCTTCTGTTCCCTTAAGCCATCATTACTGAGACCTACTCAAGTGCAAGCCTTGTGGCCAGGCCTGGGTCACAAAATAGGTTTCGGCTCAAAATGATTTCTCTCATGTTAAAAAACAGTATCTGGTTCTTTTCCTCTGGGGACCCCCTACCCTCTCTGCTTCCGTTGTCACCATGCTGAGCAGAGCCCCATATATAGTCTGTGCTCTGAACAACCCAAGGGGGCACCATTCACCCCAATTAGGATGTGAGAGGCACCCTCAGCGTTTGACCACATGACTGCGCTGTACTGGAGAAGTGAGACGAACCAGCATACACTGAATAAATATATCTAATTCAGGCATGCATTCAACACGTTTGCAAACATGCCTTCATCACATTCCTCCACACCCAAACTCTAAAACAGAAGTTGTCCCCCAACCCCCACCCCCTAGCTACGGCCAGGCCTGGCTGCTCCCTCCTCTTGGTGGTCAAATTTGCTCTCTGCATGCACACCCTGACCACTCTTTCTGACTCAATCCATTCAAATACCCACTCCGCCAATGCCTGGGAGGCCATTCCCATGACATCTCTGCTATCTCCAGAGATGGTCTGTGATCACACTTTCTGCTCTTCTCCTCTGGTCCTCAGTGTGGGGAGCTTCCTCTGCTCACGGCAGTGTTTTGCTGGGAAAGGGCATGAGACCGTGCTGCCAGCACCCTGCTCAGCACGTGCTGGGTGCCTGTGACTGAGGTCACGTGGTACAGCTTGCCTCGGGATGACTCACCGCTGCTCTCCATAGCTGCTGCCCCCATTCCCTTCAGACCCCCTCTTCAGCCTCCATCTGTATTGGAAAGACAAGCTCACGTCGGGGAACATAGGTCCCCCAGAATAGCTCTGGAGTTTTTTCCTCTGCTCTCTGAGAAAGTGGGGTCAAAATAGACCAGAAATCCTGCCATTTGCAATGAAAGGAATGGCCCTTGAGGGCACCGTGCTAAATGGAACAACTCAGAGAAAGACAAACACAGGATGATCTCATGTGTGTAATCTACAAAAATGTTTTAAATAACTTAAAAACAGCTCAGATACAGAGGACAGATTGGTGGTTGCCAGAGGTGGGGATGAGGACAGAGTGGAATATGTTAAAGTGGTCAAAAGGAAGAGACTTCAGTGACAAACACGTGCTGGAAGGAATTCCCTGATGATCTAGAGGTTAGAATTTCAGACTTCCACTGTCAGGGGCCAGGGTTCAATCCTTACTCAAAGCACTAAGATCCTGCAAGCTGCACAGGTTGGCCAAAGAAATAAAAAGAACAAAAAGTCACGGGGAGGTAACATATGGCACAGTGACTATGGTTAATAATACTGTGTTGTTTATTTGAAAACAGCTAAGACTATAGATCTTAAAAGTTCTCATCACAAGAAAAGTGAGAAAGGAATGTCTAAATCTAGGAATAGGGTGGAGGGTGTGACAAGAAATATACAGAATGAGCCCAGAGCATCCTGAGTGCCAAAAAGTACGGAAACGCTTAAGAAAAAAAAAAAAAAAGTAGCAAAAACAAAAAACACAATGATGGGAATATGTCAAAGATGACGTGTAATTCCCCACATCTTAAGTGTGGGCAGCTCATAGTGACTTCCTTCCAAAGAGGGGCAGGGTGGAAACTGAGAGAAAAGAGTACCTTCAAGATAGAGAAACGTGGGACTTCCCTGGCGATTCAGTGGTTAGAACTCTATGCTTTCACTACCGGGGGCCTCTTAGGGGAACTAGGAACGCACAAGGGGTGCACAGGCAGGTAATCAAGGTTAATATCAAGAGAGAAAAACCGTGTGGATAGAATATTTCTTTGATATGATGTGATGAGAATGACATTTTATGGTTTCATCCCCCCAAACCGCAAACTCCAGGACTTCCCTGGTGGCTTACTGGTTAAGAATCTACCCGCCAAGGTAGGCGACACAGATTCAATCCCTGGTCCCGGAGAATTCTATATGCCGAGGATGCAACTGAGCTCATGGGCCACAACTACGGGGCCCGTGCTCTAGAGCCCACGTTCCGCAACAAGAGAAGCCACTGCAATGAGAAGCCTGTGCACTGCAACGAAGAGTAGCCCCTGCCGGTCGCAACTAGAGAAAATCTGCATGCAGGGATGAAGACTCAGTGCAACGAAAAATGAATAGTAAAGTAATAAATACTTATTTTGAAGATTAGGCTCCAGTCTAATCATAAGAAAAATAGCAGACAAATCCCACTTGCGGGACATTATGCAGAACTCCTGACCGATACTCCTCCAAACTGTCAACATCATCAAAAACAAGGCAAGCATGAGAAATTGTCACAGTCAAGAGACTATATACATACAATGGAGTATTACGTGGCCACAAAACAGAGAATGAAATCTGGCCGTTTGTGACAACATGGATGGACTTCGTATTGCGCCAAATGCAATAAGTCAGACAGAGAAAGACAAACACTGGATGAGTTCACTTACGTGTGGAACCTAAAAAAATAAAACAAATGAACAAACATAACAAAAACAGAAGCAGAGTTATAGACACAGAGAAAAAGCAGATAGTTGCTTGCGGGGAGAAGGGTGGTGGGAGGAGATACAAATCTTGGAGGTATTTTTCTATCAGTATACAGAGAGCTTCCTTATGATTTTTTTTGTTGTCGACTATGCTGTGTCTTAATCGTGACATGCAGGATCTAGTTCCTAGACCAAGGATCAAACCTGGGCTCCCTGCATTGGGAGTGCAGAGTCTTAACCACTGGACCAGCAGGGAAGTCTCTCCTTTTGATTTATTATAGCTGCATAGTATTCCACTGCAGCAAAGTCTCATCATTTATTTATCTGCTAGCTATTAAGTTGTTTGCAACCTTTCCCTACTATAAACAATGCTACAGTTAACATGTCCATATGTCATCTTATATAGTGGAAATATTTCTATAGGATAAATTTCTAAAAGGGGGTTACTGAGTTCAAGAATATATAGATCAGTAACTCAGATACGTATTAAATTCTCCTCCATAAAGGTAATACCAATCTAAGTTCCTACCAGCAATATGAGAGTGTCTGTTTCCCCACCAGTATTCTTGCCTGGACAATTCAATGGACAGAGGAGCCTGGCAGGCTACAGTCCGTAGGGTCGCAAAGAGTCGGGCATGACTGAGCCACTGAGCACACGTTTCCCCATTCACGGCAGTATGTGGTCAAACTTTTGCATATTTATAATGTGATAGAAGAAAAACGATTTCTGACCTTGTAATTTGCATTTCTCTTTTTGCAAATTGAAGCTGAGCAAATATTCACATTTTCCTTGCATTTCATTTTCTGTGAGCATAGTCTTTGCTCATTTTTATACTGGGCTTTTGTGTTTTTCCTTATAAAATTCTAGGAGCAATTTACATTTTAGGAAGATTTGACCTTTGCGTAGGGGCTGCAAATATTTTCCTTTGTCATGTGTCTCTCCACTGGGTTTTTTAAGCTTGCCCCATAGACTCCACCCCTTCACTCCCTCAGAAATTCCCTCTCCAGGCCATGGGGCCCCTCTCACAGACACATCCAGGAGACCCTCTAGTTCTTCACTCTTCCTGGTGGCATTTTTTTTTTGGATGTATTTATTTATTTGTTTTTGGCTGCTCTGTGTCTTTGTTGAAACACAGACTTTCTCTAGTTACTGTGAGCAGGGGCTACTCTTCGTTGCGGTGCCTGAGCTGCACATTGAGGTGGCTTCCCTCGTTGCAGAGCACAGGACGTAGGGCGCTCAGGCTTCAGTAGTTGTGCTGCACTGGCTTAGCTGGCCAGAGGCACGTGGGGTCTTCTCGGACCAGGGAGTGAACGCATGTCTTCTCCATTGGCAGCCAGACTCTTATCCGCTGGACCACAAAAGGAATGCTTCCCGGTGGCCTTTGATCTCTTGGTGACATCTGACTCTAGACTGAAGACGCCTCTTCTGAGCAAATAACCTTTATTCTGTCGTTTATCGACTTCAGCGGTCGCACATTCTCATTAGGACACTGAAAACAAGGAAAAGTACACGGATGAGAAGCAAAACTCCCGTATATTCCACCTCCCAGGGTAACTGCTTCCAGTTTACCAGTGCCTATGCACATTTTTAATTGTGTGTAGGTTTTTCTATTTACAAAGTAAATTTCTTAAATTTATCCAGTCCCTTTGGGAGTGGATAGCTGCACTCTCCCACCTCTTGGGTTTCTCTTTGTCCCTATTCTGTCTCACAAGGAGGTGATCCCGAGGTGCTGACATGGGGGAACGTCTCCCTCCTGCCCACCCCCAAACAGCCTCACTCTCTCCTGGACTTGTTTCTCCCGCTCCACCCGACCCGCTCCAAGCTTAACTGCGGCTCACCCTCCTGCCAGAGACGTCAAACTCTTGGTCTCCTTTGTTCTTCAGAACCACCCAGGTGGAAACCTGAGTATATCAACTCATCCTCCCAAACAATGCTGGTTCCCCTCCTTCTGCTAGTAAAACCAGCCAGAAGTAACCTCCAAGACTCACTAAGCATGGTTTCCGGCCATGTCTTGTCTTGCGCGCCAAACATTTCCTTAATTAGCCCTACTCTAGTCTCTGGGCTTTCCTCATGCTCTTCCTCGCCTGGACACAGTCCCCTTCCTGCAGCAGATCTCTCCAGGACCCTTTGTCACATTCTGCCCATCCTCTGCCCCAGTGCAGCCCTGGCTTCCCTTCCCTCCTGACCCCCGCTGCCTCATAGCCCCCCCCACTTCCCTGGCTCTGCTCTCCAGGGGGGCCCCCTGTGAGGAGCCGCACTGCACGCACACTCCCAGGCCCCTTGCTGGCAGGCTGCCCCATTCTCCCAAGGTGCCAGGCACTTCCCCTGGCAGAACATTTATCTCTCTGTATTGTAATTCCCTATTTACTCCTCTGTCTCCCTACTGACCATACACTGGGGGCAGGACTGTTTTTTACATTGATGTATTTCGAGTGCACATTAAATAAGTTTGATGACGTGGAGGAAAGGAACGACTCTCCAGCTAATGTGGCTGCTCCCACATTGAACCCTCAAAGCTCTCCATCCAGCATGATTCCTGGAGGGCTAACTTGGCCTGGCTGGACTTGGTATGCTCTTAGGTCTGCTATGCAAGCCCCTCCGCCTGGACTGACTGCCTTCCTCTGACTGTCACCGCGGTCCTCTCCGAACCTCAATTCACTCATCTGTCTACAGAAGAGAACATTCTGGAAAATTGTGAGGACAAGTGAACGATGTACCTTGTAGATGGCAATGTGATGAATGAATATCAGGAGTGGGTACCTTATAAAAAAAAAAAGCGCTACTGTTCATCAAACACGTTTTCTATACCAGGCATTGTTCTAACACCCAACTGTTGATATTAATGCCTTTCATCCCAACAAATTAGTTCCTTTTCATAGAAAAGTATATCAAGGCACAGAGCAGTTCTTGACTGATTTGCCTTGATTCCACACCGGCAGTAGAGGAGCTAAGATTTGAACCCAGGTCATATAGCTCCTCAGGCTTCCCTAGCAACTCAGCTGGTAAGGAATCTGCCTGTAATGCAGGAGACCCCAGTTCGATTCCTGGGTTGGGAAGATCCCCTGGAGAAAGGATAGGCTACCCAGCCCAGTATTCTTGGGCTTCCCTGGTGGCTCAGATGGTAAAGAATCCACAGGAGACCTGGGTTCAATCCCTGCATTGGGAAGATCCCCTGGAGAAGGGAACAGCTACCCACTCCAGTATTCTTGCCTGGAGAATCCCTGGACAGAGAAGCCTGGCAGGCTACAGTCCATGGGGTCACAAAGAGTCAGACACAACTGAGCGACTTTCATTTCATATAACTCCACTGTATTGCCCATCTATTAAATAATACACTTAGCATTATTTGGTCTGAGAGCTGCCTTCTTCAATTAATTAATTAACTGAGTTTTGTGACCCAGTCATACAGCTATGTTCTCCTGGCCTGATTCTAATTCCAGTGGTAAATCTGTAGGTAGATTTTTGTGTAGATAACCACTTACCTCTCAAGGATGGAGACATGTTCAAAATGTAGCTCTTAAAAAAAATTAAAATGTCGAATTTCCCTGGTGGTCCAGTGGTTAAGAATCCCTTGTCTACCAATTCAGGGGACACTGGTTCCATCCCTGGCCCAGGAAGAGCCCACATACTGTGAGACCACAGTAGCCTCTAGGCCCATGCCCCACAACTACTGAGCCCACGCTCTAAAGCCCACCAACTGCAACTACTGAAGTCCACGTGCCCTGGAGTCTGTGCTCTGCAACAAGAGGAGCCACTTCAATGATGAGCCCACACTCTGCAACTAGAGAGTAGCCCCCACTCGCCACAGCTAGAGAAGGCTCACGCACAGCAACAAAGACCCAGTAAAGCCATAAAGAAATAAATAAGAGAACCACACCCATAGTTTTTCTTCTTCGACATTTGTGTTATCAGATTCAACTAGAATAAATACTCATCAGTTGAATTAAACAGAGACATTTAAAGACATCTGTTTTGTCATACTTGACATGGACTTACCTTCAGTGGTACTTACAGACATCTGTCCCCAAATGCACACTTCTAGGTCCTTCAAGCATTCTGAGGATGAGGTTTCCAATCCCTTCCCTCATTTTCAGAATTTTCTCACCAAGAGAGAGATGGGGGAAGGAGGAAAGAGCTTACTTAGCCTGGGTGCAGGAGAAGAGAGTTAGAAGAATTTATGTGGATCCTTCGGTGTCTATAGCTCAGACCATGGAGGGTGGCATGGCGACATCACCTCCAGGTAAGAAGTTTCCCTAGTCTCTCTCCCTGGTCTGTTCTGTTCCCATTCCCTGATGCTAGTCTTGTCCCTGGTGCAAAGTACTATGGGGACCAGAGAAAGGAGAAGGGGCAGAAAGAGGCCAGCGCTGGACACCCAAGGAGAGACTGAGACAGAAGGGAGGAGTCCCCCTCCCCAGGGGACAGCTAGAAGCAAGAGGTCTGCCTCCCAGCACCATGCCCCCTAACTGCTAGGTCACACTGCCTTTACTTCTGGGAGGCCAGAAACTTGTTGGATGCCAGGAGTAAAAGAGAGGGTAAAAGATGGAAGAGCGTTAGAGAGATCCAGAGAGAAGGGGCAGATGTGAAGGGGACCCACGTTCATTATTAAATGGCCGATATGCAGAATTCAGAAAAGATGCAGAGGACAGCAATTAATGTAACAGAATATGTCCATGTATTCAGCATCAAGATTAGACAGTGTCAACATTTTGCCATATTTCCTGTAGTTTTATTCATTTAGATTCATTTATTTGATTTTCGGCTACGTTGGGTCTTTGCTGCTGCACTGGCTCTTCTCTAGTTGTGGTGAGTGGAGGCTACTCTCTCGTGGTGCTGGAGCTTCTCCTTGTGGTGGCTTCTCTTGTTGAGGAGCACGGCTCTAGGGCACTAACTTCAGTAGCTGCATCACGTGGACTCGGTGGTTGCAGTTCCCAGACTCTAGAGCACAGGCTCAATAGTTGTGGCCCATGGGCTCAGTTGCTCCATGGCACGTGGGATCTTTCCAATTCAGGAACTGGACCTGTGTCTCCTGCATTGCCAGGTGGATTGCTTACCACTAAGCCACCAGGGAAGCCCTCTTCATTCTTTTTTTTTTTTTCAAGGGAGTACATTACAGGGGCTTCCCTGGTGCCTCCGCCTGCCAATGCAGGAGATACAGGTTTGATCTGCGGGTCAGGAAGATCCCCTGGAGAAGTAAATGGCACAACCCACTCCAGTATCCTTGCCTAGAAAATCTCATGGGCAGAGGAGCCTGGCAGGCTAAAGTCCACAGGGTGGAAAAAGAGTTGGACCTGACTGAGCAACTAGACAACAACAACACGATACATTATAGACACAGCTACTTAGAGCCTTTCTCCCATCTATGTTTGTTAGGTTACTTTTTTTTATTTACACTTTCTGTATAAACCACATGGTATGTGGGATCTCAGTTCTGAATAGGGATGGAACAAGTACCTCCTACACTGAAAGCTCTGAGTCCTAACCACTGGTCAACCAAGGAAGTCTCTCCCATCTATGTTTCAACTTTTACTACATGGGCATATGTGGGTTAGGTATCTATAAAAATATATATACTGTTGCTTATGTGTTTTACATTTTTAAATACTGGGTATGATTTGGCTTACATTCTTCGGCCATTTGGTTTTATCTTATTCAACATCATTCTTTTGAAACTTATCCCTGTTAATATATGAGAGTGCGTTCATTTAATCTGCTGTATCGTATTCCATTTTGATTGCATTTATATTTCTGTTATCTTGTTGGTGGACAGTGAAGCTGTTTCCAGTTGTTGTTATTATAAAAACCATGAATGGACTTCCTCATACACATCTCCCTGTGTGCATCTGTGAGAATTCCTCTAGAGTCACACCTAGATGTAGAATTGCTGAGTTCCAAAGAAATGTGTGTTTTCAGCTTTACCAGATATTGCCAAATTGCCCTGTAAAATGATTGTGTCCAGTACTCCATGAATTTCTTCTTCTCAAATACTTTGCACGTCTCCTTGAACCAGAGTGGATAAAATAGCATCTCACATTTATGGACCACTCATCTTTCCTTTTCAAGAAATGACCTGCAAATATCCTCCATTCACTTTTCTGTAATGCTTTTTGTATGTGTCCTTTTCTTCCTGATTACAAAAGTACTTTATTTATGACTGATACTAAATCTTTTTCAGTTATATGGGTTTCAAATTTCTTCTCCCGGTCTGTGAGAGACTTTCACTTTGTAGTGTCTTTTATTTTTGTTTGTTTGTTTTTTAAATTTATTTGGCTGTGTTGGGTCTTAGTGGTGGCACAAGGAACCTTTCATTGTGGTGCATGAACTCTAGTTGTGGCGTGTGGGCTCAGTAGTTATGGCATGTGGGCTCAGTAGTTATGGCATGTGGGCTCAGTAGTTGCAGTGTGTGGGCTCAGTAGTTGTGGCGTGAGGACTCAGTAGTCACGGGGTGAGGGCTCAGTAGTTGCCGCGTGAGGGCTCGGTAGTTGCGGCCGGCTCAGTAGTCGCGGTGTGCAGGCTCAGTAGTCGCGGCATGAGGACTCAGTAGTCGTGGCGTGAGGGCTCGGTAGTCGTGGCGTGAGGGCTCGGTAGTCGTGGCGTGAGGGCTCGGTTAGTTACAGCGTGAGGGCTCAGCAGTCGTGGCGTGAGGACTCAGTAGTCGTGGCGTGAGGACTCAGTAGTCGTGGCGTGAGGGCTCGGTAGTCGTGGCATGAGGGCTCGGTTAGTTACAGCGTGAGGGCTCAGCAGTCGTGGCATGAGGGCTCAGTAGTTGTGGTGTGAAGGCTCAGATGCTCTGTGGCAGGAGGGATATAATTTCCCAACCAGGGATCAAATTTGCATCCCTGAATTGCAAAGTGAATTCTTAGCCACTGGGCCACCAGGGGAGTTCCTATAGTGTCTTTTGTTAAATGTTTTTGAATTATTTTTGAAGCTGGGTGATTGATACATGGGGAATCATTATACTGTTATCTCTACTTTTATGTAATTTTGAATATTACCCTAACAAAACGGTTCTTAAAAATCCATAAAACAATTCTCTATCATCCCAAATTCTTAAAGATCAGCTCCTATATTTTATCATTTTACTTTCCACATTCAGGTCTCTAATGCCACTGGAATTTATTTCTGTAGTTGCTGTGGGAGAGGATCAAATATTATATTTCCCTCATAGATGGCCAACTGTGTCCAGTTCTATTTCTGATCCTGTTTATCCCTTCTCCTCAGACCAGAAATTTCCCCTCTGCTCCATATATCCTTAAGTCTGCTTCTAAGCTCTCTATTCTGTTCCTTAGTCACTGTGTGTACTCTCATCTTGCCACAATTTTTTTTTAAATTAATTAATTTATTTGGCTGTGCCTACAAACACAACTAAGTAGAGTCTTAGTTGTGACATGAAGCATTTTTTACTTTAGTTGCAGCATGTGAGATCTAGTTCCCTACAGGCCCCCTGCATTAGGAGTGTGGCAGCTTAGCCACTGGACCACCAGGGAAGTTCCCTCTGCCACAGTTCTAACTCCCATATTACCAGATTGGCCACAGTAGTATCTGTCAGGCCAGACTGGTATCACTTCTTCTTTTTCTTCTTCAGATTGATTTGGCTTTTCTTAGCCTCTTTCCTTCTATACAAATTTTACGATCAGCTTACACAATTCCAAAAAGGAAAAAAAACACACACACACACAAAAAAAAACCCCCAACAGTCCTGGGTTAATTGGAATCCTGTTGAATTCCAGATTCATTTTTGAGAGAAGCAACATCTTTCTAACACGATACCTTCCTGACCATCGCCTTGTCATATCCGTGCATATACAAGGGCTTCTATTTTGATCCTTATGTAAAAATTTGTGTTTGGGGACTTCGAGTCAGACACGACTGAGCGACTGAACTGAACTGAACTGAACTGGTAGCCCAGTGGTTAAGGCTCCAAGCTCCCAATGCAGGGGACCTGTGTTCGATCCCTGGTCGCAAAACTGGATCCCACATCCTGCAGTGAAGATCAAAGATCCTATCTGTTGCAACTAAGACTCAGCACAGTCAAATAAGTAAATAAATATATATATATTTAAACGTGCTTGTTTTCTCCATGAGGGTCTTGTTCCATCTTTGGTAGATTTGTTCCCAGGGCCTGCGGGGTTTATGGCTGGCTTTACCCCCTCCCCCAGGCCCACATCAACTATGCCAGGTGCATCCTTCCTTACCCGTTTGGTCCACACCCTCCCCCCCAGGTCCAGGGAGCAGCTGTCTACTCCAACAGCTGACTGTGTCTGTGAGACCTTGTGGAGTGCACGGGACTCCCACCTCCCACCTCAGGGCCTGTCAGCTGAGTCTGGGGAGACGCACAGCTGTTTCAGTGGGGACAATGAGGTGCATTCTATACAGGCCCCTCTCTGAGCCTCCCTCCCCCAGTCCAGAGCAACTGTTCTTGTGGTTAGGGAAGGGCCCCACCTGTCAGCTCTAGCTACTCTTTCGGGCAACGTCCCCTGATCCCTTTTCTTCATGTCTTCCACCCACCCTATCTAGCTCCCTGATTAGGGATCAAAACTGTGCTCCCTACATTGGGAGCAAAGAGTCTTAACCTCCAGGGAAAGTCCCTTCTGAATGGCCTCTGAGCCTATCTCTCATGTGTGTCTTATGGGCTGATTGCCTGTTCACAGCTCTGTCATTGCCTGGAACTGGTGGGCAGAGAAAAGATGGTCTTAGAAATGGATCATCCCTCTCTAACCTTGGAGGACTGACTGTTTCCACAGCGTTCTCTCAGTTGTCACCATGTTCAGGTCTCAAATCCTCACAGTGGCCCCAATTAGGTAGATTAGTGACTACTGTCGCAGGCAGAGAGGTGCCGTGATGAATGATAAGGCTGGGACTCTACCCCTTCCCAGAGACACACCCCATACCTGGCTGGCCTCTGCACCTGCTCCTGGCACCTGCTCCCCTCAGCACTCCCTGCCCTCGATGAGGCCTCTCTGGCCTCTTTTCAGCATCCTTGTTCGGGGGTTGACATCGCTCTCGATGGCCCACCAGCTAGAGCCCAGTGCTGACTCCCCCCAGGGATGATGACCCTGGAACACAGCAGAACCAGAATCCAGGCCTCCATGGCTTCTTCAAGTGATAACTGAGCCCCACCACCCACTGTCAGTGGCTGCTCATGGGTGTCAGGGGGCCTTGTACCAGGCCTTCAAGGAGCAACCTGTTGGGCTGGCCTTAGACACAGGATGTCCTGGGACATTTGGACAACCCAAAATGATGGAAGAAAGGTCGTTCTTTTTTTTTTTTTTACTTCAGTATAGTTGATTTACAGTGTGTGTGTGTTGATTTCTGCTGTACAGCAAAGTGATTCAGTTATACACATATATATTCTTTTTCTTATTCTTTTCCATTATGGTTTATCACAGGCTGTTGAATACAGCTCCTTGTGCTATACAGTAGGGCCCTGTTGTTTATTCATCTTATATATAACAGTTTGTATCTGCAAATCCCCAACTCCCAGTCAGGCAGGAAAATGTTATTTATTGAACACCTTCTAAAAGCCAAGCTCTGGACATCTCCCATCTCTTGATCGTGCCTGAGCAGATTATATGATGATTACCACTGTAGGGAGGAGGACCGACACGCAGCACAACTCCAAGACGTCACTCACAACCCCAGTTGGCCTCGTGCATCCAGAGCAGTACTGAGAGGGCCCCCGAGCCGGAGGGTGAATCCAGATTGGAGTGCTTCTCCATCGGAAGCACTCTTCACGGGTCTGTCTGGGTCCTAGCAGAATGACTGGTAGGGTGGTACAAGGCTCTGAAGCCCTAGATGGAGACAGCAGACAGGGGTGGGAGGAGCAGAAGGCCCAGTGCTTCTAGGTCTCGCGAGAACCCGTTAGCTCTATTCCCAGCTCTCACCACTGAACTGGTTTGCCCATGTCCCTGTCGGTCATGCTGTTGACTCTTGATGTGTGTGTCCTGTGTCCTCAGCACCGCATACACGCTTGCTGTTGACATGAACGGCTCAATTAAATGATGTCTACCTGGGCTTCCCTGGTGGCTCAGTGGTAAAGAATCCGCCTGCCAATGCAGGCGATGTGAGTTCGATCTCTGGTCTAGGAAGATCCCACGTGCCTTGGAGCAACTAAGCCTGTGCGCCACGACTATGGAGCCTGTGCTCTAGAACCCGGGAACCTCAACTGCACCCTAAAGAAGCCCATGCACCCTAAAGACTGTGCTCAGCAACAAGAGAAGTTACGGAAATGAGAAGACCGCACACTGCGACTAGAAAGTAGCCCCCGCTCATCATAACAGAGAAAAGCCCATGCAGCAACTAAAACCCAGCACGGCCAATAAATAAAGAAAATTATATGAAAAAAATGATGTCTATGTATGGGGGGAGGGGGTCCCCAGGACATTTCTGGGAAGCCTGTAGATCAGGGAAAACCACTGAAAGGACCTCAGGGGTCATCTATGACTCAGCCTACAGGCCTTAACTTCACAAGTTGGCACCCAAATACATTATTTTTTTAATTGACTTTGAGGAACAGGAGTTTGGGCCAGTTTCCTCCCCTGCCAGCAGAGGACTGGGGGCAGAGGTCAGAGCAGGATCCATTACACAAAGCTAAATCAGGAACCAGAAGGAACTGCTCCCTGGCAGCTCTGCTGCCAGAAGGGATGGTTATCTTTCCAGGAAAGGCTGAGGAAATCCTTTTCTGCCTTGAGGAAGGCCACTTGGTGGGATTAATCCCAGGTGAAAGTGGGAAGGAGATGAAGTGAGCTAATCCCAAAAGGGGATGAGGGGTAGAGAATGAACAAAAACTAGATCCAGGCCCTGGACACAGCTGCGGCCCTTCCCCCACCTCCCTTCCCAACCCCCTCTGGGGTTTCCCACTGTTACTGGAGACAACATCCTGTTTCCTTTACCTGCCTCACTGTCCCAGGACCCTGGAGCCCCTCCTGGTCTGCTGGGGACAGGGAAGGGACAGAGGTCCAGCCCCAGGCCCAGGATCCAAGGATCTCACTGTTGGATGTTTGGTGATTGTTTTATGTGGGAGAATTAGAGTCTAAACTGTTACCAGTTCCTTAGCTCAACAGCTCTTCTTTGTTTCTGCTGCTGCTGCTGCTAAGTCGCTTCAATCGTGTCCGACTCTGTGCAACCCCATAGACGGCAGCCCACCAGGCTCCCCTGTCCCTGGGACTCTCCAGGCAAGAACACTGGAGTGGGTTGCCATTTCCTTCTCCAATGCATGAAAGTGAAAAGTGAAAATGAAGTCTCTCAGTCATGTCCAACTGTTAGCGACCCTATGGACTACATCTTTACATTTCCCAATCATGAACTCTTGAGTCAACATTTTACTTAAAAAGACAAGGACACGGGGGCTTGTCCACAGTTTCAGAGGATCTCACATCTGTGTACACTGAGTTGGGAGGGATGGATTGCGACTTACCCAAGGTCACAGCAATTGTAGATCTGGGTCAGTGGGTGGTGGGACCTCTAAGGTTCCCTGGAGATTACATACCTCGGCAGATCCCAGAGGGAACCTACTTCCCATCCCTTGGGCTCACCGAGGTCACTTCCTCCCCTCTGAGTGGCTCTTTCCAGCTGACTGTGGCCTACAGGGGTTCTGCACACATCCTAGAAATGTGTTCAGATTCACAGAGCTCTGCAGCAAGCAGGCCTGGATTTGGAGCCCTTGACAGAATACATACTTATTTATTCTTATAAGAAATATTTATTGCTGAGCACTGGGGACAGAGCAGCAGGCAAAACAGGTATAAGTCCCTACTCTCATGGAGTTTACATTCTAGTTTACATTCTAGGACACAGACAATCAGCAAGATAAGGAAGGAGGATATACAGTTTGTCAGAAGGATTTGCTGAGGAGGTCAATAAAGCAAAAGAGAGGATGGAGAGAAGGCAGGATGGAGTGGAGTGAATGTCCTGTTAAATTGAGTGGATGCATAACATTTGGACCAAGATTTAAAGGAGGTGAGCGATGGAACCATATGGATGCCTGAAGATAGTGCCTTGTAGGCGGGAGCAACGGTAGGTGCAAAGGCCCTAAGGCAAAAACATGTCTGGCACAGTTAAGGAGCAGCAGGAAGCCAGTGTGGCTGCCACAGCGAGAGAGGCAAGGACTAGAACTTGGAAGCCAGGGCCTCGGAGGTCACAGTTAAAGCCTTTGGCTTTAATTCTTAATGAAAAGGGAGTCATTGGACAGTTTAAGCAGAAAAAGGACAGGATCTGACACGTTTTAGAAAGATCACCCTGGTCACTGTATGGAAAAGAGAAACAAGAACACCAGTTAGAAGGCTATTATAATAATTCACGTGAAAGATGACAAACAGAGCCCTCGAGATTTATTACTGTGGGTAGTGAACTGTGATAAGAAGACAGAGGTCAAGGATAACTTCCAGGATTTTGGTCAGAGTAATTAGAGAGACGTAGTTGCCTCTCATAGATATGGGAGAGCCTGGAGGAGGGGCAGGTCTTGGTGGGGTGACCAGGCCATTTATCCGCTGTGTGATCTGTGGTAAATTGCTTAACCCCTCTAAACCTCAGTTTCCTTATCTGTACAAAGGTCATAATAGTAATTTTCCTGAAGAGCAATGGTAAAAATTGAGTGAGATCATGAACTCCTTGCCTGCTCCTTGGAAGAAAAGCAATGACAAACCTAGACATCATATTAAAAAGCAGAGATATTACTTTGCCTACAAGGGCCCGTATAGTCAAAGCTATGGTTTTTCCAGCAGTCCGAAATGAGAGCAGGATATGAGATGAATGGATATGACAGCAGGACAATAAAAAAGGCTGAGCACCGAAGAATTGATGCCTTCAAACTGTGGTGCTGGAGAAGTCTCTTGAGAGTCCCTTGGACAGTAAGAGCAAACCAATCAATCCTAAAGGAAATCAATCCTGAATATTCATTGGAAGGACTGTTGCTGAAGCTCTAATACCTTGGCCACGTGATGTGAAAAGCCAACTCATTGGAAAAGACCCTGATAATGAGAAAAAATTGAGGGTGGAGGAGAAAGGGGCAACAGAAGATGAGATGGTTGGATGGCATCACCAACTCAATGGACATGAGTTTGAGCAAACTCCAGGAGATGGTAAAGGACAGGGAAGCCTGGCGAGCTGCAGTCCATGGGGTCACAAACAGTCAGACACGACTGAGCGACTGAACAACAAAATGAACTCACAGGCGTGACACACACGTACTCAATACATGTCCCAACCATAGTCCAGGGAAGACACTGACCATCACAACTCCTCTGGAAGGGACAGGAAGGGACAGGGAGGAAAGGAAGACCACACCTATACGTCTGTACTCTAGCTGCCCCCACTCCCTGCTTCCTCTGGGTAGGAGGACAGACCTTTTTGACAAATTGAAAGTTTTATTTCTTCAAGGTTGTTGATGGTGGAGATATGGAGATCATGATGCTGCAAATGGTGGGTTGTGACAGGTTGATGATAAACGATCATATTCCCATGTCCTTATTCTACAAAACACTTTCATGGCCATTATCTCATCTGAGTCCATCAAGGCAGAAATTATACCAATTTTAGGAAGTAGAAGAATGAGGTATTTATCTTATGTACTTTAAAAAAATTTTTAAATTTTATATTGGAGTATAGTTGATTAAGAATATTGTGTTAGTTTTGGTTGTACAGCAAAGCGTATACCTGAATATATATATATATGTATACATATACAAAAAAATTCTTTTTCAATTTTTTTCCCATTTAGGTTATTATGGAGCATTGAGCAGAGTTTCCTGTGCTATACAGCGGGTGGTTGTTGGCTATCTATTTCAAATATAGCGATGTGCACATGTCAGTATGAGGTATTTAAAAACAAAATACAACAAATCTGGACCGTCTCTACCTGGCTGTCTCATGGAACTCCATTTAATCTTCCAGAGAAAAATGTGGAGAGGGTCCTGACATGGGCATGCCTCTTTCCATCCCTGAGTGGGAGTACCACCCAGCTGTGTCCAGCTATAATATGGACTCTGACCCCACTTCTCCACTCCCCAGGAGACAGCCCACAATGCATGCTCCCATCCTATTCTCTGTCTGGGCCACTCTGAGCATGCCTGGTGTGTGGGTTGCAGCCTTACTGCTACTGAGGTTTGGGTCAGTGGGTCTCATACGTTGTCCCATTCCAGTTACTCCTCCCAATTATTGAGGTAACAGATGAGGTGCCTGGAACCTAGAAGAATCAATGTGCCTCAGATCACACCATTAGAAAGTGCAGTCTGGGTTTAGACTCTGAGGTCTGCATCCGGTAGGAGAAATAACTGCATCTCTTCTTCCAGCCCAGCTGCCCCCTCCCTTCACCTATCAGATACCAGAACACAGCTGTCTCTCCCTTGCTCCCCCAACCCAGGCAAGCTGTTCTGGGTGGGGCTGAGCTGGGTGGGGCAGCCCTGTGTAGTGTTCTGTGAGGATGTGGCCCCTACAGGCAAATTCAGCCAGACATTGATGCTGAGCAGCAGTTCTGACTGGTGAGAGCTGCTACCCATGGGTGGGGGTGGAGAACTGGGAGGGTAGGAAGTATCAGGTCTGGTTGGATAGAGATCCCTGAAAAGAGAACTTAGAACTGTCTAGGGAAGAACTCCTGCGGATTGAGGGAGAGGGGTTAGGGAATGCCAGGTGACTGAGGGTGTGCAGAAGGAACGGGTGACTGACGGAAGGGAGGATTCCAGGGACATTGGGAGCCCCAGAGGCTGGGAATGGCGAGCTGGAGGTCCCAGAGCGGGCTTCACTCTTGCCTTGACTCCATCTCCATCCGTGCTGTGATGAGAATCCTCCGGCCCCAGCCACCCTTTCCAGAGGAAGGGCTTCCAGAAAACTAGAATGACCCATGAACTGAGATCTGGGGTTTGGTGGGTGTAAGCTGAAGCGGGAGTCTACTCCTGCCCACCTCCTTGTGTCTTTGCCAGGGGGCAAGGAAGCAGAAAGGAGAGCCTGGAGTCTAGATCGCCTTGCAAATCGCCAGCCATGCCCGCTCCTCTGCTCCCGCTGCTGCTCCGCACGCTGCTGGCCCGTCTGCTGCTGCCCGCTGCCCGCCTGGCCCGCCAGCACCTCCTGCCCCTGCTGCGCCGTCTGGCCCGCCGCCTGGGCTCCCGGGATTTGCGAGAGGCTTTGCTGGGCTGTCTGTTGTTCGTCCTCAGTCAGAGACGCCCGCCGGACGCTGGGGAGGCTTCCAGAGTGGCCCGCCTGGAAAGGAGGGAGAGGCTAGCCTCCCAAAAATGAGGCCATGAATCCCGGTAGCAGCTGTGCCCCCTGAAATGCTTTATTTCGGAGTAAGACAGTCCTGGCCCCATCACTGACTGCAGCCTGCCCAGTGGGCAGAAGACGTGGTGGGCGACTGAGCATGAGAGGGGTCCAGCTAGGACATGCCCCCCACCTCCCAGCAGAAAGGATTGGAAGGATGCTCTGCTTCCAGAAAACAGATCACCGTCCCTCCCTCCCTGCATTCTTCCCAAGACCTTTCCTAATCACCTCTGGCCTCTGGTGGGAGGGGAACTGACACTCCTCCACCACCCCCACCCCCAGGCAAATGGAGACAGGAGGTCCAATGAGGGACAATGCTTAACCCTGGGACAATGGACAATTCGGCTAATCCAGACTGCTTCTGGTTTGAGATTTCCCAAATATTAAGAACTTGGTTCCCTACTAGGGAGTTAGTCCTGCCCCCAAAGCCCAGTATGCAATAGGGGCTCAATAAATATTTGTTGCCTTTAATTCTTAGGATGCCTTTGCCAGTCCTGTCACACTCCTGCACTGCAGGACAATCGAAACTGTCCAGAGCAGACGGGTGGAGGAACACCTCAAGCCTTCCTTTTGCTACCTCTGTCATTGTCCCTCTCAGTCCCAATGCCCTGGAAGCTGTTTCTCTAACTTGAGTGTCTCACACAGGGAGTCAGCAGTTTTGGGTCTTTCTGGGAGCTTAAGGTAAGGAGGTTAATGTCCTCCAGCGAGTGTGGATACTCTTCTCAGCTAGTGGTGTGGGCAGAGGGAGATTTGTTTTTGGAGGGACCCTGTGGGCAGCCTCCCCACCCAGAGAAGCAGCCTAGAGATGCATACCCTGAGGGGTACGTACTCTGCCCAGGATGGGATCTAGGGGGTACAGGGTAGGTGGGGTGTAATCTGAGGAATTCACCTCTTCATTTCTCCTCTCCAGTGGGAGGCCCCTCGGGGATCTCAAACAAGAGTTGTCAGAGGCATTTTGCAAACCTGCCTCCAGATAATTTGCTTACTATTTTCCTGCAACACTCCCCCCTCCTACCCGCCTCCACCCAGCCCTGGGCTCCCAGTTCAAGGCGGTAAAGTGAGGACAAGCGCCTTTCAGGACCCTCACCCTGTCTGCACACCCCGTTAGAAGACTGGCCTAGGGGGAAGCCTCCAGATGAGAGCTGTGGGCCCCCAAGCCGGCCCCGCGGGGCTTTCTGCCAGACCCCTCCTCCTCACACCCGGACACCATCTGCTTCCTCCAGGTGTCATCAAAGCCAGTGCACGTGCTCGCAACCCTTCCCCTCCCCCCCCCCCGCCGCCCACTCAGAAAGGTGGCCTGGGGGAGGGCGGGGATGAAGGGGATTCGAACCCCTGGTCCCTTCCAAGGCCCCGGGCTCCTTATTTATTCAGCCCGTTCCAGGCTTCTCCTCCCGCTGGCCTCCCGGAGAGTTCCTCTCTTGGGAGTCTGCAACCGTGCGCGGGGCGGACGCCTGGGTAGTACGCTGCAGCCCCTTCCCCGCCTGGTGGCACAGACGGGTCAGACCGGAGCGGTCTGCAGTTTTCGTCCACGGCGACGACACCAGTCCCGCAGGGAGGCCAAACGGGAACCAGGGGCCAACTGGCCCGGGAACTTCCGTCCCGGCTCCCCAAAAGCGGAGGCCCCCTGGGAAGTCCCAGCAGGTGCGCGGGGCAGCAGAGGCGGGCAGCGGAGAGGGGGCGGGGCAGCGGTGAGGGGCGGGGCCTGCTGTTTCCCCGGCGGGCGGGGCGGGGCGGGGCGGAGAACAGAGTGGGCAGGGCTATCGTGGGGTGGTGGAAATCAACGGAGTTTGCATCTGCGGTTTCTGGCGGAGGTCAGTTCCCCGGACTTTGGAGGCCGTGGTGAGATGACTGCCCTCCCCTAATCACTTGCAGATGTATCCAGGGTCAGAGACCTCGGAGCAAAGGATGAGGCAGATGTCTGAGACATGAAGCTGGAAAACCAAGTCCAGTCTTCTTGAACCCTGACCCCTTTACACACCCAATAAGGAAGGTGAGGGACTTGAGGTATCTGACTGAGAGGGCTGGATTCTGTCTTCATCTTAGCTGATATTTTGTTCGTCGTGGATTTTTGTTTCTTGCATTCACTTTGATTTTTTTTTTAATATTGTATTAAAACATTATTTATCCGGATTCTGGAATATTTGGGCTCCCCCTTAAATACTGCACCTCAGGCAAGTTGCCTCTTTGGCCTCTGTCTGGCCCCAGCCCTGCCACGAGGCCATGGAGATAGAGTCACAAACACAACTGAGAACATACAGTCATGAGACACATTGGTGACAAACTGCAGAGCCAAGCAAACACACAGCAAACCCAGATGGAGGCAGGGCTAGGAAAAGATAGGACTGTGTGTGTGAGGTGATGAGGCACCCTTGGGGCCTGGAAAGGGGAGGAGGGAGTCACAGGTCACAGCCTCACAGAGGTGGTGGATCGGGTGGGGGTGGGTGTGCAGCTGGATCAGCGCTTCACACCCTACTCCTGTACCCGGGACCTGAGGGAGCCAAAAGATTGGGCAGCGAATGACAAGCACTGGCCTGGTGGGCACAGGCCACTGTGAGTTGGGCTCCAAGGCTGTCCAGCGGAGGGCCCTGGCCCTCAGCAACCATCCCTGCGTAGAGAGGCGGTGCTGGAGGGGTGTGGGTGCTGGCTGGGGGCCCAGGCAAGGAGAATGCCAGACAGGCTTCTGTCCAGCAATAACAGCCCTGCCTGTTGCCATCTACTAGCAGGCTAGACTTCAGCGGGAGTGGGGAGGGGAACCAGCCTTCCCCTGTCTGGTCTGGGACCCTCACCACTTCCTCCCAATCTCTTTCCGCTTACAGCCCCCTTTGCACACAACTGCAGCCACTGGCCACCAGCCTGGCCATGCATGCCGGATCCATTTGGCCACTAAAGCCTGCCACCCCCACAGGCTCAGAGATGGGAAATGAGGATGTGGAGAGAGACAGGGGCCAAGAAAAAGGGGAGAGAAGGGCCTAGAGAGGTAGAGAGAGGCTGGACAAACACAGGGTAGGCATGGGGTGGGGGTGACCCAGACATGAAGCTGCCCTCAAGCTGTGAGGCAGTGCCTAGAAAAACACTACTCATACCCCTCTTCCTGCCCTCTGCTGGTTAAGGCCAGGGGATGATTGTGTGTCATGTCTCTGTGGGTCCCTGAGCCAGTAGACTGGCAACAGCTCTTCTGAGTATTTTGGGGTGAGGCCACTGATCAGTCCTAAGAAGAAAAATTACCCTTTGCCCAGTCTGTGCACTGGAGAGAGGGTGTGACTCTCCCTTATCCCTATGATGGTAGTGCTGCTAATTGTTAATTAGTGTCTGTGACTTTCTCCAGGGTAAAGGCCTCTTGGGTGATTGGGTTAAGGGAGTGGGACTGGACTGGATTTTCTGTCCTCAGTGTCTCTCTGGCCTTTCGATTGTCCTTCTGTACTGAGGGCTGCTGCAGGGGCAGTGATTCCCCTGTTCCCCCAAATTTACTGACCAACCAAAAAGGAGGGAATCCTTCCTCCTTCCTTGCAGGTACAAGAAGAACCAATCATCCCTCAGCGTGCCCATCCCCTTCTTCTCAGATTGGGAGGATGTGGGGCTCAGCAAGGCTTCCCTCCCGGAGTATCTGGATTACGGGATTCACTCAGGATGTAAGACTTTTCCTGTTGCCAGCAGTGCCTTAGCTTTTCCAAAGTTCTGGTTTTAGAAAGGGTGAATCATGAGAGGGCTACAGTAGGGCTGCCACCCTCCACCCACCTCCAACATTCTCCTCCACCCCCTACACACATTATCTCTCTAAATCACAGTTGTGGGTGAGCGGATCTGTAAGTGTTAGAGGTGGGAAAACCCTGGTCACACATCATACTGATTCGGTCAGAGGGATGCCCCGGCATGGGGACTGAGAGAATAGTTCCAAACGAAGAAAGTGGCACTGAAAAGGGAAGGGGGCGCTGGGAAGGAAAAAGGTGCGGTGTGAGAGTGGTGTATGTAGGAGGCAGCCTCGCGAGCCATAACGGAACATCTGAGACTGTGTTTGGACCGGGCGGTGGTGGGGGTGGGGGGCTCCGGATCTGCCTCAGCAGGTTTGTCGCTGGGAGAGTCCCGAGACGGCCGAGTAGGAGTTTGTGTAACCCCAGCGAGGAGACCAGGGATACATTCAGCCCTACGAGCTCCGTGATGGGGCAGCGTTTGGCGGGGCAGGGCCCCCAGAGGTCCAGTCTACAGAAATAGTACAAAGTTTGGGCCAGGCAGGTACTGGGTCTCGGGTCCGGGGGTCCCTCGTAGCTCCGGGCTGGCGTGCGTGGGGCGGGGCGGGGGCGGGGCCGCGGCGAGCGCCGGGGAGCGGACGTGGGCGGGGGCGCGCCAGGGCGGGGCGAGCGGAGGGCGGGTTTGAATGTGCTCGGGCGGGCGCGGGAAGCTGCCCGGGTGAGCGCGCGGACCTCCACGCGGGAGGACTCCTTCCCAGCAGGTGCTGCCCGGGAGGTGGGAGGGGATCGGGAAACGGGCGGGAGGTGGGGGTCGCCGGGGCGGAATGCGCGCCGCTTTTGCCTGCTGCCACGCGGGCAGGGAGGCTGGGCCTGGCAGCTGCGCCGCCGGGACTGGGGGATGCCGGGTGGGGCCCCCGTGCGGAGCCGGGCGGCACGTGGCGCGCCGGGGCCCGGGCGTAGGGTTACTGTGCGGGGACCTGGACCCCAGCAGGCGGGGACGACCTGGCTACCGGGCCTGAAACTGCCTGTCGCCGAGCTGACCTCCCCAAGGGGCGGGCGAGTTGAAGGTTAATCTCGATCAATCTCGTTGTTGGTACCGGGGAGGGGCCGCACCGTTAACTGCGCCGGGTGCGGGGAATGGCCAGGAGAGCACGCGGAATAGGGGTGGAGGCGCTGCCTCTTTAACACCCGGCCTCCTATTGGCCGAGCCCGTGTACCTGGCCTCCCTCCCTTCCTGGGCGCGTCCTCGTTTATTCCCAGAGGGAACACCTTTGCTTCACTTAAAAGGACATCCCAGATTTGCTTCCCAGGGGGAGAGCTGTGGCGGATGAAGGCTGCTCCCACCCCCGCCCCTCACCCCTGTTGGGGCCACTCCTTTGCCCGTTCCTCTCGGTCATGGTCACCTCCAGATCCTCTTGCCTTGTCTTCCTGCCTGTGTGAGCTCTCTTTGCCAGGATGTGTGTGTAATGCGGTGGGGGAGCGCCTTACACCCGACACAAGTCAGACCGGAGATGACCTGACCCCCACCTTACTTTTTAACCCGTTAGTTGGAGTAGAGTTACTCCACCTCCCAGTATATGAGGCTGGCTGGGAAGCTGCCTTTAAACCTCCCTCCCCTCTCCGGAAGGAGCCTAGAGTAAACTTCACATCGAGTTTTGAATTCCAGCTCACTCGTTCACTAGCTCTGTTGCCTTAGGCAAATGATTCAACCATTCTGAGCTTGAGCTGTCCTCATCTGTTCAATGGAGACAATCTATATGAGTTTATGGTTGTCGTGAAGGCAGGCAAGGGCCAGAGAGGTTATCTGCAGGTGGTGGCTGCCCCATATGGGATCCATGGAAGTGGTGAATTTGATGCTACCACAGAGATGTCTCTAGAAGCTGGCGCGGGAGAGAGGTGTTGGGGGCCAGGGGGCCGGGGAGGTGCCCAGTTTGGTGGCTGCTATCAGGGCCCCATCTGGGCAGGCCAGGGCATGGCTGGAGAAAAACCAGATGTTCTGAACTGGTATCAAATCCCTGATTGGGCTGAGGCAGACAAAAGCCAAAGGGGTGACTGATCTTCAGGATGTGGGCAGGAGGAGTGGGCTGCCCCTGGAGTTGAGTTGTGCTCAGGGCTGGGGTTGGGGACAGCAGAGAGCAGGGGTGTAGCTGATGGGGGGTGAGGGTGGGGCTGGGGGCAGTGAAGAGGAGGGCCAGAGGGCAGAAAGGAGTACTCCTCAGCCTAAAAAAGATTTTCCTGAGAAAGAGGAGATACTCTGTCTGCCACCCCAGCCTTCACCTGTGTTGAAACTGTACCTGCTCTTTACTGCCTGGAATCTTGCCTGTGGGTAGGGAACAGGGTTGGCTGAAGTAAGAAGCTGGGGGTTTCCCTCCTTCTACCTGATAGAAAACATGAGTCTCTCACCTCCTCTGCCCACCTCCCAGAGTAGAGCCCTCTCACCGACCCCCCCCCCCCATCCTTCTAGAAAATGTGAACACTGTTGTTCACCACTCTCCCAAGTGCCTAGAACAATTGCCTGGCTGGCATGCAGGGGTCCTAGGGAAACATTTGTGGAAAGGAAGGGAGAGTGAAAGAAGCCCTCTGCCTCCTTCTGGGGTGTCTGGGTCTGCCTCTCCCTTCCCTGTGCCATCATCGGCCAGGTGTCGTGGGGGGAGGAGGGGAGGAAGGCCTTCGCAGAGGCTGGAGTTGACGCAGGGAGGGGTGGAGAGGAATTTTGGGAGGAGCAGAAAGGCCTGTCCAGGTCCTTTCTCAGAGTCCTGAGGGCTGTCCATCTCAGGCTGAGGCCTGGAGTGCTGGCTGCACCTGGGGGTTGACCCACCCCCTCAGCTCCCCTGCTGAGACTGCTGGTGGGAGATAAGGGCTGGGTTTTATCTCCCTGGCTGTGTTAGTTCAGAAGGCTTCTCAGAATGGAGGTGTTTCGTCCCCCGGCAGGACCTGGGGGGTTCTCTCCCGATACGCCCGCTGCCGCAATTTTCACTCTGGACCCTTATTCAGGAGGAGCCCATGGACAAGACCTGCCGCCTGCCTCTGAGCTAGGACCACCTCCCACAGACCGCCCGGGCCCCCTCTGCCCCGACCCTTCTGCTGGCAAGTCTGGGCATCCGGTGAGTGCTGGCCCAGGTGGGTGAGGGTGCTGATCCAGTTGGGCGAGGAAGCTGGTCCTCACCCAGAACGGCAGAGCTGGCTCCAGAGCTCGCACCAGAGCTGGCACGTGGGGGACAGGCCCGCCCACCCCTGCCTGGCTTTCCATGCCATCCAAGGGAAAGCTGGTTCTTCTCCTAGTGCCAGGGAGCCATACTCCCCCCGCCCCCCACCCCCCACCCCTCCTGAGCAGGGAGCAGGGAAGGGGTACGAAGTGGGGAGGCTGGGGACTGGACAGGCCTGCGCTCCTATCCCTCCATCTTGCCTCCAACTTTGCTCTCAGAAAGGGGAAGAAGCCAGGGGCCTGGGAATGAGTCAGAGAGGAACCCAGCGGCAGGGAGGGAGGGGGGAGATGGGATGTCCCCAGGGGTCAAGGAAGCGGCTGTGTCCCCATGCACATCCTAAAGTGTTTTTCTGGAAAATGGGCCAGGAACCAGGAAACCTCTGGGCATTGGCTGGAAAGGATGGTTAAGGTGCCACCCACAGAGAGGCTGGCATCTGGGGTGCCTGCAGAGGGGGACAGGCTCTCCAGAGCCCGCCCTAGCCATGAGCCCAAGGGCTCCTCGGGAGAGCAGAGAGATCAGACGGAGGGCCCCAGGGAGGGAGGCTGCCCTGGGAGGGAGGCAGGCCGGCCTCTCTGGCTGGCCTGGTCATCACGCCTGAGGCTGCTGCTGCTGCAGATCTGTTTGTTTTACGTCCGCCCGCCCTCCCTCTTCCCCCTTATCTCTTTTCTGTTTCCCTCCTCTTTCCCCACTTCTATCCTTGTCACTGTCCCTGACCCCTCTCATCCTCTCATGACCCCCCTCATGCCTTTGCCTGTTTTTTCCCCTCCCTCTCTGCCATACTTCCTCCTCCTCCTTGCCTGCTCTCCACCCGCCCCTGTTTCCCTGCTCACAGACAGCCTCGGCTGCTGGATAAAAATAGCGGAGGCAGTGGCCAGGCCAGGCCGGGAGCCAGGTAGCGTCTGAGCAGGCAGTGGGGCTCAGCAGGACCGGCCCAAGGGGGTCAAAAGGAGCAGCCTTGAGAGGCAGGGCCAGGAGCGGGGCCTTCGGGACCCTACAGCCTGCCTGCTGTGTCTGCCTGTCCCCCTTCACCCGCCCACCAAGTGTCTGAAGAGGCCTGTAGGGAAGCAGGGCCACGACAGGGCCTCACACTGCCTCTGCCCCCAGCAAGCACCGGAGGGAGGAAGCTGTCAGCCAGGCATAACCAAGAACGCCATCACCATGACAACCAGTCACCAGCCTCAGGACAGGTACCAGGGAGGGAGACCTGGGCTGTGGATCTAGGGGAGTGGGAGCGGGTCTCCAGGGGGGCTGGGTGCTCTATCCTTTGAAATTTGGGATTGCCACTGATGATGAGCCTTCCAGCCAGGTAGCTACGAGTCACGTTTGCATCAGAGGGCCCTGCTTGTCGTGGCTGGGTGCTGAGAGCGGTGTCTCCTGGGAGGCCCAGTGCAGTGGTGGCGGCCCCTCCCTGGCCTGCTGGAGTTCCCAGTGTTGCTCTTCGGCAGCTTCCGGCTCCTCGGGCCAGCACCGTGGGGAGACATTTGGCAGCACCCCTCATTCCCAGGCTGGCCAGCTGACAGAGTTGGCCTCAGCCTCAGATGACTTTGGCCTGCCCTGGTCCTCGCTCTGACCTCCCTCTCACTTCCCCACCTCCGGAGCCTAGGACTTCCCGCCAGTTAGACCCATAGCTGTGGCCATGCGTGTGTGTTCTGGGGGAAGAGACTGTAGCTGGTTTCAAGTTCTTCCAGGAGTCTAGACCCCAAGAAAGTTGATGAAGCCGTGCCTGGTGCCCAAAATATCTTTCCATCACAGTCCCACAGCCGCATCCCCTGCTCATCCCGGCCCTCTGTGCTGAAGGTCACTTCTGGCGGTGGGATCTTAGGCACTTAGCTTTATCTTTCTGGGACAGCCTCCCACTTGTGAAGCAGAGGTGAGGTTTACTTGGATGGGAGGGAATTTAAGGAGACATAGTAAGTACAGGCCCTAGAGGTTGTTTGGTTGGATCCTTCCTGGTGTCCTTCGTTCCCAGGCTGCCTGCCCCCCAATCCTAGCACCCCCATTCTGGTGGCAGCCCTCTGTGAACTCTGCCTTCTCCAGTGGCCCCACACTGGGTCTCTATTTTGTGGGACCTTGGCTGGGAGTTGCTCCCTTCATTTGGGCCTCTGAATCCAGGCCTTACCTCTCTTCCTCAGGGTGGGGACTATAGGAGGGAGGTGGGAGGGGGCTGCAGTTGTCAGGACTCAGACCTGCCCACCTGGGACGCCCACCCAGGCCCCCGCCCTGTGGGGCCAGGCCCTGCTCAGTCTCCTCATTGCCCTGGGCTTGTCCCTCCCAGCTCTGTGAAGACCGCAGGTGTGGACAGTGGGGAAGGTGTAGCAGACACATTTGGGGACCACAGGGCTGCCTGGGAGAAGCTGTCCCATCCCAGACAGGCCCCGAGGTGTAGGGCTTGGGGCAAGTGAGTGTCCTGACCCAGGCTGGGAGGCTCTTATTTACACTCTGGAGCCCAGATGACGTCTCGTGGCCCATCCCTCCCGGCCTCCTATGTGGTGTAGCCTACAAAGCTGGTTCTGTGTGAGCCTGGAAAAAACAGCTCCCTCGCTTCTCAGCTGTCCCAGGACACCCGCATCCCTGTCCTCCTAGATCCAGAATGGTCTGGGAGTTTCCTGACTTCAGATTCCTCTTTGGAAAGCCGCACAGCCCTGCCCAAACAGTGTAATCACTTCCAGCCTGCCCAGCGGGGGTAGAAGACTTGTGTTTTGCTTTCTCACTCACCCGCCCACCCCCTCAGCCTTTAGCAAGATTTCCAAAACCACCTGCGGATGTGTGGATCACATCGGTTCCCAAGCCTGCAGGGTCCCCTGAGTCTTTGGGACTGAGAACCAAGGTCCTTCTGGCCATGCCCTTCGGTCCTATGTCCCTGGTCCCCCTCCCCCTCGGGACTCAACTGTGCCCTTTCCCCCATCCCAGGCCACCTCCTCTTCTGCATGTTCTGTGCCCTGGGACAGCTGGAGAGATGGAAGGGGGTGGGGCTGCCCCAGGTTTGATTTAGGAAGGAAGGTGGGATGGTGGGTCACCTGGTCTCACTTTCCTCTCCCATCCCCAGGTACAAAGCCGTCTGGCTTATCTTCTTCGTACTGGGTCTGGGGACGCTGCTGCCCTGGAATTTCTTCATGACGGCCACTAAGGTGAGATGTGGGAATGGGCTCCCAGGGGCTCATCCACTGGGCATTTAGGGCCTGGATACGTGCTTGCAGGCACAGCGTGAAAGCTGCCAACACTCCTCTCTGCAACCCTCACAGTATTTCACAAACCGTCTGGACATGTCCCAGAATATGTCCTTGGCCCCTGCTGAAGTAAGCAAGGACATCCAGGCCTCGGCCAGCCCCCTGGCACCCTCGCCAGAGCGGACCCATCTCAGCACCATCTTTAACAACGTCATGACCTTATGTGCCATGGTGCCCCTGCTGATCTTCACCTGCCTCAACTCCTTCCTGCATCAGAGGTGAGCCCCCAGACCCCCACCCTGACCCCCTCGCTGCCTCCTGCCCTCCCTGGGCTGGGCCCCTGGCTTCGCTACCCATCTCTGCCACCGCCTCCTCTTTGACAGGATCCCCCAGTCTGTGCGGATCCTGGGCAGCCTGATGGCCATCCTGTTGGTGTTCCTGATCACTGCCATCCTGGTGAAGGTGCCCCTACATGCGCTGTCCTTCTTCGTCATCACCATGATCAAGATCATGCTTATTAACTGTAAGCAGGGCTGGGTGTGGACCTGGGCAGAAGTCCCATGGCTGGTCAGAGAGGAATCTTTTCCTCCTCCTGGGTGGTGAGGATTCAAGAGCCTAAGCAGGGCTAGGAGTGGGAAGGAAAGGGCTGCTCAGCGTCAGGACTTACTGGGAGTTAAGCAGGAATTGCCAAGGCCCCACGACCCACCCAGCTCCCCTCTCCCTTCTGCTGTCCACCCTGTTGCACAGCTTTCGGCGCCATCCTGCAGGGCAGCCTGTTTGGCCTGGCCGGCCTTCTGCCCGCCAGCTACACAGCCCCCATCATGAGTGGCCAGGGCCTGGCAGGCTTCTTCGCCTCCGTGGCCATGATCTGCGCTATTGCCAGTAAGTCCTGCCCTCTGTCTGCCTGTCACCCTGGTGGTTGCGGGGAGGAGGGGACAGGGCCGGCCTCTGATCTCTGACTCCCTCCGCCCCAGGTGGTTCCAAGCTGTCGGAAAGTGCCTTCGGCTATTTTATCACAGCCTGTGGAGTTATCATTTTGACCATCATCTGTTATCTGGGCCTGCCACGGCTGGTGAGCACTCGAACCCCAGGTTTGGAGTTCTTGGCGGGGAGAGAGGGGTCCAGAGCTCCAGACCAAGGGGACGAAACCTGTGGGAGGGAGAAGCTCTGGAGATTCTGCTTCTGAATCTACCTTCCTTCCCTTGATAGGAATTCTACCGCTATTACCGGCAGCTCAAGCTCGAAGGGCCCGGGGAGCAGGAGACCAAGCTGGACCTCATTAGTAAAGGTCCGAAGAACCCGAGGAAGCTGGGGTGGAGGATGGCTGCTCAGCAGGGGGGCAGCATGAGCTGGGGGCAAGAATGAGCTTCCTGTAGTGATGCCAGAGGGTGAGGGGTAACACCAGTAAACAAGGGCTGGGCTAGAGAAGCGGGGTGGGGCTCTGCACTGGTTTAAGGGGGTATCCACCCCCAGCTGACCCCAGCCCTTTTGGGGATTGTGTCATTCCCGTTGCTCTGTTCCTCCCACAACTTGAAGACCCGCTCACCACCTGTCACCCCCCAGGAGAGGAAGCAAAACCAGGCCAAGAGGAAACCCGATTCTCGGCCCCCAGCTCTCAGCCCACCAAGGAAAGCCACTCTGTCCGCACTATCCTCAAAAGTGTATGTAGGGCCGGGGCATCCTGCCTTCTACCCGCCCTTTCTTCCCTTTTTTCTGATCCTTTCTCACCCCATGGCCATTTCCTCCCTTTCTGACTGGAGACTGGCCACTTTCCTGGATTTTCCTGCATGTATGCGTGCACGCATGTGTGTGTATTGGGGAATCTTGGTTCTTTAATGATGCACAGCCACCATGAAAACACAGACCAGGGTCCCTTTCCTTCAGATCTTGGTCCCGGCTTTCTCCGTCTGCTTCGTCTTCACCATCACCATTGGGATATTTCCTGCCGTGACAGCTGAGGTCGAGTCCAGCATTGCGGGCACCAGCGCCTGGAGTGAGGACACCACGGGTTCCCAGGATGGGGAAGGACAGGGGCTTGAGAGCAGGGCTAGGAGCCTGGGTGAGGGGAGCCTGGGCTCTTGCCTCCGCGGCCAGGTTCTGCTGGCCCACTCACCCTTCCCCAGCCTGGAAGCACCTTCTCCGTTTCACAGCTGGGAAACCCAAGTCCCAGGGAGAGTCAGGGTTGCTAGATCCTGCCTTTCTTGGACCCACTAACCCTCTCCTAATCTACTCTTTGTCCTCCAGAGGCCTACTTCATTCCCGTGTCCTGTTTCTTGACTTTCAATGTCTTTGACTGGCTGGGCCGGAGCCTCACAGCCATCACCATGTGGGTAAGTGAAGGAGGGTCACCAAGCCCCTGTGAGATGGGAGAGTCCAGACTGAGACACCCAGGGAGGGGACCAAGAAAGTATGGTGGAAAGGGGACCATGCTTTTTTTAAAAAGCTGAGACATAATCTTTGTATAGTAAGGTGTACAAGTTGTAGATGTACAGTTTAATGACTACACACACATAAACATACACACACCCCTGATGATCACCACCCAGGTCATGCTGCAGCACATGGCCAGAAGGTCTATCTACCATGGCCACTCCCGGTCAGTACCCTACAAGGGTAACTAGGCTTGGAGGTTTCAGTTCAGATCCTGAGGGCCTCCGAATGGAGCCCTGGGGGCTGGCCCAGCCTGACCGTGGCATGGCCTGGTCCCCGCAGCCTGGGAAGGACAGCTACTGGCTCCCGAGCCTGGTGCTGGCCCGGCTGGCTTTCGTGCCCCTGCTGCTGCTGTGTAACGTCCAGCCCCGCCGCAACCTGCCTGTGATCTTTGAGCACGACGCCTGGTTCATCATCTTCATGGCTGCCTTCGCCTTCTCCAACGGCTACCTTGCCAGTCTCTGCATGTGCTTTGGGCCCAAGTGAGTGGGGAGTATGGTGGCCTCAGGGGGGGCCTAGTGCTCCAGCTGGGGACCCTCAGCAGAGGGAAAGTGGGAAGAGGGAGACTCCTGATCACGGAGCTCAGGGTTTCCAGGCTGAGAGAGGAGCCCACTGGCCCTCGGGGCCCAGGCAGTGGGAGGCGAGGAGGGGCTCCCAGGGAAAGGTAGAGACAGCCTCAGTACACACCCCCTCACCAAGAGGGAGAGGAAGACAAGTGGGTCAGCAGAATGAGATGCTCTGGGTGGGGCAGGGGACTGGGCTCAGGGACGTCCTAAGGTCGGCTCACCCTCCCTCCTTTAGGAAAGTGAAGCCGGCTGAGGCGGAGACAGCTGGAGCCATCATGGCCTTCTTTCTGTCTCTGGGCCTGGCCCTGGGGGCCGTCTTCTCCTTCCTGTTCCGGGCAATTGTGTGACCGCGGATGGACGGCAGGATGGCACCAGCTGCCTGCTCCTGCCTTCCCCTTTGGGGGTGGGCAGGGGTCCTCTGGAGGTTTTCCTGTCTAGCCATCTTCTGCTTGCTCATGGCCTGTGCTGGGCCCGGCATCCAGTCCCCGAGGAGAGAGCTCTGTGGATGAACATGGGGACACTGTGGGCTGGAGGGTCAGAGTCAAGGGAGGGGACACAGTCTCTGCTCACGAGGACCCCCCACTCTTGGCTCTGACCAATGCCTGCCCGGGCAGGGGTTCCTAGGCTCAGAGAGAGTTGTGTGTCTTGTCTGTCTGCCTGTACCAAGGGTGGCCGGGGGCCAGGACTGCTTGTTCTGAAGTCTGATCTGGGATTTCTGCAGCCCCCTTCTCCCCATGTGCCTCTTCCTCCCACCTCTCCATGTTCTACCCATCATGAACACTGTACATTTGCCATTTTACTGCCTTTTTTTATACTCAAACCAGGGGCCTTCAAAGGCTGGTTAAATAAACTTTTTTTTTTTCCTCCGTGGCTCCCTGTGTCCTCCAGCCATGGGTTCACACCCTGGAGAGGCTAGAGGGATGGCAGCCTGAGTCTGGGGGGATGAGCATGACCCAGATGGGCCTTGGCCAGCACTGGGCCTGGGTCCAAGGCATTAGGGATGGGGTGGATCCTCTTTAGTCTCAGAGGCATTACAGTGCCTCCTGCTGGGGCCAGAGAAGAGAGACAGGCCTGGAGCCAGGACACCCAGACTGTTGGCTGAGATGGAGAAAGGCTATTTCCTTTTGCCATTTCATTCCTCCTTTTGGAGGCCTGGGGGTGGAGACAGTGCGCCATCTTTCTTTTGTCTTGAGTCGCCCCCCCTCCACTCTGTCCTCACCCCACAGCCTGGGGAGGGAGCTCTCTAAAAGCAGCCAGCTCCACCTCCCACCCCCACCCCACCAGCAGGAAGAGGCTGTAGCCAGAGGGTTCTGCCCTGCCTGGCACCAGGCCCTGACACTGAAGTCAAGGCAGACTTCTTGGCGAACAAGGGGCCTGTGTGTCCTCAATGAAGCTGGGCCCCTTTCTCCTCCCAGACTCTGGCCTAGAGAGGTGTGCAGTGGCTCAGGAACGTGAGAGGACTCAGTGGAGGGGCCCACACCACCGGATTGCCCCTTCTCAGAAAGAGCTCTTCCTGATAGGAAGTGAAACCAGAGCTGTGGCCGCCGAGCTGACACTGACCACCCGCCCCCCACCACCGCTCCCCCGTGCCCATGGCACTTGCGTCAGGGCTTTATTTCTAACAGTTTAATTGAAGGCTTCAGGCTTAAAAATGTTGGCACATTTTTAAGGGTCTTTGATTAGCTTTGAAGTCCTAACAGGAGAGTTAAGTATTATCATATGGGGAACTGGAGTCCACAGATATACCCCAGGGTACACGTCAAACCAGTACACATAATCTGAGGCTGATGGGAAATAAATTGTTCCTTTCATATCAGTTTCAAAAGCAAGGGGTGCCCTGAGTCTTCGCTCATCCCTGCAGAGCCCTTTGGTCACAAGGCTGAGAGAAAACCGCACCCTTTCTCTGCTCCCTCTCGACAGACCCCTGGTACTCACACCGGACAGTCCTACTGGGACTCAGCACCACAGCCCTTCAGGGACCCTGTGCGTCTTCCCTGGGCCCCTTCCTGCCTCTTGCCTGGCCTTTCAGGACTCCAGCCAGGTCTACTGCAGCCCATCACACACGCGGCTGCAGCGTAATCTGAAAAGAACACTGAGTCACAGGCTGGTCTCTCCTGGAGCACGCCAGGCATTTCCTGATCTTCCTCCACCACCAGCAGCCACCACTTTGCACAGTTCCTTCCCCCTCTGTGCCTTTTGTCACCGTGGCTTATGCTCTTATCTTACTCCAGCTACCAGTCATCCTTTTCAGGTTCAGGTCCACATCCTACGTTTTCCCTCTAAGCTCCCAGAGATACTCAGAAATGTTCGCTTCCTTGCCCCTGCTTGTTCCCCCTCAGTCTTTGCAGGCCAGACTCCAGCTGTGTGGTAGGACTCAGTTCAACTCCAGCAGTGACTTGAAGGACAAACATTTTAGATTACAGTCACATCTTTCTGCACTTTGAAAGAAAATTTTATTTATTTATCTGGCTGTGCTTGATCATGTGGGATCTAGTTCCCTGACCAGGGACTGAACTCAGGCCCCCTGCATTGGGAATGTGGAGTCAGCCACTGGAAGTCCCCTGAGTGAAACTGATGTTTGAAGATTACTAGAATATCTTTTCCAAAACTTTTTCTAATGCAATTATCAAAAAAATGTGAATCTCACTCATTTTACTAAAGACCTCACTGTTCTCACCTGAGAGCAAGGTGGTTAGAAAGCTCTGGGGGCTAGAAAACAGCTCCTGCCGGCCCAACTGCAGTGGCGGTGTCTGACCACAAGAGGGCGCTCTGCAGGCAGTGCTGCCTGCGAGAGGCAGGCCTCTGGGGCCTCACCTTTCCTCTCCGCACTTTGCTTCCTGTAAGGTGGCCAAAGGCTGGGCTTGTGCCGGTCATCTCCTTACGTGTGACATTTCTGCCCCAAGCAGTGGTCTGTGCAGAGGCTGCTGTACTCCCTGAGGTGGCCGCCACAGCCCCACAGAAACTTCCCTCTTGTTTAATCTTATTTGGTGAATTGTTGGGGCTTCAAATCTTTGAAAAGTTAAAAAGCCCCAGCAAAATTAGCCATCATCCTTAAAAACAGAAGTGAACCATCCGGTATAACTGATGAATTGGAATATACCTGTATGTAGTCTTTGGAGTGAAGAGGGCAAGAGAAGGGTGAGGGGTAGTATGATGGAGGCAGGTGCTTGACAGGCAACCCCCCATTACTGGGAAATTTATTCTCAGGATGTAAAACTCTTGATAGTGAATCAAAATGGATGTGAACAGAGAAGTGCAGAGTCACCTTAAAGAGATAGCCGGGTTCTGGCCGGCAGGCCCTGCCTGAAACCCAAGTCTCGACACACACGGGAAGAGTGACACCAGGCTTGCAGGGAGGCCCGTCTGGTTTCTGGGGCAAGCCGGTAGAGAGGGTGAAGGCGAGCAGAACCCACGTTTCCCCACAACCCACCAGGAGCCTGTGTCCCACCTGGGTTCCTCTCGCTCAACTCCATCTGAACCGGCTTCCTGCGTGGGTGCCCTCTGGAGAGTCTGTGCTCATCAGAGCCCCACAGCCTTGGTGGTCCGGGTGGTCCCTGCCAGTGAGCCCGCCGGCGTTCTGGCTCCAGACAGCAGGGCAAATGCTAAATGAGTCAGCAGAACCACACAAAAGCAGGGGCTTCTGCTCAGGGCAGCTACCCCCTCCCTGGACCTTTGTACGGGTTGGGGACGTGGTTCAGATTCAGAGACGAGGACTCCATCTTGGGCCTGCCAAGTACTATCAGTCACCCATCCTCTGTGGCCCAGATTCTTGTTATTTAAACGGGGTGACGTGTATGAACTTGCTAAGGGAATTACGCGGGTCTGCGGGAGAGCCTGGGTGCGGGAGATGCGAGCACTAGAGACAGAGGTGCCAAGAGTCATTAGGACGACCTCTGCCTGGTGGGCTCCCTGCCCCCGTCTAAGCGACCCGCGCCTCATCCCACCACGCTGTTCGGGCCCCTCCCCTGCATCTTCAGACCCGGAAAGCCTCGAGAACCAGACCTCATTTCCTTCCCCCCAGCCAAGTGCGAACGAGCACTCGAGTCCCTGCCTCGCGCGCGACCGCCGAGAACCGCCAGGCAGGGACGCGCATGAGGGCAGCCCGCGTCCTTCTCACCCCGCCCCGCGGCGGGGCCTGGGGGAGCGACGTCACCGTGCTGCGCGCGCCCCCTCGCGGGAGCGCGGCCTGCATCCGCGCAGCCCTTCTTCGCTTCTGGCCCCTGCCAATTGTAGGGGGAGGCGGGGGCGGCAGACTTTACTACCCCTTAAGTCCAGGTGACCTTGAGCCAAGCGCTTTCCATCTCACAGTCGTTCATCTGTAAAGCAGGGGTAATAATATTTGCCTAGCTTACCTCTCCCGGTTGTGAAACTCCACGGAGTTAATGAATAACGCTCATCTGCGGCTGCTTTTACATATATCGACTCCTGTGAACGTCTAATAATCCTAAGGAGGGCTGACGATGGCCAATGCCTGTTTTCGTCCATAAAACCGAGGCTGGAAAAGTTAACGGATGGGAAAACATTTTGTAAACTTCAAAGCACCAGGTAAGTTTAAGTCTCTGTTTCTCTATCTCTGTGTCTCTCAGCCCTCGTCTCACACACACACACACACACACACACACACACACACACACACACACGTTTCTAGGTAGTGAAAGGCGTGGGAAAAGGTCCAGAGCCTCACGTGATAGGGTGGTACCATCACCTGCCTCCCTGCCTCCAGAACATTGCAAAGAGGCATCTTCTGACATCCCAGGGATTCTAAGCTTCCTAGGACCCCGAATTCCCATGGCATCCTTCCTGCGAGAAACCAGCAAGGTCCTTCCTGATGTGTAGCCTCAGCCCTTCCTGTTGGTGAGTTCCTCACCCCCCTACCACGGCCCTGCCCATCTCATGCCTGGTGCAGGTGGGCCAGGCAAGCCTTGAGTCCTATGAATGACCCAGAAATCCAGGCAGTTGAGACCTGCGCATTGAGTGGTGCCTTGTGCCTGGGGCAGGACAGGTGTCAGGCAGCACGGTTAAGCAGGTCAGGGTTGTTTGCGGTGTCACCTGCCCTCTGCACCTTTCCCTGACTGTAACCTGCTTTGAGCTGAGCCGGTTTGGGGTTATGTTTTCCCTTCTTAGTCAGAGCGGACCCAGAACACTGACCAATGCCCAGGACAAAAAGGGCTGCCTGGTGGGTGTAATGGCAGGAGGAAGACAGACACTCTGGGGCCGGGCTGACCACAGCGGGTAGGCAGGACTCAGCCACACCCCCCAGGCCACACATAACTATGCCTTTACAGAGTCCAGACATTGATATTGAATATTAAAGAGAAAGTTACCAAAGATGTGCCCCATTTACAATTCCTGAATGGCTTAGACCACAGTTTCTGGCTTACGCACCCCACTCTCCTGAGGTATTTCAGTCTTGCTCCTGACTTCAGCCATCGCCTCCTGAACGTCTCTCTTTGATGCCCCACAACCCTGAAATAGACTTCTAGACTCCTCCAACCCAGAGTGGTCCTCCTCCCCTCAGCCCCCATTTCTTTTTCTTTTTAAAATTTATTTCAGTTGGAGGCTAATTACTTTACAATATTGTGGTGGTTTTTGCCATACATTCACATGGATCAGCCGTGGGTGTACATGTGTTCCCCATCCTGACTCTCCCTCCCATCTCCCTCCCCATCCCCATTTCTTTTTTTGACATTTTTTAGTTTATGCATTTACTTAGCTGCACCAGGTCTTCACTGCAGCATGCGGGATTGTCTCGATGCAGCGAGCAGGATCTTTAGCTGCAGCGTGTAGGATCTTTCTAGTTGTGGCATGCAGGATCTAGTTCCCCAACCAGGGATAGAACCTGGGCCCTGCACTGGAATCACAAAGTGCCTCAGCCCCCACTTCTCTCACCCTATCTCAGAAAAGGCATGCACCCTGCCTCTGCCCCACCCCTCTGTGAGCTCCCCACCTTCAGCCTCTCCCTTCTCCAAGCTATGTCCCAAGGAGTCTCCAAGTGGGTGTTTTGTTTGGAACAACACTATTAACTGGCTTGATTTAGTAGGTTTAACGTATTTAGACTTATCCAACAGCTAGGTGATAGATACTTTTTCTTAAGCACACGTGGAGGGTTTATTAATATTAACCACATCCTAGATTACAAAGGAAGTCTCAAATACAAAAGTTCAGCACCATACACACCATTGTATATTGTCGACATAAATGAAAAGATAATATAAAACTGACCATTTTAAGCACTTTTAAATGGATCAACACAGGTACCATAAGGGTAATCAAAATCCTTTAAACTGAGTTAAAAATACTATATATTGAAATTTGTGGGATATAGCTAAAATAGTACTTGAGAAGAAACTTATAGTCTTAAATCCTTCTGTCTGAAAAGGGGAAAGGCTGAAATTTAATATGCTAAGTATTGAAATTAAGAAAATAGAAAAAGAACAACAGACTCGTCCCCCCGAAAATAGAAGTCATGAGAAAAAGTTTAGCAGGAATTTAAAAAATAAAAGAATAAAGTAAAAAAAATTAAAGAATTAAACAGAAATATTATGTAAATAAAATAGATAAGTCCCTGGTGAAACTATTACAAAAAACGAAAAGACACAAAAAACAATTGTAGGTGTGAAAAAGGAGACATACTTGAGACAGACAGAGATTAAAAAATTAGTCAAGGAAATAGAATGCCATAATCTTTAAAGCTTTAAAGAAACATCCAGAAAAATTATTAAATAAAATTCACTCAAGGAGTAAGTAGTAGAAAACTTGAATGCATTTATACCAAGAAAAAAAAAAGTTTCTAATTAAAATGTTTTCTATAAAAAATTTTTAATCTTATTTATTATTTCTTTATTTGGCTGCACCAGGTCTTAGTTGCGGCACAGCACGTGGGGATCTAGTTCCCTGAACAGTGATCGAACCCAGGGCCTCCTTCATTGGGAGCATAGAGTCTCAGCCACTGGACCATCAGGGAAGCCCCTAAAATGTTTTCATATACAAAACAACAGAAACAGCAGGCAGTTTTATAGATGGGTTCTACAAAACTTAAAATAGATAATCTCAGTGTAACATTAGTAAGTCTATTAATGAATTTAAAATATCGATAAAGGAAATTTTAAAAACAATATTTTCAATAGATGCCAAAAAAAATCTGATACTTATTCAGTTTGAGATGTATCACAAGTGGGGAGCAGAGACAGTAAATATGCTCAATGATGAAGGATTCCTTTTCTGATCAGAAAGGAGACAGGGATGCCCAGGACCACTCTTTTCACACATCATTTTTCTGCAGGTCCTAGCCGGTGCAAGGTAACAAGAAATAAGACACACAAGGGTTAGAAAGGCAAAAACCAAAATATCATTGTTTTCAGATAATAGCTAGGGTTGTACTAGAAAACTACAAAATACTGACGGACAAATTAAGAATTAGTAACATAGCTTACCAAGTTGTGGGATCGATACACAGCAATCACTTTTCAGACTCTCCAGGAACGGAAAATGAACACAAATTTCCGTTTGCCACTGCATCAAAAAATAACATAATAATCTATTGAGCAAATGCTGTGCAAGATATATCCCAGAAGAACATGGAAACTGAGGCAAAGAGATGGAACATTGGTTGGCCCTGCAGACCTGCTCAACTGTCCCAACATATCTTAATGTCAGATCCATTGGCCCTGGAGGATGTCAGCTCAGGAATTCAGAGATGTAAACTTGGTGAAACCAGGAAGACCAAAACTGATAGAGCATGCCTGGCAGGCTCTGAACTTGGGGGGCTGCCTGTTCTGGGGGTTAAGGATCCAGAGCTATGTGCATGCTGAGTCGCTTCAGTCGTGTGTGACTCCGTGTGACCCTATGGACTGCAGCCTGCCAGGCTCCTCCATCCATGGGATTCTCCAGGCAAGAATACTGGAGTGGGTTGTCCGTGTCCTTCTCCAGGGGATCTTCCTGACCCAGGGATCAAACTCACCTCTATTACATCTCCGTCCTTATACAGTCTCTGATGTCCTCAGTTGTTTGATTCATCCATTCCCCTGTATCTAAACTCCCCTCAGTGGTCCCCCGACCCCCATGAACGACCATTTGCATTTCCTAACTAGAAGTCCCAGGATGAGCAGCAGCAGGAAGCCTCCACCCAGGCTGAATCTGTGCGCCCTGCAAGACCCTACTTTGCTTTAGCTAGATAGGGGGTCTGCAGCACTTTTCTGCAAAAGGTGAGAGGGTAAATATTTAGACTTTGCAAGCTATATGGTTTCCGTCTCAACTATCAGCTCCCTCATTGCAGTGTGAAACAAACAGAAGCCAACATGTAAACAGAGAAGTAAAGCTGTGTTTCAGTAAAACTTTATGGACACAAATTCAAATTTCATCTACTTTAAAAAATATTTATTTTACTTGGTTGCACCAGGTCTTAGGTGCAGCATGCAGGATCTTTTAGCTGTGGCATGTGAGATCTAGTTCCCTGACCATCAGTGGAACCCAGGCCCCCTGCTTTGGGAGTGCAGAGTCTTAACCACTGGACCACCAAGCAAGTCCTCACATACTTTTCACATGCCAAAATACTATCTTTCCTTTGATTTTTTTCAACCATTAAACAACATAAAAACCATTCTTATTCACAGGCCATACAAAAGCAAGTGATAAGACCACTGGCTGAGGGCCACAGTTTGTCAGTCCTTGCTTCATCTGGTGGCCCTCCAGGCAGCAGAAGGTGAGGCTGGGTCTTTGAGGCCTGGTTGGAAATAAAGGGCATCTTGGGAACATCAAGGATTGCAAATGCTGCTGAGAATAGACTTCTGGGGATCCGGGGTGGGGATGGGGTCAAGTCATCTTTAACAGCTTTCAGTGGCTTCCCTGACCCTAAGTTAAGGTGAGAACTACTTAGCATGGCATTGTGACCCTATGTGACCGGACTCCTGCCTGCCAGGCCACTTTCAGTGACCCCTGCCTCCCTGGGCTTCCTTGGTGGCTCAGATGGTAAAGCGTCTGCCTGCAATGCTGGAGACCGGGTTCGATCCCTGGGTTAGGAAGATTTCCTGGAAAAGGAAATGGCAACCCACTCCAGTATTCTTGCCTAGAAAATTCCATGGACGGAGGAGCCTGGTGGGCTACAGTCCATGAAGTAGCAAAGAGTGGGACACGACTGAGCGACTTCACTTTCTTTCACTTTTACTTTGCCTCCCTTGAGGGTTCCTGGTCCCTCTGTCAGGCCTGTGCCTTCCCCATACTTTCCCTTTGCTGGGGGTAGACCTGTGCCGGCCACCTTCCCCAGGATGAGCTGGGAGGTTTCTCCCCTGTTTCTAGCTGCTCTGATTCACAACTGGTCTGCTGCAGCGCCCCCCAGTGGGCTGAGGGCTTCTTGTCTTGTTTCCACATCGCGTGGTAAGGCAAGGCTTACAAGTGGGGCTTAGTGAGTGTCGGTGAGCTGGAGAGGTCATCCTGGGAGGCTTCCAGAAGAGAAATCAGAATTTCTGCGCTGGTGTTGAGACTTGAGATTTTCCCATTAGGAACACCCTAAGGAATTTTTGGCCCCGACACTGGTCCACAGGAGTGATTCTTGTTCTGCTTCCTCCTTGAGTCTGGAAAGGGAAACAGCATCCGCACTACTGGACTTCTGCAGCAGGGGGCACGGGAGTTAGGGGAGCAAAGGCTCTGAGCTGACCCACCCAGGGGTACTCACTAAAGCCTTCCTCTCCCACTTTCTAGGTGTGCAGACTCACTCCCACACCTTCACAGGACTGTGAAATACTGTGAATGCTCTTGTGAACCAGGGAGCAGATGTTTAATTAACCCCTTCTGTGCATAGGAAGGGCAGGTGCACTGGTGGGGGTGATGCTCCTGGTTTGAGGTTTCCATCACGAACAGAGCAGCCAGGAGCCCCTCCTAGCAGCAGCGCCCACGCCCCTTCCCACACTCACTGACTTCTCCCAGCCACAGGCTTCTCCCAGACTATAATGAAGAGAAGTAGAAGCCTATGGAGAGATGAAATTGAGGTAATGGGGGCGGAGCTGTTGAGGTCTGGAGTGTGGGCCAAGGAGAAGGGAAGGAAGGGTCCTTTGTTCCCTGGAACTCAACACATGAACAAAGAAAATGTGAAAGGAGGAGACTGGGCACCGGGGCTGCTGAGGGAGGTCCGCGGGTGGGTGGTGGGGGAACCTCTCCCCAGGATGCCAGGGACCGACAAAGCAGGCCACGAAGGGAGTCGCTGGACATCCACAAGGTCACAGCGTAGGGAGGGGCCATTCTCTCCTGGAGGGTATCTGCGTTAAAGGAGGCTTCAGAAATAAGGCCTTGGAAAAGTAAGGCCAGCTCACCAGCTGGAGAGCACGCAAACGTGGCAGAGACAGCAGAGAAGGGCGTCCCTCTGGCACTCCCTAGGCAGGCCCATGGCCTTGAGGCTCCTGGGCCACAGCCGAAGGGGAACGACTTGCTTCTGGCACCTGGAGCGGGCCACACTCTGACCAGCGTCCTCATGCTGCCTCCAAGAACTCCTGCCACCCTGCAGGAGTCCTGGGAGACCCGACTCTTCCCAGATTTAGGCAGCTGCAGGAGGAGGGAATAGGGTGGGGAAAAAAAAGAAAAAGGAAGCCAGACTGAGAAACAACTCGATATTCAAGTCTCTGCGCTCCCTCACCTGTGGGCGGCTGGGGGTGGGAGGTGGGAGCGGTCCGTCGGGTAAGCGACCGCATCCCCAGTGTCTGCTCTCTGAAGGCGGCACCCTCAGAGCCGCCCCACCGGCCGGTGTGCTGTGTGATCGATGGGGGGAGAAGTGGGGTCATCCCCGCTCCACCCCACCCGGACGCAGTGCCCGGCTAGCTGGGTCTGGCAGGTAGGGTAATGGATCCCCTCTGCAGTTTCCTGGAGGAAATGTAATGAAGGTATAGCCTACTTGGACACCAGGATCCCAGCAGTGCGGTTGACGGGCGGAGCCACCGCGGAGGCACAGCCCAGGCCGCAGAGGGCGGGGCGGGGCCTCAAGGGAAGGGGCGGGGCAGGGCCGCCCTGGCCGGTCTGGAAGCTGCTGGAAGTGTCGCAGCGCCGCCGCCCTGGATCCTTCCGCCGCGTGTGCAGGCAAAGAGTCCCCTGGCCGGCTGGAGCCAGCGCCCGGCCTGCAGCCGGAGCCACGCCTCGCGGCGAAACGCCGGCCCGCCCCGGGAGGGCCTGTATTCAAGGCATGCCCACAAAGTGGGACCTCTTTAATCCCGCAACGCCCGCGGAAAAGACCCCTTTCCCGTATCAGGCAATTAGAGTATGTGTAGGGCAGCTTCTAATGAGGAGGTCGAGCCTCGGAGCGTAGGGGGGAGTGGGTGACCCCTGTTTAGGCTTGGACCTTAGTCCCGAGGCTGGGACTCTCAGGAGTGGAGATGCCTGCCCTGCAGGTTTTCACAGAGGTCAGTGGGGAATCCTCGCTTCTAGTTCCACCGTTTATGTTACATGAGCACTCCCAACATATGTGTCTGATGGTGTCCTGTTTTAGGAACGCGGAGACGGGGCTGTGAACAGGAGTAAATAAGTGTACTCTCAAGGCCGGCGGCTCCCGCCTTTCAAGCTCCCCTCCCCTATTTTGGACCGTGACGTCAAGGTGGGCGGGCGGGCGGCGGCAGGTGCGCGGCAGACAGGCATCCTCCTTTAAGGCGGAGGGATCCGGGGGCGGGCAGCTGGGCGGTGCTTCGCCTTATATAAAGTGATTGGGGGCACACAGCCGTTCTCTCGAGTCACCCCTGCGCAGCCTTCTTGTGGCCAGTGAGCCCGAGGAAGCCATTGCCTGCTCGGTGTTCTCTAATACCTGTGATTGTTATCCTTGAAGGTAAGGCTCCGGTCTCATCTGGGCTTTTCAGGTTAGCTTGTTCTTTCGCGTTGCTTTCGGCCCACGCGTCCTTTCCGAGACCTACATCTCGTGTTGGGGCCGGTTCTGGCGTAACGCTCCCATTGCTTCTCTTGGGGGAGGGCTGGGAGCGAGCTCTTGAGTTTAGACTCTTTATGTGATTGGCGGCGGGGCTGCTTTCCCGCAGCTATAAAGCGTTGTTTTGTGGGGCCGCAGAATGGGGCGGGGGGGGTAGGCACTGCACGTGGTGGCCGCGCCGGCCCGGGACGCTGCCATGTTTGCCTCTCCACTTCCGGACGCGGCTACGGGGCGCCGGAGGGTCCCCGAGCCGGGCGGGTGGGCGCGCCCTCTGTGACTCAGCAAGGCTGGTCATGACCAGGTTTTGCCACTTGTTCTATCGGACGCAATTTTTTTAAAGTCCTTTCGTTCGGGGCTTTTCCGTGAGGCTCTGCGAAGAGCTCCGTTTTCGGTCGCCGGCGGCGTATGTCGTGCTTCCTCCATCCTTCCAGATCTTTCCTGCGTCTCGGTGGAGGAGGGGCTGGCGAGCGGAGGGGGCAGGCTTTGGGATTCGTGGGTACGTCCCTTCCCCCGCCCCTCTCCGAGAACTGAGATTGTTCTGGAAGCTTCTGGAGCCCGGCGCCCCGCCCTGGTGCCCGGATGTTGGGGCGAAGGGAGGCTGCGCGGTGGCGCCCCCTCCTCGCGTGGTCGACGCATGTCCAGCCGTGACGAGAGTCGGCCCCGCAGACTAAGGCCACCATCTTAGTGTTTGGTTTGGTCTTGAGCTTCAGTCACGTGTGCAGAGGGGTCACGATGGAGTCCTTTCTTTATCGGTTCTTTGTCTTGATAGCCCACCTGGATGGGCATTCCGCCAATCTCGAGTTAGCTGTCCCTACTACGGGAGGCAGCAGTACCACATTATCTCCTTGGAGTTACCTAATGGGAGGACAGTTTTAAATGATTGCCCTTTAATGTGAAACTAGTTACTTTGAAGGTGGAGCGATAGTCAGTAATTTGCGTATTTAAATATATGTGAATTTACCTCGCTTTCGAGATACCTGGGTTGGAGTGCCTAACTAGATTGTGCTGATCTATGATTCACTTAACAGGAGTTTGGGTTCACAATAACTTGCAAGAAACATTAGCGCAATTTGTTCAGTGTGTTAGGTGTGCCCCTCCCCCCGTTGTTTCTAAGGGCGCTGCCTGAAATTGATAGAGGGAAGGATTTTCCAGTCTTTGTACCCAGCTCAAAACAGTTTGAATAGAGTCTCTTTATGTGTATTGTGGCTGAGGGTGAACTTGAGGAGTCTTAAATTCTTGCTTTTTGTTTTAGATGCCTGAGGAAGTGCACCATGGAGAGGAGGAGGTGGAGACATTTGCCTTCCAGGCAGAAATTGCCCAACTCATGTCTCTTATTATCAACACCTTCTATTCCAACAAGGAAATTTTTCTTCGGGAGTTGATCAGTAATGCTTCTGATGTGAGTGCCCTGAATGTCTTCATTGACGTTGGTTTTTTGTTTCTCAAGTACTCCAAGAGAGGGAAAGTGGGGGTGGTTTGGCATTTTGTGGTGTTAACTGATAAAGGGGATATAAACTGCCGTTCCAAAAAGTATTGCCTTGCTCTCTGTGGATAGATGGGATACTGTAACCCACTGGATGTCGTTCTCAACCTACAAGCTAAAGGAGTAATCAGAATTAGCGTATTTGGGGAGTTTAAAAAACTTTCTTTTGGGTGAGATGGGTTTTGAGGAAGCAGAATTGTAAAACTGCAATTTTGTTCTTTCAGGCCTTGGACAAGATTCGCTATGAAAGCCTGACAGACCCTTCCAAATTGGACAGTGGTAAAGAGCTGAAAATTGACATCATCCCGAACCCCCAGGAGCGTACTCTGACTCTGGTAGACACGGGCATTGGCATGACCAAAGCTGATCTTGTAAATAATTTGGGAACCATTGCCAAGTCTGGCACTAAAGCATTTATGGAGGCTCTTCAGGTACGTGGTTGGTTAGGCACACTCCATTTATATTATTGGTGTTTGCTTTGCCATTTCTTTGAAACTTGAGTTTGACTTTTAAACTTTTTGGCAGGCTGGTGCAGACATCTCCATGATTGGGCAGTTTGGTGTGGGCTTCTACTCTGCCTACCTAGTGGCAGAGAAAGTGGTTGTGATCACAAAGCATAATGATGATGAACAGTATGCTTGGGAGTCTTCTGCCGGGGGTTCCTTCACTGTCCGGGCTGACCATGGTAAGTTGGCTTTCCTGTTAAGGTGTCTGGATTAGCATTCTGGGGAAACACTAATGAAGATCTTGAGTATTGTATGTGTAAAGCAGTTATAGTTCTGCGTTTGTTTGTTTATTTAGTTTCTTATATTCTGTTCTGATTAATTTTTTTCTAGGTGAGCCTATTGGCCGCGGTACCAAAGTGATTCTCCACCTGAAGGAAGACCAGACAGAATACTTGGAAGAGAGGCGGGTCAAAGAAGTGGTGAAGAAGCACTCTCAGTTCATAGGCTATCCCATCACACTTTATGTGAGTATGGACTGGTAACTCAAGTGCAGGTAACTGCTGCTTTAGAGAATTGCATGGACTTTGGGGTTTTTTTTTTTGCTTTTTTGTACTCTGAAACTGTCACCTTTGATACTTCTAGCTGGAGAAAGAACGTGAGAAGGAAATCAGTGATGATGAGGCTGAAGAAGAGAAAGGTGAGAAAGAAGAGGAAGATAAAGATGATGAAGAGAAGCCTAAGATTGAAGATGTGGGCTCAGACGAGGAGGATGATAGTGGCAAGGATAAGAAAAAGAAGACAAAGAAGATAAAGGAGAAGTACATTGATCAGGAAGAACTGAACAAAACCAAGCCCATTTGGACCAGGAACCCTGATGACATAACCCAGGAGGAATATGGAGAGTTCTACAAGAGTCTTACCAATGACTGGGAAGATCACTTGGCAGTGAAGGTAAGAAGTCTTGCTTGTTGGCTCAATAGGAGGAGCTGATATGGACAGATGGAACTTACCCAACTGGTTGGTAGCTGGGAACTGTGAATGCTATGAGTTCATTTGCTAATGGACCCTTCCAGGGTGGAGAAGTGACATCTTCCCTGTGACCTGTCTCTGGTGGCTTTACCCATCTGGAGTCTTTGACCCAAAGATGATATAGTGCTTGCAGTTGGATTCATTAGGGCTTAAATTTTCTCTACAGGGATAGGAAGTTTTTTGTTTCAAATAACTGGACATTTTGGTATTGGGACCAAAAGCCACTCTTGAGTACACAGTCAGCTTATCTTGGATTTCTTTCAGCACTTCTCTGTAGAAGGTCAACTGGAATTCAGAGCACTGCTGTTCATCCCCCGTCGGGCTCCTTTTGACCTCTTCGAGAACAAAAAGAAAAAGAACAATATCAAACTGTATGTCCGCCGTGTGTTCATCATGGACAGCTGTGATGAGTTGATTCCGGAATATCTCAGTGAGTATCTTTTTGCCCTAATGTAGTTCGTTTCCGCGTTCTCAGGGGGGCTGGAGTCTTTATCTTAGATTAAGGATCCTCTGCAACCTAACAAGTGAAAGTTTGGTGAGAAAATCAGTCCTTCTGTTGAATCCAGATGACTTTATATACCTTTTATCTTTATCCCCGCCACTCCTGTATCTTTAAAACCCAGCTTCCATATTTTGATTTCAGACTTCATCCGTGGGGTGGTTGACTCTGAAGACCTTCCCCTGAACATCTCCCGAGAAATGCTCCAGCAGAGCAAAATCTTGAAGGTTATTCGTAAGAACATTGTTAAGAAGTGCCTTGAGCTCTTCTCTGAGCTAGCAGAAGACAAGGAGAACTATAAGAAATTCTATGAGGCATTCTCTAAAAACCTGAAGGTAAGCAGCAAGTACTTGCTTAATAATTAGAATGGATTTTTTTTTTTCATTCACTGAGAGGATAAGAAGTTATTCCCTAACAAAATGATTTTTTTCCCCTACCCATAAAGCTTGGAATCCATGAGGACTCCACTAACCGGCGACGCCTTTCTGAGCTGCTGCGCTATCACACGTCCCAGTCTGGAGATGAGATGACTTCTCTCTCAGAATATGTGTCTCGCATGAAGGAGACCCAGAAGTCCATCTATTACATCACTGGTACGTTGGAACCTAGGTCTGATAAAAGCCTTTTTTTAGAGGTGTGGGGCAAACACTCAAGGGTCCTGGGGAACTGGCAGGATGAGGCATTTTGGCCCTTGAGTCACACTGAGTAATCCTACAGGTGAGAGCAAAGAGCAGGTTGCCAACTCTGCATTTGTGGAGCGCGTGCGGAAGCGGGGCTTTGAGGTGGTGTACATGACGGAGCCCATCGATGAGTACTGTGTACAGCAGCTCAAGGAGTTTGATGGGAAGAGTCTGGTCTCTGTGACCAAGGAGGGCCTGGAGCTGCCTGAGGATGAGGAGGAGAAGAAGAAGATGGAGGAGAGCAAGGCAAAGTTTGAGAACCTCTGCAAACTCATGAAGGAGATCTTGGATAAGAAGGTGGAGAAGGTAAGCTGTTGTGAAGCAAAGTTATCTTGTTAGCGATGCCCTCAGAGTGGTTTCCTCCCATCTTTGGCTGCTACAGTTAGTGGTTTAGGCAGCTTAATTTGCTTAGTGCCACCCTACTTCTTGTTCTCTTAAGGTTGGTATTTCTATAGAACTTACCAAAGATGACACTTTTCCCCAAAGAGTAGAGATGAGCATCTTTGCCTTGAGGAGGTAATTCGATTTAGTACAGTGAGCTTTTCTGCCTACCCTCAGGTGACGATCTCCAACAGGCTCGTGTCCTCACCCTGCTGCATTGTGACCAGCACCTACGGCTGGACCGCCAACATGGAGCGCATCATGAAAGCCCAGGCACTGCGGGACAACTCGACCATGGGCTACATGATGGCCAAAAAGCACCTGGAGATCAACCCTGACCACCCCATCGTGGAGACCCTGCGGCAGAAGGCAGAGGCAGACAAGAACGACAAGGCCGTCAAGGACCTGGTGGTGCTGCTGTTCGAAACTGCACTGCTCTCCTCTGGCTTCTCGCTTGAGGATCCCCAGACCCACTCCAACCGTATCTACCGCATGATAAAGCTTGGCCTGGGTGAGTACCTTTGTCCTCTCAAGTAGCAAGGTGTGTCAGACACTTTTGAAGGCTTTTGGGGGCCTATCTGATGTGGTTTCTTTCCTCTTAGGCATTGATGAAGATGAGGTGACGGCAGAGGAGCCCAGTGCTGCTGTTCCTGATGAGATTCCCCCCCTTGAGGGTGACGAGGACGCCTCTCGCATGGAAGAAGTAGATTAGGAGTTTATACCTGCAGACTGCTCCCTCTGTATAGCGTCCCCATGGCTCCTGCAGCAGCAGCAGCCCTTGTGGCCCTGGCCCATGTGGTTCCCTCTGCTGATGTCTAGTGGTTTTATTTCTGTCCTTCTAAGGCAGGATACATGGGCCTCACGCCCTATTCCTCTCCACGTTTGACATGGGGTTTGAATGTTGTGTGTTGTATTTTTTTTGTTTATTTTGTTCTGAAATTAAAGTATTGAAAATAAAGAAGATGCAGGTTTTTTACACAGTTCTGCTCTCGTAGATTTAAGTATATACAGTGCTGCCTTTGGAGTTATCCTGTGTGTATCCCTTTACAAATCTTAGCCTGCCATCATTCTGAGTAGATAATATGGTACATAAAGTGAAAGTTCAGCCATGTCTGCTCAGTTTTGTCTGAGTCTTAAGACACCTGTGGACTATACAGTCCATGGAATTCTCAAGGCCAGAATATTGGAGTGGGTAGCCATCCCCTTCTCCAGGGATCTTCCCAACCCAACCCAGGTCTCCTGCATTGCATGCAGATTCTTTTTATCAGCTGAGCCACCAGGGAAGCCCAATTGCGATACATAGGAAGATACTAAAACCATCACGGGTAAATATAGAAACAAAAAGATAGAGTCAAAGAGGGAGAAAATAATTGCACATGACGCAACAGACATAAGCTGAATTTCCAAAATAGCTTGTTCAACTCAATCCAGTCAAAAAACGGGCAAAGAACTAAATAGACATTTCTCTTAAAACATAGGTGGCCAGTAGAAATGAAAAGATGTTCAAGATGCTAATTTGAGAAATGAAAAAATGACGTACTACCACACATGGGTCCAAATGGCCATCATTGTAAAGCTGCAGTACCATGCTGGAGAGGGTGTGGAGAAAAGGGAACGTTCCCATGCTGTGGGTGGGGCTGGAGTCTTGCTCCAAAGCTGGTGCAGCCACAGTAGAGAATGAGGTTCCTCAAAACAAGGCAATCCCGCTCCTGGACATAACGTCAGAGAAAACAAAACCTACACCCCTGTGTTCACAGCAGCACTACTGACAGTCCAGAGTGGACACATGGTCACTGGTCAGGAAGATGGACACATACACAGTGAAATGCTCAGCCCTTACAGATGAAGTGATGCCATCTGCAGCCACATGGATGCCACTGGAGGTTATACTAACAGGGAAGACAAATACCACTTGATAACCACCTATGTGGGATATATGTGGAAAATATGAATCTCTGAATCAAATCATGGGACAACAGACTGGTGGTTGAGAGGGTGATGGAGTGGGGCATTAGGGTCAGCTGGCCCAAGTGTTCCTATGTAGAAAGAAGCCCTACAGAGAACTATATTCAGTATCCCATTATAAACCATAATGGAAAAACTGTAAAACAACCGCTGCTGCACAGCAGAAATTAACATTGTGAATTAGCTACAATTTTTCAAAAATAATGAACACTGAAGGTAAGTGGTATTGTGATAAAGAACCCACCTGCCAACGTAGCAGACGGTAAGAAACGTGAATCCAATCCCTGGGTCGGGAAGATCCCCTGGAGAAGGGAATGGCCACCCACTCCAGTATTGTTGCTTGGAGAATTACATGGACAGAGGAACCTGGCAGGCTAACGGTCCATAGGGTCACAAAGAATTGAACACAACTGAAGCAACTTAGCACATAACACTTTCAGAAGTCCCTTTCCTAAGCTTAGCATATACAGACGATTTTCCACTCAAAATTTGAGTTTACTATGGTAGAACAAAAGCATACATTGAGTACTTTTCGAGTTTTGACCTTTTCCTGGGCTGACAGTAGGAGGTACCTTCACTGGTGTTGCTGGGCACTGAGCTGCAGTTTCCAGTCAGCCACCAGGCCACAAACAAGGACCAAGAAATGGTACATGTTAGAAACCACTTTTTTTTCCACTTTCAGTATTTAAACAAGTTAAACATTTGACACTTGTAAAACAGAAATTGTAGGCAGTTCTGAGCTAATGGAAGTTTTAGGTATCTGAAGTTGAATGTTTGTACTTAGTCAACCAGAACACAGGACCAAACCCACTGCAGCAATTTAATTTAATAAAATAAAATCATAAGAGCAAAAGTTATATTTCCAAAGTACCAAAACCTGCAACTGGTTCATAGGGCAGAGCCTAGGGATCCAGGAGCAGGGGGGCTGGTGGTGCTGGGCAGGATTCCCAAGCCCTCGCCCAGCACAGCACCATCGTTCACTTTCTCTCCTGGGAAAGCAGCATCGGGAGCCTACAACACGTGTGCTTCTCTCACCAGAGTAAGAAATGCATGTCTCGGAGTCTGAAAGGGTAGTAGTCAAGGTAGGGGACAAGCACAGGTGAGGCACTAGCAGAGCCTCCAGGGCAAGACTTCGGAGAACCGGAGAAGCAGGGGCTTCGGAAGGCGCCCCCACCTTCTCAGTCCCCCACTGTTCTCTCCACCCTGGGGAGAATCCTGCCCACTGGAGGCTGGGTGACTTAAGGCAACGGGGAAGGCCACCTCCTGGGCTCCCTGCCCCCTGCCGCAGCGCTGGTCAAGAAACCTGCATTTTGCCCTGGAGCCAGCTGCCTCTGAGGAGTGACAGGAGAGAAACTGGTACAGCAAGCGGGTCCTAGTCATTCCTCGGGCCCTCAAACCTTCTGCACAGATGACTCGACTGGCACGGCCTTCTTTCCCCGCTGCTTTAGACGGCCCCGGGCGTAGACCCGGAGCAGGAGGGCAGCAAAGACCACAGCCACTCCCAGGCCCCCCACCACAGTGACAGTGTGGCCGTAGAGGAGGCAGGAAAGGAGGATGGCAAAGGCCTGGCGGAGGGTCATGATGATGGTGAAGATGGCAGCCCCAAACTGCCCGATGGTGTAGAAGATGAAGAGCTGGCCACACGCAGAACAGATGGACAGCAGCAGGGTGTGTGCCGCAAACTCGCTGTGTCGCCCCATGAAGCGGATGCCCTCCAGGAGGGCCCCCTGCTCCAGCAGGGAGCCCACCGTGAAGAGGCAGGAGAAGAGGTTGACCCCAAACATCATCTGCACTGACGACATCTTATAGGCGAACAGGGCGTCCTGCCAGTTGGAGGTGAAGCTGTCGAAGGCAATGTAGCCTGCCAACAGGATGAGGCCTGAGAGCGTGGTGGCTGGGGAGCTGTGGGGCTCCGGTCCGCTGGACAGCAGGAACATGCTGACCCCGATGGAGATGAGGCCAGCTGTCAGATATTCCCAGTGCTCATAGCTGCGCCGAGACACCAATTTTCCCATCAGCATAACGGGGATCACCTTGGAGGCCTTGGCCAGCACCTGGGTGGGGAAGCTGACGAACTTGAGAGCTTCGTATTGGCACCAGCTGCTGAGCACATTCGACAGGCTGGCAAAGGAGTACCGGTACATGGGTGCCCCATGTCGGGGCTGCTTGCATAAGATGCAGTAGACGCCAGCCACCATCAGGGCCAGGATGCGGTTCATGAGCACCAGGAACTGAGAGTCCGAGAAGCGCTCGCCTGGCGATGTGGCTGTGGCCCCATAGCTGCGGGTCATCACTCTTTCCTGCAGCACTCCCCACGTCAGGTAAGACACCTTGATGCGGCAGGGCAAAGACAGGGGAGAAGATACGCAAGAGAAGGAAACAGCAGGCAGGCCCCAAAGCATCCTGACAACCTCCTCTCAGGATGATGTTGAAAATGATTAGGATGGACAGCATGACTCTCCGTAGTAACTACAAGTTACTTGCCTCTTCTCTCCCCAACCTGGACTCACCTTGTCGAGAATCAAGTGTGTGTGAAACACAATGACTAATGCTCTAAGACTGACCAGACCCTGTTTGTCCCCACAGTAGCCTATGTCAGAGCTGACTCCAAGTATTTTCTATTTTCAACCAATTCTGGGGGTCGCAAAGAGTCGAATACGACTGAGCAACTGAACTGAACTGAGACTTCTTAACGAAGATTGGACACCCGTGAGTCCAACTTAGCATACAAGGTGGAAACAGAAGTGCCCACTCCAACATGCCGTGGGGTCAGCGTCCCTCTCACATGCAGTAGTGGGGGAAGGCTGAAAATTTTATCAGTCCATTTACGGTATATTTACAAGAGGAAGGGAGAAATCATGGAGGGTAGAGAGAGGAGGAAAGGAAAGACAGTGCTTCCTCCAACCACCCCTAAGATGATGGTATGCCTCTGGGAGAACACACAACACAGCCACCAGCAAACTGTTGGGACTGGTAGGGTGTGAGCGCTGGCTCCTCCGGGACCCTACCCAGGGAAAGTGGTAGAGCCCACCTACCTACCTGGAGCCCGGAGGCACAGAACAGCAGCTTCAGGGCCTGCCAAGTGGGACTGGTCTCCGCTGGCTCTGTCCGGGCAGCCAGCGGAACCTCATCCGGGGCCTTGGGCTCATTGCCAAACACACAAGTTTTCACCAGGGGGAAGCAGAGACCCCTACCTGGAGAAAGTACACAAGCTGAAACCGAAGCTTTTCCCTAGCACTTCACCTTCCCCGCTGCTGCCAGCCCGCCCTGTCTCGCTTGCCAAAGCACATCCCCTTTGCACCGCCGGCCAACTCTCCTAATTTTTAATCTAGAGCAAGCACACTTCCCCCACCCTTTCCCCACACACCTGTTTCCAGGTAGTTCTTCCGCCTGAAGTACTGCACCAGCAGGTAGCCAGGCACCATAAAGCTTGCATAGCCAGCCGCGTTCACCAAAAAGCGGAAGAACCAGAGCTGAGTCCACGACTCCGGAGGGGCTTCGAGGTTTTTCTCCCCACCTGCCCCCAGGGAGGGGAGCGCAGCCAGCACCACCACTGTCCACCACCTGCGGGCACCGCGGGCAGAAAGATCAGAGTACAGCTCCTCACCCTCTGGGCCCTCCAGAGGGGACGACACTGGAGAAGGGCCCGGAGCCTCCTCCCCGCCCCCCTCAGCTGCAGCCCAGCACGGACAAAGAGCCTCTCTCTCTCCTGGGGGCGGGGGCGGTGCGGGCCAGGCTGGGCTCCCTCCGTCCCCAAGAGCGGACCCGCCCCTCCGGCCACACAGGTTCCCTCTGTTCCCTCCAGCGCCCGCCGGCCGCTCCGGTTAGAGGCGCGGCGCCCCCCGACCCCGCCCTCGGGGCTCCCGAAGCTCCAGGGTCCCTCTCGCGACTTCTCTCCCGACCCTCCTGGAGCCCCTGCCGAGCACAAGGCCACGGCGCGTCCCCACCCGCTCCGGCTCCGGGCGGCTCTAGGCCGGCCACCCGCCCGGGAGCCGGGACCCCGCCCGGCCCCCCGCGCGCTCAGAGGAGCGGCGGTCACGTGTCGCGGGGCTCGGTCACGTGGCTCGCCGCTCCCCCCACCCCTGAGTCCCCACCTGGGGTCCATGGTCCTGGCTGCGTGGGGCGGAGGGGGGGCCGGGGACTGCGGGGCCCCGGGCCGCGCGCTCCCTCCGCTCCCACTGTGGCCTTCAGGAGCCTCCGGCCAGCGGAAGTGCAACGCTCTTCCCGCCTCTCTCCCGCGGCACCCCCTCCGCCCCCGGCCGTGACCACGCAGCGCCCCGGGCCGCCGCTGGGCCACAGCGCCCCCTCGCGGTCCGGCGGGAGACGCGGCTCGGCGCGCGGGAGCCCGGCTGCTGTGTCGCTGGGGAAGCGGGAGCTCCAGCCCCGTGCCGCCTCCGCTTCGTCATCGCCCGAAGCCCTGTCCACCGGTCTGGAGGTGGCGGTGACCACTGCCGTCCCAGGGACGCGGATATGGACGTTCTGCATTCCAAGTATATCCCCGTTATGTTACCGTTTTAACATCCCCCTTATGTTACCGCTTCCCCGTTTTCTGGCAGGAACATGTCTACTTGGTTCCGGGCTTGGGCTGGCAGTTCTGTCCCCCCTATCCCCATGACCTTTGAGGATGTGTATGACCTGTCCCCCGTGTACCTCGCCCACTCATCCATTCCCTGCAGATTCCTACTGGCCTGCTCCCGGTTCTACTAATTCACCAAAAAACCTTTCCCCAGGGAAGCTCTCTCCTGTCCCCTCCTGAAGCTTCCCAGGTGGCTCAGTGGTAAAGAACCCACCTGCCAATGCAAGTGGAGACACAGGAGATGCAGGTTCGGTCCCTGGCTCAGGAAGATCCCCTGGAGGAGGAAATGACAACCCACTCCAGCATTCTTGCCTGGAGAATCCCATGGAAAGGAGCCTGGTGGACTACAGTACATGGGGTCGCAAAGAGTTGGACATGACTGAGCAACAGAGGGCGTGTCCCCTACCCAGGCCTCCCGGGACCATCAAGTATGGTCCTCCACCCAGTCCATCGTTCTCCCTCCCACGAGCTTTTCTTCCCATTGCAACTTGCAATTACATATTTATTTAGATGTTTATGATTTTAATATGTCTCACTCACTAGACTATAATCTCTAAATGGTCAGAAACTGTACTGCTTTATTCCCCAAATTCTATCACAACACAGACCTGACCTAATAGATGCCACAAACATATGTGGAATGAGAGAAAAAAACATACAAAGCCACGCTCCCTTGTGTACTCTTCACAGGCTAACCCTTCTCCCCAGGCTCTTCCAGGGCCGTGATGAGGCCTCCCACTTGCGTCTTCTCACTCCTCTTTCTCTTCCTCCATCCTCTGCATTTCCACAGAAAGGGCAAGAGTCTGGTCTGGACAGAGAGGCCTGAGGACCATCAGTCTCCCTACCCTCCCTGGCAAGGCCCTACACTGCTCAAGTACCAATTTCCTTCTCTCTGCCTTCACCACAAAGTCACAGGACAAGTCTGTCTAGAAATCCCCAGTGCACACAGGCACACACGCACGCATGCACACGCAAAACAACTGGGGGGTTAAAAGTCTCTGCCGTTTTAGTGTCATGTTATTGAAACTTCTCCTTCCCCAGAAGTTTAGGGCCTTCTGTGTGAAGTCTTTAAGCAACAGTGTTTCAGAGTCCTCCTTGGCAGAGAGCTGGAACCCTTCCGGAGCCCTGCTCACTCACAGTTCAGTATCTCTCCTCATTTGGGAGAGTCCATGTTGTCTTAACTGGTTGGCAGCTTTAGGCTGACCCCACGTGGGAAGAGATGAGAGTCCCATCATCTTCAACAGAGGCCAACAGGCTTCGCCCACACTGCCTGGGGCTTTGAGGAATCTTATATCCACTCCGAAGCTCTTCCTTCCAGACTGGCTCTCTTACTTGGGATGGTTCCTCTCAGCTCAGGACTGTGCTGGCCCCAGGCTCTGGCCTTAGCAGTTCCCAGGACACACGGCCTGGGCCCAGACTGCAGCAGCTGTGTCTCCAGCTTCCAGATGGAAGAGGGGAAGTGTCTGGGGTCCAAGAGCCTGTCCCGGCTTCAGTCAGCACACAGCAGTGGCTTCCCAGAGATCTTCAGGTCATCGAAGGGCAACAGGGCAAAGGGCTGAGGAAAGGAATGGAGAGAAGCAAGATTAGGGCCCATGGACAGAGGTGGCAGTGGGGGAAGGGAGCTGAGAGACCCATTAGGCCCTTTCCTCCCCACCAAGCGATCCCTGAAAGAAATCAGGGAGCAAATCTTCCTACTAATCCCCAAAACAGTGGTTCCTCAGGGCGACTGGGTCCTGTTTTTGCTTTCATTTTGGGAGTGGAGGGTGGGAAAGGGCACTCACAAAATATGTTGATTTTCTTTTTACATCATATATTTAAAAATGGGAAAGACTCTACAGAAAATCTAGGTTTCATCTCTCTTAAAAAAAAAAAAATCCAAGATCTAGAAATACTGGGCCTGTCTTCCTCCTCTGCAAGAATCTGCTAAAGCTGAGTAGAGTGAGTGACCCTCAGACAAAAGACTATCTGGTTTCCGGCAGGCCCCAGCACCTGGCTGTCCACACCCAGCCCGCGTTAGCTGCATGGCTCCTGCAAGAGTCCCAGATTCGGGCCCCGGGTCCTTAGCACACAGGCTGAGAGAGTGGCAGAGTCGTGGATCACAACCCCAGGCTCCTAACTCCTTGGCCCCTTCAGCTGTGATAGCTCCTGTCTCCACTAGGGATGTGGGAGGCCCTGGACAGCAGAGCTGAGTGTCCGCCTCTTACATCCTCAGCCAGGTCCTGGGGAGTCTCATCCTCCACGTTTCGCAGCAGGGAGTCGGCACCTGCCTCGCACAGGGTGGACGAGATGCTGCTGAGGCCCCGGCCCGCAGCCAGGTGCAGAGGCGTGCATCCATTGAGCATGCGGGCATCCACCCGGGCCCCCGCCTGGAGGAGGAATTGCACCAGACCCCGCTCTTGGGTCTCCACAGCCAGGTGCAGCGCTGTCTTCCCACTCGTGCCCTCCTGGGGGGAAGAAAGATGTCAGCCAAGGCCCTCAGAGGAGGCATGCCTCTAAGAAGAGGGGCCGCACGCCTGGGCCCTGGGCCCGGCAGCTCTCTGATGGGCTACCTCACCTGCACATCAATGTCAGCTCCGTTCTGAAGCAGCAGTTCCATGAGTGGCCGGTTCCTCTGCAGGGTGGCGATGTGGAGACAGGCCAGACCTGAGATGGGGTGAGGATGAGGGTTGCATCTACCAGCTCGCTCTCCCTTTCTTCAGGGACCTCCCTTACCCCTCAGCCCCAAGGGACTCCCCTGCCCCATCCCTGCCTACTCAGTGCCCCTGATCACAAGACTGTTAAAACACAAACCCAAAAAACCCCTCAAAAGTCTGGGGGGAAAGGAACTCAAAGTTTCCACCTTTTCAGTCATGTTATTGAAACTTTCACGCTTCGGGAGTCAGGTTGCTGAGTGACACCCCCCCATACACACACCCTCCCCCACCACATGCTGCCTCCCCTGTCCGCACACACACACAGTCTTTTTGTAAAACTCTACCTGCCTTCAGGCCCCTTCTAAAAGTTACCTTCCTCAGAGCTCTAGGGATCCTCAGGCCCCCAGCCCTTGAATTAATGAATGAACGAATTAATTCATTAGTTCATTTTTAAACAGAGTGGTCAGGGAGACCCTCATGGAGCAGGGACGTTTGAGCAGAGACTTGAAAGAGATGAAGGATGTGAATTTGCATCGAGTTGTTTAAGAAGAGGGGCACCCAGGCCAGCAAGGAGCTAGCACAAAGACTACAAATCCCATCAAGCCCCACGCCCCCACTTCAGTCCCCTCACCTAGCTCTCCCGTCCCCACAGCAGTGACTGCCTGTTAACCTGCCAGAGAACTCACTTCTTATGGCTATTGTTTGCCTCAGACATTATCTTGTTTTGGTCACAGATGCAAGTCTGGCTCCTACAATAATGTCTGGTACAGAGAAAGTTCTCAGTACATTTTTGATGAATGAATTAACGAGTTCATCTAATCTCTGCCGAACTGAATGTCTTTGTTCTTTTTTTTAATCATTTTATGTATTGATTTGTTTTTGGCTGTGCTGGGGTCTTCGCTGCACGGGCTTTTCTCCAGCTGCGGTGAACAGGGTCACTTTGCTAGTTACAGTGCTACGGCTCCTTATCACGGTGGCTGCTCTTGCTGCGGAGCACAGGCTCTAGGGCACACGGACTTCAGTAGTCGTGGCTCCCAGGCTCTAAAGCACAGTCTCAGCAGTTGTTGCGCTTGGGCTTAGTTGCTCCACGACATATGGGATCTTCCTGGATAAGGGATTGAACCCATGTCTCCTGCACTGGCAGGTGGGTTCTTTACCACTGAGCCACTAGGGAAGCCCCCCAAACTGTACATCTTGAGGGCAAAGTTGAGCTCTCTGCTTAGCATATAATAGGTTCTCCATAAATTCTAACTAGAATCCATTCATTAATTCACTCCTTCATTCAACAAAGGTATTCTGAGTACCTCTGTGCTTAGAACTGGAGATGCATCAATAGACAAGCTGTGGCCCTCCCTTCCCTGAGAGTGGGGTCCCTGTCTCCTGTCCCCTCCTCCTCCCATGGGCCCTGTGGCCACCTGTACCTTGCCAGTTTTGCAGCTGGAGGTCCAAGGAGTGAGGTGGTCCTCTGCCCGGCTCTGGCTGCCCCTCCAGTAGGCAGCGGGCACAGGCCAGGTGTTGGCGCTGGCAGGCCACATGCAGGGCTGTGTCGCCATGTCGGTCCTGCAGCACCCGGCTGGCCCCCTTCAGCACCAGGGCCCGAACTGCACCTGGCTGGTCCAGATGTACAGCCAGATGAAGTGCTGTCTGCAGGCACAGAGAGAGGGTCACAGGGTGGCTGCAACATGCTGCAACCTCTGGGAACCTGCTGGGGTGGGCACGGCAATTGCCAGCAGCACGGGAATTGTGGGCCCTGGTCTTCCTTCTGTTGTGCCCTATCAAACTCTCGGGGCCCCAATTCTGGAAGTAGGGTAAGGCAGGTGGCCCTCTGCTATTCTTTAAGTCCCCTTAGTGCCGGCCCTGCCCCCCCCCTGGAGAAAGGACAGAGCTGGGGCAGGGAGGGATAGGGTGTGATGGTGATGGTGGGAGCAGAATCCAGCTTCTCATCCTCTGGGGAGGCCTGTTATCCTGGGTGAGGGGCTGAGGTCTCAGGGGGAGGCGACAGGGGCATCGAGCAGGCTCTGCCTGGCACACTCCTCCTTGAATGCTCCCTGCAGACATCATGTCCTGTACTAACACCTTCCCTGGCTGCTTCCCACAGACAGTGGTTCCCACAGCAGCTGGCATGTGTCTCTATCACGACTCTCGTCACCACGCTGTGTCATTAGGTGTTGACACGAGTCCTCTAGCCCTGGCTGGAGCACCTGGTGAGCAGAGGCTGATTCCTACTATCTCTCTGTCCTCAGCTTCTTGCCCAGTGTCTGGTATATGGTTCCCCGAGGGAGCAGCCAAAGGATGCTGTCTGGTGGCTGGGGATGGCTGCTGGGGCAGACATAGGTATCTGGGCTCAGCCCACCATCTCCACCCACCTGGTAAAGGTTGTTCTGAATGTCCAAGACTTCCTGGGGCAGCAGAGCCAGGCAATACAGCAGCACGGCAGGGGCCTCGTGAATCACTGCCAGGTGGATCAGCCTGGGAGGCAGAGGCAAGGTTTGGGGTCAGGGCTCAGGCCAGACAGAGTGGGCTGGGCTCTTCTGGGGTTAGAAGAACACATCAGTGTCTAAGTTGCCACCCAGAGGGTAGGTGCAGGAAGTGAGAGTTTGGGCCAGGAAGTGAGGGGTTGCTGCGGGAAGCCAGGATCCTGAGGGTGGAAGCTCCAAGTTCCCATCTCTGGCCTTTGGGAGGGCCTTGGCTGAGTGAGAATGTGGGCAGGGTGCTGACGGGACAAGGTCCTTCCTGTCCACCCTGCCCACACCCCGCTCCCCTCTGGCCCCCTGGGGCCCCCACCAGGCAGCTGCAGCTCAAAGCCAAACTGAAAGCCGCTGGGGTAGCACAGAGGTGGTTTCCAGGGCTGGGCTCCCCACCTCTGCCCCCCTCATGGGGAGGGCAGAGAGGGCAGGGGTGGGGTCACCCTCTGTCCCCTCATGAATACCTCCCAAAAGAGAGGAGACAGAAGCTCTTGGAAGAGGAGCAAGGAGACAGGGCAGTGCTCTGTCCTGCTGCTCTCCACGGGACAGCCAGAGGCCATTCTGCAGGGCCGGGACAGGGCCTGAACTGGGCCCCTGCTCCTGTGTGTGCCTCTGCGGGGAGGACTGTGCAGTGCAGAAAATGTGTGCCTGGGGTGGGGGATAAAGAGCCTTAACCTGGGGCGGCCAGGAGGGGAAGTTCCAGCCCTGGGGTTTCCCCACGTCAGGTGGGGAAAATGAAAGCCAGAGCCAGAGGGTCTAGGCCGGGCAGGCAGCTGCTGGGGCATTCGTCAGGGGGAAGCCTGGCTGAAAGGCCCGTCTGGGCTGGGGAGGGGGCTGCTTGGGGCAGGGGGGGCAGGCTCTGGTGGCTGGCGAGGCCCAGGAGAGAGTGACGGAGGGAGGGAGGGAGGAACCGCGCTGGAAATCCCCTCGGCCAGGGCCTGCTCTCTGGTCACATTCCTGCAGCCACCTCCCTCTCTCCCTCAGTCTCCCTCCTCCCACTTCCTCTTCCCATTTCCACATGTCCATAGCCCAGACACCTCCGGAGGGAAGAAAGCGCCCTCTCCTCTCAGGGAACCCTCTGGGGGCTCTTGACACCTCCCTCCCGCCCCCACCGGGTCTAGATTCTACACCTGTCTCTAACTAGAGGCGGTTAAAGCTGGGGCTGAGAGGCTAAGCAAGGGGGGCAGGGCAGAAGCCTCCACTCCCTGGGTCAAAGGTCAACCACAGGTACTCTGCACAGAGCCTGCACAATCTTGGTTGTGGGCCTGAGGGCTGGTGATCTCTAGGCACAGAGGACAAAAAGGCCTAGGGTCACCCAGTGGGTCCAGAGTCTGTCTCTGTCAGAGGCCACCCAGGACCTTTGCATCTCCCAAAAAGCAGATCAAGACAGATAGCTCCTGCTTCCTCCTCCCCATTCATTCCAGCAGCCCAGATCCAGGACCCCAGCCCCCCTCCACTCTGTTTCTCATCCCCAAATCCCAGCCACCCCCTCTCTTGTCCATCTTTTCTTCCTGAGGGGTGAATCCTCACCTGGCCAGCCCCTACCACACAACTGCCTCTCTGACCACCCCTCCCCCCGGCCCCGCCCCAGCCCAGTCTCCACCAAGCTCCACCTGGGCCTGGGGAGGAAGGATGAAGTGAAGGGGTCACATAGGACAGTGAGGGGGATTTGTAGGGCTCAGGAGGTGGAGAGTGTCGGTAAGGCTGACTCTAGCCCTCACTTCCCCTTTCTCAACAGAGGAGGAAGTTAGCTGGGGTAGCCAGCCGCCTATCTGTCTGCTGGGGCAAGAGTGCCCCAGCCTGGCTCACTGACTCCACAGGGCAGCCTCAGCCATGCACCCCTGGCAGCACCTCGGACCCCAGCTTCCTGGGCCCACCGGCAGCCTGTCACTGGCCCCTCTTGTTCTTTGAGACAGGGCATTCTGAGGTCAGAGGCCGGGAATCCCAGATATTAAGCAAACAAGGATGCCCTGTCCTCCAGCGAGAAAAACAAAACAAAACAAAACTGGGCTGGTCAGGGGAATTTTCTCGTCCCCAGGATGGGTTACTGGTAGATTTCCAAGATGCTAGCTGGGGTTCCAGGTGCTGGTGAGGGCCCTGCCAAAAGGTGGGGCAGACAGACGATGCCAGGTCCTCTCGACTGGGTCTGGATACAGCTCAAAAGTGGGTTGAGAGTTCAGTTTGAAAGAGAGAGTGGGGACCGCCCCTTCCAGAGCTGGTGCCTTTAGGGATCCCCACATAGGGAATGCCCGGCCTGTTACGGCTCTTGGGGAAGGCCCCGAGTTAGCATCGGGGCGGAGGAAGGGGTCCTCTCTTAGCCTAGCCCCCATACTCACGTGTCTCCGTCCTCGGAAATGTACGTGAGTGCTTCCAGCTGCTGAGGGCTCAGCGCCCCGGCGGCGGGGAGCGGTGAGTCTGGAACTGCGTCCTCGGTCCTGGGGTCCCCCGACAAGGACAGGGGCTCGGTGAGCGATGAGGAGCCGTAGGTGGAGTCAGCCCGCTCCCCGTCCGTGTCTTCCTTCTCCTCTGGCTCCTTGGCGGTTCCCGGAGGATGAGTCCAGGGCTGGGGGCCCCCGCCCTCTGAGGGCCCCGAGGCTGGGCGCGGGGTGGACTCGGGCAGGGAGCGCAGGGAGCGCAGAGACTCGATGCCCGAGTCATACTGGCTCTCATCGGTGTCGTCCTGCCCCTTCCGCGCCTCCGACATCCCCGCGGCGCCGGCCCGCCGGGCCCGGTCCCAGCAGGATCCGACTCCTCGCCGCCTTTCCGGGTTGCAGGTCCGCCTCACAGAGCGGGTGCGGGACCCGAAATGGCCTCCTTTCCGGGCTGCGGGTTGGGCTGAGCGGCTCGGCGAGAAGCGTGGACGAGGTTCGGAGCGCCGGCGGGGTCCGCGGCAGCCGCTACTCGGGGCAACTGGGCAGCCCAGTCAGACGCGCTCGCTCGCCCCGCCCTCAGGCCCCGCCCCCGGCAGGCGCCGCGCTTCCGGACGGAGGCCCCGCCCTTCGGAATCCCCCTTACCCCGCCCTCTGCTTTGGCTCGGAGTCAGGGGTTCCCCGGTCCTGACTCACTCTTGCGTTAACTCACCCGTTCATTCATTCATCCAACCGTCCATTCATTCACTCTTTCCCCCTCCCTTCATTCCATGTATTAATTCCCTGCATTCTTTCTTTCCTTCCTTCACTTCCTCTGTTTTCTTCATTCATTTTCCCATTCATTTATTCTTTCGTTTAAGAGGAATATATGTTAATCGTCTGCACAAGCTGGGCGTCTTCTGGGGAGGGCACGTGGGAGGTGGGACGGGGAAGCGTTGCTACCTGTCCCCGGCCCACTACTCTCAATTTCTGTTGCTTTCCCCGGAGACAAAGGGGACACCCATGTCTTTAAAGGAGTTCTCCCTTTGGGTTCTGGAGACAGAGTCTCCTGTGTCAGTTTTTCAGATCACATAGAATTGGACATGAGGATGTGCTTTTCGCAAGTGGTTTTTCTGTTGAAAAGACTGTGGTCTAAAAAAGCAGAGTGGTCATTCCTCACAGGGATAAAATACTGGTCTCAGACAGTAACAGCATCTGGTTGGGGAAGTGTAGTTCCTCATGGTGGGGCCAGGATGGGGAGGCCCCAGACATTCTGGGCAGCACTCTGCTGAGGTCCCCTTGGCAGCCTCAGCCCTAATACCAGCACATCTTTCCCCTTTCCCCATCCCTATTTTCCCTGGGCCTAGCCTCAGGAGGCTGTAGGCAAATCCCACCCACGTGGTGAGCCCCAAATCAGCTGCCCAAGATTTATCCCCTACCCCAAGTTCCAGAAATGCTCTTAGAAAAATCCCCCCCAAGAAAACATCTCCCTTTCCCAACTCTGGCTTTGAAGGAAGGAAGCTAGGGTGTGAACACGCAGCTACTAACCAGTTTCCCTCCCACCCTCCCCATGAAACCTCATTTTATTCATCCATTTGACAGACATGTAAGGAGCTTCTTCTATATGCCTGACATTGTTCTCTCTGTTGGAAGCAAAACGGAGGCTCACAGTAACAGTAATAACCAACAACTACCATCCCCCCCAAACAAACAAACAAAAAAAACTGTCCCATGGTTCCAGCCTTCAAAACCCCCTAGCAGTTACAACACAGAGTGATTGGGCTAAGATAGGCGTGAGAACAGGACGCTGGAGGGGCACAACATGGGGCCAACTACCCAATGGGTGAGTGGTAGAGGAGGTTCCATTTGAACTGGAAATGAGAAGGGAAGAGGGCTGGGAAGAAGTACCTAGTCTCTGGGAAGGGGGTGAGTGGAGGGAGAAAGGAGAGGGGAGGACAGTTGGGAGGAGGTGACCCACTGGTCTCCATCCCCCCCTGAAGGCTGGAGTGCGGAGGATGTTTTGAGCATGAGAGGGTGAGGAGCCATGAGGGGAAAGCCCAAGGAAAATGAGGCATCTCCTTCCCTTGGGGTCATTGTGACTTAAGACATCCTCAACTTCCTCCCCCGACCTGTTCCTCTCCCAATCTCAAAGGCTGGAGCAAAAATACAGACCTTAACCACTTCAAAATAATCTCCATTTTAAAGCTGGGAAGCTGAGGCCCAGAAAGGTGAGTTGACTTGCCCAAGGTCAAACAATCTGAAAGTGTAGAGCTGTGTTTTCCTGTTCCCGGTCCAAAACTTTAAAAATGTTTTCAGTGAGGGACTTCCCTGGTAGTCCAAGGGTTAAGACTTTGAGCTGCCAGTTCAGGAGGCTCAAGTTCGATTCCTTGTCAAGGAACTAGATCCTGCATGCCACAATTAAGCCCTGGTGCAGATGCAGCCAAATAAAAACAAACAAACAAACAATGTTTTCAATGACTTTCTTTCCTTCATGAAGGTCTAAGAAGTTGGGGGCATCTGAGCCGTTTGCAAGGACACAAGAACTCAAGGGTGTGCAGTGAGCACCTGTGTTATACCCACAGCCTGATTTTAAGGAAAAACCTACCCCATTAACCTAGCCAGAAACCTACCCGTGTCTGGCTCTAAACCCTAACAGGTATGTGGCAGCCCCTTTTCTGGCCACATGAGGTCAGCATTGAGTCACTGACTGCTTCCAGCACGTAGTCTGCACTCCAATAGGAAGCCCTTCTCGGTACAATTTAGGAATGGGGACAAGGACCATGGCAGTGTCATCTGGAAAGATGACCTGGGGACTTTGACTCAAGTCACAGCATGATCCAGGTCCTGACTTCATTCCCTCAGTCCCACCCAGTCTTCTACAAGGTCCTCTTCTCTCTCTTGTTTTCTGGTTCCCTTTGTCACGCTCCCACTCCCCATCTCTGCCCACTCCAGCCAGACTCATCTTCAGGAAACAGGCCCAGTTGCCATGGCGACCAGCTGGTCAGCTGGCTCCTTCCACAGCCCCCTTTCTTCTCTGGGCTTCCAAGGACGGGTAATGCCTGTGTATGGAGAAAGAGGCGGTGGTCTTTTATCTCTTGAAAGCTCTGGGGTTGGCCAGAAGAAGTTGAGCTCTCTTCCAAAGCCCCCTGAAGTGGAGCCAGGAAGGCAGTGGGGCTGGAGGACAGGAGGAAGATTAGAACAACTAAATGGGGAGTGTGAAGATCCTATCTGGGTTAGGAAAGGCCAGGATTAGGACCTCTGCTTTCTATCTGCAGTAAGTACTGAATTAGGTGAAATGAACCGAAACCAGAAGAGGAGTTAGAATTAACTGTGGGCAGGACTTCTCAAAAATTATGGGTAGGAGAGAGACGTTGGAATGAGCCAGCAAGTGAGATTCCTCCTCTGCCATGGGGATGAAGGAGAACCATGCCTTTGGGGACCATACTCTCCCTTGGTTTGGGCAGGGAGGATGGACTCACTGACCTGGGGAGAATCACACAGGCTGGGTAGTCCTGAAGTGACAGGCAGACTGAGAGTCCCCTTCACCTTCCCTGGAAAGAGAAGAGTAGCAACATGGAGACAGGACCAAGAGTAGGAGGGTGGGTGTGTGGGTGAAGGCAGAGGCTCTTCTGCCCCAGATGAGGGGCAGGACTGTCAGCAGAGCAGTGAGCTTGTCCTCTATTCCCAAAGATCAGATATCCAGGTTTTGCCTCAAGCTGGCCTCCGACCCCTGAAGATCCCCATGGACTTTTGAATGGGAAAGGTCTGGATTCTAGGACCATTCTGTGAGTACCAGCAGGTGACCTTGAGTAAGCCCCTCACCTCCTCTCTGCCTTGGTTCCTTGTGGGTAAATGGGGAAAGTCACTGTTTGTCAAAGACTAATGTAGCATATGACACACAACAGCCTTCCTTGGTGGCTGTGCACACACAGACTGATCAAGCATAGCCTTCATCTTATTCTTTCACAATGACAGGCTTCTATGTCCTTCTTCCCCGTTAGACTTTGTGCTCCTTGAAGACGGGAAATTGTATTTTGCCTTTCTATACGGGGCACAGTATGTTCTTAATACTTTTTTATTGAATGGATGCATTCAGAAATGAATGAATGGCAGCTTTTTTTCTGCCCTTAACTGGGGTGGGAAAGACCACTGTGGGTGGATGACATGAAGGGACAGGCGACCTGCAGTCACTCAGCCTGGCCTGTGACCTATGACTTGGCCTCCTACACCCAAAGTCAGAGCTTTAGAGATTGCTCAGTCAACTTTCTCACTGCACAAATGGGGAAACTAAGGCTCAGAGAGGGGAAGGCATTTGCCCAAGGTCACACAGCTAATGACAGAGCCAGGATTAAGAATCTCTTCTCAGGTTTCCTGATCTCCAGTCTAGGGCAATGGACACACTTCATTGCTTCTCTGGGGCTTTTCTTCTAGGATAGAGAGCTAGTTCAGTGAAGGCTGGTTTCAATATCTTCTTTTCTGCCCTCTGCTAGTCCTTCCTCACATCCAGCTCCGATCTGTTCCTTTTCAGCCTTTCCCAACCTTGTTCAGCTGGGTCTGGCCTCTGAAGTCTGGCTCCTGTCTTAACCCTTTACCATCCAACTGGGAATGAGGATCTTGCCTAGGGTTCCCAAACTCAATTTCCTCTCTCCACCCTCAGCCCTGGGAACTTGCGAGAACCAACGGTGGGGAGGGATGTTAGTTGGCCGCTGGCGCCCCCTCCGCGAATAGGCCCAGAGGAGTTTGGGCTTAGTTTCTCCTCCTCGGAAGAAGGATGGCGGGGGTGCGGGTAGTGAGCGGGGCTGGGGGAGAGGAAGGGGTGCCGGGAGCCCCTGTTGCTTGTCCCCTTTGGGGTGGCTGTTAGATAGGCTTGGGGAAGGCGGAGTTTGGGGGGCCGGGGGCGGGGCTCCTGTGCTGGGAGGAAGAGGGGGGGCGCGCTGGCTCCAGCTCCGCTCAGACAAAAGGCGGCGGCGGGAGCGGGCGGGAGGCGGAGCGGCGCCGCGAGGGCCTCAAGGTGACACCCGCCCCCGGCCCCGGCCCCCCCAGCCCGGCCCCCCCAGCCCGCCTCCCCATCCCCATCCCCAAGCCCCTTACCCGTGGTGCCCTTTCCAGGCCCCCTCCCCCCGGCGGGGGGTGGGGAGCAGCGAGGGCCCCGCCCCCTCCGCCCCCCTCCCCAGGGCCGGCGCAGGATGCCCCCGGCCCCCGGCAGCCCCCCGGGAGGCCCTGAGCTCGACGCGCCCCCTCTACGCCATGTCCCCCCCTGGCTCGGCCGCGGGAGAGAGCGGCGGCGGCGGCGGCGGCGGCGGTGGCGGCCCCGGGGTCCCGGAGGAGCCCACGGCGGCGGCGACTACGGACGAGGGCCCCGCCCGAGAGGAGGTGAGAGCCGGTGGCGCCCCTTCCCCGGGCGCGGTCGTCCCTTCCCCGGGCGTGGCGCCCCTTCCCCCGCCGGTTCCGCCGCAGCGCGCCCGGCGCCCCGCACCCCGAGCCGGCCGCCGCAGCCGCAGTCCCGCGCCGCTGCCCCCGCCCGGCGGCCGGAGCTGTCCGCGGTGTCGGGGAAGGGGCCGCGCCGGGGGCGGGGCTCGGGGGTCCCGGGCAGGGGGAGGGGCCTAGGGGCGGAGCCTCGTGGACCCCGGGTGAGTGGGGGTGGGGACGGTAGCCGGGTTCCTATCTCGCGGAGGGAGATACTCTCTAGAAGGCCAGGAAGGGTGACTTGGAGGGGCTGCGGGAGGCAGGCGAGTACCTGCCAGGTCCACGGAGGAAACGGTGGTGTTACCTGAGCTGGGGTCCTAAGAAGGTCAAATGTGTGCAGGAGCCGGCCCCCCTGAGGTCACTGGGACTGTTTGTGTGGGGGATGTGCCTCTCTCATCCAAGGTCCGTGTAGCATCCCCCTCCAGGGGACTCCCAAGAATCCTTCAAGGTGTTGGTACCAAGCATACCTACCCCTCGTTGGGGGCATACTAAACCTGGAGACAAAGCAATGAAGGAAAGTACCAGGGGCTCCCCAATCTCCCATGCACGCTCGTGCACACGCTGCACACTGCACTAGGGCAGAAGCACACAGGCAGGACCTGCAGGGAGGGCCCCTTTCCCACACACTCTCACTGGGACAGGCACACACTCAAGTGGGCATGCAAAGGGGCACATATGTACTCCCCAAGGGTGAGGCTCCCACAAAGGCACATGCACCCTAATCTTGTCTGCATGTGCTGAGTACTATTTCCTAACCCAGCCACCTATCTGTACTTCCAGATCTTTCCTTGGATTTCACACCAGTCCAGGGCCCACTGCCTGTTATTGTGCCTTTCCTCTCTCTATCTTCTCTCCCTTCCCCTGGGGAGCCTCCAGGTCCAGGCAGGGGAATGGAAAGAATAAGTCAGGATCTCAGCAGGAGGGTGTGTGGAGGGTTCCTAAAGCTAGACGGTGCGGGGAGCAGAGGGAAAGCCCAGGCCGCCACCAGACATCTGACTCAGTATACTTGTCCTTGAGTGGCTGTGGGTGCCAGCACCCAGAATGCAAAGAGAATGAGGCCCTGCTTTCAGGAGCACCCAGTCTAGTGGAGGAGCCAGACACATAAACAACTCACCAGGAGCACCGCAGGGCAGAACATGATTTAGTACTTTAACAAGCCTGGGTACTGAGAACTGTTTTCTCTTGACAAAGGGCTGGGCCGCAAACATCTTCCTCCTTGCCTCCCACCCCCACCCCCGTCTCCCATCCCCTCTCCCCAGCCATATGCCTCTGCCCATCTGGATATTTCCTCCTGGACCACCTGCTGCTCAGGGACACAAACCCACTGTTTTCCATCTTAGAACAGGGGTAGGATGTTAGGGAGACTTGCTAGGGACCTGGGGTCCAGAGTGTGGGGAAGGAGACAGCGCTTGGGGTTTCCTGGGAGGTATGAGGGAGGTGGATGGGTCCGAGGAAGTGGCTCCTCCTAGGTTCTGGAAGAAGGGAGGGCCCCACCTGTGAAGTGGGAAGGGGATGTCAGTGGGCCCCTCCCTCCTTTCCTAGAATACCTGGAAGGGGTCTGGGCTGGGGACCTGCCTTCGCTGATGCCTGTCTGTCCTCCCTGTCTTCCCTACCCACACTTTCTCCTGTTTCACTGTCATCTTTTTATCTGTCTTTGGACTACTCCTCTGGGTGCCATCCTATCCATCTGTGTCTTCTCTGCTACCTGGGCCTTCTCCCTCCACCCCTGGCTTTGATCCCTTTGCCTCTTGGGGTATCTCTCTCTGCACTTCCCCAAACTGGCATTCCGTTCCTTTTTCCTGTCCTTATGTCTCACTCTGGGTCACTTCTGTGTTTATCTCTGGTCCTGGCCTCCCATCTTGGTCTGACTCCTCTCCTCTTCCCTGTCTGTCTCTGCCTGTCATCTCGGGTGCTGGCCTCTGACTCTCCCTTCCCGAATTCATCTCTGTACTGGGTCCTTGCCACTCTGTCTCACTCCCCAATCATCTCGGCCCTTTGCCTGCCCATCTGAGCAGCAGCGCCCCATCCAGCCCTCTTTCACCAAGTCCCTCTGCCGTGAGTCCCACTGGAAGTGCCTGCTGCTCTCGCTGCTCATGTACGGCTGCCTGGGGGCGGTGGCCTGGTGCCATGTCACCACGGTGACCCGCCTCACCTTCAGCAGCGCCTACCAGGGCAACAGCCTCATGTACCACGACAGCCCCTGCTCCAACGGCTATGTCTACATCCCCCTGGCCTTCCTGCTCATGCTGTATGCAGTCTACCTGGTGGAGTGCTGGCATTGCCAAGCCCGCCACGAGCTGCAGCACCGGGTGGACGTGAGCAGCGTGCGAGAGCGCGTGGGCCGCATGCAGCAGGCCACGCCCTGTATCTGGTGGAAGGCCATCAGCTACCACTACGTCCGCCGCACGCGCCAAGTCACCCGATACCGCAATGGAGATGCCTACACCACCACCCAGGTGAGGAGCTGAAGGGGAGCACAGGCTGGTCCAGATGGTGGGAGGGGGGAGTTGCTGGGACCCTGCCCGACTGTCCCCAGGCGGAGCACAGCCAGCAGTGAGCTTTCGTGGGCACCGCCACAGGAGAGCAGTAACCACCACCATAATAATAACAGCAAACACTAGCAGACAGGTTCTGCTCTAAGTACTTTACCAATATCAAAGTCAAACAGCTAGTATATGGTGGAGCTGGGATTCGAAGCCCGGCAGTCTTGACTTCAGGGTCTGTGTCTCTGGAGGTGATAAGATCCTAACCTGGCTCCAACCGGGAGCTAAGCCAGGACAGGCTGAGGGTTCGATCAGGCACCGAGAGCCGCCATGGGGAGGACGAGGGTGAGCGGATTGAAGCGACCCCCGCCGCCTTCCCCGGCGCCGCAGGTCTACCATGAGCGCGTGAACACGCACGTGGCCGAGGCTGAGTTCGACTACGCGCGCTGTGGCGTCCGCGACGTGTCCAAGGCACTGGTGGGGCTGGAGGGCGCGCCGGCCACACGGCTGCGCTTCACCAAGTGCTTCAGTTTCGCCAGCGTGGAGGCCGAGAACGCGTACCTGTGCCAGCGCGCGCGCTTCTTCGCCGAGAACGAGGGCCTGGACGACTACATGGAGGCGCGCGAGGGCATGCATCTCAAGAACGTGGACTTCCGCGAGTTCATGGTGGCCTTCCCCGACCCGGCCAGGCCGCCCTGGTACGCCTGCTCGTCCGCCTTCTGGGCCGCGGCGCTGCTCACGCTGTCGTGGCCGCTGCGCGTGCTGGCCGAGTACCGCACAGCCTACGCGCACTACCACGTAGAGAAGCTCTTTGGCCTAGAGGGCCCGGGCTCGGCAGGTGGCAGCGCTGGCGGCGGCCTCAGTCCCAGCGACGAGCTGCTGCCGCCGCTCACGCACCGCCTGCCGCGGGTCAACACGGTGGACAGCACGGAGCTCGAGTGGCACATCCGCTCCAACCAGCAGTTGGTGCCCAGCTACTCGGAGGCGGTGCTCATGGACCTGGCGGGGCTGGGCGCGCGATGCCCTGGGGGCGCGGCCGGGGGCTACGCGCCCACCTGCCGCTACGGCGGGGTGGGTGGACCGGGAGCAGCGGGCCTGGCCCCGTACCGGCGCAGCTGCGAGCACTGCCAGCGCGCGGTCAGTAGCTCGTCCATCTTCTCGCGCAGCGCCCTGAGCATCTGCGCCAGCCCGCGGGCCGCCCCCGGGCCCGGAGTCGGGGCGGGCTGCGGAGGCAGCCGCTTCTCTCTCGGCCGCCTCTACGGCTCCCGGCGCAGCTGCCTGTGGCGCAGCCGGAGCGGGAGCGTCAACGAGGCGAGCTGCCCTACCGAGCAGACGCGACTGTCCAGCCAGGCCAGCATGGGGGACGACGAGGAGGACGACGACGAGGAGGAGGCCGGGCCGCCGCCGCCCTACCACGACGCCCTCTACTTTCCCGTGCTCATTGTGCACCGTCAGGAGGGGTGTCTGGGCCACAGCCACCGGCCGCTGCACCGCCACGGCTCCTGCGTAGAGACCTCACTGTGACCCCGGGTCCCGGGACCGGCCCGACGGTCTCCTTCCCTGCTCCTTGCCGGACGGCGCGTCCTGCGGGTGCAGCAGGGGGAGTCACGAATGTGGCCGAGGCCGTGCTGGGAACGGTGCGGGTGGGGAGGTGGGAGGCGAGGGGGCGTGGGCCAGACTCAGATGGGGCCGATCCAACACCACCCCCTACCTTCCTGTACAAAAAGAGACAGCTGGGGGGAGGGGAGACAATCCCACCCCGGCAGAGCCGTCTCTTCCAGGCCTGCGCGCCCCTGAGTTCCTAGCGGGTCACCTCCCTTTCCGACACACACACTCGCACGTTGGAGATCCCCTGTCCCGCCTTTCAATGGATCCAATGACTGTTACGTGGCGACTGCGCCCTGGGACCCGTCTTGGGCTCCGTCTCCAGGGAGAGGCCCTCGCTGTGCAGCTGGGGAGGTTTGGAGGCCGGGGGGAAGGGCCGCCCGACTTTCTTTCCTCGCTGCAACCTGATCCTGCCGGGGCCTCTCTCTACCAAGGGGGCAGTGGTTCGGAGAACAGCAGGGCTGGCTTCCAGCCAAGCTAATGAATTCAGTGGGTCTGAGGCCAGGCCCAGGTGTCAGCCGTGGTACTCCATCTCAAAGCCCTGGAGATGTTGCTCTCCTCTTCTTGGCGCTGGCCCGGACAAGATCCGAAGATCCGGGTTTCCTTTCCGCCACTCCCACCGCTGTTGTTTATCTCCCGGGGTCCCCAGGAGGTTGGGTCCTGGGGGTGCCGTACTCACCACAGCTCTCCTTCCCCAGCCTGCTCCCTGGCTCTGAAGAGCTGTTGCCAGGGTGAGGAGGAAGGCAAACTGTGGAGGTCAGTGCACCTCAGTCGTTTAAACTTTAGCCTCCTTGCCTAGGTTCTGGGAGGGCACCTCCTTTGGGCGGCATTCCTTCAAGCTGACCAAGGCATACGACTCAGCTGGGAGACTAGGAGGCAGGCCTGGGTGACAACAGAGAACTCAGGAAGCAAGTGGGGGTCGAAGAGGAGAGGGTCACGAAAAGACCCTCAAAGGTGGGGGTGTCCGTGGGGGCCACCCCTTGGTTCCCCCGTGTTGGTGGGGAGGAGTGGATAGTGGTCGTCCGCAAGCTGAGCCTCTGCGGGGCTGAGGACCTTGTCTCGAGCCCAGCTGGAAGCTCCGTTCCAGTGGCGGGGTCAGAGGCAGGAATTCTCTAAATCTTGCCCGATCCCTCTGTCCTCCCCTAGCCCATGAGCTGAAGCCCTGCTGTTGTGTCCCAGGGTCTTCAAAGGGGCATGCCATCACCACACCAGGGTGCTGGCCCCATGTGCTGTCCCCCATTACTCCTACCCTGATGTACTTCCGTGTGCATGTCTGTGTACAAAACCCCTGCCCGCCCAGCTCCCCTGGCTAACGTTTTCCCAGCTGACTTAGCCTCCAGGGAGTGAGCTCACATTTGCAGCCGGAGAGGATAACCCTAGGCCTTGAGGCTCGCCCCTGATGCTTCTCACTTCACCTGAGCCATCAGAGCTGCTCTTCTCCCCTCCTCCTCCAGCCTGGCCAGGCCCGCACCGCCTGGGGCGTGGCCTCCACCTATGCAACATCTCCTCTGGCTCCCCTGCTCCCCTTCCCTGGGGAGTTGGGGGGAGGGCACAGATTGTGGGGACACCATGGCCTGTGGCACACTGGGGTTGAGCTTAACTTTCAGGTGGAGATGGCTAAGTGGGAAGGGGAGGAGGCCGGAGAAGGGGAGGCTTGGGCAGGAGGGGACAGCTGCCCACTAGGTTTCCCTGGGCAGCAGTGCCCACCTAGCTGCCAGCACTGTGCTCTTCAGCGGCCTGGGGGTTGGAGTGCCCCTCTTTCCTTTGAATGGATGTCTGTGAGGTACAGGTGGTGAGTTGTGGCCTTGGTACCCAGTTCTTGGCCAGCTGGCACCCAGATGTCACACCCTTGTCTGGGGCATCCTGGCCACCTCGTGGCTCTGGGGAAGGGAGGAACTCAGCTCCCTGCCTCAGGCAGATGCCTGAGACAGAGCCTGAGCTGGGAGGAGGAGAGAGGGGAGGGGCTGTGATTATTTTTGCCTGTATTGACCATTTCTGCCTAGGTCTTCTCACACTGACAGCCTCACACCTCCCACATATGCACAGACTTAGAGAGAAACCAAGTCTTTGGTCTATTTTCTTGGTAGCTTTATTGATTGCCAGGGAAAACGAATACCAGAAAAATTAATCTCTAAAATTAAACTTTACACTGAATGTTCTTGTTTCTCTAATTAGAACCTCTGCTAGCAGCTGTGGCTATGTACACTCACACACTCACACACACCCTCACACCTATAAGTTTGCACTCTGGAACTGTCAGAGGGTGTCAGGCACAGACAGACTCGAAGTTGCCCAGACAGGCACACACGTGCGGTCACTCCCAAGCCCCCTTTGGTGCTCTGCTCCGTGCCTGCTTGTTGGAAGGAGTCCCTGGAAAGCGCTCCTAGGCTGTGATTGCAGCCTGTGACCCATCCTGTGGAAACGGGGCTGGGGGTTCAGTCTGCAGAGCATGGGCTCTGGGGCTCAGCCTGAATCCATCAGGAGATCCTCTCATGGCCTCATGGGGAGATGTGATTCCTGTGGGTGTGGCCCCAGGGCGGTGGTCATAGAGTGATGGGGACTCGTGGAGGGTGCCTGGAAAGCTTCATGTGTCCTGGGACAAGGGCTTGTGGGGTGGGCTGGGCCTGGCTGGGGAGAAGACAGGTCTCTGTCAACTGGGTGCATCACACTGTGGCCTTTCTGTTGTGGATTTCCAAGCGCAAAGATTGTATGAACCAAACTGGCAGGTAATAAAGCTGCGGATGACTCACTGACTTCCCTCCCAGGGTCACACCTCTCTCACCATCTCCCAGTTCTGTGAGCAGCTCTTTGGGGAGGCCGATGGGTCTGAGCCCCTCCCGTCACCTCTGTTTCCTCCTTCTCAGGTTGGGGGTGGGGTGGACTAGGGGTGGCATGACCTGCAGAACCAGAAGACTTAAGCAGAGTCAAGTAAGAGGGAGGTGGCATCTGCAGAGGTGAGGGTGGAAGAGCCAGGCAGAGCTCTGCTGAAGCCTGGGGTGGAGGAGAGAGTGTGTGTTTGAAGGTCAAGAAGTCAAGGATCTGTTTGGTAGAGAGAACAATAGTGGGGAGGAGGGTGGTTGGGGAGATGGGCGGCTCCTGGGGGAGAGTCTGGGCCTCACAGTCTTGAAGGGTCGGCTTTCCATATTCTTGGAAGAAGTCAGTCATTTCAGTGAGTCCGTTCATATCCTCTCCCTAGGTACCAGGGGTAAGTCCCACTTCCCACCTCTATCCCAGGCTCCTTCCTCTCCTCACAGACCCCTGCAGAACCTCAATCGCTCATCCCAAGGATAGCCTTGGTCTCCCCTCCCCCTCCCTCGGGACCAGGGTGACCCTCAAGAGCAGGCATGGCAGGGGCATGAAATGAGGGTTGGGGCTGGGGCAGTGACCCAGGTCTGGCCACTGCCCCAGCCCTGTTCCCATCTTATCCCACAGGGCTCTCAGGGCCCTTGGCAGTGACTGGGGACATGAGGTGGCTGGGATTCAGGGCCCGCTGGCGGGCTGCTTCACGGTTGGCACAGAGGGCCTGGCCGATGAGGTACTCGCTCTCCTGGGCGATGTCTGACAGGCGCAAATCAAACTCCAGCAGGGTCTTGTTGTCTGACATGCCTTCCAGGAGCTGCTTCCCACCATCCTGGGTCAGGAATACAAGGGAAAGGGTCACTTTCCACCACAGCTCAGGACCACACAAACAGGGGCGGATGTGTGCACACATACACATACTGATACACAGACGTGACGGGAACAACAACTTCACAACACAATTCCTACTTTGTGTAGCGTTTTCTATCCTCTTCCACCTTATTCTCTGAGAAAAATGGTGCTTGAGATTCACTGCATTGACTTTTCAAGCCCAGTGGTTTGAAAAACGTGGTGCTGTGCAGGGACAATGACTCCCCTCTTCTGGTTCAGCCACGAGCACGTGAGACAAATCTGGCTCGTGAGATATAAGGAAGAAGTTTGGAGGGAGTGGCATCTGAGAAGCTTTTTCTCGTAAAAGGGAAGAAAAGAGAGGAGTGGTCTCCTTTCTTTCTGCCTCTGAGCATAGCCCTGTGGGAAGCACAGCTGCCATCTTGGGCCCATGAGAGTGGGCCCACGGCCGTGGGGCTGGGTGGCTAGAGCAGAAGTGGCTCAGAAGCACTGAGCCAAGAAACTCAGCAACCTCAGAACCCCCTTCTCCGGGGCTTCTGATCATGGGACACAGTGAACATTCCTCTTGTTTAAGCCATTTCCCATTTAAGCTTTCTGTTACTTGTAGCCAAGAGCACTCTCTCTGGAGTCAGTGTCTGTGAGCCAGACTGTCCTCTGGGGAGGCTTGGTAGAGGGTGCAGGGCCCTAACTGGAGTGCATGGAGGGCCCTCTTCTCTAGGTCTCATAGTTCCAGCCCCTTCTGGGTTAGGTGGCCCTCTTCCAGTTAGAAAAATTTCCTGTTGGGAGGCAGAATGCTGGTTTTCTATGGTTGTGACCCAACAGTATGTTGCAAAGTCAATTCAATGGGTCACTGAAACATCTTTTTTAAAAATAGCAGACATTATACAGGAAAACATCAGCATATATCACAAGCAGTGCAAGTTAAATTTCAATTATGTTATATCGATGTATGTGTTCACTAGGTGCTCATGCAAATTGCATTTCTTACTCTGAGACTTGGTCAAGATTTGAAAGACACTGTCTGTTGGGAAGGACCCAGGCTTTCAACCTGACTGGATGCTCTTGGGCAACTCACTAACCTCTCTGAGACTATTTTCCATCTATAAAGTAGGGGCTATTTTACTACATAAGTTGAGGGCTAAAGAAAAACTAACAGATACTGGGTGCCTAGCATAGTATAGCATCCCGAGTAGTAGCAACAACTAGTAAATACTGAGGACCTAGCTAGTATCTGCAATGATCAACTGCTTTACAGTTATAACTTGTTTAATCCTCCCATTAACAATACTTAGAGGTAGATGCTATTTCTATTCGCATTTTACAGATGGGGAAATGGTGGTCCCAAAGGTTAAGTAACTGTAACCAAGTGCTAAATGGCAGAGCTGGGGTGAGAACTGGGTAAAGCCTGTGGTCCTAGCAATTTCCCGGTAAGTACTGGTGGCAGTCAGATTCCAAGCCCTCCGCCCAAAGCCCCAGGGCTTTCCCTTGGCCGTGAGTGCCCTAGAAGCCCTGGCTTACCAGCCCGATGTGGTTGCAGGACAGGTTGATGCTGGTGAGCGTGGTGTTGATGGTGAGCACTTGGGACAGGAGGGTCGCGGTGGGCTCGGACAGCTCGTTGCCCCCGAGGTGCAGTGTGGTGAGGCACTTGTTGGTATGCAGGGCGTGGGCGAGCGCCTGGCCGCCCTCATCCTCAATGCAGTTGAGGCGCAGGTTGAGGGAGATGAGGTTACTGTTGTGCCCCAGGGCGTGAGCCAGCGAATGGGCGCCGGGCGCACGCACCTGGTTGTTGGCGAGGTTGAGCACGCGCAGGCGGCTGTGGCTCAGCAGCTTGGCGGCGGCGCGCGCGCCCCGGTCCCCGATGAGGTTGTGCGACAGGTCCAGTTCCTCCAGGGCCGGGTGGTCCAGGAGGCTGCGGATTAGGATGCGTGCCTTGTCATCATCCACCTTGCTTCGGGTCAGCCTGAAGATCTGTGGGCAGCAGGAAGAATGTGCCTGCCTACATACCTCCCCCAGGTAGAGGAGGGAGCCCCAGGAACGCCCAAGGTTCTGCTCTTTCAAGAACCTGGCTAGGGGGAAGTCTTCCCTGGCTGTTCGGTGGCTGGGGTTCCGAGCTCCCAGTGCAGGGGGCTCAGATTAGATCCCTGGTATGGGAGGTGGAACCCACATGCTGCAATAAAGATAGAAGATCCCGCATGCTGCAGCTGTGTGTGTGCTCAGTCCCTTCAGTCGTGGCCAACTCTTTGCGACCCTATGACTTGTACTCCACCAGGCTTCTCTGTCCACGGGATTCTCCAGGCAAGAATACTGCAGTGAGTTGCCATGCCCTCCTCCAGGGCATTCTCCCGACCCAGGGATTGAACCCACATCCCCTGTGTCTCCTGCACTGCAGGATTCCTTACTGCTTGAGTCATCAGGGAAGGCCATGCTGCATATAGGACCCACCCAAATAAATAAATAGTAAAAAGAGAGAGAGAAGAACTTGGCTGGGAAGGGGGAGAGAGGTGGAGCAGTAAGGGTTAAAAGGTTCGACCACCTAGCTGGCTTTTGGGCAGGGCAGGTCTACCCAGTATGACAGTGGTGCAGAATTGGTGGCAACTGGTAGGGAAAAAACTACCCCTTATTGAGTAATGACTACGTGCTGGGCATGCTGCTGCAACATTCCATAGCCATGATCTCTAACCCTCGGCATCCTAGTGAGATCGAACAAGTCCTCTGCATTTTACAGGAGAAAATGGAGGCTTTGAGTGGAAACCTCATCTGCCCAGAGTCACACGGTGATTAAGCCGTGGAGGCAGGTTTTGAATCCAGGTCTGTTGGATGAGTCAGCCCTTCACTGCACCCTCCTAGACTTTTGTGAGGTGATACCCCACTCTAGTTTTGATTTGCATTTCTCTAACAATTAGCTAAGTTGAGCATCTTTTCAAGTGCCTGTTGGCCATCTTTGGAGGAATGTGTTGGTCTTCTGGACATTTTTGGGTTGGGTTGTTTTGTTGTTACTGAGTTGTGTGAGCGGCTTGTACGCTACGGAAGTTAAGCCCTTGTCTGTTGCATTGTTTGCAAATATTTTTCCCCAGTCTGAAGGTTGTTTCTTTGTTTTATGGTTTCTTTTGCTGTGCAAAAGCGTATGCATTTGATTAGGATCCATTTGTTTTTGTTTTTATACATTGGTTTGAAACCCATGCAAGTTCCTTCTTAAGGAAACCCAAACCCCTCATCTGTTACTGCTCTACCTTTCTCTCCTTTCACAGCCAAGTTCTTGAAAAAGCTGATTTGTCTCCTCACCTCTCACTCTTTCCACAAACGCCTCTGATCTGGACTCTGCTCCTGGCACTCCACTGACATAGCTTCCCCTCAGTGACCTCCAAGTTTGCTACATGTGGTCCTCAGCTCCATCCCACCTCACTGCTGCTCACCCCTCTTCTTGAAACGCCTCCCTCCCTGGACTCTATGATACAATGCCATGTCCTCCTTTTCCTCCTCCTCTGATTCTTGGCATGCTCTCCTTCTTCCAACCAGAATATTTGGGACATACTTAACCTAAAAAAAAAATTGTTGTGTATCTGAAATTCAGATTTAACTGGACATCCCGTATTTTTATTGGTAAATCTGGCAACCCTATTTGAGTTGCAATTTCGCATTTATACGATTGCTGATTAGTGCCTTTTATCCCCACCAGACTGTCAGCTGGAGGGCACATATGGTCTAATTGTGCTCACTGTGGAATCTTCAGCACCTAGGACAGGGCCCGGGGTGCAGTTGAGTGTTGGATTAATAGCTGGTGAATGGGCCCGGCAGAACCTTGTGCCTTTCCGCATTCCCAGAACCCACCTTGGTCCAGGGTCACCAAGGACACTTGGTCAACGGGCGAGAAGGAAATAGGAGCAAGAAGGCGGTGATGGAGGAGGAGGGGAAGGGGAGAGGGACTCAGAGAGATGCTGAGAATGGGAGGTAGGGGGAGGCTGGGGTAGGTGGTACCTTGAGGGTGTGGCAGGCCTTGAGGGTGGCTGCCAGGGAGTGGCAGTCGCGGTAAGTGAAGAGGAAGAGGTTCCACTCGAAGTTCAGGCCACAGTCCTTCACACCGTATACCAGGTCCAGCTCCTCCAGATGGCTCAGGCCAGCCACCAGGTTGTCCAGTTGGTAGTGGTCCATGGCCGGTTCCTCCATCTCCCCTTCGCTGCCAGAATCGGATTGATCGCCGCCGCGGGGCGGGGCCGGGAGCTGCACGGGGGGAAGGAACTGATCCACCCGGATGGCGCGCACGTAGTTCCTGCAGAGCGGCAGCAGGTTGAGGATCACCGCAGGGTCGGTGGTGTTCGGGATGAAGTGTTTCAGCAGGTTCTCCAGGTGCAGCTCAAAGAACATGCGCTTCCAGCTGCCGCCGTGATTGTCCACGTGGCACACGGGCCACCGCTGCGTGCAGCAGCGGCGCCAGTAGCTCTCATCATCGATCAGGTTGGCGGTCACAGCCAGTGGCAGGTCAGGAGACAGGTGGTTCAGGACCTTCTTCTGATGCTCTGGGAGCAGCTGCTTCAGGATGGGGTTGTCTTTGGGGGCAAAAATAGGGAAATAGGAGGCACAGTGTTGGGGGGACACTGCACTGTGGTACCCTGGGCTCAGCCTGTCTGTCTAGGGGCACCCAGGAAAGGGGAAGACCCTCCTCTGCCTTCAGGGAGCCCGTCTGTGAGAAGAGATAGCCTTCATTCCCAGGGAGGCTCGATCTGAGAAGGGACACACCATCCCTGACTCTGGGGTGGTCCTGGTTGAAGGTGGACATCTTAGCATCTGGTCTCAGGGAGCTCTCTGTCTGAGACAGAATCCCAAGTCCAGCCCTCAGTTTTTCCTTAATCTAGCAGAGGAGGTAACTCCTGACTTCAGAGGCTCCCAATGTGATTTGATTCATTCATTTAAAAACAAAAACTTTTTTTTTTTAATTGAGCACCTATTATGTATCACAGGCTTCCTAGTTGGTGCTAGTGATAAAGAACCTGCCTGGCAATGCAGGCAGTATAAAAGAGGCAGAGACGTGGGTTTGATTCCCGGGTCAGGAAGATTCCTTGGAGGAGGGCATGGCAACTCACTCCAGCATTCTTGCCTGGAGAATCCCACAGACAGAGGAGCCTGGAGTGCTACAGTCCATAGGGTCACAAGGGGTCAGACACGACTGAAGTGACCGAGCATACACGTACACACTATGTACCACGTACTATCCTTGCATCCTGAGTGCTGAGGATACCAGCGTGAACTAAACAGAGGGAAGTGCTCTATCTTCATGCGGAGGCAGACTGTGAACAAGTCAAATGAGTATATTGTAGGCCTGGTGGTGGCAGGTGCCGTAGACAACATGATGGCCCTGTCCTCCGAGAGCCCCCCTCTGGTAGGAGAGGTTGGTGACTCATCTTTGAAAAGGATGAACATTAACAGAGACTAACGTACAGGACAAACCAAGGATCCACGCATGCCCATCGAAGACTGCAAGAGAGTGGAGGATGGTCAAACAGGGAGGGCTTTCTAGCGGAGGAGGTAGATGTGGTTTGGGCCAGGCTTTGCTGGACAGAGTGGGAAAAGTAAGGAGAGGGCCTAGATGTAGAGGTCACAGGGCAGGACGGGGGAGGTGTCTGGTGGGGCCTGGGAGTGGGGATGGCTGGAGAAACTGACTTGGCCTCAGGGTAGGCGGAAGGGAGGAGGTGAGTGGGGATGAGGACATTTTCCTAAAGGAAATCAGACCTGAATATTCATTGGAAGGACTGATGCTGAAGCTGAAGCTCTAATACTTTGGCCACCTGATGCAAAGAGCTGACTCATTAGAAAAGACCCTGATGCTGGCAAAGATTGAAGGCAGGAGAAGGGGAGGACAGAGGGCGAGATGGTTGGACAGCATCACCAACTCGATGGACATGAGTTTGAGCAAGCTCTGGGAGACAGTGAAGGACAGGGAAACCTGGCGTGCTACAGTCCACGGGTTTGCAAACATTTGGACATGACTGAGGGACTGAGCAAGACAAGAGGACATTGTAGGAGAGGGCAGGGGCTGCCCCCAGACCCAGCCCTGAGGCCTGGCCTCCAGGCAGTCCCTCCCACCATGCTCCACTCCTGGCCTTCTCTCTCCCAAGCGAGGAGGGGACAGACTCACTCTGGAAGTTCTTGACAATGTGCTGAATGCAGAGCTCTGTGAGGAGGGGCACGATGGCCAGCGACCACTCAGCATCCTCAGCGATGATCCTGCGCATCCGCCGGACCACAGACCCAGAGCCTGGGCCCGTGGACTTGGCCAGGGGTGGGATAATCGGGGTAGGCTTTGAGGGCTGTGGGGCTGTGCTCGAGGTCTGGCCCACAGTGGAAGACCGGTCCTGGGTGGAGGTTGAGGACCGGCTGGGGATCGACGGTGACTCTATTGTCTGGGTCTCCTGCATGCTGGGGGCTGGCAACACAGGGACAGCTGGCCCCTTGGTGATGGCCTCGTGACAGGGAGCTTCTCAGACAGGCAGATCCTGGGCGCTGGCGGGAACCTGGAGAAAGAGGAGCAGGGAGAGTTGTTATTTTGGGAGGTTTCAGTGGGCATTTACCAACAGACATAGCACAGGGTGGTTCTGAAGGGGCAGTCTCTGGACTAGAGCAGGTCCAGGTGCAAACCCCACCAGCTGGGTGGCCTTGGGCTGGTTATTGAAGCTTTTTGAGTTTCAGATGCTTCCCCTGTGAAATGAGGATAGCAGTTACCAATAAGATGATTGGGAAGAGTGACTAAAATAATGCATCCGAAGAGGCATAGCCTTCTGTGACACACGAAGCTGTAGCAAGCAGCAGAACCACATTTCAGACAATAATAGCTACGCAGTAATTACAAGCAATTGCTGTATGCTGTCCCTTTTTTTAGTTTTTTATGTATATCAGCTCATTTGATTCTCACAGAAGCCTTTTTGAGATAGGCGCTGATGGACTAATTTTTTTCTGATGTGAAACTGAAGCTCAGAGAGGTTAACTGAGTTGCCTGAAGTTACACAGCTTATGTATAACAAAGGTGGATTAAAACTCAGTCTATTGGGACTTCCTTGGTGGTCCCGTGGTTAAGAATCAGGCTGCCAATGCAAGGGATATGGGTTCTATCTTGGGTTGGGGAAGATCCCACATTCCACAGGGCAGCTAAGCCCGTGTGCCCACTCTCCACAGCTAGAGAAAGCCCCAAAGACCCCATACAGAAACAAAGACCCATACAGCCAAAAATTCGTACATAAATGACAACAACAACAACAACAACTCAGTCTATCAAGTTCAGCCAAAAGGCTGAAGTATGATAAACATTTAGTTCAAAACAGCTCCCTGCCACTAAGCATTTTACAGAAAAACAACTGCCTAACTAGGAGGAGGGGATGAAGAACAGTACTGGCCAATTGAAGTATAGAAATAGAAATAGAATGGCTGCCAAAATGCAAGCCACATAGGCTATTTAAAAATTTCTCCTATAGACACTAAGAAAGGAAAGAGAAAACAAGTGAAATTAACTTTGTGTTTAACCCAGTATGTCCAAAATATTTAAACATGTACTCAATATAAAAATTATTATATATATAATTATTAGGTATATATATTTAAACCTTCAAAATCTGATGGCTAATGACTACTGTTTTGGGCAGTGCAGGCCAGAAGGGAAGGCTAGGGAAACCGGGCCCATACCCTGCTCAGGGCATCAGCACCTTCTCCTCTTCCCTCAGTGGGCTTTAGCTTGCCGCTCCCTCAATCTCCCCATCCCAGTCTTCCTATTTCTCCCAGGCTCCGGGCATTCCAGACAGCAGCAGCGGGAAAGTGTGGGAGGCTACAAGGCAGCTAAATCTGGGGCTGAAGACAGAGGATTTATCCGGGTGTGCCGTCACCCTGTTTGTCCATTCCTGCACCCGTGCTGCAGTGTCCCCTCCCCAGGACCTCGGGAAGAACAGGGTCTGCTCAGCCCAGCACGGAGCTCCCCGACTCCATGCACTGGGTAGTGGCCGGTGGGCAGGAAGGAACACTGTGAACCAGTAAAGGTGTCCTTGGCAGATGGAGGGGACCAGATGGTGCTCCCCAGTCCTCCAGGCATCTCAAGGAGGAAGAGCCTGGCTGTGTGAATGTGTGTGTGTGTGTGTGTGTGTGTGAGAGAGAGAGAGAGAGAGAGAGAGGAAGGGATGGGGAGAGAGAGAGAGCGAGAAAGGCAGGAGGGGGCAGTGTAAGGAAGATATCTATGTATTTTGGTGACACACTTATGCAAATCAAATGCAAACTGACAAACAGATTGGGTCCATGCATTGTGGGACAAGCAGCTGGCGCTTTTTGACTCATGGTCCCTCCGAGGGTGTGGCTGGGAGGGGATGCTGCTTGGAAGCTCCGGATGACTTTGCATTTCTGGCTCTGCCAGGCACTTGCTGTGTGACCTTGGCCAAGTTACTCGGTCTGAGTGCCAGTTTCCTTATCCATCAAAGGGCACAGTAATATCTTCCTCTGCAGGCTTTGCGGAGATTCCCCTGAGATAATACTTGAATCATATTCATAATATTTGACAAGAGTGGGACTTCCCTGGTGTTCCAGTGGTTAAGAATCCGCCTTGCAACGCAGAGGACACGGGTTCGATCCCTGGTCGGGGAACTAAGATCCCATGTGCTCTGGAGCAACTAAGCCCGTGAAACCACAAAAAACCAGAGTCTGTGTGCCGCTACGCAAGATCCTGCAGGAGGCAACGAAGGTACCGTGTTCTGAATAAATAAATAAACATTTTTAAAAGTATTTGGCAGGAGTACTGGAGTGGGTGTGTGGACGCAGGCATTCTGAGGGACAGCGGTTTGGGCTGGGGAGGTAAAGCCCTAGAGACTTGCTTCTGAGTACTAACCTGAGATGGTGTCTTTGAGTGAGGTGCTTCCCTTCATCCAGGGGACACGTGAGGGCAAGGTGGTGGTGGTGTTCAGGTGTGGACAGGACGGGGTGGGGGTGGAGGGCTGGCAGTCTGGGCCAGAGGAGGAGGGTAGGGACAACACACCAGCCCTGCTCCCGCCAGCTCCGCGTCTGGACGCTTGGGGCTCCCTCCACAGTTCTGGTCTAACACATTCTGGGATTCCCCTTGGTCCCAGATGCAACCCTGGACAGCCTTTGGGCCATGCCTGTGGGAGCAGAACCTAGTGTGGCTCTCCAGGCCTTTCTCACAGAACTGTCTGGCTTCACTCCTGCTCAGTGGTCCCTTCTTCTTCCCGGGAAGCCACATGTTGGGAGACCCCAACATGTGGCTTTTTGACGCATGGTCCCTCCGAGGGTGTGGCTGGGAGGGGACCTAGCAGGGTACTCCCTGGAACAGGGTTGCCCTGTTCTCACTGTCTAATGCCTCACTGTCTTAGAACCTGGCTCTGCAGGTCTGGTCCTAACTGCCTGGCCGCTGTTTGGAGCCCGCAGCCTTCTCTGGTAGGACGCTGCACAACCTGCCTGGGGCTTCATCCAGGGCCCTGAGCCATCGCCTCAGAAGGAGGGGACAGGGTGGCCCTGCACGTGCTCCACGTGCTTGGCTGGTGTAAACAAGAGCCCCTACTGTCCCGCAACATTCACAGAGACCTCCATACCCCGAGGTCTGATGTCATTTTAAAGGCAAATGTTGATAATGGTAACCTCATAATAAGGTCAGATTGGTAGTTTTCACTTATCATGTCTTGATTTTTTTAAAAAACTCAACATCACAGAAATATTTTTGGCAAGCAAATTGTTACCAGACAGAGGATTCTTCTAAGAAGGCTTTTAGTTCCAATTTATATATATATATATATATATATATATACCTAAAAGAATCAATCAAATATAAAACAGAGTATGTTTCGAAGGATAATGAGCATGATGAACTCTTTTCCTGCCAGTTACTAATGTTACAAAGATGGCATCAAGTCACGTGCCCAAACCTGTTCTCCTCAACCACTGCTGGGCTGCCGCTCTCTCAACTCTTCCCCAGCCTCTCGGACATTCTCCAGAGGCTTCCAACACAGGCTCCTCTGACTCTGCCCACCCCTCAGGGTTGCGCCTTGCCTGCCCTGTTTCTCCTCTTGCTGGGCTGCAGCTCCCCCGTCCCCTCTGAGCTCCAGACTCATGGCCACTGGCCACCTCGGGGCGCCTGTAGACTCAGGCTGCCCCCCAAGAGCACTCAGTGCCTCCATCAAGGCTCTCCTCCTGGCTGCTTGCCTTGGCCAGAGGCACCAGGAGCCACCCAGGTGTGTGAGCCCGGAAGCTGGGGACTCAGCTTTCTCCTTCAGTACCCCCCCTACCTGGTCACTGCAGTTTCCTCTCAGTCCTGACTCCCTCCCCCGCGGTCCCTGCTCTCCCTTCCTGCTGTGGCCTCAGCTCAGGGCCTCATTGTCCATTGTCCTTGTAGCTGCAGCTGCCCCGCGCCTGGGTGTGTCATCCAGCACCCAGCCTTCTCACAGCTGTCCTGGCAGGCCTCTGGGTAAGCCCCCGGCTCCTCAACTCAGTGCAGAAGGCCCTCCATAGCTGAATGCTGTGTTTGAAATAAACCCCTTGCTGCATTGAATACGGCAGGCTAATCTGTGCCACCTAGCCTTTGCTCAAGCCACTCTTTTTGCCTGGAAGGCCTTTCCCGCAGTCTCTGCCTGGGGAAGCAGACCAGCGCTGGTATTTGGAGCCTGAACTCAAGCACCATTTCCCCCTGGAGCCTTCAGCTTTCCTTGTCTCCCCTTTCCCTTTGTCAGATCCCTAGTACCTGTGTCGCTTCAGAGGACTAACAACCCTCTCCTCACACCCACACTGGACTGTGGGCTCCTCCAGGTGTGGGGACTATTTCTATTTATTTTGGACTGCACCATGTGGCATGTGGGATCTTAGTTCCCCAGGTAGGGATGGAACCCAGGCCCCCTGCGTTGGGAGCGTGGAGTCTTAGCCACTGGACCGCCAGGGAAGTTCTCTTTCTTACTAGTTTTTTTCTCTCTAATCCCTAACCTGGTGTCAGGTCTGCCAGGGAAGCAGCTGGCCTTCTGGGCTGCCCCACCTCCCTCTGATCACAGATTCTGGCCAATAGGAGTTCCCTGTATTGGTTCAGGGGTGCACCTGATATCAGCCAATCAGAGTCCTCCCTGGGATTTGTCCAAGTGGAGGTAGACAGAAGGACACATGTCCTTGAAGGATACAGATCCCCTGCTGCTGGAAGCTGTTTCCCGTCACACGGAAAAGGCTGGTCTGCGGCAGCAGGAGGAAGTGCCGCCTGGCCGAGACCAGCAGGAGAGGGAGGGGGACAGAGGGCACCAGGCACCTCCTGTCCCCAGCCCTCATCGCTGAAGGCCCTCTGATTGCCTCCTTCAGTTCTGAGACTGACTTGATGGCCTTCTAGCAAGTCTCTCTTGCTGAAGCAAAAAATTGGGTTTCTGCCCCTTTGTGACCAAACGGTCCACACTATGTGGGTAAGCTTACTGTTTTGTGAATGAAATTATGGGAGCAATCCCAAATCCGTAGATGAACTAGTTCAACAGGATGGCCAGAAGCTGCCTGGCTGTTCCTAATGTCTACCTCTGGTGGCCTGTTCCTCTCCTGACCACCTGAGCCTCCAAACCCACCTCCCATCTCTTTGCTGACAGCGTCATCAACGTACAACGGCTCAGCACTTAAAAGTTACAAGCTTCTGGGACTTTCCTGTTGAGCCAGTGGTTAGGAATGTGTCCTGCAATGCAGGGGACGTGGGTTCGACCCCTGGTCAGGGAACTAGGATCCCACATGCTGCGGAGCAGCTAAGCCCATGACCTGGATGCAGCCAGACAAATAAATATTAAAAAAAAAAAAAAAGTTACAAGCGCCTTTCAGAACGTTTCTCTTGTTAGAGTCTTATTCTACACTGGAGTCAGGGCGGGCTTCTCAACCCCATTTTATGGATGAAGAAGCTGAAGACCAGACCAGGAAATAACTGGTCCCTGGATATATAGGAGGGCTGGGGCCGGATCAGGAGCTTGGCTGCCCTAACCACAGTGCCCTGCTCTCCCAGCCACTTTTCCACCTTCCACTAGAAAAGAAAAAAGCCTGTTCTTGTTCCCAGGGAAGCAGGCATCCTGTCTTCACTGCAGAGAGGATGTGTCAGGGAGGGTCTCCCCAGGCTGGAAGAGCGACTAGGTCCGTGGCACCCCCACGACGGGAATTTCAGGCCCCTGACAAAAGACATGCCTGTTATAGTAAAATGCATTTCCGCCCTAACGAATCGAAATCTTAACAGTCTGTACATGTGTGAACACATCCCTATGTGAACCCTGCACTGCTGTTTACTTATTTTGCGGTTGCACAGCGTGGCTTATGGGATCTTAGCTTCCTGACTGAGGGAACCAAGGGGTTGAAGCCGGGCCACAGCTGTGAAAGGGTTGAGTCCTAACCAGTGGACTGCCAGGGAATTCCTGTGCCATCATCAGGTATGCCCCTCGAAGGGCACACCCTGCCCTCAGATGGGGCAGTGGGGGCAACCAGTGACCCTTTATCTCCTGACACCAGTAGGTCATGGACCTATGGGGCCTCACATGCTATGTCGCCAACATCAACCCAGCCACAATCCCTGAGGAAAGGTGACTCCTCCTCCCCCTCCCCCGGTCCCAGCTGTGTCCTCAGGACCAGCATCCAGGTCCTAAAATAACATTCAGTTCTTAACTCACAGGGTTAAGTGTTAGGGTCTGCTCTCTACATGCCCAAACACAGGCAACAGAGAGGGACGAGATGTCCTAGTTTGGGCAGAGTTGTCCTCATTTTTGATGGTGGACAAGTGTTCTGTGAACCACCTCCTTGTCTATACATAGCTCTGAGTTACTGTATTCTAGGCCAAGTGGCTCAGTGGTAAAGAACCTACATGCCAATGGAGAAGACACAGGTTAGATCCCTGGGTCAGGAAGATCCCCTGGAGAAGGGCATGGCAACCCACTCCAGTATTCTTGCCTGGAGAATTCCAGGGACAGAGGAGCCTGGTGGGCTACAGTGCATGGGGTCGCAAAGAGTTGGACGTGACTGAGCATGCACGCACGCAGCAGCAGGGCAGGCCCTCAGTAGTGTGTGCAACAGGAGAAGGCAGCATAACAGCTAGCTCAGGATTCAGGAGTTACGCCGCCTGAGGTCCAATCTCCACTCTGTCCCCAGCATCTGGGAGAACCTGGCAAGTCATGCAACCCCATGAAGCCTCCATCTCTTTATCTGTAATATGGGATAGTAACTGGGGTTCCTACTTCATAAGATTATCCAGAGGATTAAAGGAGCTAATGTGTATGCATGCTTGCATGCTAAGTCGCTTCAGTCGTGCCTGACTCTGCAATCCCATGCACTGTAGCCTGCCAAGCTCTTCGGTCCATGGAATTCTCCAGGCAAGAATACTGGAGTGGGTTGCCATTTCCTCTTCCAGGGATCTTCCCAACCCAAGGATTGAACCTGCATCTCTTGTGTCTTCTGCACTGGCTGCTGCTGCTGCTGCTAAATCACTTCAGTCGTGTCCGACTCTGTGCAACCCCAGAGATGGCAGCCCACCAGGCTCCCCCGTCCCTGGGATTCTCCAGGCAAGAACACTGGAGTGGGTTGCCATTTCCTCTTCCAGGGATCTTCCCAACCCAGGGACTGAACCTGCATCTCTTGTGTCTTCTGCGCTGGCAGTCATGTTCTTTACCGTTCCTGCCACCTGGGAAGCCCTAAAGTGAAAGTGTCAGTCGCTCAGTCATGACTGATTCTTGGTGAGCCCACGGGTGATAGCCCACCAGGCTCCTCTGTCCATGGAATTCCCCTGGCAAGAATACTGGAGTGGGTTGCCATGCCCTTCTCCAGTGGATATTCCTGACCTAAGGACTGAGCCTATGTCTCCTGCATCTCCTGCATTGCAGGCAGCTTCTTTGCTGTCTGAGCCACCAGGAAACATGTGTGAGACATTCTGTATAGTGTTGGGCCCAGAGCCAACACTCAAGGTAAGTGTTAGATATCATGACAAAGATGTTAGATGCTGTACCTATATAAGCCTATGAAATCTTCAGACTTATTATTGACAAATATTGTTATTATGACACCATTATCCTCATTTCACAAACAGGAAAACAGAGGCTTAGAGAACTTAAGCAACTTGCTAAGCATCACATAGTAAATGGAGAAGCTGAGCTCTGAACCAATGTCTGTCCAAAGCTGTCCCTCACTTCCCTGCACAAAAGCAAAGACAAATCACGGGATGTTGGGATTGCTTCCTAAATTGCCCAGACTCGGTTGTCATAGCACTTTTCCAGTGGGCCTCGCACTCTCTCCAGTGGGAGCCTGGGGTCACCCTCATTGGTGCTGACCTGAAAAGCCCAGGCTCCCTCACTCCCTGTCCCTTCCAGTCACAGGGCCCTTCTGCAGAACTGATGATCACTTCAGCTTTTGAGGCCCCACGAGGATCCAAGAGATACCGCAGAGCTGTGCTTTCCTGCCCCGTGGCCCACTTTGGGCCCTCCATGTTCCTTCCAGACCTAGGGTTCAGTGCTCGAGTCTCCCGCACCTTCCCTCCTCTCAGAAACGTCTCAGACCTCCTCCATCTTTCTCAAATGCCTAGTTAAATCCAAACACTTTGGGGAGAGGCTCCACCTGCCTGCCTAAATGGGAAAGTTGAAGATGCTAGGGGAGGGGGAGTCCTCTCTCCTTTCTGCTCACCACACCCCTGGTCCTCACCTCTCTTTCTCTGAACTGAGAAGCAGAAGTGCCAGGCCTTCCTTAGGTTCTCTGAGGACCTCTGTGGCCTTGGACATCCCTTCTTGGGGGCTGGGCTTTGACGTCCCATATCCCCCAGCTTCTCTGATGGTGCTTCCTGCTTTCTCAGTCAGCTGTTCCTCGGGGCCCTGGCTTTTGTCTGCATTTCCCCAATCCCTATCTTGCCTACTGTGTCAGACTCCACCTCAGGCCAAGTCATTCCCATTTGGGAATTCAGAGTTTGGGGAATCACAAAAGAGGGGCAAAAAAGTTTCCCTGACAGAATTCTGGCCTAGCACCCCTGGTCTTTTGCTGGTGAGACAGTCTACACACTTATCACACCCCTGGGCCAGGCTTTCCTCCCAACTGCGCACTTAGGTCTGTGGTCTTAAAAAAGAACTCCACCCTCATCCCTACCTTTGATTCAGACACCCCACCAGGGAAGCTCAGCTCCAAATGCTAGCAAGTCCCTCCCCCAACCTGCCTGGGGTGAAGGGGCCCTCCTTCTTGGTGACCAGGGATAACCAGCTTTGTCATGGGAGGGAGGGAGGTGTAGAAGTGTCTAGACCTGCGGGAAGGACTGCAGCCTCAGGAGCTGGGAATAGAGGTCTGTCTTTCCAGGAAGGCTGGGGCCCCGGAACTAGGGACTGCTCTCACCCATGACCGACTCTCATTCCACTTTCCCCTTCTCCATCTCGGGTGACCCTCCCCTGACAGAGCCAGTTTGCAGTGGCCGTAGGGAGGAAGGAGGCACGGTCAACTTCATATGGGGGTGGGGGCCTCCCATAGGTACAGGCCGGCCCTTCCTTCTCACGGGAGCCAAGGTCACCTGCAGACTTCGGCCGGGTGGGCTGACTCTGTGGGGTGCTCCCATGCCCTGTGGGGACAGTGGGGGCAGAGAGCTCAGCCCGCTCGGGGAGACCGGGGCCGGGTGTTCTCTCTCCAGAGGTTACCTTACCGCTCCCGAGACCTGGACTCTCACCTTCCCGCAGGTCCCCGAACGCAGGTTGTTAGGGACGCCGTGCGTCGCTAGGGGGCGGGCCCTCAAGGGCGGGTGCGCATGCGTTTTCCCGCAAGCTGGTTGACTGCTATGTGCTGTGCGAGGGCAGGGCTGCCGGACTTCGATGGTTGTCGCCGCACGCCTTGGCCCAGGATCGATGCAAATACGTGTCCCCATCTAAGGCACTATGTGGAGCCCAGAGCGGACAGTGAGAACTCTGGCATCGGGACATGCTTTGTGCGTCGTGTGGACATGTTTAGGAGCAGTGGGTTTCTGCAGGGAAAGGCAGGGAGCTGCGGATGAGGCAGGGCTCCTGGACTACTACGGGGCTCTTCCTTCTCCGGCCTTTTGTGTGGAAATGGAGGTGGGGATGACGAGTGGGAAGACGGTCCAGGAAAAGCACCAGTGGCCATTCCCTTCCGGAAGAGGACGATGGAAGGGCACGTGCAGTTCTTGGAACTCTCCTGAGGCCCTCAGCTGACCACTGGCTGCAGCATACCTTTGGAGCCACCCTCGGCCTTTCTCCAGGCTGTCAGCAAGGCTGAGTTGGCACCAGGCAGGAAGACCCCAGGCCTCCACAGCGCTCCCTCCACAGCCCTAAGCCCGACACCAGGAATGACCAGCTTCTGTGAAATGACTAGCTTTCATAGAAAAGGAAATTGTCCTTCAAGAGGGGAAGAGCAACCAACGGTGGTTGGAAGTTTCACTAGAAGCAGAACTTAAATTTCAGTTCTGATGATTACTAGCTGGGTTACCCTGGATAAGTTACCACCTTAGAAGCTCAGTTAACTCATCAACACCTCCCCCCGCCCCCCACCAGTATCCTCACTGTGGTGACTATGTGTTAAGATCCAGGCTTTCAGTCAATGTACTGAACAGTGGTCCCTGCCACAGTAGCTAAGATCCACAGTTACGACCTCTCAGGACTGCAAGCAGCCAGAGGCCAGGGGCTCCAGGCCCCTTTCAAGCCCTCATCAGTGATTTACCAACTAATCACCACTGCCTCAATTAGAATGAGCAATCACGCAAGAAATGCTGTCAGGAAGGCCTGCTCTGCTCTAAAATTTTGACTAAATGCCCACAGAACTTCACAGCCAGGGAGGCTCTGACTTGGGGATGGGTCCCCCGAGTTCCCCTTCCTTCATCCAGCAACAGAGATCTTCGAACAGAGGTGGAGCTCAGGTGTCTGGCTTGGTCCTGGGTGGATTCACTTTGGGAGGGAAAGACAACTGCCCTTCATTCCACACCTTCCTCCTGCTCTGAGCTACCAATTTCAGCTTCAGCTCAGGTTTGGGGCAGGTGTTTTGCAAGTTGTTTTAAAAGAGAAGGCTTGGGACTGCTCTGGTGATACAGTGGGTGAGAATCCACCTGCCAATGTATGGATTGAATCCCTGGTTTGGGAAGGGTCTACACAACACAGAACTAAGCCCGTGTGCCATGAGTGAGCCCACGTGCTGCAACACTAAAGCCCTTGTGCCCCAGAGCCCGTGGTCCACAAGAGAAGCCACCGCAATGAGAAGTCCATGCACTGCAACAAAGAGTGGCCCCCACTCGCCCCAACTAGAAAGCCTGCAGGCAGCAATGGCAACCCAGCACAACCAACAATAAATGAAACTTTTTAAAAAATGTGTTTTAAAAAAAGAGTAGGCTTGCTTTGGCTCTGTTCTCTTCTGACCCCAAGACCTGCACCTGCCCCTCAGGCCTCTGCACCGACTCTGCCCTCAGATGTCCATGGAGCTTACACCCTCCCAACCCCAGTCTGCTCTCTCCATAGACCTCATCCCCATCTGATACCTTCTTCTTTCTCTTCATTGCTGTTTCCCCACGGGAAGAAAGCACCACAAGAGCAGGAAGTTCTGTTTGTTTCTTGCCGTAGTCTCAGCAACTGATCAGCACTTGTTGGGTTATTTGTTTGGCTCTGCAGGGTCTTCGTTGCAGCATGCAGGTTCTTCAGTTTATAGTGTGGCATGTGGGATCGTAGTTCCCTGATCAGGGATCAAACTCAAGCCCTTTGCATTGGGAGCTTGGAGTCTCAGCCCCATCAGGGAAGTCCCTGTTGGCTCATTTTATCAACAAATCATCAGAGCCTTCATTAAAATGAGAAGTTGTTAATGAAATAAGTGACACCACAGAGGATCTGCCCAGCTCTCATGACTTTCACATGACAGTTTTCAATCTTGGCTAGGGAGGCCTTTGTGGGTGCTCAGAACAGCTGGTACAGCGGGCTTGGCCAAGTGCTTGTGGTGGTGATGAGGGGAGTTCAGATCTGGATGCCAGGTGGCCTTTCAGTCCAGTGTGAAGGGTCAAATTGGGGATGGGGCACCCATGTCAGGTTGCTGAGACGGGAAAGGTTGCTTTTTTTTAGATGAAAGAATGTCCTGGAGCTTCCTGTGTGTGTGTGTGCTAAGTTGCTTCAGTCGTGTCTGGCTCTTTGCAACCCTACGGACCAGAGCCCGCCAGGCTCCTCTGCCCATGTGACTCTCCAGGCAAGAATACTAGAGTGGGGAGCCATTCCCTTCTCTAGAGGATCTTCCCGACCCAGGGATCAAACCTCGGTCTCTTACGTCTCCTGCGTTGGCAGGTGAGTTCTTTACCATCAGCCCTACCTGGGAAGCCCTCTGGAGCTTCCTATCTTGTGAAATACTTTTTAATGAACAATCGCAGCCAGAACAGCCATGTACGTCTTCACCTTCACCTCACCGGGTCTATGTTCAGGCTCACTTCTGCCTTCCCCAGCCCCCACCTTCTCGCGTCTGTGCAGGTCCCAGCCCAGGGCACCCTCTTGGCTCAGCTGCTTGGCCTCCAGACTTGAGTCCTCTGCTGAGCCTCCGGGGAGGTTCTGCTGGCTCCTTCAGGACTGCAGGCACTGCCCTGGCCGCAGTCTCTTCAGCGTGTGTGAGCCCCTGCGTGAGCCTGCTCAGAGCTGGTTGAGGGCATAGGCTCGGGCTGCGCTGAGGGCAGCTTCCAGGTCAGCAGTGCTTCCAGTGCCCTGGGCCACCACTCGAGAGCCCCAGGCTTTGCCCCCCATGTGGCTGCACACGGCCAGCGCCCAGGCCTCTGCTGTGAAGGCCGGCGTGGCACTCTGGGGACAGAAACAGAAGGGGCAGTGAGGCAGAGCAGCCCTCCCTGCCCCTCCCACTCAGTGAACCCTGGAGAGTGGAGTCACGGTGAGCAGAGCCCTCTTGCAAGCTGGCACATGGTGGGGGTGGGTAAATGGGCGCGGAGACAGGAGACGGATGGGCTGGGAATGCATGTATAGAGGTTGATGAATGGCTGCTACCTATTTGCAAGAAATATGTAGCCTGGAGGGTGGGGTGGTGGGAATTGAGGGAATCCTTTGAGGGTGGGGTGGGGTGGGAGGGCGTGGGTTAGGGACAAGGAGGTGGCCCTGTCCCCATCCTGGGGTATCCTCAGAGATCACCTCTACCCAGCCGTGGCTCTCTTGTGTGGGAGGAATAAAAGACAAGGGATCAGCAAGCTGGACTAGGAGATGAGTGGGGTGGGGGCTGCCCTCCCCGCACTCACCTGGGCCACCTGACAGGCACACAGCACCTGTCCCAGAGGCTGGGGGCTGAGGAGCAGCACGGATGTGCTGGGCGCCTGCTTGCACAGCTGCCGGACCACCTTCACCAGCATCTGCATGGGGGAGGGCAAATGGCGGCCTCGCAGCTCCCAGCTTCCTCCCCGCTGGGACTTTCCCCTCTCCACACCCTGGGCCCACCCCACGCCCAATGCTTACAGAGAGGGACTCTGTGGAAACTGTGTCCACAATCAGGGGCCCCTCCGTATGCCGCTGGAGGAGTTCCTGGGTTTTCTGTGCAGCCTAGGAGGCAGGAAGAACAGTGCAGGGGTTGGGCTGGGAAGCAATCAGCGTCCACTGCTGAACTGAGCCCCAGTCCAGAAATCCCCTCCCACGCCCTCCGTCCCCCAGCAAAGGTGCCAGGGGTTCTGCCGAGAATGGCCGCCTTGTTTTGGGTCCCCTCTGTGTCCTTCCTCTCCTCCCTCCCTCCTCCCTTTCGTTATAGCTCCAGGCCCCCACACATGGGCCGCTAAAGGTGAAGGGACTAAGCCTGCAGCACAGATGGGCGAGGGGGGCGGAGGGAGGAGGAGCCACAGCCAAGGAGCAATTAGGGCTGAATGGTGTAATCAAGTCAGCTTCCTGGAGGGAGAGTCTGAGCCAGGCTTGGGAGTTGGGGGAGAGACCCAGTTTGGCAGAGAGAAGCGTGGGAATGACCTGGTGATGGCACCCAGGTGGCAGGAGAGGCAGCAACTGCCACCCACCCCCACTCCCCGCCAGGCCTGGGGTGTCTCAGCGTGTGTGCTAGAGCATCTCTGATGCTCACCAGGTGTGCCTGCTATCTGCCCCGTGGGGTGCAGCCGCACCCCCTCTCACCTGCCCCATTTCCAGTTTCCGGACGGCAGTGTTGGCACGCCGCTGCAGCGCCTTCAGTGTGGCCTGAAGCTCCCGCCGCTGCCACTGGGGCATCGTGGCGGTGTCCACGGCCTGTGGTCAGAAGCAGCATCTCACTCCCTGGCCCCACTGAGTCATGGTCCCTGAGGCAGGGACCAGCAGGGCCAGGGAAGAGGTCACACCCCCCCACATGCCCGCCTGCAGACAAACAACAAACATCTGGGCTGGGGATGCTTGGGGGAGACGGGCAGGGTCGGGGAGGAGAACAGGGCCAGGCGGAGGGGGCAGCTCCACGGGGAGGGGTGGCCCTCACGTCAGTGAGTCGCCCTATGTCCTTGGACAGCCGATGCGCCTCCGCCACATGCCGGCTGCCCTGACTCAGCCGAGCTGCGGCTGCTTCCACCTCCCGGGCCAGGCTCTGGCCCACCTCCCGAGCCTGTAGGGAGGGCACAGGGTGGTCAGGGCAGTGTGGCATACCTGCCCTCCCCAAGACAGGGGTTCTTGACCTATTGCTGGGCAGGGACAAGTTAGAAACATTTAACAATCAAGACTCATCAAGGTATCGAATGATGACAACAGATGCCAGCTGCCAGCAGCCTGTATATGGCTTAGTGCACAGGTATGAATCCCGGTTCTGCTGCTGGGCATTCCCCAGCCCGAGAGCATCAGCTGGGTGCTCCCTGACCCATCCACACCCAGAGAAGCCTCCCGGCCCCGCTGGTGTGCTGACCTGCTGGGCCTGCTCCCCAGTGACTGCCAGCAGGCGGGTGATGCCCTTGACGAGCTGGCGCTCTCCGATGATGACCAGGTCTCCTATAGCCCCTGTGCGAAGCAGGTGCCTGGGGGCAGAGGGAGGGAGGAGGAAGTCTGGGTGATGATGGGAGAGAGAAGAGCAGCTGGAGCTCCAAACCAGGGGCTGGTGGCTCCAGGGACGAGGGCAGGGAGGAGGTCCAGGGCCCCAGGCCAGGGTGGGTAGAGAGGAGTGACTCACGTCCCACAGCATAGCTCCACAGAAGTGTGCAGTGCGGCCCGGGAGGCGGGGTCCAGCGCATGGGCTACGGGCACGCCCACGGATACCACCCGCACAGGGTCTGGGTATACCTGACGGTGAGAGGCACAGGTCTGTTAACAGGCCTGTGAGTAGGGGGGGTGGTCACTCACACGATCTCCACCAACGGGGCTCCCCCAACTCACCTCATCCAGGGAGCGCAGCCCGGGGATGTGGGCAGTGCGTGCCAGGGCCACCTCCTCCATGTACACGGCCTCATCCCGCCCCACGGCCTTCTGCACAGTGGCCTCCACTGCCTGGAGCTGCTCTGGGGTCAATGGGGCCTGGGGGGTTGTGGGGGAAATAGACCGACAGGCAGTCAGCCCCGTGCCTGGGAGTGATGCATGAAGAAGCAGTCAGTGTTCACTGAACTAGCCCCAAGCTGGTACACAACAGTCAACAGTGCCTAGTACATAACACGTACTCAATACGTTTGTGGAGCTGACAGTTCTTTTCCTTAGAAAGCTACCCAGGAACTGGGCCTATTGGAAGTAGCAGGCCTTTCGCTAGACACTGAAAGTTGATAAAGAAACAGAAGACAGAGGCTCTGTACTTCAGGAGCTTACAACAGAGGGCGGCCAGGGGAAGAGAAATACAGCATGGTGGAGACACAGGAGCAAGGAGGGAGTCATCAGGCAGAATGGGATTCAGTCAGTGCGCACTTCCTGCAGGATTTGACCCAGATGGACATGGAGATAGGATGACAGATAAGGAAGAGGGCAGCTTGGCTTGTGCAAGAGCAGCCTGGGCGACAGCAGGGACAAGGAAGCCGGGCAGCTGGAGGCCAAGAGAGGACTCCGGACACCGGCTCGCCTGACCCTCGTTGGTGCAGGAGCGGCCTGATGGGAAGGCCCTCTTACTGGTCAAACTCCCACACCACCAGACTCTAAGCCCGTCGCCTCGTGTGAAGGCTGCCTCTCCGTGCCCAGCTTACCTGCGTGGCCACATCGAAGCGCAGCCGTTCGGGATTGAGGTGGGAACCTCGCTGCTCTGTGCCGGGGCCCAGGGCCTCCCGCAGCGCCCAGTTGAGCAGGTGGATGGCCGTGTGCTTCTCCATGCAGCTTAGACGCCAGGCCTGAAACACTTCTGTCACCCAGGGCCCTGGGTGCGGGTGGGGTGGGGAGAGAGAAGGGGCTGCAGGACGCGGAGGACAGACAGTGGGGGTGGGGTCCTCACCTCATCCACGTGCAGCTGCACCTGGTCCCCCACCCTGAGGCGCTCAGGGGCCGCCACCTCATGCAGGATGAAGCCTCCACAGACCTGGGCCCGGGCCACTGGGAAGAGCACGTCCTGGGGAAGGGCAGGGCCGAGGCACTGAGTGCCTGCCGCCTCTCCCTCCCCTGGCTCCTCTGGCTCAGGAGAACTGGGGAAACTGTGTGTGTGTGTGTGTCTGTGGCAGGTGTTGGGTGGGGGTGGTGGTCAGCGGGGGCTCACCTGCTGGCCCACCAGCACCAGGTAGCCTCGGTCGGAAGCCTGGCCTCCCTGTTCAGCATAGAAGTTGGTTTTGTCCAAGAGGAGGCCACAGCGCTGGCCATCCCCCACGGAGGCCACAGCTGTCCCATCTTCTGAATACAGCTGGAGCACCTGGGCCTCACAGGTGCCGAACTCTGCCAGGGCCGAGACTGCTTATCAGTGCCAGGCAGGGGCTTGGGCCCGCGCCTCCCTTGAAGCCAGTCTGCAGGGGCAGGGGGGCACTTCCAGCCGGGACCCACAGTGACCCCTGGCGGCTCCCCCGGGGAAGGCACAGGCCTGGTGGCTGGTCTGTCCTCTCAATCGCGGTCAGGCAAGTCCGTGGCCACCCGCCTCAGCCCAGGCTCTCACCGTAACCGCCGCCCGGTTGCAGGGAGTAGCTGTACTTGGGGCTATCATCGGTTGGGGGCACCCCTCGGCGCTGCAGCTCTCCCAGGGCGTGGACGTTGAGTCGCAGTCCCTGCTCCTGAACCGGCTCGGCCTGCATTGCCCGGTGCTGTGGGACAGGCATGTGTGCAGGAGGGGTTGTGTGGAGACCTGCCTCCGCCACACAGCTTGTGCACCCTGCACCCCCTCTGGAATAAGCCCTCGGGCTGGGCTGGCTGGTGAACCTTCCCTCATGCAGGGGTCTCAGGACCAGGAGCCACTGCGGCCCCCGATGGGCCCTCTGAGGACTCGCGCCAGCCTCTCCCCTTCTGCCCCTCTGTGTGCCCCACTGCCCTGGCCTTCCTCTCTGCGGGCTGCGGGTAGGGGCTGAGCGAGGGGACAGACTCTACCTCAGCCTCCTGTTTCCCTCTTCCCACAAGATCCCAGGGCTGGGGGAGGGGCTGTGACCCAACAGAACCGGTGGGGCGGCCCAGCCGGTACCTGGGCCTCCTCCTGGGCTAGCCGCTCCAGTCCAGCAGTGTCCAGCTGCACCCCCTTCTCCTCCAGCATCAGCTCCACCAGGTCCAGGGGAAGCCCCAGGTTCCCAGACAGTGACAAGGACCAGGCCACTTCGGCTTTGAGGGAGGAAGACGACGGTCATCAGGGCTAGTGAGGGAGGGAGTGGGGAGAAGTACGGGCCAGGGCTTTTCTGCCCACAGAAGCCACCGGATGCCAAGCACATGGGCCTTCTCCCTGCGCTGGGCAGGCCCCAGAAGAGGGCCACCTTCAGGCTCCAAAGCAAGAGCTGGGGGCAGCCCAGGGTCCTCCCTTGGCAAATGTCATTTCAGAGGAGGGCAGTGCATCCGCGGCCTGCAGCCAGCCTTGGAAAGCAGAGACCAGAGGCGGGGCCAGCCTGGGCGTAGGGAAGTGAGAAGCAGGGTGGTGGTGGAGAGGGCAGGCGAGAGAGATGTCAGGCCGGGGACATGAGGCCTGGGCTTGGCTCACCTAAGTGGGGCCCTCAAACGGTGGCCAGGCATCCTGCTCACCTGGGAATACATCAGAAGGCCCCAGGCGCTTCAGGGTCCTCTCGATGACCCGCCGACCGCGCTGCAGGGAGGCCAGGAAGGCCGCCTCATCTTCCGACACCAGGCTGGCTATCTGAACAGGGGCAGGGCAGGGCTGGAGCCGGGCCTCCTGAGAGGAAGAGCCTCTCCCCACCACTCTCGTCAGCCCTTCCCTCTCCCACCTGAGTCCAGTACCTGGGCTGAGCTCCTCCGCAATTCCGGGTAAGCATCTCCCTGGGGACAGTGCAGAGGCCCGAGGCAGGGTCAGAGGCAACAGGGCCCACTCTGTACCTCCACCCTGGCCCTCTCTGGGGACACCTGCCTTCGGGGCTCAGAGAGGCTGATGGATGGCGGAAGGTCCAAATGGGTAATCAGCTTTTTTAGGGAGGGGTGGGCGTGATACAGGCAGAAGGGGGTCCTGAGGTCAAAGGCTCAGCAGCCTAGGCAAGGAGGCTCCCTGCTTTCTGTAAGCCCGCTGAGAAGACGCTGGGTTAGACACTTAGGGTGGGGAACCAGGGTAGGGTCACTGTTTGGGTTCAGTGACAGGCTCTCCGAGTCCCCTGGGAGGCCCAGGGAAGCGACGAAGCTCTGCCCTTACCAGTGTCTCCACCACTACAGGCACCAGGCTGCCCAGGAAGCCAGGTGGTGCCTGCAACACCTCAGTAGAGAACCGCACAGCTCGACGGAGGATCCGACGAAGTACTAGCCTAGAAGGGGTCAGAGCCCAGATATGAGCCCCCAGAAGCCCTGGGTCAGCAGGGAGGGGAGAAGGGAGGGCAAGGCACAGAGTGTATGCTCCCTTCCTCCTCCGCCTGCCATCTCAACCCCACTCGCCTCTCCATCCCCTCCCTCCTCTCCCCTGCAGCCCTTCTAGACTCACGGGGCGCCTGACATCCCAGGGGAGACGCCGTCAGCAATGCAGACACTGAGTGTGCGGATGTGATCAGCCACCACGCGGTATGCTGTGTCTATGTGCCCCTCATCTGCTGCCCCAACGCGGCCCGAGTAAGGGGGTGCCCCGCAACCCTGGAAGCAGGAGAAGAGACACGGCTGCCGGCCCTGCCATTCACATTAGTCAAGTCAAGAACCTGGGGGCCAGCCTTGACTTGGCTCTGCTCTCTGCATCTAATCCATCAGTAGAGGCTTTTGCATCTACTTTTCTCCACTTCCTCTGCTGCCAGCCTAAGCCACACCTTGTCTTATCTGAACTGTGAAACAGCCTCCCAATTTCTCAGCTTCTACCCCAGCTGTCCTCCAGCGCATCCTCTGCACAGCAACAGGAATGTCTTTTAAAAGTGACGATCAGGGACTTCCCTGGTCAATATAGGGGCCTGGGTTCGATCCCTGGTTGAGGAACTAAGATCCCACATGTCACACTAAGTACGTGCACCGCAACTACTGAGCATAGAGTGAGAAGCAGTATCAGGCTGTAAACGTGAACTGGAGCCTCACATTCTCGGCTGCTCACTGTCCCCGCGGGCGGGAATACTCTTGAGTTCTCAACAAAGGGAGAAAGCAGTGGTGGTGAGCCCTGAGGACCGCAGGTCAGAGTGGCTTCTGGAAGGGAAGAGGCGGGTTTACCTGGTGTATGGCGTCGAGCAGCGGTGAAAAGAGGTCGGTGTCGTAGGTGGAGAGCCTGCCTTGCAGCACGGCCACCAGCCTTTCCAGGCCCATTCCCGTGTCCACGTGCCGCTGGGGCAGGGGCTGCAGGCTTCCGTCTGCCTCTCTGGCCAGGTGTACGGGAAAGGTGTGCAAGGTGAGGCCCCCCCCCAGGATTGCAGGCATGATGCTCAAGTGGCATAAAGGGATGAGGAGGGGATTTGGGGGGCTGACAGTGAGAGGAACCAGTGGGCAGTATCATCTCACCCCCCTCATCCCCCAAAGCGGACGATGATAGCCTTGGGTCCTCTCCTTTCTCATAAAGGGTGACTGGGCTGTCGCCTGGACCCAGACCTCCACTTTGTGGGACACAATTCTTTGCTTTATAAAGAGGCATGTCAAAGCTGGTAAAAAAAATCTTAAGAGATTATCAAATTCAACTCCATCTTATGATAAGAGAGCAGAGTCCAAAGACCCACAGTGTCTAGTTGCAACGTCATGGGCAAAGAAAAGGACTAAATTGGTTACTATCTGAAAAGAGTTTAGAAATATGCCTGAAAGTGAAAGTGTTAGTTGCTCAGTCATGTCTGACTGTTTGTCACCCCATGGACTGTAGCCCGCCAGGCTCCTCTGTCCATAGAATTCTTCAGGCAAGAATACTGGAGTGGGTAGCCATTCCCTTCTCCAGGAGATCTTCCTGACTCAGGGAATGAACCCAGGTCTCCTGCATTATGGGCAGATTCTTTACAATCTCAGCCACCAGGAAAGCCCCCAGGAATATGCCTGGCACATTGCAAATGCTGTTTAAGTATCTGTTTTCATAACAAATGGATCAAAGTCTCCTGACAGCCAACTTTTTCACTTTCAGTCAGGGATTTCCCTCCTCCTCTAGCAACCCATTACCTGTTGTGTTGCATGAAGACCAGATTCCAAAGCTCCACCAGCTGGGGGGCTCCAGCCCCACCAGCCAGGTCATAGTGTATCTCAGTGCAGGGCCCACAAGGCCCAGTATCCCCCATCTCCCAGAAGTTCTCCTCGGGCCCAAAGGAGAGCACGCGACTGGCAGGCACCCTGAGAAGAAAGCCAGATGGATAGTGGGAGACAAAGGCAGAAGCCGGGGACTCCCCCACACCACCCCCGCTATCTGCCAGGAAACCCCTTCCATTAAGCTCACCAGGAGGAGGAACATGGCTGACCCTACAGTGTCACAGGATACGCTAAGACTCTGAGGTCCAGTGTTGGTTATTTTCCAGTTTTATTGTGCTCCAGGAGTGGGACATAAGTGGGGGTGGACTCACCCTAAGTTGAGCCAGACGTCTCTGCTCTCCAAGTCTGGGCCCAGCCCAGCCTTGGGGTCACCACCAAAGTAGGAGACCCAGAGCCTGTCCTCAGGGATCCCATAGACCTGAGTCAGCAGCTCCCAGGCCATGCTGCAAGCCTCCTCCTGTAGTGGAAATCCAGTGCGAAGAGGAAGACGGGTGAGAAGGCCCCACTGACGTGCCCATCAAGCCACAAGAGTTCCACCCTCAGCTTAAGACAAGACCATTTCCACTGCCCACCTGGTTTCCAGAACAAGCCATGACTCTTTCTGCTTCTGAGATTTTCCTGCATAGAGTGTCCTTGCTTCTAAATCCCATTTTCTTTCAGGTACCACCTTCTCCATGAAATCCCCTACCCACCTCAGCCTGAGAGGACTTTTAACTCCTGCATTTGGACAATTTATTTACAATAATTATTATTCAGCCATTAGGCAGGGGGCATAGTCCTGGTCCTCAAGGAGTTTACAGCCCAACCAAGGAAGCGAGACACATTTCTATTATATGTGTCCATTGAGTACTGTGTCTGGTATAAGGCCCTGCTTAAGCCAACTCTAACAGTAGAGACAGGATTAACCTTGACTCCTTTCTTGGCTGACCACTGACCCTTTCCTAGCTCCAGGGCTTCCTGGGGACTCACCTTAAAATATTCACCCCCAAAGGCCCAATTGCCCAGCATCTCAAAGAAAGTATGATGGGAAAGGTCTCGGCCCACATCCTCCAGGTCGCTGTGGCGTCCTCCAGCCCTCACACATTTCTGGCTGTTGGCTACCCGCCGGAAGCCTGCCATCTCGCTTCGTGGATCCACAGTGCCCAGGAAGATTGGCTTGAACTAGAAACACAGGAAGAGGGAGAGAGATATCTTAATAGAAGGGAAACGTAGGGAGTGGGCATAGAAATGGTGATTCGGATTGAGGGCTGTCCATGGCCCCTGAGAGTACAGTGAAGTCTTGGCCCGGGGGTGGGGGGTGGGGGTGGGGGAATGGGGCGCAACTTGGGAGCACCCATCTCTGGTGGTGTCTGAGCAGACAAATAAATCATGAAAGACTCTGACAGTAAAATGAGAACAAATGTGTTGGTGGCTAGAAACAGGGCAAGTCTACAGAGGGTAAGTGGTGCTCAAAGTCAAAAGCTCAGAGCACACAGCCTAGCACAGTAGCATGTACTCAACAAACATTTATTTTAATGAATGATATCTTTATTTAAGAAAAACTAATAAATGAAGCCAGACTTCCCCCACCAGTCTGCCCCCATGGGACTCCACACTCGCCATTCCTGGAACTAAAAGTCAACCTTCACCCGCCATTCCTGGAACTAAAACTTAACCTTAACTCAGAAGTTTCCGATCGAGTTCTCCCCAAGCCCTAATTTGCACCCCAAACTCTGCCCAATCACGCACAAGCTCTCTTTCCCCGAAAGGTAGGAGCTCCGCCCTTTGCGTCTCTTGCCCAATCCCGCAACGCCTTTCTCTAAGGAAAAAAACTGCAAACTCCGCCCAGACCTGCGTGGTTCAGCCTCTACCTGGTTCATGCCTGCATTGACGAAAAGCAAACTGGGGTCGCCGCGGGGCCTCACGGAAGCGGAGGGCACCAAGCGGTGGCCATGGCGGTCCCGAAAGAAGCTCAGGAAGGCGTCCCGCACGGCCGCGGCCTGGGTTGGAGGGGCCTCCGATGAGAGCGCCCGAAGGCCCCGCCATGAGGGCGACCTTCGAATGGCCCGCCGAAGTCGCCCAGCTGCGGCTGCCACCGACGCCGCCATCTTAACTGGGGGCAATACTTCACGAGGTCAAAGGGTATCGCAGGGATAGAAGTAACGAGAGGAGGCCCGGCGTTTCCTACAGCGACCCCTGGCGGCAGGAGGACTCAAGACCGCTTCTGGCTCACTGTAGAAGTGATTGGCAAGAAGGCGCCTACAGGAGTCCACCTAACTATTAATAACACAAGCGGCCTGGCGCATTCAGTTCAGTCGCTCAGTCGTGTCCGACTCTTTGCGACCCCATGAATTGCAGCACGCCAGGCCTCCCTGTCCATCACCAACACAAACTCATGTCTATCGAGTCAGTGATGCCATCCAGCCATCTCATCCTCTGTTGTCCCCTTCTCCTCCTGCCCCCAATCCCTCCCAGCATCAGAGTCTTTTCCAATGAGTCAACTCTTTGCATCAGGTGGCCAAAGTATTGGAGTTTCAGCTTTAGCATCATTCCTTCCAAAGAACACCCAGGGGTGATCTCCTTTAGAATGGACTGGTTGGTCTCCTTGCAGTCCAAGGGACTCTCAAGAGTCTTCTCCAGCACCACAGTTCAAAAGCATCAATTCTTCCGCGCTCAGCTTTCTTCACAGTCCTACTCTCACATCCATACATGACCACTGGAAAAACTAGCCTTGACTAGACGGACCTTTGTTGGCAAAGTAATGTCTCTGCTTTTGAATATACTGTCTAGGTTGGTCATAACTTTCCTTCCAAGGAGTAAGCATCTTGTAATTTCATGGCTGCAATCACCATCTGCAGTGATTTTGGAGCCCCCAAAAATAAAGTCTGACACTGTTTCCACTGTTAACCCATCTATTTCCCATGAAGTGATGGGACCAGATGCCATGATCTTAGTTTTCTGAATGTTGAGCTTTAACATTTCACTCTCTTTTTCACTTTTTCACTCTCCTCTTTCACTTTCATCAAGAGGCTTTTGAGTTCCTCTTCACTTTCTGCCATAAGGGTGGTGTCATCTGCATATCTGAGGTTATTGATATTTCTCCTGGCAATCTTGATTCCAGCTGGTGTTTCTTCCAGTCCAGCGTTTCTCATGATGTACTCTGCATAGAAGTTAAATAAGCAGGGTGACAATATACAGCCTTGACGTACTCCTTTTCCTATTTGGAACCAGTCTGTTGTTCCACGTCCAGTTCTAACTGTTGCTTCCTGACCTGCATATAGGTTTCTCAAGAGGCAGGTCAGGTGGTCTGGTATTCCCATCTCTTTCAGAATTTTCCACAGTTTATTGTGATCCACACAGTTAAAGGCTTTGGCATAGTCAATAAAGCAGAAATAGATGTTTTTCTGGAACTCTCTTGCTTTTTCCATGATCCAGCGGATGTTGGCAATTTGATCTCTGGTTCCTCTGCCTTTTCTAAAACCAGCTTGTACATCTGGAAGTTCACGGTTCACGTATTGCTGAAGCCTGACTTGGAGAATTTTGAGCATTGCTTTACTAGTGTGTGAGATGAGTGCAATTGTGTGGTAGTTTGAGCATTCTTTGGCATTGCCTTTCTTTGGGATTGGAATGAAAACTGACCTAGTAGGCGCTTAATTCTGGGATTCAACAAATATTCATTGAGAGCCTGTTGTGTGCCAGGCATTTTTTAGGCACTGAAGGTACATCAGTAATGAAACTGACAAAAATCCCTGCCCTCTGGGGACTCTCCTGGTGGGCCAGTGGTTAAGACTTTGTGCTTCCAATGTAGGGGGCTTGGGTTCTATCCCTGGTGAGAGAACTGAACTCCTACCTGCCATGCCCTGCAGCCAAGAAAAAAAAATTTGAATAGTCCCTACCCTCTAGAAATCTGTATCAAGTAATTCTCATGTTCCTTGATTTTGCAGGGTCACAAATGGAGTTGCCGTGGACGGGTGTGGATTCCGTGTGGTGTAGGCATGTGTGCGTTCAGTCCACTGGATTGTGTCCGAACCTTTGTTGCCTCATGCAGTGTAGCTGGTCACCCTCCTCTGTCCATAGAATGTTCCAGGCAGGAATACTGGAGTGGGTTGCCATTTCCTCCTCCAGGGCATCTTCCTGACCCAGGGATCAACCCCCATCTCCTATGCCTCCTATATTGGCAAGTGGATTCTTTATCACTGAGCCACGTGGGAAGCCCTGATGTCTACCTGTGTGTATTTCCAGGCTGAGAGAAGAAGGCAGAGATGGCTAAGGGAGGTGAAAGCAACATTCATTCAATAGTCATTCAACAGATACTTGAAAATGAAGTCGCTCAGTTGTGTCCGACTCTTCGCGACCCCATGGACTGTAGCCTACTGGGCTCCTCAGTCCATGGGATTTTCCAGGAAAAAATACTGGAGTGGGTTGCCATTTCCTTCTCCAGGGGATCTTCCCAATCCAGGGATTGAACCCGGGTCTCCCGCATTGTAGGCAGACACTTTACCGTCTGAGCTACCAGGGAAGTCCTAAAAAATATTTGTTGATACCTAAATAGTATGTGTCAGGCACTGTGCTGGGAACTTCTCATTTTCCTTTGCCCTTGGCATTGGAAATGGCTATTTTGTTCTTAGGGGTTGAAGCAGAAGTTTAGTGGAGGCACAGAAGCCAAGCAGCAGCTGTTCAATTATTAATTGCTTAATAACATTTGGTCTTTTAATTTGCCTGGGGATTAGAGGGAATCCGGGTTGTCAGGGCTGATAGCTGCTGAGATTTCTCTTTCTCTCAGCCTCCCAGTGCCCTAGGCTTTTGTGTGTTTTTGCTTCAGGATAAGAGAGATACCCTCTCCACTTCCCTTTCTGTCTTTCTCTCCATGGTAACAACTTGGACTATGAAGCCAACACGGGCACTTGTGGGTGGAGCGAGCGTCTTCACCAGGCTTCTCTTGATACCCTCTGCTCTTGGTTTGGGAAATTAACCAGGTCAAGAGGAGAATTTGCCTCAGTTAAAGACTAAACAGCACTGAGGTTAATGTGATCATCTCCAAGGCTTCAGCTAACCAGTGGGTTCTTCTGGCCTCCATTCTTTGTGAGTTATGTTATTTAGGGACTTTGAAGAGAGTTAGCCTTGGGAAATGTGTGGTCTTTTTTTGGACTTGAGTTTCTATAGTGACAGTGAGTTCTCAGCTTTGTATTCTGACGGAACCCAAGACATCTATCCTGTTTCTTCCCTTGCCCCCTGTCTCCTTGCCCACGCAGATGAAAAGTGTTGTTTTGAAAGTGTGTTTTGCCTATGTTGTTTTTCCACTGTTTTTGGAACAGGAACCTAAAGCCAGATGGGGATTTCTGTGAGATTCATGGTCTTGAGACAAACCTGTGAAATTCTTCCTCAAATTGAAATGGGAGTATTTTGCTAGAGAAATCTAGCTAGGGCTTCTCCTCAGGACTGACGTCAACTTTTTTTTTTTTCCCTTCAGAAAGTCTGCTTTATAGTAGGAACTCCTTATTTTTAGACTATTGTGGATCTAGAGTGGAGCCACGGATTTTTTTTTTTTCCCAAACAGGTTTAATGAGATATAGTTCACATACCATACAATTCACCTACTTAAAGTGTACAATTCAAATAGCTTTTAGTACATTCACAGAGTTGTTAGCTGTTTATATTTTAGAATATCTAGATCATTTTCATCACTTCCGAAAGAAACCCCATACCTTTTACCTGTTAACCCCCAATTACCCCATCCCTCCCAGCCCTAGGCAATCACTAATTACTTTCTGTCTCTAACGATTTGCCTATTCTGAACATTTCCTAGAAATTGAATCATACAAAATATATGGTCTTTGTGACTGACTGCTTTCACTTAGCATGTTTTCAAGGCTTATCCATGTTGTAGTATGTATCATGGATTTTATTTTGGGTTGTTTCTCCCCGTCTTGTTGTTTTGTTCTTGCCATTGAAAATGCCTTTTTTGAGTACCATATCCTCTGGTAAATCAGTCTCTTTTTAACGTTTCCCAGTCGAGCCACGTGGTTCTTGTAGGACTGGGCTGTGCTTACTCTGGTTTGCCACTGTCATCAGATGAGGAGGTTAAACTTATGGTCTGCAGTTTCTCAGGATAGATGAATACAGGAGAGAAGGTGCCAGACTGGGAAGTTACTGGCCCAGGAACTTCTCTCAGGAGTTCTCATCCACTGCCTTAATACTCAGAGGAATTTCACTTCAGGTTTAGAATACAAACGATGTCTGTTTCCTGGGAGCTCTTTAGCTGGGTTTGGGTAAGGTCTTCCCTGGGGAAGGGATTGCCCTATGTTGCTGTCTGACTGACCTCGGCAAGGCCAAGGGCGCCTATGTTTGAACCTTCTCTTTCCCCCTTATTCATGAGAAGCAATGCCCTTATTCTGGGAATGGAAACTGTCCTTCCAGATTTCCCCATTGACTCCGAGAGCAGGAACCTGAGGTCAGTGATGCATTCCATCCTAGACCGATGGTCAGAGGAGACAGGAGGGGATTTTCACCCTTACTAAGCATAAGGAACTCGGCTCTGGGAACTTCCACTTGTAAATTGTAAAGGCTGTGTTTTAGTGTCTAGGTTAAAAGTTCAATTTATAAGAGGTGTTCCTATGTTGATTTTTTTTTTTTTTAATGGCTTTGCCTTATCTGGATTGTGAAAGCTACACTGTGAAATGTTAATATGTGTAGGGATCTCCTGGGATCTTGTTCAACCTGTAGACGATGATTAGGTAGATCTACGATGACGTTGAAATTGTGTATTTCTGCAGGTTCCTAAGTAGTGCTGTTGCTACCCATGGTCTCCTGGACCACAGGTCGAGTAACAGGGGTGTGGTAGAGGACTTGTGGGAATAGCGAGGACAAAGACTTGCTTGGGACTGGGCATTCTGGGGATCTCCCCTTTCTTCCAAAGTGGGGTGTGTGAGGCTGGCAGCTCTGTGTGCGCATACATGCTCGCTCCCCGCTGCCCTCCGGGAGTCCTAGCCGGGATGAAGCTGTGTCTGCCTGTTGCTAGGAGACGCGGAGGCGGTGCGGACCAGAGGCTGCGGATCCCAGCGGCCACTCAGAGCTCTGGGGAGCTGGCTAGGGCTGGGGGGTAGCTGACGGCGGGGCTGGAAGGGTCGGAGCCGCCTGGGATGGGGAATCCAAGCTTTAGTGGCGTCCAAATGCTCGCGTTTGTCCTTGTGTATTTTCAAATGGTTACGTTTTAGATGGTAACGTAAGGACCTCCATAATCTCCGTGATTTTGCCTCTTGGCCAGCAAAATCTAAAAGACTGCCTGGCTCTTTGGAAAAAGTTTGCCGATCCCAGACATTTCTTTCCCCAGTCTTGGAATCAGCCGCTTCCAAAAATCATAGTTGCTTTTAGTGAGAAATGATAGTTCAGCACTACTAATTAGGTGCTGGGGATGCTCATTGCTACTGGGTTGGTCTTTGTTTTTAGGTTTTTATAGAGGACAGAAATGGGGAGAATATATATATATCTGTGTGTATATATATATATATACAGATAAAATGTTCCGTGAGACAGTTTTTAAGCAGAGGAGCAACATCTAATTCACACTTTAAAAAATTTATTTCGATGTGTAGGGTCTTAGTTGGGGCACAAGGCATCTTCATTGAGTCATGTGGGAACTTCGTGGTTTTGCTCAGACTCTGGTTGTGGCTCGGCTGGCTTAGTTGCCCTGCAGCATGTGGTATCTTAGTTTCTGCACCAGGAATCGAACCTGGGTCCCCTCTGCTGCAAGGTGGACTCTCAACAACTGGACCAGCAGGGAAGTCTCTGGCTTACACTTTTGAAAGATCATTGTAATGGGAGAGAATGAACTGTGGGGGCAAAAGGGGAAGCAGGAATACCTGTTAGAACCTTGTTGTTCAGGAAAGAAGTGATGGACAGGAGCTCAGCAGTGGTTGGATTCAGGCTAAATGTGGAGATTTTACATATATATATGTATGTTGTTGTTTAGTTACTAAGTCACTGCCAGGCTCCTCCATCCATGAGATTTCCCAGGCAAGAATACTGGAGTGGGTTGCCATTTTCTTCTCCAGGGGATCTTCCCCATTGAGCCACCAGGGAAAGAAAAGACTAACTTCTAAGTTTCTGACCTGCTGCTAAGTAGCTAGTGTTGCCAATTCACTGACCTCCGAAAGCCTGAGGAAGAAGCAGGTCTGTGGAAGGGAAGTCAAGAGTTTGCTTTGGACGTAATAAGTTTAAGTTTAGACATCCAAGTAGAGACGTCACTCAGTGGATATAAAAGTCAGAAGCGCAGAAGAAGATCAGGGCTGTGGCTATAGATTTGGGAGTCACTAGGAGAAGGAAATGGCAACCCACTCCAGTGTTCTTGCCTGGAGAATCCCAGGGACGGCGGAGCATGGTGGGCTGCCGTCTATGGGGTTGCACAGAGTCGGACACGACTGAAGCGACTTAGCTAGTACACTGGTGCTCCTGGATAAGTTCAGATCATCTATTGGAAGAGCAGGATGGAAGAGAAGAGGGGAGAGTTATGTCCTGGCCTGGTATTCTGAGGTGCTGGAGGGAAACTTGAGAAAGTGATGAGAGTCAGGAGGAAAACTGGAAGAAGTGAGGTCATACCAAAGCCTGGAGAAGAGAAGATGATATTCCAGTAGGAGGGAGTGGCGGGTTGCATCAAGTGCTGCTGATGGCTGAGCAAGATGAGAGCAGAGACCTAATGAATGGATTGGGCAAAGTGGGAGAACTCTCAGTGGGATGGAGGGATGGAAAGGCCAATTTGGAGTGAGTGAGAAGGGGAGATGAGAAGGCAGAGAAAGGAAATAGAGCCAACTTGGGAGTAAGTTTGCAGAAAAAGAGAAGCAGGAAAAAAAAGAGTCTGGAAGGGGCTTGGGCTCTAGGAAATGTATTTATTTTTAAGAACAGCAACACTGAGTCTTTGTATGCACATGGGTGTGATCCAGTACAGAGAAGAAACTGACAAAGCAAGAGAATGAGAGTATTATTGTAGTAGCCACATTTTTAAGCACTTGAGGGGATTGAAAAGTTCAGTACAAAGTGTAGCCACAAGCAAGGACACTCCTTCCATTACAGTAAGAGGAGGAATGTGGATACAAATGCAGTAGGTCAGCGGATCTAGGGCTGGAAAATCTAGATAGGACTCATCCTCAGACGACTGTTTCCTCATCAGTATGCAGTGAGGTGAAGAGGTGAAATTGCCACCTGGAAAGAGAGAAGATTTACTAAGGAAGTGTGGTAGGATTAGATGGCAGTGTTGGCGGCTCATTTAAGATTTGAGGTCTTTGATTTAAACTGAGACTGATCAGCACAATGGGATTTTCTCCATCCATGCTTAGCTGCTCAGGTGCATGCACAGAGCACATAGATTGCTGGGTGTAGTTAGGGCTGGGATTCTGCCGTCTGAGTGTGATGGAGGGAGGGGGCTGGCATGAGTAAGGTCATTTGCAGGGAAATGGTTGAAATCCTGAAACTTGGGCTGTATTTGAGCTCTAACGGCAATCCGTCTAGGCTCTTATCTCATCTAATAGTCTTAGTTAGTCTCATGTCTCAAATCTTAAAACACAAACCTTAAACAAAAACATGATGATGTATATATGTGGCCCCCCACCCTCCCTCCTTTGGAAGCTTGATATTTTAAGGTGGAGAAAAGAGACAAGAGACTGTTAGCTTGCTGTTTTTCTGTCACTAAGTCATGTCCGACTCTTTGTGACCCCATGGTCTGCAACATGCCAGGTTCCTCTGTGCTCCACTATTTCCTGGAGTTTGCTCAAATTCATATCCATTGAGTCGGTGTCTATAATATTTTAAAATCATGTTAGATAGCCACAATAGAAGCCAGAAGACAGTGGGAAGGCATTTTTAAAGTACTTAAAAAACAAAACACCTTGTCAACCCGAAATTCCATATCCAACCAGTAAAAACCTTTTTTCTTTTTTTGACAGAACAGTACTTCAAATAAATATCTTCTAAGGATAAAGACAAAAAGAGAGTGTGGGAATTCCCTGGTGGTCCAGTAGTTAGGACTTGACACTTTAACAGTCAGGCTTGATCCCTGGTCACGCTGAGATCCCAAAAGCCATGTGGTTTGGCTAAAAATAATACATAAATAAATAATTTCCTTGGTGGTCCAGTGGTTAAGAATCTGCCTGCCAATGCAGGGGACATGAGTTGCATTCCTGGTCCGGGAATATCCCAACTACTGAAGCCCACACTCCCTCGAGCCTGTGCTGCACAACAAGAGATGCCACTGCAACGAGAGTAGCAGAGAGTAGCCCCTAATCGCTGCATCTAGAGAAAGCCTGTGCACGATAATGAGGAGCCAGTGCAGCCATAAATCAATAAACATCATAAAAATAAGTAAATATGAGTGGCCTACTGTGCCCAGATCATGCTAGCCCTCTTCACAGGTGATTAGTACACACACCAGAATGAGGAGACTTGAAAGTGCCAGATGGATCAGACACTCAGCCATTGCATGCTGTCTCCCAGGATCATGAGAAACAAATGTCTTCGAAGCGTCTTTGATGAGCAGAAGAAGGTAACAAGGGGAGTGCGTGGCTGACATCACTGACTTAGGGTGGCAGATGCATGCCTGCAAATCCAACTGGAATGTTCACCTTGGCCAGACTTGGCATATACTCTCCCCTGGAAAGGGCTGAAGACACACTGTTGCGTTCTTGGTCCTTGGTCTTCTCCTTTGCGGACCCCATGCTTCTAGACTCCATGCGTCTTCTGCTGACAGTTCTTTTCTTCATATGACACAATGAATTAGGTTGCGACATCTCGAGTCAGTTTTCCCATGGCTGTTCTCCATGACTTCCTATTTTTTAAAAAAATTATGTATTTTTGGCTGTGCTGGGTTTTTGTTGCTGCACAGACTTTTCTCCAGTTGCAGCGAGCAGGGGTTACTCTCTAGTTTGGTGCCGAGGCTTCTCATTGAAGTGGCTTCTCTTGTTGCAGCGCATCGGATCTAGGGCACACGGGGTTCAGTAGTTGTGGCTCCCAGGCCCTGGAGCACAGGCTCAGAAGTTGTGGCACAGGGGCTTAGCTGCTCTGCAGCATGTGGGATCTTCCCTGACCAGGGATCAAACCCGTGTCTCCTGCACTGGCAGACAGATTCTTCACCACTGAGCTACCAGGGAAGCCCTTCCATGACTTCTTAGCCACACCTTTGCATGCCACCTGTAGCAAGAGTCAGAGGTACATAAAATGACCTGTGATTGGGGGCAGGAGGTGCTAAGAAAGCAGAAAAGGTGATGATAGAGGTAAACAGCCAGTTAAGCACTCAGACTTTAATTCAGACCCCTTTCAGGGTTTCTGGTCTCTGTGGGTCTCTTTGGGTTTTAATCCTGTGAGTTTTTCATGTCTCCCATTTACCCTTCCCAGCTGGACTTTTGATAGCTCGGGGCATGGCATTTTTCTGTGCACCCTGTCCTACAGCGCATCCTTAAGTGGAAGCAGGACCTCTCATGTTGAGTCTTATGGGCTCTTCGCTCATCGTCTCAGCTGCAGCCCCTAGCAGAGCAGTCTTTACCTGATTGGCAGGTAGGAAAGAGCACAACATCACTATCTTGGCGTACTGAGGTATGTAAGTGTTTGTCGAGACTCATGTCAAAACATTTCATGGTGAACAGAAACAGACTCACAGCTACAGAGAACAGACTTGTGGTTGCAAAGAGGGAGGGGGTTAGGGGAAGGGTGGGTTGGGGAGGTTGGAATTGGCAGAGGTCAACTACTGTATAGAGAATGGATAAACTACATGGTCGTACCGTATAGCACAAGGAGCTATATTCAGCATCCTGTGATAAACTGTCATGGAAAAGAATATGAAAAAGAATAAATATATGTACAACTGAATCATTTTGCTGTAGAGCAGAAATTAGCACAACATTGTATATCGATTTAACTATGCTTTAGTTAAAAATTGTATGGTTTATAATTAAAAAAAACTAAAGTAATTTAGTTTGAATTTAATTTGAATCTAGTTGATATGAATATTGAACTGCTGGGGTAAAGTGTTCTGATATCTGCAACTGACTGTGAAATGCATCAGAAATAGGATGAGAGAATTCCCTGGTGGTCCAGTGGTTAGGACTCCATGCTTTCACTGCTGAGGACATGGGTTCCATTGCTGGTCGGGGAAATAAGATCCAGTAAACTGTGAAGCCTGGCAAAAAATAAAAAAAGAATAAATTTAAAGGCATTTATTTTAGACAGTGGGGAAAAGGACTCAAAAGTTGCAGGTCATGTGTAACAGAACACCATCAATAAGATACTGATTTTTTAAAAAAGCAGTATTTATTACAGGCTTCTCAGGTGATGGCTAGTGGTAAAGAACCTGCCTGCCAATGCAGGAGACATAGAGATGCAGGTTCGATCCCTGGGTTGAGAAGATCCCCTGGAGGAGGACACGAGAACCTACTCCAGTATTCTTGCCTGGAGAATCCCATGGATGGAGGAGCCTGGCGGGCTGCAGTTCATGGGGTTGCAAAGAGTTGGACGCAACTGAAGTGACTTAGCAGCAGCAGAAGTATTTAATACACATTTCTCTAATTTTAGAAGAGGAGCATGTATATCGCAAAGCCCCTGAAGATTAAGCAGTTTCATTTCAGCGTGGTTATGAATGATGGGGTTGTGTCATGGGCCCGAGATGCCTTGGTGCTCTGTGCAGAGGGAAGAGCAGGTAAGTCGTACAGGGAGCGTAGCAAGGAGCCCAGCCCTGTGGCTCGGCAGTGTGCCTGACTAGCCAACAGTGGTCACTGAGGGAAGTGTCTGGGCAGTTTTCCTAAGGGCTGCTCAATTAAGAATCCATTCTCAAGCCAGTCATCTGATGATGGGCACTTGGATTGCTTCCACGTCTTGGCTATTCTAAATATTGCTGCTATGAACATTGGGATGCATATCTTTTTTTGAGTTAGAGTTTTGATCTTTTAGAAGATGTGGTACAGGGACTTCCCTGGTGGTCCAGCAGTTAAGACTCCTCGCTCCTAATGCAGGGGACCTGGGTTCAATCCTTGGTCAAGGAACTAGATCCCACATGTTGCAACTAAGAGTTCTCAGGCTGCAACTAAAAAAATCACACATGCTTCAAGGAAGATTGAAGACCCCATGTGACACAGCTAAGACCCAGCACAAACAAGTAAATAAATAAGATGTGGTATGTGTACATGAAGAAAAGTTATGACCAATCTAGATAGCATATTCAAAAGCAGAGACATTACTTTGCCGACTAAGGTCCATCTAGTCAAGGCTATGGTTTTTCCAGTGGTCATGTATGGATGTGAGAGTTGGACTGTGAAGAAGGCTGAGCGCCGAAGAATTGATGCTTTTGAACTGTGGTGTTGGAGAAGACTCTTGAGAGTCCCTTGGGCTGCAAGGAGATCCAACCAGTCCATTCTGAAGGAGATCAACCCTGGGATTTCTTTGGAAGGACTGATGCTAAAGCTGAAGCTCCAATACTTTGGCCACCTCATGCGAAGAGTTGACTGATTGGAAAAGACTCTGATGCTGGGAGGGATTGGGGGCAGGAGGAGAAGGGGATGACAGAGGATGAGATGGCTGGATGGCATCACTGACTTGATGGACATGAGTCTGAGTGAACTCTGGGAGTTGGTGATGGACAGGGAGGCCTGGCATGCTGCGATTCATGGGGTCGCAAAGAGCGACTGAGCGACTGAACTGAACTGAATGTGTATATGAAATATTATCCATACAAATAATGAAAAATTGCCATTTGCAGTAACATAGGTAGTCCTTGAGAATATTATACTTAATGAAGTTAAGTCAGACAAAGAAGGACAAATAATATGTGGAACTAAAATATAATGCAAATGACTCTGTGTACAAAACAGACACAGACTCACAGAGAAAGCAAACTTAAATTATTATCTTTATAGCTACCAAATGAGAAAGCGAGGGAGGGATTAATAGGAGTATGGTCTTAAAAAAGCTATTATACATAAAATAGATAAACAATAAGGATTTACTGTATAGCACGGGAACTGTATTCAATGTCTTATAATAATCTATAATGGAAAATAATCTAAAAAATACATGTATAACTGAATCACCTTGCTGTACGCTTGAAACTAGAACAATATTGTAAATCAACTGTACTTCAATTTTTTTAAAAAAAGAATCCATTCTCCTATCAGAGTTGACCAAGGCCAGGGGTTCGTGTGTAGTGTTTTTTCCTTCCTTGAGAGAACGTGGAATAAAGAAATTCTGTATGAAATGCTATGAGAAGATCTCCAAAATTGAAAAGAATAGTGTGAGTGTATGCTATTGCTGTGTACAACAGATGGGAAAGAAACACACATCTGTATTTGCTTGTAGTGTTCCGAAAGGGATACAAAAGGAAGAACAGTGGTTTTGCAGGAGTAGGTGAGGTGGGGCCCATTCCAGTCATGGATACAGTGGGAAGGAGGCTTTCCTTGTCTACTTTTAAAATTTATTTGTTTTTTCACTTTTGCATGTGCTGAGTCTTCATCTCTGCACTCAGACTTTCTCTAGTTGCAACAAGCGGGGGCTACTCTCTAGTTGAGGTACAAAGGCTTCTCATTGCGGTGGCTTCTCTTATTGAGGAGCACGGGCTCTAGAGTGTGGGCTTGGTAGTCGTGGTCCATAGGCTTAGTTGCCCCGTGAGATGTGGAATCTTTTTGGACCAGGAATCGAACCCATGTCCCCTGCATTAGCAGGCAGATTCTTAACCGCTAGACAACCAGGAAAGCCCTTCTTTGTATACTTTTTTAGAGTTCTGGTTTTGCAAGCCATGTGTGGTTAGTTGCACAGTCGTGTCCGACTCTGCGACCCCATGGACTGCAGCCCGCCAGGCTCCTCTGTCCATGGGGATTCTCCAGACAAGAATACTGCAGTGGATTGCCATGCCGTCCTCCGGGGGATCTTCCCAACCTAGGGATTGAACCCAGGTCCCCCACATTGCAGGCGGATTCCTTCCCCAACTGAGCCACCAGGGAAGCCCAAGAATACTGGAGTGGGTAGCCTATCCTGACCCAGGAATTGAACTGGGGTCTCCCACTTTGCAGGTGGATTCTTTACCAGCTGAGCTATCTTTTTATGGTGTTTGCAAGTGGTGTAAGTGTATTTCCTACTGAAAAATTAATAACTAAAATGCAAAATAAGAAGCTATAAGATAATATGAGACAATTCAGTCCAGTTCCTTGGAACACATCAAAACAGGAAATTTTAAGGCGTTGACATTCCCTGATTAATCGGAATTTCAAAGACCAGCACTATGCTGTGAGAGTCAGGACTCTGTGTCTTAATAATGTACATGTGTCTTATCAGGCACATGACTCTGCCATCAAGGTGCTTTATTTTGATACTACTTTTACTTCTCTTTGCTTTTTTATTTTTATTTAAAATTATTTTGGCTGCCAACTCACAGCTTGCAGGATCTCATTGCCCTGATCGGGGATTGAACCCTGGGCCACAGCAGTGAAAGCACTGAGTCCTACGCACTAGCCTGCCAGAAAACACCTCTGTTTGCTTTGTTTTGTGCTTTGTGTGTATTCTAAGGGCTTCCCAGGTGGCGGTAGTGGTAAAGAACCTGCCTGCCGATGCAGGAGATGTAAGAGACACAGGTTCGATCCCTGGGTTGGGAAGATCCCCTGGAGGAGGGCATGGCAACCCACTGCAGTATTCTTGCCTGGAGAATCCCATGGAGAGAGAAGCCTGGAAGGCTACAGTCCATGGGGTCTCAAAGAGTCGGACACAACTGAAGTGACTTAGCATGCACGGACACGTTCGACAGTTAAGTTTGTCATCTTCTCTTTCCCCTTTCACAAACGTATTTGGGTACATCCTGCCTCTATGTGGGATTTGGGGATGCAAAAGTATGTTGTCTTCAAGAACACATCCTAAAAGACTGGCATCCTGTAATGGCTGCGGCTCCTGGCTGCAACTCCACTCATTCACCAGAGCGTCTCAGTGCCCTGTGGCTTCCTTGCTTCTTGTCGTTCAGGCTTTTAGGGACAGAGTTGGTCACTCTGGCTTTGGTCTAGAGACATATGATGAGAAGCCCTTTCTGCAATAAGTGTTTAATAAATTAGAACACAGGTTTCCATTATCCCTTCCTGAAATGGAGCCAGCCACTGTCTGTCTGTAAGGATGTCTGCAGAGTGAAAAAGTAAACACAGAATCATGAATCTTATCGTTAATGCAATTTGCCTTTGCTCTCGGCTTCCTGTGCTCGTCTTTCAGACGCCATTAAAAATGCATGCAGGATGTCAGTGAGATAAAACATATCAAAATTCAAGCTGATTCCAGTTCACTGTGACACTCCATTTCTCTGGCCCTCTGGCTTCCAGTGGGCTTTAGCCCAGATCCTGGGGATGAGGGATGAGAGCCTCTGAGCAGAGAAAGGTACTGGCCTAAAGCTCATAAAGCTTACTTCAAAGGAGAGTTGGGAATTCCCTCTTGGTTTGGGGATTCCCTGGTGGTCTAGTGGTTATTAGGACTTGATGCATTCACTTCAGGGGCCTGCAAGCCAAGCAGCATGACCAAAAAAGAAATAAAACAAAAGCAGAAGCACCACCACCACCAACAAAGAAACCAAATGAGTGTCTTTGCCACTCGACCTGTGGAATCAATAACTTACTTCATATTAACAATGATAGCTGTCCCTTCTTGGGCATATGCTGTATACCAGATAAGCTACTTTATATGTAAAAACTTATTTAGTCCTCATAACAGCCCAATGAAGTAAGTTACGATTGTTTTCCCATTTTACAGATGAAAAAACTGAGAGAGGTTAAGTGACTTGCTTAAGATCACACACAGGGAATGGTAGATCAGGAATTTGAACCCACGCAACTGGGCTCCAAGGCCCATCTTATTAACCATGTCTGCTCACCTCCCATCTGATGTGTGTGTGTGCGTGTGTGTGTGTGTGTGTGTGTGTGTGTGTGTGTGTAGCACATATAATTCTAAACAGTTGCGGTGGTTGGTTTTCTAACTCTTGGCAGATCAAGAATTAGGGCCACCAGAAGCATGTGTATAACATCGGGAGACAGACTGGGGACCTAGTAGGGTCTGAGGAACCAGTCACCTCCAGCAGTCTGATCTCCACTAACGAGTCTTTCTCGCACACTTCAGCTGTCCTTTCAGGAACCACAAAGCACAATAGAGGAGCATGATTCCATTTACCAAGACGGTTGTGGCAGACGCCATCCCTAGCATTCAATTTCCCTTTCTCTTAGAAATGGAATCCCCAAGTTTTCAATGGACCACGCCACTGGGTCCCATACTGCAAGGCTTGGCCATGTCGCCCTTGGACTAGGAGCAGAAGTGGGATGTACCAGATCAGCAAGCTCTGCCCTTTTGCTGCTCCTCCCATGGGCTGGGATACAGTCTCAGGGGACAGGGAATCACCCAGTGGTTACAGGAAAGGATGTAAAGAACTCGGGTCCCCGCCGCTGTGGAGTCGCCAAGGGCATCCTGGACTGGAATAAATAAAATACCAAAACAAAAATCTCTTAAATTTTGCTAACATTTTGAATTTCAATTATAAATGAGAAGGCTTTGATTTATCCTGGATGAGTTAACACTGTCCTCTTTCAAATAATAGATAAATATGCTGAGTAGTAACTATTTGTCATGCTGTACTAAGCACCTGAATTTTAATCTAATCTCTCCCTAAATTAAAGGTATAAAATGCTTCCCGATGTTAATAGAGAGAGAATGAAATCCATAGCATAGCCTAGCAAGCGCCATGTCCTGAGCTCTGGACATGGGAGCTTGTCGCATGGGAGAGAAACCAGCTTTCTCGTTGCAGCTCTTAGTGCAGCAAACTCACAAGCTGATGAATACACCCAGGACATCAAGGAGAGGTTACATTATGTTTGCTGTATTTTGTTAGTAAGGCAAGGAAATATTCAGAGCATTTTAGAAATAATTCGATAACAAGTTTTGAGGCCTAATGGGAGCAACTTTAATTATTTGGAAACATCCCCAGAAATTTTCGAAATGCTGGCAGAAAAAAGAACACACTCCGCTTGGTTGATGTGATAAAGAGAGGATGTAAATTCAGTTCAGTTCCACAAATATTTATGGAAAAGCTACTTCTTGCCAGGCAAGGCTGAGGGCGCCCTTGTCCTCAGGGAGCTGACACTTGGGCTTGGGGATCAGGGGCTCAGGAACAGGGACTGATGAGCAAGTGGATATAAAGGTGATCAAGCTGATGGGCACACACCCTGCCCTGACTTGAGCATCAGGGAAGGCTCTTAGGAGGAGCAATCAGAAGGTTTGCTGGCTGCTGTTCCAGCTCTTGGCAGGGTTAAGTTTTCCTTAAAGAAACAAGTACTTGTGTCTTATGGAGGTTGGACCTGAAAAGCTTGTTCAGAAACTTCTCTGCCTTGAGAGATGTGAGCCAAGAAACTGACACCTTGAGTTTCCCCCTTTCATCTTTTCTTCTTGTTCCAAGCTCCTCGTATCTTTGGGAGAGACTCCAGATAACCTTGGGTGGTCATGGTGCCCTCTTTGGATGTGGGTTAGAAAATACTCCCTAGAATATACTTTCCAGGAATCAGAGAGTTTCAGCTGAATGCCTTTTCTTTCATCTTTATTTTTTCAAATTTTATTTCTAAAAGAGAAAAGACATCCCTTTGCTGGCAAAGGTCCATAGAGTCAAAGCTGTGGTCTTTCCAGGAGTCAAGTAGAGATGTGAGAGTTGGACCATAAAGAAGGCTGAGTGCTGAAAAAATTGATGCTTTAGGACTGTGGTGCTGGAGAAGACTCTTGAGAATCCCTTGGACTGCAAGGAGATCAAACCAGTCAATCCTAAAGGAAACCAACCCTGAATATTCATTGGAAGAACTGATGCTATTGCTGAAGCTCCAATACTTGGGCCACCTGATGGGAACAGCCGACTCATTGGAAAAGACGCTAATGCTGGGAAAGATTGAAGGCAAAAGAGAAGAGGGTGGCAGAGGATGAGATGGTTGGAATGGCATCACCGATTCAATGGACATGAACTTGGGCAAACTCTGGGAGACAGTGAGGGACAGGGAGGCCTGATGTGCTGCATTCCATGGGATCGCA